>NC_135376.1:15454375-16108750 GCF_049243985.1 Paroedura picta | reverse complement strand
TATTACTTGAATCGGAAGGGAAAGAATTAAACAGATTGATGACACTTTGATGAAGAACAAAGTAATAATATGACATTGCTCACATAATTCCTCTGTGTTCCTATGAGAAAATCCTGCTCGCGCTGAAAAGAAACGAAAAGGACTATAAAATTCAGATGATAGAGGTCTGAATACTGCGGAAGAAAGTGCAATTTATGAACAAAATACTATTGTCGTTGCAGAGTTGAAATAGGTTAATAGGCGTCTTTTTAAAAATCTGCAAAATTGTATCCAACAAAATGACCGGCAACTACCATACCCTTCAGTGCTCTGCTAATCCATGTTAGAGTGTTGGATATTTAGCAGAGTAAATGAAATGCAGTGACATAATGCAGCACAGGCTTCTAAGAAAAAATTACTTCAAAATTAAGGACACAATTACTTGGAAAGGAAACAACTCTAAATAACTCATATTTCTAGCTCAGATCTTCTCTGTCTTGTTTCTTTGTTACCTCAGGCCCTAAGAAGGAAGGAATAGATTTTTCCCCCCAAAGCTTCAGACCTTGTGTACTTGCAGAATAGCATGATTAGCCAATTATTGATTAGCCTATAGTCAGTCTTAAGGTCACCTCATAAGAATAAACCCTCCTTTCTACACCTAATTGGTCCTATGCTAAACTTGTTATTATATGCTTGCAGAAACTTCATCTTAACCTTTTCATGACTGAAGGGACGATACTTGCAAAACCCAACACAGAGATCATTCCAATATTCTTTGTATACAAGTTTCCCCATTGACTACCAAATTAATGGAGGGGCCAAGGGTGGCTCAATAGCAGAGCAACTGCTTTGCATGCAGATGCAGAAGGTCCCGGGTTCAGTACTTGGAATCTCCAATTGAAAGGATCAGGGGACATGAAAGACCTCTGCCTAAGTTCCTGGAGAACGGCTGCTAGACAGAGTAGACAATACTGACTGAGACAGACCAGTGGTTTGACTCAGCATAATGCAGCTTCATGCATTCAGGTATCCTAGATGACTTCTTTTAGTTCTTGAATTGGAAAAAAAACACTGTAATTTCAAGAGAATGAGACAAATACATTGAGGAAAAGTCTATCAATGGCTAATAGTTATGATGATGAACTAGAACCTCCATATTCAGAGGCACTAACCTTTTTAGTGCTCATACTGGGAGGCAACACTCCTAAGAGGCTTTAGCTTCCATGTCCCAAATTGGCGACTGCTGGAGAAAGAATAATGGAATAATAAATGGATCATTGGTCCTATATGGCTTCTGTTAGATATTATAATGTTCTAACTCAATACTATTCATTGATTCCTTTTTTATTTTTTCAAATTATATAAATGGTGCTGCAAATGGATGTGCTATTCAATTTGGTTTCATGTACATTATTTTTCATCTCCCTGTCATCTTTGTGCATTCTGGCGTGGATAAAATGTTGTTTGTTTATGCAAATATTTATATCCCACCTTGCCCAAACAATAAGATCACATTGAATCATACAATCATGAATGAAAATGCTCTTTTGTGTGGTATTTCAATGATGCATGAGAACACGTGGGAGCATTGGTAAAATGGTACATAAAATAATTTAACTGCAATCTTATCAAAGTTGCTTTTTTTCCTTTCTTCTGTGCATTAGAGATGTCAAAAAGATGCATGTGAGCTGTGCTTGACCCAATCCCATAATTTGGTCTTGATTTTTTTTCTAGTTAAACTGGAATTGAGGAGTAGAACAGAGAGAGAAATCTAAATAAGGAGAAATGTGTTCAATCCTTCCTGATGGAAGAGCTCCATTTTGCAGGCCCTGTGGAATTGTTTTAGCTCCATCAGGGCCCCACCTCTCATTCCACCAGGCTCTGGCCCTTGGTAGAGGCTATGTGGGCTCCTTTAGGACCAGGGATCATTAGCTGGTTGGTGGTGGTGGAGCATAAAGCTCTTTTAGGGGCATAGGCAGGGAGATGGTCCCTCAGGTACATTGGGCCCTGACCGCATATCCCTTTATCTAAATGGTCAGGTAAGTTCTCTTCCTCTGGAATTTTAATGATAAATAGCCTCTTTAGTAAATAGAGCAGGCTTTTCAGAGATGAATTAACATAGTCTCTCTAACTCCAACGAAACTGCTTTTGCAGTTTGCATTTGTACAACTCCCAAAATATATTTGCCATACCTTTGATCAGGGCTCCTCTTGTCTTCTCATTGTCAGTATCCCAGGTCATTTGTCTTGCCTGATGGTCATATCCTGGTCCAGGGTCTCTAACAGCCTACCACAGTCCCATTTCTAGCTGGTGATTCTTTTTCTCTATCCAATGAGTAGTTATGTTGAGTCTTGCCTGGAACTGCCATTTCCTATTTTTCTTCTCTTCACCTATGAAAAACTCTTATTTTGTAGCCTAAATGCTCACACTGGACCCATAACCCTATTGGCAGAGTTTACATATACAAAGAGAGGCAAAGTAACAAGCTGCTTAAAAAGAATAACATAGTTTTATTTTGAAGAGAAACAACTTTGCATAAAAGAGTTGGTTCTTATATGCCGCTTTTCACTACCCAAAGGAGTCTCAAAGCAGCTTGCAGTTGCCTTCCCTTTCCTCTCTCCACAACAGACACCCTGTGAGGTGGGTGAGGCTGAGAGAGCCCTGATATTACTGCTAGATCAGAACAGTTTTGACCTGGTGAGCCCAAGGTCACCCAGCTGGCTGCATGTGGGGGAGTGCAGAATCGAATTAGAAGCCCACATTCCTAACCACTACACCAAACTGGTATAGAAAGAGAGAAGAAAGAGTCCCATCTAGCTGTTCTTTGGTCCTAATTCAGTCTGCTGAGAAGGCAAGCAGGGGGAAGTGTGCTCAAAGGAGGAAAAAGCCTCCATTTGCGCCAATCAGGACACTGAAGGAGATTATTTTGGGGGTGGGAAATCAGGAAGTTCCTATTCTAACTATGCTAAATACACATTTCCTCTGATGCCCCCTGTAGGATATTCTTCATATCCTTGGCATCATGCAGACTACAAATCTTGCATATTCCAACAGAGTCGGCAGTATTCGAACATCCCATTGTTATATGGCAGATTAGCAATGTTAGTTGAGAAGCTTTTGTTAGGAAGGAAGTGCTGCACCCAAGATGCAGAAGTTTCTTGATCAGCTCAAGTTTTAGAGCATATTTTCTCCCCAGTCCAGAGGTGCCATCAGAGGGAGCTTTAAGTTTCCTCCACTTCTTTTGCAAAGTCCCTTGGAACGGCAACAAATAAATGGCTTTGATTACATAAAATTGCCACTGTTCAGGGCAGGCCTTCCAGCTAGCTAGGATCCTACGAAAAGTAAACAATATTCTGGTTATCATACAGCCTCACATTTCACAGCATTCTGGTATATTTGATTTGTGCCCCACCGAGAAAGGTTCCCACTCCGTCATCGCCTTTTGGAAGCTGCTCAGAAACATTGATAAGCAAGGGTTGTTTTGTTGCTTCCGACGGTGCCTTCCTTTTCTAGAGGAAGGCACTGGGGGGAGGGGGGGTGGGAAGCAGAAGATGTGGTGGGTTTAGTTCATGCCAAATCCTATCTGGCCAGGAGCTGGGGAGAAGTAAACTGCCAAGTTTCTCCGGGGTGAATTTCAATCTGGTAACTTTGATAATGCTGCCACCCTGAGTTTTGAAGACATAAATGGCAGGCTGTCGTCCGTTGTCAGTAAAGACAATGAAAACTGGCAGGTCTAGCCAAGTATGAAGCATGACAAATTGTAGCAAAGGGGGAGGGGGGGAAAAAACACCAGGAACACAGGGGTGCCTGCGACTCCAAAGTGAGCTGACATTTGCTGGAAAGCTTCTGGGAATTCTGGCAAGACGTGTGCTCAGTGTAACCGCGGTTTGAATGATCAGCAGCTACTCATGGCACAATCATTCGCTTTTGATGGAGACTTTAAGGAGTTTTCAATTAAAGCAGCCTTATTGATTAGAGTTGTGTCTTGAAGGTCCTCCGATGAGCTCGGGGAATTGTTTGTGCTTTGCCTTTGTAGGTCTTTATATTCACAACCGTCCTGGGAGGTAGAGCAGGCTGGGACATGCTTGGCTGGTCCTGAATGGCTGCATAGGGTTTCCCCAGCTCCAGCACTCACAAAAACAGAGACGACATGGGAGAACATTAGAGCCATGACTGACTAGTGCTTTGCACTCTGCTCATTGTTAGACAGTCAGTCTGGGCACATCATTCCGCACAGCCCCTGACAATGACCTGGTTCCCGTATTTCCCCTTGTGTTTCCAGACAGGTCAGCCTCAGATGGAGTGCATTACAGTAGCCTAACCTGGGCTGAATCTGCACTTACTTTGTTTATTCCGTTGTGGATTCTGCTGACTTCAGATTGATTTGAACTTGGATCTTCCTTTATCACCCCCCCTTCCCATTAAAAACAGAAAAGTGTTCTGCACATTATTAGGGAAGCTCAGAAGGGGGGAGAGAGGATTGGAGACAGCAAAGGAGGGGGAATTGCCAAGAGGCAAATCTCTGCTGCGAAAAGTTATGGCTTCTGGAGCTGCTGCTGAGAAATGTTAGGGCTTCTCCTTTAAGGGAAACCTTGCAGCCTGGGAATAAGGAACTGATGCCCTGGCCAATCAGGGCTTTGGAGGCTCAGCAGCAAATTAGTTCAGGGAAAAGCAGAGAGCTGTATCTTTACTCATGCCGGGTGTTCAAATATTGAGGTTTATATCCACTCCAGGATATTGTGGGAGGAAGATAGGGTCACTCTGGATCAATCCTGCTTGTTACATATGAAAATTTAAATCACCCAAAACCAAAATGGAAATTGCATTCACTGTAGACGACAGGGATTGAATCGACCTGGGATTTGAATAAAAGCTCCGTGCTGATTCAGCCCTGGATGCAAGCAGCACTGTGGCCGGATGCTCTTTGAGGAATTACCAGAGTGGATAAGTGACACTATAAAGAGACCATTCCTTGACTATATGAGTTTATGCATTTTTCACATATCTGCCATCCTTTGTCCAAGCACATGCTCTGCTGAGCAACTCTAGGCAAAGACAGCTCAGATAGCAAGAGTTAGCAAAAACTCTGGAAAGCAACGGAGTAGTCAGTAAGAAGTTCAAGGGGCCAGTGGGGTAATTCAGTACAAAGCAGCTACTGGAGCTAAACTACAGAACTTGAATGGTGTCAACATGCCAGTGTATCCCAAGAAGATTAATATAATAAATGCTATTAATTATTGTGGTGAGAACATCTGTTCCTAGTACTGTGTGGCTTTGCCCTTACCTGTCAAGTTCCCATAATAGGATGCAAGTGAATGCAAGTCTCAGTAGCATATTGGCTCCCTTGCAGGGTATCTGCTCTCCTTCAAGCATGGTGCAGAGGTTTAGAGTGGTGGCTTCTAATCTGGTTTGATTCCCTGCTCTTCCACGTGCAGCCAGCTTGTCACAGCCCTGATAGTGATATCCTGGGCAATGAAAAAGTAAGGTATAAATTCTTCTTCTTCTTCTTCTTCTTCTTCTTCTTCTTCTTCTTCTTATTCTTATTCTTATTCTTATTCTTATTCTTATTCTTATTCTTATTCTTATTCTTATTCTTCATCATCTGTAATGATGGGCACAGGGCTTATTTTGTATTATTAGGTCATATCCTCATAAATACAGGTAGTTTATAGAATCATAGAAACATAGAACGATAGAGTTGGATGGTACTTCCAGGGTCATCTAGTCGAACCCCTCTCTACCCACAGTGACCCTAATTTCATGTCCTAGTGATACCCCCACACCCACCAAAAATTTCCAGACTCTAGCCTGGCCTGGAGGTATTCACTTGCCTCTTATTATGGGAACTTGACAGGTAGGGCCAAAGCTACAGAGTGCCAGGAACAGATGTTCTCACCACAAGTGGCAATCATCATTTCCCTGGGTATGCAAGGAAGGGCCACATGAGACAAACACTGGCACATCCCTTCCTGCCCACCTACTCACAATCAACCTAAGTTCATAAAATTCTATCTCACTGATAAGCCATAAGAAATAGGCAATGAAAATCCACTGCCAACACCATTAGACCAAATTTTGCAGCAAAAACTGGGAGTTGCTGAATTCTGTCAGAGAGGTTGCAGCAGCTAGTGTGCTGCCTCAGTGCCTGGAAGGCCTGGATTCAACCCTCTACACTGCCATGGAGCTCATCAGATGGCCTTAGGCATCTGACACTGGATAGTTCTGCAAATACAATGGGAAAGGAGGAATAGGGAAGCCAGGCCTCCAGGTTTACAGCTCTTCTCCAGGCAACAGAGGTCAGTTCCCCTGGAGAAAATGGCTGCTTTGGAGGATGGACTCCATAGCATTGCACTCCACTGACCACAAATCCCACCCATTTCCAGCTCCACCCCTGAAGTCTCCAGGCATTTCCCACCCCAGAGCTGGCAACCCTAAGGAGGAATTAGGCATCCCAGCTAGAGCTCTTTTAGGGAAACTGTGAAATGAAAATATCCTCAATAGATGCTGAGATGGAAAGAGAGGACAATGTATTTCCCTGTGAGTTTTGATTCAGCAATAGCAGTGCATTGGTTTGGACCATTTGTCTGATTTTAGAAAAAATGGAGTATGATCAGGCGGTAGGAGAGATATTGACATTAGAGTGATCTGCCCTAGATACAAACATTTCCACATGGAGGGGTAAAACATGCGTGGCCTCCTGCTTGCAGGCACAGGATGGTAAACCTTGCGTTTGCAACCCTCCTCATGGGAAACCCCTCCCATATTTTTTTAATTACTTGGAGCAGGGAATTGAGAAGGCAGGGTGGGCATGAGGGCAGGACAACGCTACAGAGACTATCACGCCTTTTCCTCTTCATGCGGGCATGCCTCTGGTTGCTCACCAATGGGATGTGACATAAAAAGTAGCAAATCCACTTTTTGCGATTTCCCTCATTCCAAGGCAAATCTGGGCAAAATGAAAGCCGGCCCCTGGGCAGCCTCATGAGGCAGCTGACATCATGTGGATGGGGCTCTAAAACCTGCCAGCAACCAGAAGCTGTCCAGAGATAGATTCCTCATGTGGAAAGGTATCTGTCTCCTAACAATGTACATGCACATCTTTCCATTGTTCTAGCTCAAAGGCAGTGCCCTAAAAATCTAATTCTGTACACTTTTCTCGATGACTGCCTAATGGTCACCATTATATGATGGTAAATGCTTATTAGGGCATTAATTGGATGTTTCTTTCTTGTGTTCTCGAGTGACACTTCTGCTTGACCTCCCTGTGCTCAGCAGCCAATTAAGGTGTAAACAAAACAGGCAGTTTTTCCTCAGCTTAGGTTCACTACTTTAGATTCTGAATTTCACCCTGGAACCTGTCTCATAAAAAAAAAAAATGTAGATAAACACAAAGCTTTTCTTTCTTTTTTCCTGGTTCATGCTTTTGTACCCTTTTCGTTGGTCATATATGAGAAGAAACAATTTCACAAATATCTTTTAATGATACTGAAAGGCACATTTTTATGTTTCCTGGGCCTAACAATCATTCAGGAGGATGTGAGGAATGTCTTCCTGAATGTCTTCTGTATTGCCACCCACTTGAACCAGGGGTGCAATTAGGGAGGGAAGGAAATAAATTCCCCCTGAGGTTTCAAACCACATATTATTAGCTCTCCTGACAATCTGTAAAATCATTCTGCAGTTATTGTGGCCTTCAGGGAGTTGGCCCAGGGAATCAGGACAAGCCCTGGATGTTACTTACTGTATTTTTCTTTGTTTTGAATTTTATTTTTAATAGTTTCTTTAAATTGTATTTTGGTTTTAATGTAAATTGATTTGGGCCTCTTGGGGGGGGGAAGCAGTACAAAAATGACTACCAATATTCCTGTCTTGGGTCCTGAGGTGCTCAGAAGAAAGGTGGGTGTACAAATATCCTTATCCATGGTTCCTCTATATATTTGTGAAACATCCTGGGGGATGGAACATGTCTGCCTGTCCAAGTTGGAATAGGGCCAATCAGAGTGCAGCCAGAGTTGTTGGCTGCATTTTGATTGGCCCTGCCCCTATAGCTCCCGACCTCCCTCCCTGGACGTTAGCCAAACTGAACATGAGCCCTCATTCCTTCCTATCGCTCCGGCTGCAAGGGAGGCAGAGAGAGACACAGAGAGAGCTGCCCCAAGCTGCTGACAGAGACACAGAGAAAGCCACCCCTGCTGTGATTGAGGAAGGGAGGGAGAGAGAGAGACAGAGAGAGCTGCCCCAAACTTCACAATAGCCCCCCTTCCCTCATACAAACCAGCTCTGATTACCTGCTATGCCACCTGCTGCGAGGCACATCGAGAGACACACAGCGAGAGGGAGAGGGAGACACAGAGAGAGAGATCTGTACCTCCCGGTGTCCCCTGGGTGCTAGCGCCCATTGCATTCCTGCTTGCAATGGGCTTTCTTGCTAGTTCTAAAATAAATAAGTTATATACATGTATGATAAGATAATAACTCCTGATGCTTAAGAAATGCTTACTGTTCTTATTACTACCTTGTCAATGAGCATTTTCAGACAAAAATTGTGGTTTTGAGAAATGAGAAATGGCCCCTTTTTTAAAAATATTGTTTTTACATTATTGGCATTTCTGTAGCAACCATCAAATATTGATGGGTGGTTCCCACTGTATGGATGCCCCTCCCCCCCAAAAAAAACATTCACATCTTCATGCAGTTTTTTGAAACCAGGTTTTGCACCAAAAATATATCAGCAGCATAAAAAATAATTAAAAATTAAAACCCCAAGAATCTTTTAAAGGTAAAGGTAAAGGTACCCCTTGTGCAAGCACCAAGTCATGTCTGACCCTTGGGGTGACGCCCTCTAGCATTTTCATGGCAGACTCAATACGGGGTGGTTTGCCAGTGCCTTCCCCAGTCATTACCGTTTACCCCCCAGCAAGCTGGGTACTCATTTTACTGACCACGGAAGGATGGAAGGCTGAGTCAACCCTGAGCCGGCTGCTGGGATCGAACTCCCAGCCTCATAGGCAGAGCTTTCAGACTGCATGACTGCTGCCTTCCCACTCTGCACCACAAGAGGCTCTTAAACACAAAGCTTTTAGAAGAATTAAATTTTTTTAGAAGAATCTTTTAGAAGAATTTAAAACAAAAATAAACAAAAACCTTCACAAAACCACACAACTGGCATCTTAGTTCATGTTGCAACCAAAGAGTCTATATAAGTAAGGTTTAACAGTGTTGTGACTTTAAATTGAATGTGATATATTTAAGAAATGTCAATTCCATAACCGGTATTTCTCACCTGGGTACCTTTAAGAAATGTTAGAACTGTCTGAGAAGTGTTTCACCTGTGTTTCATTGGTTGAGTCATCAAAATGTAGTTTGGACTAAAACTTATTCATTCATTCATTCATTCATTCATTCATTTATTGGCCACCTACTTACCAATGACTTCAGATTTCAATAAAGACCCTGGTTAGTAGTTTATTCTAAATTTAATCTGCAAGGTTGCTTCAATGATCGCATACTGATTTTAATCTATATATCTTTAATATCTTATAGCAAAACTGAAGAATGGCTCTTGAAGTTCAAAATGGCTCAGCCGGTTTGTTCATCTTATTTTTCTTTACCTGGATTAATTTCCCTTACTTAGATTGCTTTGCTTTACCTGGACTGTGAGTTGTTCTTTGTTTTTGGTTTGACCACTTGATTACCATCTGTGCTAAGAACTTTAATGTATATGCCTTGTGACAACGTATACAATGATAAATGTTCAATTAAATATGAGATTGAGATATTATTCATTCGGACTATATTTGTGTCATTACATGGTTTTCCTTGTCTGGCATTTTAAAAAGTAAAGCAATGAGAACAAAAACTAAAATGCAGATCATTCAGAGGAGGAAAAACTCAAGAGGTGGACAAGGGGAAAGGAAACAAGGCAATAGAATGAGATGGGAAGTTAATGCTAGAACAAATAGAGCAGGAAAACAGTGGATGAATAACTGATGAGGAAACAGGATTGTGTCGCTTTGAGGGGGGAACTGGATGATTAAAGAGGAGGGCAGGGAGGACTGAAGGGGGGGATCAGAACAAGAGAGGAGAAAGTTGGGACCAGTATTCTAATGGATTTCTACTCCCCCCTAAGTCCTTACCAGTCTCCCTTCTTGTTGTTTTTTTGTGTTGTTTGTTTCCTTTCTGCAATAAACTCAGCCAGTCAAGGATTATATTCTCATCTTGAAATGACAGAACCTCGCAGTTAATCAGATGTGGCCATATTAAAATGTCGCTCAATCCAAACCAAGACATTGACCTCATTGTGAATTAGGTGCACCATTTGCCTGTTTTTGGCAAGTGAAGCCCTCTAAACTGCCCCTCTTCCCTGCCAGTACACAAATGAGCAATGGGAGAAAATCAGTGAATGAGAGCATTATCCAAACATCAGCATCACTTCTGGATAAAATTCAGAAAAGAGGATACTCTAGAGCAGGGGTAGTCAAACTGTGGCCCTCGAGATGTTCATGGACTACAATTCCCTCTCCTCCCATGGGAATTGTAGTCCATGGACATCTCAAGGGCTGCAGTTTGACTACCCCTGCTCTAGAATGTCAGGAATCACTACCTTCTACGTAAAAAGATTGGTAAAATCCAGTACTTTTCGGAGCAGAGATATATCCTCCTTAATGCAGTAACTTCAATGAAATTAGAAGCTGTAACTTTGCTTAGGAGGGCGCTGCTAATCTTGAATACATACAAGGAAAGATCTTTAAACTTTGTTGTAAATCTTGACTTTTCACTCAGATCCCACGTTCCCCTCAGTCCCAACATTTGAACTAGCCAATTTGCCCTCCTGCCACCAAACCATATAACAGTCCTTTTAACCCCCCCCCAAAAAAAATCCCAAGTCAATCTGAAAAACCTTCTTTTCACCCACCATTGTCATTTTTTTCCGCAAGAACCTTGCCCTCTCTTCAAAACCAAACCAAAAAAATATTTTCCATTATTATTTCTAATAGAACAATAGGGGACAAAAATGTGACCTCAGAGCCAAGGGCAGGGTCATTCTACTGTTACCAACCCTGTTATTTTTAACAGCTTAATTTTTAATTGATGGAATTTGCTTTCAGCCTCATAGAAGAGGTGACCATAGCAATTCATATGTCGGTGAACAATAATCTGTACCGTCATTTTAGAAAGTTTTATGGCCTCTCCTTTTTACACACACACACAAATATATTCACTATAAAACATTGGGTATAAAGCTCTTGTTTTTCTTTTTCTTCTGTCATGGTGAACATTAATCCTTGTGTATATGGGTTAGTGATTAAGAGCAGGACCTTTGAATCTGGTGAGCTGGTTTGATTCCCCTCTACTCCTCCTCCACATGCAGCCAGCTGGGTGGCCTTGGGCCAATCATGGTTCTCTCAGAGCTCTCTCAGCCCCACCGACCTTGCAGGGTGCCTGTTCTGCGGAGAGGAAGGGAAGGCAATTGTAAGCCATTTTGAAACTCCTTCGGGTAGTGAAAAGCAGGGTATAAAAAACCAACCATCCTTCTTCTTCTGGGCCTCTCATATTTATATTATTTTCTTCTTCCTCTGAGCAATTGTCATAGGGGGTGGATTAAACTGAGAATGTAAAGGTAAAGGTAAAGGTATCCCCTGTGCAAGCACCGAGTCATGTCTGACCCTTGGGGTGACGCCCTCCAGCGTTTTCATGGCAGACTCAATACGGGGTGGTTTGCCAGTGCCTTCCCCAGTCATGACCGTTTACCCCCCAGCAGCAAGCTGGGTACTCATTTTACCGACCTCGGAAGGATGGAAGGCTGAGTCAACCTTGAGCCGGCTGCTGGGATTGAACTCCCAGTCTCATGGGCAAAGCTTTCAGATGGCTGCCTTACCACTCTGCACCACAAGAGGCTCTTAACTGAGAATGAGAAGTAGTCAAAATCACCCAGGTCCTGTTGCTTTAATCGAGACTTGATGTGTGGAAATAGGCAGAAGGAGCTTTTCATGGTTAGTTTGTTTTCTAAACAGCCCCTCTCTAAAATTAGTCTCCATGATGAAGAAGGCTTTCTCCTGGGGTGTCACCTGTCTAATCACAGAAGGCAGAGGCATCCAAAGTAGGGCCTTGGAAAATGACCATGATGGGTAGGTTCAAAAGGGTGTAAGAAGTCCTTCAGGTATGCTGGTCCCTAGCTATGCATGGCTTACAAGATCAACATCAGCACTACTTCATTTCTGCTTCTAGAAATGAAGGGACCAAGCCCTATGAAGATACGTTGAGGGACTTGGGAATGTTCAGCCTGGAGAAAAGGAGGTTGAGAGGGGACATGATAGCCCTCTTTAAGTATTTGAAAGGTTGTCATTTGGAGGAGGGCAGGATGCTGTTCCCATTGGCTGCAGAGGAAAGGACACGCAGTAATGGGTTTAAACTACAAGTACAACGATATAGGCTAGATATCAGGAAAAAGTTTTTCACAGTCAGAGTAGTTCAGCAGTAGAATAGGCTGCCTAAGGAGGTGGTGAGCTCCCCCTCACTGGCAGTCTTCAAGCAAAGGTTGGATACACACTTTTCTTGGATGCTTCAGGATGCTTTGGGCTGATCCTGTGTTGAGCAGGGGGTTGGACTAGATGGCCTGTATGGCCCCTTCCAACTCTATGATTCTAGAAATCAGAAACAGCTAAACTGAGTTGAGAATATACAACTCTCACTGTCCCTCACTCCAACTTGCTTGAACAATGTTTTCCAACATACTCAGCATGGGACTGTTTTATAACACCAAACTTAGTTTGAAAATGCTTCAATAAAAAAAGAGAAGCCATTGTTCTGTGCACAGAAGCCGTAGCTAATAAATTCACTGAGGTGAACCAGTCTTGAGAGATCAGAATTATGATGCATGGAGTAGCTTTGGAAGTTACCAGGATGTGCCAAGAGACGAAGTGTAAAAAAGTTGTTTCGCCTTCTTTTATGCTTCTAGGGAGGGGGGCAGAGAGTGAGGCTGAGACGTTCTGAGCAATTTCATCTCTGACTTGGTAAGCAGCCTAAATGTTCCGTCTTCACTCAGACTCCCACTTCATAAATATTAGCAATAGGACTAATCATTGTAGTAGTAGCAGCCTTTTCTACCATTTAATGAGGGGAAAAGATGGAGCTAAGAGATAAGGGAGATTCCATACTGTGTCTAGGCTAATCTACTATGCTGGTTTCTACATCCTATTCTATTTTTCCACTATACAATGCTGAATAATTAAACTGAGGTTTTTCATGTCATGTTTGTGTATTTGTGTGTGTTGCAATATGGAACATAAATTACCTCAGAAATCTGGATCTCAAAGTAAACAGAGGTCACAGGTCCCTATAACCTCTACCAAATACTGGGAAATTTCCTGTCTAGGATTCCTAGAATCATAGAGTTGGAAGGGGCCACATAGGCCATCTAGTCCAACCCCCTGATCAACGCGGGATCAGCTCAAAGCATCCTAAAGCAATCAGTAACTCTGATTCACCTCCAAGTTATTTGTTAAGGAAGCATTTGAACATTATAGTTTTTAAAAGGACTTTTAAAACACTGTTTTCTCCTTTATTCTACTTTACCTAGCATATATTTAATGTCTTAGTTGTGCCAGCTAGTTGTGGCTGGCTATTAGTTGTGCCAGCCAGTTTGGTGTAGTGGTTAGGAGTGCGGACTTCTAATCTGGCATGCCGGGTTCGATTCTGCGCTCCCCCACATGCATCCAGCTGGGTGACCTTGGGCTCGCCACGGCACTGATAAAATTGTTCTGACCGAGCAGTGATATCAGGGCTCTCTCAGCCTCACCCACCCCACAGGGTGTCTGTTGTGGGGAGAGGAATGTGAAGGCGACTGTAAGCCGCTTTGAGCCTCCTTCGGGTAGGGAAAAGCGGCATATAAGAACCAACTCTTCTTCTTCTTCTTCTTCTTCTTCTTCTTCTTCTTCTTCTTCTTCTAATGGTTGCCAAGTTTAGGGCAACTAGTTGGCAGCGGATGAGGTGGTGGGGACTAACTGATGGGGACTAACCATGCAGTAAATCTGGGTATGCACCAAAGGCCATTCATAAGTTTCCAGATGTCACAACTCGAGGATTCTGATGCGGGGAAGAGACCCTCTCTCAGACGAAATCCCAGCACACTCCATGGAATGTAAAGGAAAAAAGCAGTCTTTATTGAGAGTATCCACAAAGCAGAGCAGAACACACATAGACAGGAAGAGGAGTCATTGACAGAGACAAGGAACTATGATCCCCCCCCCCAGTATTATATAGGTTTAGGGGTTCAGGCAGGAACAGTGGTTCACATAGGGGAGTTCCCTTGATCTTTTAGGCATGAATTCTCAAGGCATCAAGTCTCCTTTCCACAGCTGGCTGTTTTGTCACTTTCTGTGAACCAAGGACATTGATAGATAAGCCCAAGTTCCCAGTGGGGGGGGGGGAGCATGGGCATATACATTTGTGGGTTGTAAATCACAAATGAAAGGGCACGAAGAATGCAAGGCTGAAGCAGGGGGTTGGACTGGCCCAACTAAGCCCTAAGCCAACCTTCCAGAGCCGACCTGGAGACGGAATATGACATCAGCACAGAGTGGGGATTTGAACCTTGACTCAGCCTTCTAAGGTTGACTCAGCCTTCCATCCTTCCGAGGTCGGTAAAATGAGTACCCAGCTTGCTGCTGGGGGGTAAACGGTAATGACTGGGGAAGGCACTGGCAAACCCCCCCCCCCCCGTATTGAGTCTGCCATGAAAACGCTAGAGGGCGTCACCCCAAGGGTCAGACATGACCCAGTGCTTGCACAGGGGATACCTTTACCTTTACCTACCAGATTCTAATCTAAAACTGTAACCATTAGCTCATGTCAGCTTCTTGCTGTTTCTCAGATGGAAGATTCTCAACTTGTCAGGCTTTCTCAACCAGGGTTTTATGAAACCTTGGGTTTTCTTGACAGCCTTGGAAGGGTTTCTCAAATAGGTGGGAGTTAACTCAAAGGACAACATGGTCTTCAGGCTGTCTATAATACTGGGACACTGCTTTGTGCTGGTGGAAAGTGCCATCAAGTCACAACCAACTTATGACATCCCCAGAGGGTTTTTAAGGCAAGAGGCATTCAGAGGTAGTTTGCCACAGCCTTTCTACGTGTACATTCTCAATGACCATTTGCGCACTGGGAACTTCACGGTCCCAGCTCCCATGCAAGAGCACAAATCGGGGGCGGATGAGGCGCACCAGGCCATAATCTCCCCCATGTGGGTGCAGGAAGAGGTGGGGCAAGCTACCACGACTAAAACTCCAGCCTGCAGCCCGCCATGAAACCTCCAGTGCGTAAACGGTCAATGTCTCCCATCCAAATGCTAATCAGAGGTGACCTGGCTTAGCTTCTGAAATCTAGTGAGACTGGCTAGTCCGGGCAATCCAAGTGAGAGCTTTATGCCACTAACAACTTCCAGTAAGGCATGAGAGCACTATTGGCTGACTCATGTTGACCCGCCATTCAAAAGGATGCTGCAGAAGCAATTGTACTCAGTCGTTCTCCCGGTAACAGCCTTTTGCTGAACATTCCAGGTTCAAACATGAGACAGCATGCTGAGGTAGTGCTAATTCAGGAAGTGCCACACTGAAGATAAATGAAACAAACTGGAATGTAATTGTACCTTCTCAAGCATCTATAGCAGACATTAAGGGAAATCTCTAAATACTCCTTTGATTCGTACATCTGAGGCAACAACGTCGCAGATAAACTGGAAATCTACTGCAAAGTCAGTCCAAATAAAAATGATAGCTCCTACATTTTTTTTAACACCATACTTCAGTCCGATTTAAGGCTTGTCCTTTATTATTTTTTTTGTGGCAGGAAAATAAAAGAGGATAACATGCGAGAGAATTCTCTCTATTATCATGAGTATACTTGCAGGTTGATTTTTATCGCTCTGCATTCAATGGATGTTATTTTCCTCTCTGGGAACAGAGCACACTAAATTCCATAATGGCAGAAAGTGCTGTTTAAATTGTTTTAAGGTCAGTGAATGGAAACTTTCTATCTACAAATTTTCTCTCAAATCTCCTGATGGTAACATCGCAACGTCATGGTGGTATTCATTATTCAAGGGGGACCCACCGTGATGAAAAGAAGCAAATAATCGAGAGCGTCTTTGGTGCAATTCAATAGCTAAGTGTAAGGTGATTTGGCTTGTGAAATAAGAATCACAGCAGCAATGAGCGCATATCACATCAGCAGATGAAATTCGGAAGGATTCCCTGCTTCCAAAGAATCACTGAACAATGATCCCTATGCCTCCAGGTGAGCCTGAAGCAACATGTTACATAACTTTTCTTATGCTATAAAGAGTGTAGCCTTAGTATTGTTTGACTCCTGAATCCTATCTTCCATCTTATGGGGTTGCATCTGTTGGACAAAGGTTTATTCACTCATGCTGGCAGACAGGGAGAGCAGGTGAGGTCTAGAAGTCAACTTCTTCCAATCCTGCGTTGAGCAGGGGGTTAGACTAGAGGGCCTGCATGCCCCCTTCCAACTTTATGATTCTATTATTCTCACCATTCTATGTAGCTCGTCTAGATTTGGGGAGATGTGAAGTAGAGGTTGACTCCCCCTGTTTCATGTGCATTATCTGCATTCCCTTGCCATGGGCCAAATTAGGGCCTGCGTTGTGCCAGGCCTGGGACCGCCTCAGAACAGTGCTGATGTCATCTGGAAGTAGAAATTAGCCCAGCGACCAGATGAGCCAGGCTGGATTCCTGGTGTGGAAAAGGTCCCTGTGGCGTAGATGAAGCTGAGAGAACTCTGACACAACTGTTCTGAGAGAACAGGTCTAACAGGACTGTGACTAATCCAAAGTCACCCAGCTGGCTGCATGTGGCGGACTGGGGAATCAAACCCAGTTCTCCATATTAGAGACTGCCACTCTTAACCACTACACCAAGCTGGCTGCCATCGTTGCAGAAGGCCATCTGCTCTACTTTGGTGTGATCCCATTAAATGCCATGGAGCTGTGCTTCAATGGATGCAAATATGCATCTAATGGCTGATAAGGAAATGCTAAGTTGGATCCAACCAGATTTTGGGTGGTAGAAATTGAAGGAAAGTTGGGGTTTTTTTGGCCATCCCATAAAAGTTATGCTGATTGGACCTTCGTGGAGGAAAATCATGAGGGATGATTTAGTACCAAGGGCTGAAGTAAGGACTGAATGAGAAAGCTAGCTGGCTCCAACTCATTGTCCACACAAGCCAAATGTGCTCCTGCGCCACAGACCCACAAACAAAAGGAAAGCGCTTTATTAATGGAAGGTCATTTGTAAAATTAAGAAAATCAGCCATGTCAGCATGTGTGCGGTCATCAGTAGCTTTACAATGTTGAGTTAATGACAGTGTTTCTGCCATTTTGCACATTCAGAGATTCATACCCAACATAGTCATTAACTTGATCGTCCATAAGTTAAAACGGCTATTCCCCAAAGAAAGAACTAATATATTAAGAAAGCAAAGGATGCTGTTCTATTTACTTCCATTTCTCCAGGTCGCCACTTAGTCCCTGAACACTGTTAATTTAATTTTAATTATGCTCAATTAAAACTTTCACAGCTGGCAGAACGTCTGTGATATTAGTTCAAGTGGTATGTCTGAAAGACATTTCACTATATGAAAAAAATAAGGACTCACATAGGCTTCTTGGAGCGTATACGCATGGAGAATCATGCAGTGCAGAGTTCCTTGCAATGTTTTGTTCCTAGTCACAGGAGGTTGAGAGGGGACATGATAGCCCTCTTTAAGTATTTGAAAGGTTGTCACTTGGAGGAGGGCAGGATGCTGTTTCTGTTGGCTGCAGAGGAGAGGACATGCAGTAATGGGTATAAACTACAACGATATAGGCTAGATATCAGGAAAAAATTTTTACAGTCAGAGTAATTCAGCAGTGGAATAGGCTGCCTAAGGAGGTGGTGAGCTCCCCCTTACTGGCAGTGTTCAAGCAAAGGTTGGATACAAACTTTTCTTGGATGCTTTAGGATGCTCTGGGCTGATCCTGCGTTGAGCAGGGGGTTGGACTAGATGGCCTGTGTGGCCCCTTCCAACTCTATGATTCTATGATTCTATGATTCTACATTGCATCATGGATTTTATAGTCCTATTGTCAGGTTCCATGGCATTTTTCCCAGGAAAGACAAAAAGTCCAGAATAAAAGTCAAAAGTAATGACTGCTGGGTTGATATGCAACTTTTAAATTGACAATGAAGAAGCTGAAATTATTCGAGAGTTTCTATGCTTTGGCACCATCATCAACCAGAAAGGAGAGTGCAACCCAGAAACCAGAAGCATACTGAGATTGGGAAGGGCAGCCTTGAAGAAGTTGGAAAAGATTACGAAGTATAGGGGTCAGGATGTGTTGGTCGTGACCAAGATCAAGTTAATTTATGCCATAATATTTCCCATTGGTATGTTTTGGTGTGGAAATTAGACAGTGATAAAAGATGATAGGAAGAAAACTGATTCATATGAAATGTTGGAGGAGAGTTTTCTAGATACCGTGGACTGTGAAAAAGACATACGGTAGCCTGTATGGCCCCTTCCAAATCTATCAGAGTGTTCCCAGTAAAATCAAGCCTGAACTCTCCCTGGCAACTAAAATGAGTAAACTGAGGCTATTGTTGTTTGGTCATGTTCTGAGAAGACAAAAGTCAATGGAAAAGACAGCTATGCTAGGAAAATAGAAGGCAGCAAGAAAAGAGGAAGACACAACACAAAACAGATTGACACAATAAAGAAAGCCACGGCCTTCAGTTTCCAAGACCTGAGCAAGGCAGGTAACAACCAGACATTTATTTATTTAATTTATATACCGTCTTCCCAGCAAACTGATTCAAGGTGAGATACATGTCATTCACATGAATATCGTTAAAATTCAGTTTTAAAATAAAATTTAAGTTAGCTTGAAAGGCAGTTTAATTTAAATATTAAATCTCGATATCAAATGCCAGCATCAACAGTCCCGGTTTATCTGCATTCTTCCAGAACTAGGGTATAATCAGGGACATCTTTTTTTGATAGGGAGGGTCCATTCTGGAAGACATTCATTCAGCGGGCCACCCTGAATGGTGGCAACTTGATGGTCCTTATCTTTTAAAGGTCTGGACAACATGACAATTATCCAGACCCTTTGTGTGGAACTTGGTTGCAAACTCTGACAGCTGCCCACTTCTGCCTCCAAATAAACCACACAAATTGACTTCATCATTAAGAGCGAACTGTGATCCGCGTTATCTTTGCCTTTCCCCCACCAGATGGCTGACCCTGCTCCTTGTTGCAATGAGTGATCATTTGAAGGTATCCCCTGTACAAGCACCGAGTCATGTCTGACCCTTGGGGTGACGGCCTCTAGCGTTCTCATGGCAGACTCAATACGGGGTGGTTTGCCAGTGCCTTCCCCAGTCATCACCGTTTAACCCCCAGCAAGCTGGGTACTCATTTTACCGACCTCGGAAGGATGGAAGGCTGAGTCAACCTTGAGCCGGCTGCTGGGATCGAACTCCCAGCCTCATGGACAGACAGCTTCAGACAGCATTTCTGCCGCTTACCACTCTGCGCCACAAGAGGCTAGGGGGTGGGAAATGCCTGACGTGCATTACTAAAATTGCTATTAAACAACCAGTCAGGGTCACTTTACGTTATGCGAGGAAAGACGGGTAATATTGCTGTATCTCTGGTCAAAAAGGACCACGGGGAAGGCTTTCGGGCAGGATTGGAAGCGGCGTTCAGGTTACAGGCACAATAGCCATTTGCAGCTCAGTGACTGCTGCTGGCGAGGTCTCTTCTCCTGCTGCACTAAGCAAGAGCTGTTTGCTTTGGGAACGATTGTCACAGTGGCCAGGTCAACTCACAGTTGGACGCAGTAATGGTTATTGCCTGGAAATAGCACGGTTACCACCTGCCACTACTATTTGCACAGTGGGCCTGCAAACTGTTCCCCAATCCCATTGATCTGACACTGTTTCTGGAATTAACATCCATCCTTGCGTGAGCATGAGCTTTGGCTCTCGGCAAGGCTGCAGATCAAATTTGCGCCGGCTTTATGTAAGTATGCAGGAGCAGAGCCCATACCAGATGAGATACGTTGACAGATGAGTGGAAAAAGTGAAGGTGGGTTAAGAGAGTGAGGGAATCTGAGGTATATTGCCATAATGATATTGGATGAATGCTGTAGGAAGGAGCAGCCAATAAATCTAGATGATGAAGGTGAAGAAGAAAAAGTAGAAGATGATGATGCTTTAGGATGCTTAGGGCTGATCCTGCGTAGAGCAGGGGGTTGGACTAGATGGCCTTTATGGCCCCTTCCAACTCTATGATTCTATGATTCTGTGATTCTATGATGATGATGATGGTGGTGGTGGTGGTGGTGGTGGTGATGGTGATGATGATGATGTATGGTCAGGTATCAATTAACCCATTTTGATTAAGGGTCAGTCTTGGCGCTATCTTGAAAAGTGGTATTTCCTGGAGGTATCTTGGCTCACAAGGGGTATGCGTTTCAGAATGCTGGAGTCGAAAACAGGCATGCACCTCACCGTTTTAGGTCACTGCTATGATTTTGTGGAATAGATAAACAAATTTAGAATCCGCAGGCATTACAAAACACGCACACGTTCCAAGAAATTCACATAGTTGAGGTGCTTCCAGCAGCGGCATCAGGGATCCTGTTTTTCTTTGATTCTCTCGATTTCCCAGGCAGAGGGGAAGGCAAGTCCTGGCAAAGGCACAGGGACTGGCAGAACTGCAGTTCTGGCTTGCTTCTCCTCCTCCCCTCTCTCCCACAGGAGGGAGGAGTCTTTTCTTTTCTTTGTAAGGATGATGGCTGGGGCCACCTTCTTCAGGGCTGCATAGAATTGGATACTGTGATCCACTTTGTTTGAAATTGGGAGGCGCTGCAGTGGACAGACAGACAGCAAAGGCTCAGCTGGAATTCTGGTGTCGTTTGGTTTAAAAAAACTGCCATTCCATCACCACCCTGAAAAAAGTTTAGCAATTTTTTTGCTAAAAAGAATACAAATAAAACTGAATTGATCACCTAAATCCATTGCAAGTAGTAATGTTCCTACTGAAATACATTTCCCCCATAATTTCTCTTCCAAAAGCTGGTAGTCTTTGAATCATTCATGGTGCCCAAATTATTTTCAGTAAGTGTTTGAGATTGCTGTTGCTGAAGTCAGGTATAAAAAGCTTTTCCCCTTATTACTGAATCACAGACTAGCGATTCAACAAATTTAAATGCATGAACGCTCCTTGTGGCAGCCTTTTTTGAAGGGAAACCATAACCAAGGATTTTGCACAATGATATTTGGAGACAGCCCCAGTTTTAGTTGCAATGAGCAAATCCAACCTGGATATATTTGTTTCCTTTCAGTCCAGCTCCCTTTCAGTCCAACTATTTGTTTGTTCAGTCCAACTATTTCTGCCCCTTAAAATGTTAGTGCTTTTAAAAATACACAGGGCCCGAGTATCTCTATGCACTTGCTAAAAACCAGCGAGCTAACAAAATCTGTAAGTTTAGAGTTCCCTGACTGAGATATTTGACTGGGACAGGTGCCTAAGGAGGGTGGAGTTTTGAGAGGATATGAGGTCACTAGAAACCCCCCTAAGAACTCTTCAAAAACCACAGAGATTAAAAGAGAAAATCCTTAAAATATGACCATTAATGCCAGAGCCGGATCAGGACAATGCTGGATGCCAATAGTCAAAGAGCAAGCAGACTCTGCCTCTTGCTCTGGGTTCTACTCTCTACAAGAGTTTGAATTTCAAAGCTTGGGATCTGTAAACAGGCTTATGTTTTTCTAATAATTTATTATTATTATATTTCATTATTATATTTATATACCGCCCTCCCTGAAGGCTCAGGGAAGTTCATATAAACAGAAATGATACAGATAACGTAGTTTAACAATAATAAAGTGATAACAACAAGCGACATAGAGCAGTAGAAAAATGTGGAAAACATTAAATTAGTACTGATAGTTCAGTGGGTTGGGCAGAATTGTAGTTGGTGCCATAGGGGGGAGGCTCAGGGGGAGGGCCTCTGGGAAGTGGTGGTTCAGGTTGACCTCAACCAAATGCCTGGGGAAGGATCTTGCTTTTGCAGGCCTTGAGGAACTGTTCAAATTCCGTCAGGCCTCTGATCTCCTCTGGGAACTCATTCCATCAGGTGAGGGCCAGGATGAAGAAAGCTCTGGCCCTGGTTGAGGTCAAGCAACCTTCCTTGGGTCCAGGGATCATCAGAAAGTTGGAAGTGCTGGAGCGTAAGGCTCTTTAGGGGTCTAAGCAGAGAGACGATCCCTCAGGTACATTGGGCCCAGATTGCATATGGCCTTAAGGGTGATAACCAGAACCTTGTCTGATCCAGAATTCAACCGGAAGCCAGCGCAGCTTCTGGAGGATGAGCTGAATATGGGGCCTCCAAGGTTGCACTAGATGACCCATGAGGCCCCTTCCAACTCTATTATTCTATGATTCTAAGGTGTTGCTGTAAGGACCCTGGCAGCTGCATTCTGGACCAGTTGCAGTTTCTGAATCAAAGTCAAGGGCAGGCCTGCATAAAGCAAGTTGCAGAAGTCCAGTCTATAGTAGATAAGCTTCAGCATAGAGCGTGAGTAAAAATGCTGATTACAAATAATCTATTTCTAGAAGCACCGCATTTTGACTTGGCTATCATATTTCATGGCATGTCCAGAAACCAGAATTACAAGGAAGATGCTCCCATGTCCCTTTTAGAAGTCCATTGGAAAAAGTTAACTCATGCAAAAATCTCACAGCTTGCTGTATGAACATAAACAAAGGAAGTAGGTTGCTAAATGCAGTCCAGGAAGAAATTCAATGTTACATAATGACATCTTGGTAGGCTTTTAGATTCATTGTACATCAAGACACTAGATAGTAACACACTTTATGGGAGTTTTCATAGAGGAGAACACCTAAGTGAATGAATTGGTAGAGAAATGGCTTTGGATCTACCACACAAGACTCCTTTGAAGCACCAAGAGTCCACGAGGAAAGGCAAACACCTTAACAAGGTCTGCACAGAGTTCGGTTAAGGGCTATAGCTCAGTAGAAGGGGAGGGGATACTTTGCATACTGACATTTCAGTCCTAGCTTGGTGTAGTGTAGTGGTTTGGAGTGTGGACTTCTAATCTGGCAAGCTGGGTTTGATTCCCCACTTGCCCACATGTAACCAGCTGAGCTTACCACAGCACTGAGAAAACTGCTCTGAGAGAGCAGGATTATCAGGGCTCTCTCAGCCTCACCCACCTCACAGGGAGAGGAAAGGGAAGACAATTGTGAGCCACTTTGAGACTCCTTTAGGTAGAGAAAAACGGCCTATAAGAACCAACTCTTCTTCTTCTCCTCCTTCTTCTTCTTCTCCTCCTCCTCCCTGGTACCTCCCATCAAAAATATCTCTAGTGGCTGGTTCCAGGAACCCCATTTCACCCTAAGGAGCTTTTCTCCATCTTATGTGGCCCCCGTGTAGAGGTGGTAGGAGAGCCACCTAAACTGGATTAATGCTTTTTGGCTAGAGCAAAGCCTCAAACTGAGCACAGCGGTAGGATCCAGTGCATTCTATATTACCTGGTACTGTGACTTCTTGGTCCATAAATAAAATGTCTCTGTGGACTCACCCATTGGCAGGTCTTAATTACTTTGAACACACACACCGGCTTAATTGAAAGGGCATCTGCTGAATGTCTGAGCATTCTTTGACTCTGCCGCTTTGCAGGAACTGTTATGATTTGCAGGGGGGACACAAGAAGACTTCCTCCAGCAGCAGCTGTCCTATGCACATGTAGTTGTTCAGAGCTCTGTGGACCAGAACTGAAGATGGCTGAAAGGCCATCACACAAGGGTCTCACACAAAGATCACTCCCGGATGGATGGATCAAAGGTTTAATTGAAAGAGTGGCATCAAACATCTGTGTTCTGATAAAGCCCCATACTCTCCGAGGAGGTCTGCTTTGGGGGGTTTTGTTTTAACCGGAGATGTCATCATGTTCCCATTCTTCTATTCTTCCTACTCATGCTTTTCCTTTCCCCAAACACAGTATGTGACATAAAGATTAATTAAACATCATACTGAATCGAGATGATTGTATATGACTCTCTTCTGGGACAACAGCTTCAGGACCAAGCAAAAAAACGAGAGAGCTAAAAAGCAAAAAGCATTCATGCGATACTTTCTTTTATTCTGTTTAATCATATTTCCATTCAGGGAAGGGAAATCGTCATACTTTTATATAAAAGTTACAAGTTGCGGCTCCTTAGGTTTAGGGGGAAAACCCTGTAAGCCAATGGATGATCATTTTTATCGACATGTGGCATCAGTTCCAGTTCCAATTGCTTGATGTGCGGGTTATCTTTTCAATCCACAGGGGAAGGGTGAGCACTACAGAATCTGCAGAACTGATGATCATCTTTTCATAGATGCTAAAGGTGTGTGTAGCCCTTCTCCGTAGCTGTCCACTTGCAAGTTTATTGGGTGGAATCCAAGCTCCTGAGAACAGATGGAGCTTGCTGAAGGGGATCTTTCCTACCTTTCCTCCATCTTTGTAGCCCACAACTCCCCAATAAAGGTAAGGACCGGGAAAGCCCCAAGAACAGTAGATCAGGGGTAGTCAACCTGCGGTCCTCCAGATGTCCATGGACTACAATTCCCATGAGCCTCTGCCAGCAAATGTTGGCAGGGGCTCATGCGAATTGTAGTCCATGGACATCTGGAGGACCACTGGTTGACTACCCCTGCAGTAGATCATGTGGCATAGGGGGATAGCAGTAACGATGGTAGTCAAACAAAACAATCTCTCAGCATGTTTGCATTTTTCTTTTTGCTATATTCACAGAGGTAAAGTGAGGAGAAGGGTGTTTTGATTCCCCATGCTTCATAGCCCACTGTTCTTGAGCACCCCCAACCCTCCAGCACAGCTTCACAGGGGACAAGTGGCAGGAAACATCCTTTTATTTGCTGATAGAATCCATTTATGAGAACTTGTATCCCATCCATAACTTTAAGATGATGTAGTATTGCTTGATACATGCCAAATATGATATCTATGGCTCTTTTGGTTTCCCTTTTTCACCCTTCAAATATAGACTAGAAGAAAACTGTGCAAAATAAATAACATAGGGATGTTCACCCAGTGGAAATCACACCATGTTTTCATGTTGATCATTAGCTTTCAGAGGGATTTTTTGGGAAGGGGGATTCAAGCAAATTGAAATAATTCATTGAAGAAACCGAGGTGCTGGTTACGGTTGCCAACTTTGAGTTGAACAAGCCCTGGAGATGTGGGGTTAAATCCTGGGGATGATGAGGTTTGGGAACAGGAGGATATAATGTCATAGAGTCCTCCAAAGCTGCCATTTTCTCTAGGGGATCTGATCTCTGTTGTCTGGGGACCAGTTGTAATACCAGGAGACTTCCAGGCCCCACCTGGGAGCTTTAGGCTGGGTAGAAGTCCATGCCTGGAAAACATAAGATATAGGACAGTAAGGAGGCAGTTCAGACTGTAAGGGACACTAACAATGGCCCAGCCTTTGTTGAGTACTGGTATAATATACATGCATGCTTCACCCTTCCAGTTGTCCTCAGAGGACCTCAGAACCCGACAAGGCTTAGTGTTTAGTTTATTCCTTCCAAATAAGGGATATCAGGATGCCATCTTGGCCCTTCAGTGAAATCCATCTAGTACAGTTTTCAGCATAGATTCACCACATTTCTGAGGTTCTGGAGGTGATTGTGCAAATCCTGAGGTAGAAGGATCCTTATGAGACTCATGTTTCCTGAGCTCAACAAGTGCACTAAATAACATTTCCTTTTGTAGACTGTTGTGTGGTTTCCTTCTTGGAGTCTCCATCAGAAAGTCTCTGTTGCTGTTGTTATTATTATTCTCCATAGACTCAAGATGGTCGGTGATCCTTTTCTGAGAGCCCTCATGTGTGTTAGCAGAATCCTGTGCCTCACATATGAAAGGAGGGATGACTAAATTAATTGCCAAAAATTCTGCGCACTTCTGTTCTTTATGACATGCTTCTTTCCCCGAATGAATGTAATAAATGCCGAAGCAAAAAAAATCAAAACTGATCTTGGAAATAAATTAGCCAATGAATTAAATCATTGTAAAACAGTGGTTGCAATCTGATTTCTGGTATTAGCTCCCACTACAGCAAATGTGGCAGGTGTGGCAGGTGTATTGGAAAACATGTCCAATAAAAGCTGTACTACACATCGTGTCTGATTTTGGTATCCAGCAGGCAATGCAACAAAGATGCAGCCATAATTCAAAAGGAGACAGATCATAACAACTCACTAAATAAACTGAAACTAAAGTGTAGGAAACGAAAGCACAAGAAATACTTTTATCAGCTGGATATCTTTTTTAGCTTACTGGAGGTTTCCCATTAGACAGATTTCTTTATAAACCCTGCAGAGAGCAGCAGTCACTAAAGTACATGACATATTCTGACCTTAGCCAGGGGTTTCACAGGGAATAACTTCAGTTTAATCGAACTTCCTTCCGGAAAACTACATCAAGCAGGATGTCTCAGACTTCCACTAGCTATTACTGCAAAATAATAATGTTCAACCGTAGTTCCTTTTCTATTTTTTTTAAATTCAGCACTGAATACTGGTCCTTTGAATATATGCAGGATTCTCTTTCTTTTACCACTATACCTGTACATTCCACGTGTGGATGCCAAGAGGCAAGAAATCAGATCATTTGTACTCCATAAGAGACCATGATAGTTTTTTTTTTCTTTCTGTATGGTCAGATGAAAATCCCCAACACTAGAAATTAGTTGCATAGCATGAGACTTTTGGAAAAAGGAAAATATGACTGTTTAGGTGTATTGGAAGGGACACACTGGCTCTCCTCATACTCACATATACACACAGTAGTATAGAAAACACAACTATGGCTCAGTAGTACTTGCATGAAGAAGTTCTCAGATTCAGTCCCAGTCTCCAGATTAAAACATTACATGTGACAGGAAATACTTCTGTTTACCTGAGAACCTGGGTAGCTGCTGCCAGTCACAGAAGATGAAGTTGAGTTCATGGGATCAACAGTCTGACTTCATGGATGCTCATCCAATCCCTTCCTGAAAACTTCCAATGAAGGAGACTTCACCACCCTTCGAGGCAGCATATTCTGTCTACCAACAGCCCTCACCTTCACAAAATACTTTCTAATATTTAAGTGGTACCTTCTTTCCTGTCAACCAGTGCTCCAACAGCTGTACTGGCTCCCTGTTGAATTCTGGATCAAGTTTAGGGTATTGGTTCCTACCCATGCGGCCATTCGCAGTCCAGGCTATGTGTATGAGAGGCCATCTCTGTATCTACACCACCTGAAAAGCATTATGCTCGGCTAACAACAACCTGGTCCCTGCTGCCAAGAAGGTATTTCTGGCCTCAACCAGGGCTAGAATATTTTCTGTCCTGGCTCCTACCTTGTGGAATGAGCTCCCAGAGATCATTCAGGCCCTGCTGGAGCTAGCACAGTTCCACAGCATCTGTAAGATGGAGTTCTTCCACCAGGTTTTTGGTTCGGGCTCATGAACATCAATTCTCTCTTGGGCCCTATCCTCTAACACAGTATGATCTACTTTAAATTAGAGAAGATCAAGACCTTGGTTTGATGGGATGGATGGCAAAAACTAAATTGTGGAGAGGGTTAACATTGGGAACTCTCCATTTAGAAGTCATATCATTATTTTAACTGTCTTAAATTATTTAATTTTTTATCTTTTTAATAAATTTGTTGTACAGTATCCAGAGTCAGAATACCAAGATAGGTGGTATATAAACAAACAAACAAACAAACAAGCAAACAAATATCACCCCTTGTCCTCCTTTTCCCCAAGCTACACATGCCCAAATTTCTCAACCTTTCCTCACAATGCATGGATTCCGACCCTTCAAGCATCGTAGTCACCCTTCTTTGAATGCCTTCCAACTTGTCAATATCCTTCTTCTTGAACTGTGGTGCCCAGAACTGGACACAGTCTTCCAAATGAGGTCTAACTGATGTGGTATAGAGTGGTATCATGACTTCCCCAGCTCTAGATGCTATGCTCCTAGCAATGCCACATTGTACTGTTGGCTCATATTCAACTTATGTCCATTTTACATGTACTATTAGGTATCCCCCAGGGGAAATCTGAATTCAAGTCACAGCTGATGGGGGATTATCACCTGGCAGTGCACTTCTGATCCTCCACCCTGGCACAAAAAAAAAAATCATTGTTTCGTAGGGCTGTCAGGCCCCCAGTAACATTTCTAGTCAAAAACCAGAAGTGATGAAGAGTAGCTCTAGGAACTACTGAAAACTTTATGGCAGCTCATTTCTATTGTTTTCCCTGCACGCCAAGGTAGATAGAAGTGAAGGTAAATCAGTTTGTTTTCTAGTTGTCCCTACCCCCCCCCCTGAATATCAATTGGGAATTGGCACCTGACCATTCCCCCAAAAAATGTTTTGCTGGATACAGAGGAAACGTTCCTCATCAGAAGATCAGAAGCCAACTTCTAACTGACCCCTCATTAGCTGGGAAACAAGTTCTGCTCTTGTGAATACACCCAGACGGGTTGGGAATAGCCAGACAGCTGGTTGAATGGCAAATAGGACATGAGCCGAACTGGAAGGTATGCAGTCATTCCTATTTCCCACCTATTCAGCACCCTTCCTTCTGGTTCTGATCAGCTGGGAAGAAGCTATGCTTACATTTGATGAATTTATATATGCTTCCTAACAACATGAAATTACTCCACCAAGAAGAGGCTCCTAGCCCGCTGGGTGTGATTTTGAAGAAGGTTACAAGGACTCTTGAGTTTACATGTCAATTGTATAAGTCCTCTGCAGGGACTCTTCTGTCTAATCACTACACACACACACACACACACACAATCTTGCCTCATCTATTCAACTCAATGTCTGCAGTGAGCCACAGTATTTGTAAAGTATAACTGTATGCACATGGGTTCCTCCATAAGATTGGACTGCTTTTGGCACACAGGGACACAACATTTGTGCGCAACAGTCACATGCTGGTGTGGGGGCAGGGACAGTGGTCATAATGCTACTCCCTGTGAGGCATTTTTAGAGAATCCATGCAAGGGCATCAGAAGGTGGGTATTTTAGAAATCCAAAGCAGATTTTGTCTTATAAGTTGGGACGCGGATCTTGACCATTAAAGATTACTACATAGAGACTTTTGGAAACAATTCCTCCTTTGCCGTCGAGATTACAGGCCTTTGATATTTGTTCATTGCAGTCTTGCTATTTATTGTTTCACTTATCCATTGTCAGTATTGTGTGCATGAAATACTTCCAACTTACGCCCACCCTAGGAATGAACCATCTCCCGAATGTCCTGTCATTGACAGCCTTGCTGAGCTCTTGCACACTGAGGGCTATGGCTTCCTTATTATCAATCTTAGATGTGTCAGGGTTTTTAAAAAAAAATGAATAAAAATTCCACTTGAAGAGAAATAGAGGAGTTCATCTGAGCAAACATGGAAGACCATCAGGAGCCTCTAACTGAGGCCAGCAAGGCTACCAGGCTTCTGACATTCTACAAACTATGAAAAACAGAGCTGTTCAGGATGGCATTCAGGGTTGGAGTAGAATGGAATTGTCATGGAGGAGGCCCTTACAGAAGGGCAAGGATGATTGTTTATGCTACGGCTCTATTGTATGCATGATCTTGTTCTTCCTGCGTTGTTTTCTAATTTCTGTAATCCAGGTTTTGCCTTACTTATAGGTCATGCTTTATACTGTTTTGCTGTATTTTACTGATTTGTGTTGTATTGTATCCTAACTTTGTAATCTAGTCTTCTTACATTGTTTATTGTATGTAGGGTTGCCGGGACCTTCATGGAAGCCAGTGAGGGATGATAGGACTGATAGAAAGAAGAAGGCCTAGGTCATGTCGCCAATGTTGCTGATGTTGCATGGGTAGTGAGGTCATAATGCTAGCGACTTTGGGGTGATACTCTTGCATTTGGGCAAAAACTCTAAGGCAAAACCAGCTTTTACCATAGAGTTTTTGTCCAAACATCAGATTGTCACCCAGAAGTCATTGGTATGCTGATGTCATTTCCTATGCATTGTCAGCAATGTGGCCTAGACCTTCTTCTTTCTACTAATAAGTCACCCTGCTGGCCAGCTGATTGGCAGCTGAGGGGACCCCTGCCTTCACTGGGAGGGTCTGGTAACACTAATATTACATCTTATACTGCTCCAAGTACACCTTTAAAAATGTTGCAATTGGCCTTGTATGCAATCCCGAGGTCACCCAGCTGGCTTCCTTTTGGGTAGAATTGAATCCAACTCACTAGATTAGAAGTCCGCACTCCTAACCACTACACCAAAGTGGCTCTCTTCTTCCCCCACCCTTTCATTCACGGGAAGAACTAACCTACCCGCTCATGTGGAGCCTGGCTGATCCAAACAGGCACTATTCTAAACAAAAGGTATCTTTGCATGCAAAAGATCAGCTGTCAACAACATTGGTGAACCCACCTGCTAGAATCCCAATTCCTCCTTTTCCCAGGCCCCTCGTTGCCATCTCCCTAGATAACCTGGTTTTCTCTGTGAAAAACCAGATGGTGCCACATCTCAATTACATTCTGAATGTGCTCTCAAGTCAGCATTCAAGATCCTTGCTTCCCCTTACGCAGCTTTCCTGCTTGGCAGCTGCTCACATTTCCTTTAGTGGTTCAGCATTAAGCACAGAACTGTTAAAACGTATCGTCGTTCACTGAATGTTAAAGTTGGCACAATCTATTGTCTTCCAGCACCCATCTCCTTAAGATCTCGCTCCTTTTCAAAATCTGAGAGTGTTATTTGATGCACATGCATCAAAAAACCGAATTTTGTGTTTCATTTAATAGAAGATGAGGCAAAAGAAGGCTATAAAACTCTAGGAACATTCAATGAGATTCTCGCACCTTGCCGCTAGCAAATTTTTGTTGTTAGATAAACTTGTTAATATTGCAAGGATTTTAAAAATGGTATTCAAAGACTGCCCACTCAACATTCTCCCCATTGTTTCTGAACTTTTCCAAGGACGCACGGCAAATTATCCATGCACAGGCCCATCTGACTTGATAGGAAGCGTGTGTCTTTTATCTTCAAATACTTAAGAACAAGTGTAAAGTGAACATTGACCCAGATTAATATAGGAGAAGAATCTGCAGAGCAAACCAGAGTTAATAGGAAAGCTTCTTTTCCCCTTAGCCTGAGAAAACAAGGGTTTAAAAATGGCTGGGTATCACATTAGCAGTACAAGAAGCACTGCTTGTCTCCAGTGCTTCTTCTTATACCACAGCAGAGGGTTGGAAATTTTCCAGGACAGGAAACCATGAAGCTCTTCCATATAGTAACTAAAGGGACTTGAGGGGGGATCACCCGACCTGGGATTTGCTGATTTACAGAACTCAGAATCTACATTTTTCCCCCATCCCAGGAGTCCCATGGCACCCACCAACACCTTTCCTGGCACCTACTAAGTGTTTTCAGAGAGTGGGTGGGGCCAGGATGAGCTTTTGCCCAGCTGGGCTTCATTAGCCACAGTTGATCTGATTGGTGGTGCAGATTAGTTTTTAAGTCCCTACCTACCACTGCAATACGTGGATTACTGAAGGCAAGCAAGAAAATAGTTTAAAGCAATATGTCTATGTTATGCAAAGCTTCTCCCTGAATTACTGAAGAGCTCAAGTGATGTTCAACCTCATTCCTTGATAGGATTGCCAGTTCTGGATAGAGAGACACCTGGAGACTTAGAGGGTGGAGCTGGAAGTGGGTGAGATTTGGGGTGGGGAGGGACCTCAGTGGAGTATAATGCTATAGAGTCCACCTTCCAAGTCAGCCATTTTCTCCAAGGGAATGGATCCCTTTAGTCTGGAGATGAGCTGTAATTCCAGGGGATCTCCAGGACCCATCTGGGGACTGGAATCTCTACTCTGACATTTTGTGACTGCCGCTGCCTCCTGCAGCAGCCATTTTGTGATTGTACCCACCACACTATACCATCAAGCCAAAGGTGCTCACATGCAGCTAAAAGTTAGGGTCCCTTGTTCCAATCTAAACGTGGAAGCTCACCACCCTGTGATAACACTGAATCCATAAAGTGAGGATGAATGAGCCCCATCCGTTCGTTCTCAGTAATGCTGATGTGCAAAACACTCGGCGACTTTTCATAAAAGCAGAACAAGAATGAGAATTTGTCTATGGCCCATTTAGATTCATAGTCTTCTTCCCACCTGCTACCGAAGTGGCTACAGCCAGAAGGTGCCAGCATTATTATTAAGCATGCCAAGGTCTGCATGATGGATTGCAAAGGAAAATGTTTAAGGATGCACTTCTCTTGCTTGGTGCTCTGGTCTCTGTCAGTGTTTTATAGGAGAAGAGCCACTCCTGCTGTTGCTAATTACCTAGGGGTTCTGCCAACTCATTTGCCAGGAGTGTATATGATCCTATTTTTCCCCTAAATTCAGTTCACTGCTCTGATAACACTGAAACAACAAAGATCAGAGCCAAAAGCTATCACTATTCTATTATGCCCAACAAGGAAAATAAGTTAATTTAATATAGAGAATCCAGACGTGGTCTTTTGTGGCCCTGATGCCCACCAGAACCTGCTTCCTCAGTGAATAAGAAGCATCATTTAGTTTTTCAAGGAACTGGGGAAGCAATTCTACTAAGGAACTGTGAATAATGACTTGGAAGAATGAGGCAAGATTTGGGGGAGGGAGTAGCTGTGTTGGCCTGAAGCAGCAGAACCCAGTTTGAGTCCAGTGGCCCCATTAAGACCAACAAAGATTAATTCTGGGTATAAGCATGCATGTGCATGCCCACGTGTTCAGATATGCTTCTTCGTGTACACAAAAATGTATGCGCAGAACAAAACTTGGGTAGTCTTATCAGTGCTACTGGACTCCAAACTTTGTTTTGAAGAATGAAGCTTTATGGCTTCCCACAGCTAAGACAGCTAAGAGGCCCTTACAACAACACATGAGTCTCATGACTGTCTCCCATATTCTGGTGGGAAGAACGCTAGACAGAGAAGAATATGCTTATGCTTCATGGACACCCATTGGCACTAGGAACTACTTCTACTAGAAAGGAGCTAGGATGGCCGTGGGGTAGGGGAGAAGAGAGAGGTAACAGAAAGTCTCCATGGCCCTCTTCTTCTATTAGAACGGAGCCAGGATGGTTAGAAAATAAAGCTGCCCATGGGATAGGGGAGAATAGGAAGGTGACAGAGAGTAGCCATGGCCCTCTTCTTCAACAAGAAAGGAGCCAGAATGGTTAGAAAGGAAAGCTGCCCATGGGGTAGGGGAGAACAGAAAAATACAGAGAGTAGCCATGGCCCTCGTTTTGTCAAGAACCCATGAAACCATGAATCTAGTTCTACTGCAGGCATATGATGCAAGTGGGACTGTCTATCTGTCCAGAGTCTAAATGGAAAAGCACCTGGGAAGGAAATCTTATGCCTGCTATTCCAGTTCCGCAGAAGATTGGTAGGGTCTAAATGAACAAAACCAGCAAGATCTCAAGTCTCCTCCAGTAGCTGCCTGTAAGGAGCACCTACTTGGTTCTGCTGCTTCACTCTTTGGGAACGCTGTTACTTTCCACGCCTGTGCTTTCATTTCTTAGCCTAGTTCCCTCTAAGAGAGCTTTGATTATAGCATTTCATCTGAAAGCAATGAGGCTGAATGGAACCTGGGATGTCTGCCAGTGAAGTTACACCCTTTTTGTACCAGGTCTAAATTTGAGTCTCCCCTGTGTCCTCTTAAACGTAAGCTCGGGTTGTTATGTGTCTTCTTTATGCTACATTAAAAAGAGCATTTTGAACGAAGGTCACCTGGATCGGTACCAGGGGCATGGACTAATGGACAAAATACTGTTATCTTTTATTTTGTAATAAGGTGGTACTGTGTAAAAATAAAATAGCACTCCTTCAAAGTTTTGTAAAATGTTAGATTGTATAATACATCATCAAACCAGACTGCCCTAACTATGAGTAGTTTAACCTCTAACTTCTTATATACCTTTTGGGAGATAACATTGCCACTTGGGTTCACATTCCTGTCCCTGTTCTCATACTATTTTTCCTATTTTGTTTATTTATGTATTAAGTGTGTATACTGCCCCTTCCTATGAATGGGCTCAGGGTGGTTCACATCATAAAAAGAAACATCCATAAAACATCCGTAAAACCACCAACCGGCTAAAGATCTCAGGCCCAAATGAAGCCCACCTAGTCTCAACCAGAGCCAGAGCCTTCTCTGTCCTGGCCCCCACCTGGTGGAATGAGCTCCCAGAGGAGATCAGGACCCTGACGGAGCTAAAACAGACCCTGCAAAAGGGAGTTCTTCCACCAGGCATTTGGTTGAGACCAAGCAAAACCAGCAACACCCACAGGGCCCCTGCTCCCTCCCTCACAGAAATCTACCTGTGCATTCTGCCATGGACCTGTTTGCACCAGTTCTCCTGTTAATGTTAATATTATTGTTGTTGTTCAGGAAAACTAAGTTCCATGTACTGGTTTCTATATTTCATGTAAACCACCCTGAGCATCAGGGGAAGGTGGTATATGAATGAATGAATGAATGAATGAATGAATGAATGAATGAATGAATGAATGAATGAATGAATGAATGATACTTGTAATTACTCCCAACTGGGCAATTAAAGCTGAGATTTGAGTTAGGCATTTGATATGATCTGTGAGTGACAGTAAATCAGCATGCAAAAACAAGAGTTAGCAAACAGATGTGAGAACACAGTTTGAGTTCAGTGCCACTTCCAAGGTCCACAAAGTTCAGTTCTAGATTGAACAGAACAGAGAACACAAAATTATATGCAGTCTGGCTATCCCACAAAAGAACCTGATTGGCCCTTAATGAAGGCTACTCATTGGCTGATCAGTCCTTCAAGTAACAGTCTGTGTTTGGTTCATTTACAATCCCTCATTTGAAGAGTGCTCAGGATTAGCACCATTAAAGCCATATTCATAACAGGTAGTAAAAAGTGAGGTACAAAAAAACAACAACAGCTCTTCTTCTTGCAGAATAATTTTAATTGTCTCCTTTGATTTTATGATGTAAGCAGTTCTGAGTTCAGGGCTAACTTTCCCATAGAACTACACGTAGCAAACTAGTGATCTGTTCTTCATTCACATTGCACAATTTGTTTCTGGGCATTCATCCAGTGATTCAGAATTATATCTCTCAAAGATGTAACAGTGAGAACTTTGCTAAGTAATCAAATACATGTTGTGCAGAAGAACTATCAAGTCAAGCCTGCTTTTGTTCACCCATCTACCATTAACAATCAGACTCCGTGACAGTATGATTAATTCACACAATATTCACCAACGCTAGGGAGGATGCATTATGGCTATTTTCACTTCACCTGCTCATATGATATCTTCTTTTTCTTTTTTTGCATTAAAGTTCTCTAGGAGCATAAAAAATTATTTTTCTTGTCGATACTCAGTGAAAATAGTATGTTGCATCGGTTCAAAATAATTTAAAAGATTATATATATATATATATATATATATATATATATATATATATATATATATATATATATATATATATATATATATATATATATATATATATATATATATATATATATATATATATATATATATATATATATATATATATATATATATATATATATATATATATATATATATTAATTTTAGGATTTGATCGTGTTTATCTGCAGCTTTCCAAAAATGCTTGTAAAGAATTATTGAAATGGCACTGTTCTATTGGATACTGGTATTGTGCTTCCCCCCCCCCCCCGATTTTTCCCCCTTGGTATTCCTTGCATTTAAAAAGAAACAGGGTATTTATGTGTTTGACCACAGGAGAAAATTGTTCATTCAGATTGTGATTGCTCGCTTATAATTTTTCACGAGTGTTTTCTGAATTATAATATCTTGTTTATTTGGGTGTCCATTTCCTCCTCAAAGAGCCTCTTGTGGCGCAGAGTGGTAAGGTCTGAAAGCTCTGCCCATGAGGCTGGGAGTTCAATCCCAGCAGCCAGCTCAGGGTTGACCCATCCTTCCATCCTTCCGAGGTCGGTAAAATGAGTACCCAGCTTGCTGGGGGGTAAACAGTAATGACTGGGGAAGGCACTGGCAAACCACCCCGTATTGAGTCTGCCATGAAAACGCTAGAGGGCGTCACCCCAAGGGTCAGACATGACTCGGTGCTTGCACAGGGGATACCTTTACCTTTACCTTTTCCTCCTCAAATGTGAGAGATTTGTGGATTATTCTGTCCCTTGGCAGTATAGTAGGTGCGTCAGAGGAAGACTTTTGACTGTGGTGGATTTGGAGGCTACTTGGGCATTTGCAATGTCCCTTCCCCCTCAGAATTCCTACAGCTTCACCTGGCGAACAAGGTGGATGTTGTGGGAGAGAGAAAGGGAAGTCACTGACTGATTATGCATGCCTTGCAGCGGCAGCGACAGCAGTGACGGCAGGGGCATGGGGGTTCCACCATGCCACTGTTGGCTGCAGAGGAGAGGACACGCAGTAATGGGTTTAAACTACAAGTACAACGATATAGGCTAGATATCAGGAAAAAAATTGACAGTCAGAGTAGTTCAGCAGTGGAATGGGCTGCCTAAGGAGGTGGTGAGCTCCCCCTCCCTGGCAGTCTTCAAGCAAAGGTTGGATACACACTTTTCTTGGATGCTTTAGGATGGTTAGGGCTGATCCTGTGTTGAGCAGGGGGTTGGACTAGATGGCCTGAATGGCCCCTTCCAAGTCTATGATTCTGTGATTCTATGATTCATAGTGGTGGGATAGCAGCATGCCACGTCATGGGGGGGGCGGGGGTGTACAAATGCCCCATTTAGCTCCACAGCACCAGAAAGCCAAATGGCACATTTTGTATCCCTGCAGGGACACTGTAGGTGGCCTTATTCACAGGCCAACCCCAGCCAGGCCTCTGCTGTCCATCGTGGCAGGACAGGGAATGCAGAAGAATCCGCATTCCCTTGCTGCAGGCCATCAGAGGCCCTAACGTGGGCCAGGGCTGGGAGGGAGCCTGGACAGAGCCAGTTTCATGCCTAAATGGAGAATAGCCCCACTGGCACGCAGGTGCTAGCCTGCTTTTCCTGGCCCATGCATCATCAGTCTCCATAAGATCCTAGAGAAAATCCAAGTATAAAAACCAGCTCTTCTCCTTCTTTGCATGTTACAGTGAGTAGAAAATTATCACAAGATGATATTTTCATACTGGTTTATGTGGATTCCATTGGGGCACTACTCAAAACCTGTTGGCTAAATGAGGAGTATCATTTCTGTAAGAAATAATCCCCACAGCAACTCTGTGAGGTAATTCAGGCTTCTCTGAGAGGGTTACTGAGGACTCTCCCAACCAGAATTCTGACCAGAATCTTGGAGTGAAATTATTTGTGGAATTGATCTACTGCAAAGTACGGCCTGGGAAATCTTTGAGTACTTTCTGATTGCCCCTAAGGTTCTGGAGCACAATGTGATACGGATTTCAGCAGACACCTGGAATGGATTGTTTCCCCTGTTTCTCTCTAGTCTAAAGACATGCATTTCCTGTTTCTCCTTCTTATTTTCCAGCTTGAAAAACTCTCCGCTACATTTCAATCCTACCTAATGAACAGTTCTGGGTAACTTGATACTTGTACATATTCTTAATGCTGGTAGAAGTAACCTCAATCAAAGCTATTACCATTGTGATGCTTTATGCATTACTCTTTGCAGTAGAGGGAAAGGAAACACATTTTCCAATATTCTTCAGCAGGTAATGCGCTTGTTAGTGATGGAAGTGCGTATGAAAATCCTTTTCATAGATTTGCACTCCCCTGGCGATGTTTAAGGTGCGGTGAAGGTCATCCCTGACAGGGCTTTAGTCATTCCCCTTTGCAGTCTGAATTCTCATTATGAGCCTTTCACCCATCACTTGATACTATTGAGCTCTTCATGAATGTCTGTGAGAGGTCTCCCCTTTTGGAGCAATGAAAGGAGAACACAGTGTTCCCCACAAGTGCTCTTTTCCAGGGGTAGCTCTATTCCACATCACATCAGCCGTTGGAATGGGCTATTTTCCCTTGTTCGGCTAGGACCTATTCTCCATATCAGAGTCATGGATCATTGCTCTTCTCACCTTTCCCATCTGCTGTGGATCCTGTGGGGATACGATTGCCAACCTCTGTTACCAAGATCATTTCCCCTGGAGAAAATGGCTGCTTTGGAGGTTGGACTCCATGACATTCTACCCTGCTGAGGTCGCTCCCCTCCCCTCCCCAAACCCCACCTCCTCTAGAATCTCCTCCCAGCTTCTCTAGGTATTTCCCAAGGCAGAGCTGTCAACTGTATATGGGAATCTTTTCAGAATGGACCACCAGTTGGCTAATCTCATTAGTAATCTAGATGTGGTGGAGCAAAGATTAATAATTTCATAGAATCATAGAATCACAGAGTTGGAAGAGGCCATACAGGCCATCTAGTCCAACCCCCTTCTCAACGCAGGATCAGCCCAAATCATACTGAAGCATCCAAGAAAGGTGTGGATCCAACCTTTGCTTGTCTGCCTCTATAGAGCAATCCTGGACTTCCTTGGTGGCCTCCATGCCAAGTATCAACCAGAATCAATTTTGCTTAGCTTCTGAGATTAGGTTAGCCTTGACCATGAGCAGAATCATAGAATCATAGAGTTGGAAGGGGCCATACTGGAGAGCCAGTTTGGTGTAGTGGTTAGGAGTGCAGACTTCTAATCTGGCATGCCAGGTTCGATTCTGAGCTCCCCCACATGCAACCAGCTGGGTGACCTTGGGCTCGCCACGGCACTGATAAAATTGTTCTGACCGGGCAGTGATATCAGCGCTCTCTCAGCCCCACCTCCCTCACAGGGTGTCTGTTGTGGGGAGAGGAAAGGGAAGGGGATTGTAAGCCACTTTGGGACGCCGAGTAGTGAAAAGCGGGGTATAAAAACCAACTCATCTTCTTCATAAGCAAGCACCACAGCCACACCGAAGGTGCAATATAAGGCATGTAACTATTTCTACTTTTGCTGTAATCCACGGGAACAAAAGCTCTGGGAACGACTTTGCACTGAATAAAATTCAAATCTGCAGTTTGTCCACCAGATGGCATTTTGTTTGCTTAGATACACACTGCTGACCACTCTCAACAATTTACTGCACATTGTTTGCTAAGGCAACTTGACTTTTTTCTTAGAACAAGCAATGTGGCCCCGCTGAAACAGGATCACTTTGGAAATTTTACAGCCACTCTTATTTTCTGTGCAGAGAACATGTTGTGAAGTTTCATTTCTGAGATATTCAGGGCTGAAGATCTAACTGGACAATATATTGAGAGTTTTGTGTCACGAGTTCCCTGTGGTTCTTCCCCCCCCTAAATGTTTCTTCCTTGGTGTAGCAGTTAAGAGCAGTGGCTTCTAATCTAGCAACCGGGTTTGATTTCCCACTCCTTCACGTGCAGCCAACTGAGAGACTTTGGGCTAGTTACAGTCCTGATAGTGCTGTTCTACAGAGCAGTTTCTCTCAGAACTCTCTCATCCCCACCTACTTCACAGGGTGTCTGTTGTGGGGAGCGGAAGGGAAGGTGATTGTAAGCCACTTTGAGACTCCTTTTGGGTAGTGAAAAGTGGGGTATAAAAGCCAGCTCCTCCTCCTCTTCTTCTTCTTCTTCTTCTTCTTCTTCTTCTTCATCAAGGGGCCCAAATCAGATTTGGTCCATGGGACTAGCAAGAAAGGGTTCTAAGCCTCTCCCATTTTCCCAATCTAGAATGGCCCCAGGAAGTTCTTCAATGAGACAATCCAAAGTGGGGAAGGGAATAAAGTTTCCTGATGAAGAGATCAACAGCACTAACTGCACCCAATAATTATGCTCCATGCCCTGTACAAGGGTGAGGGACAGAGCTGAAGGGAAGGAAGGATGTAGCAACTGGGCACTTTGTGCTTTGTCCAATGGAGGGAGGGATATTGAAGGTGTATTTAATTAGACTCACCTGGCAGGAGTTGTTGGTGTTCCCTCTGATTGGCTGTGGCGAGATTCTGTTTTCACTTGCTCCAAAAGACCACACCTAGGAAAGGTTTTGTTACAAGATCAGCCCAGCTATGCAACTGGTGAGGCCGTAGTGAGGATGGCAGTTACTGGAAGACTCTGCTTTGATACTGTGCATGCCATTATACAAAACATTTGTTACAAGGAATTTCTTTCAAGAAGTCTGAAAGGAGGAGAGGAGTATAGAATAGCTCTGATCTTCTGGAGGCGTGTATTAAAATTGATGTAACGTTTTGGGAACGTATATCATTATAGTAAGGACAGTCTAATAATACATGATCAACTGTCGCAACCTTTCTCATTTGACAAGGGCAGACCCATTGGTAATAAGGAATGAGAAGATATCTGTCTTCCACAAAAGCTGAGGGCAAGGCATGGAAATGTGCCAAAGTGACAATTCTCTTGCAAATCATAAGGAAGAAGTATACATGTGCACATTTCCTCCATGTGTAGGTACTATGCACATGAGCTGCCAATCTGGTGGAGCTGGAGTGCATGCTTGTGTCCCCAGTCCCCATCTCTGCACACTGAAAGAAGAGCTGTTTTTTATACCCTGCTTTTCACTACCTGAAGGAGTCTCAAAGCAGCTTACAATCACCTTCCCTTTCTATCCCCACCACTGACACCCTGTGAGGGAGATGAGGCTGACAGAGCCCTGAGAACCATGCCTGAGCCAAGGTCACCCAGCTGGCTGCATATGGAGGAGGAGTAGGAAAATCAGACCCAGTTCTCCAGATTGTAGGCCACCACCCTTAAACACTACGCCACCCTTGACTGAACATAAGGAAGGGGTCATATGTAGAGTCATTGACAAAAAGGCACATCTAGCAGGTTGGAAGTCTGAAAGCTGCTAAGCTGCCTAGCCATTTTGAAAACATTATCAGCAATTTGAACGATGTCCCTTCAGTCTTTCAGCCGGAAAGGGGTTGGCTTTCCACACAGGGGTTATTTTGATAAGTCTGAACCTGCTTCTAGCATTCACCACCCCCTATCTGCAGGGTATAGCTGTTTTTTTCCCCTTGTGAACAGGGAAAGGCTAATCTACTTGGACATATTACTGTATTGAAACATGCAAGTAGCCATGTATCAGCGCTGGAGAGTCACCTGTTTCCTGTTGCACAATGTTGTCATTTATGCTTCCTGCCATATTTGCTCCTGCCTGATAAGCTGAAATTGCATCCACTTATCAGGAAGAGGGGAAAAAAATGTTATAAAACATTCTTCAGCCTTCAGTATCTGCCCAGACACTATAGCAGACAAATTTGGCATCGGAGACCCAAGGAGGTTGTATCTATTAACTGCAAAGGTATCGTTTTCAGCACATACACACACAGGCAAGGTGTGGAGGAAGAAGTGCCGAAGACTCCATTGTTAAGGGACAAACATTTGGACCCCTTAAAGAGCCAACGTACTGCAGTGAGAAATGGTTCACTTAGAGAGGACCAAGGATCAAGGCTCCATGTCCATTACCGCAATATGGTGTTTTATGAGAACTGTGCATTGAGTGGGCAGTGTTACAAATTGCTTCTGGGTCCAGCAAAATGCTGATCGGAGTCTGGCCCTTTAAAGAGTCAGGAAGTGTGCTCTCCACAGCTGAAACTCACATTAGATCTTCTCCAAATTCTGCAAGGTAAATTAATTCAGCAAGTGGATGGTGGGTACTTAGGGTAGGTTCTTGCAATACAGAAGAGGACAATGATCAATTTTCTGCTGCTTCAGACAGCAGAGTAGTAATCTTGGGCTAAGATACTGGATGATCTATTCTATGCTCCTTTCTTTTGGATTCAAGTAGGGTTGCCAGTCTCCATATGATGGTTGGGGATCTTCTGCTATTACAACTGGACTCTAGTTTACCAAGCCCCTGGAGAAAATGGCTGCTAGTTTACCAAGCCCCTGGAGGTGGATTGCTAGTATTATACCTGAATGAGGCCCCTTCCCTCCCCAAACCTCACCCTCTCATCTCCAGGTCTTTCAGAACCAAGAGCTGGCAACCCTAAATGGTGAGATAATTTGGAATCTCTTGTGGGAGGGCATGCCCAGGGTTCTGTCCATTAACTCTTATATTTGCAAGATTCGCAAGGTTCTGATAATTGCTCCAATCCTATCTCAGCTATAATTGCCCAGTTAATTATGCATCTGAACTCTCGCTAAACTTTTCTGGCAATTAAATCTTCCCCCTCCACCCTTTCTGTACCTATATGTAATAGCTGAGGAAATGCTGTTTCATTCTATCTGAAGAAGTGTGCTTGCACACGAAAGCTTCTATCTTTTCTTGACCATGTTCAATAAGGTGCGGACTCGCTCGTAGAGTGAAACGTCAGCTCTTTATTATGATCACATCACAGAACTGAACAATCCACCACTCCAACTTATATACAGTTGAGGGTTCCCACCAAAGCCAGTGATTGGCCCAGGATGAGACTAACCGATTGGCTCATTCAAACTAACCAGTAACAGGACAGATCCCATGCTGACCAATAAAATTAGAACTGTTTGAACTTGGTTCCACTCTGTGGTTCTGAGAGTCTGCATACACAACATCTTGAATAACACTTAGTTGGTTTTAAAGGTACCATGGGACTCTCACTTTCTGCTGCTGATTCAAACACAACACAGCTACCCACCTAAATGTTCTTTATTCCAGAGAAAGTGGGCTCCACAGTATAACAATTTGTTTCTCGCCTGCAACTGGTTTTTAATTTTTAATTGTTGTTGCTGGCTTTTAAAATTGATCTATTTTGTTATTGGCTAAAGATAGTTATATTGTTTTATTGCTGGTATATTCCTTTATGATGCAGTTGTCATTTTATCAGGAAATTGCTGTTGTTTTCCATTTTCCTTGGAAGCCACCTAGTAAACATTCTGTACTCTGTACAGAATAGAAATGTTACAATAGGTAGCAAGGCAGGCAGACTAGATGAACAGATATTGCAGGTGGCTGAAATGCAGAAGACCCCTCAGATTCAATCCCCGGCATTACCTGTTTAAAAGATCAGGTGACCGATAATAAATTGTCCAGGGTTGCCAGATCTCAGACACTAATCAGATCTCAGAAGCCAAGCAGACTTGGCCCTGATTGGTACTTGGCTGGGGACCACCAATGAAGTTTAGGGGTTGCTACATTCAGGTAGACAATGACAAACCACCTCTGGAGAAGAGGAGGTTGAAAAGGCACATGATTGCTTTCTTTAAGAATTTGAAAGGTTGTCACTTAGAGCAGGGGTAGTCAGTCAACCTGTGGTCCTCCAGATGTCCATGGACTACAAATCTCATGAGCCCCTGCCAGCGTTTGCTGGCAGGGGCTCATGAGATTTGTAGTCCATGGACATCTGGAGGACCACAGGTTGACTACCCCTGACTTAGAGGAGGACAGGGAGCAGTTCCTGTTGGCAGCAGAGGATAGAACTCAGAGTAATGTGTTTAAACGACATGTAGAACATTACCAGCTAGGTATCAAGGGGGGAAACTCACAGTCAGAGTAGTTCAGCAGTGGAATGGGCTGCCTAAGGAGGTGGTGAGCTCCCCCTCACTGGCGGTCTTTAAGCAACAACTGGACAGATACTTATCATGGGTGCTTTAGGCTGATCCTGCATTGAGCAGGGGGCTGGACTAGATGGCCTGTATGAAGAAGAAGAGTTGGTTCTTATATGCTGCTTTTCCCTACCCGAAGTAGGCTCAAAGCGGCTTACAGTCGCCTTCCCATTCCTGTCCCCACAACAGACACCCTGTGGGGTGGGTGAGGCTGAGAGAGCGCTGATATCACTGCCCGGTCAGAACAATTTTATCAGTGCCGTGGTGAGCCCAAGGTCACGCAGCTGGTTGCATGTGGAGGAGTGCAGAATCGAACCTGGCATGCCAGATTAGAAGTCTGCACTCCTAACCACTACACCAAACTGGCTCTCCAGTATGGCCCCTTCCAACTCTATGATTCTATGATTTTGCTCATGGTCCAGGCTAACCTAATCTCAGAAGCTAAGCAAAATTGATTCTGGTTGATACTTGGCATGGAGGCCACCAAGGAAGTCCAGGATTGCTATATAGAGGCAGACAATGGCAATCCACCTCGGTCCATCAGTTGCCTGGAAGACAACTTCATGACACTTTGCAACTTCATGACACTTTATACATAAGGCAGATGATGTTCAAGATTTTTTCTCTTGAGATCCTAGACACCCTGTGTCACAGAGTAAACAATACTGACCTTGGTCTGACTCAGGAGAAGGCATCATAAATTCCTTAATTCTACTTAGTTAAAGTGAAGTATTGAATAGGAGTGGACTGTTTACATGATGTACATTTAGGCTTCTTAAATATCCCTATGTTTAATCCATATGGTACATATTTACTGTTCTGCACATATTCTTCCCCCTTTAATATTGAATTCTATTGCTTTCATTCCCTTTTAATTATGGTCTGGGGCACTCCAAATACACTCCATCCAAAGTGAGGCATTTAATGGATTAATGTGAAAGGGTAACTTATGGGATCCCATAAGAACACACAAGCCACAGTAAATCTCTTAGTGAGGAATCTTGATATGGGATTTTTACCCCCACTCCCAGGAAAAGGCTTATGATCTCTGAGCTCATTTGCCAACAATATCCAGAGATTAACGGAGGAGACAATTAAATACACATGCATGCAGGCACAGAAGCCCAGAAATGCTGAGTACAGTGAACAAGAAGAATCTTCCACTCATTTATCATTCATGACAACGTACTGAGCAAAGCTGTGAGTGCCACACTGACAATTCATTTTGCAATGATGTACTGCAAAATGCAAAGTATAACTCTGCATAATATAATACGATATGCAAAGAACAAGGAGATGATGTACATACATTAGCATGGCATGTGTCTTTAACCATTGGGTACTTCCAAAGAAGGTATCCTTTAGGCTCTCCAAAGGCATCAACCTGTTCCTGGACTGTGTTACTTTGGTCATGCAACCTAGTTTGCCCTAATGACCCCTGGGCAGGGAAGGAAATCTGAAATCGGGGTATCGGGGGCCCTGGAAGGGTTTCCCGAATGGGTGGGAGTTATTGTTAAACATTTATCAGGTGACATGACCATATACATGACCAGTTCACCCACTCCTTGCCAAGAGGCCAATGATGGGCCTGGAGGGGGGGTGGGAAGGGGAGGGCCCCCAAGCGGGAATGGACTCAGCTATGCTTTCCAACCATATTCTGCACAATGGTGCCACTTTTGGAGTTTCTCAAAGCCTGGGGATTCCCAATGGCAAAAAAGTTGAGAAAGGCTGCCTAGAGAGCCACTGCCTGTCAGAGGAGCTGACCCAGAAATTGCAACTGGTACAGAATGCGGTTGTGCAGGTCCTCACTAAGTCATCTTGGAGGGCCCATGTCCAGCTGTTGCCGAGACAGTCACATTGTTTGCTGGTTTGCTTTCAAATCTTGTTCAAGGTCTTGGTTTTAACCTTTAAGGCTATAAGTGGCTTGGGTCCTACCTATCTGCCAGACCGCTTACTTCCTTACGCTCCTCGCAGGGTGCTCTGCTCTGTGGGTATGAATTTGCTGGTAGTCCCGGGTCCCTGGCCTCGACCAGTGCCAGGACCCTTTCAGTCCTGGCCCCTACCTGGTGGAATGAGCTCCCGGAAGATCTAAGGGCCGTGACAGAGCTCACTGGGTTCTGCAGGGCCTGCAAGATGTAACTCTTCCACCAGGCTTTTGGTTGAGTCCAGACTACAGACTGGGAATTACAATCGGGTCCTTCCCCATCCTTATGTAATCAGTACCCCCCTGGGGCCAACATGGCCCCCCTAGGCTAACCTTGCCTGCTGATATTAGACAACTGGGAATAGAAGTGCCAAGATGTGGAGGGTGAGTTATAGTTGGAAATGGTCGCTGCTGTCTGTGATGCAGGGTCGGCTAGCTCAGGGGTAGTCAACCTGTGGTCCTCCAGATGTCCGTGGACTACAATTCCCATGAGCCCCTGCCAGCATTTGCTGGCAGGGGCTCATGGGAATTGTAGTCCACGGACATCTGGAGGACCACAGGTTGACTACCCCTGGGCTAGATGGTTAGCCGTGCTAGCTGTTGGGAAATGTATTTTGTATTTTGAGGGTATTTTGTATTTTTAATCGTATGTTTTATTGTGAACCACCCCAAACCAGCTGGTCTGAGAGGGTGGTATGTAGGCCGAATGAATGAATGAATGAATGAATGAATGAATGAATGAATGAATGAATGAATGAATGAACGGTCTGACTCAGTAAAAGGCAGCCTCATGAATACTTGGGACTAGCCTGCAAAAGTTTGACTCTGTTTACCGCTGTGCAATTTCTCCCAAACAAAGAGAAAGAAAAAGAAGGCATAAACCATCCAAGCTATTCTTTTACATTAATTTGTTTTCATGGTGACAGTTTGTATGCCAAGTTTCAGCGTGATGCAAATTAAGAGGACTGAGTTATGAACTCCTGCCCAAGTAGGTTTACAATGGAAGTGGCAATGAATCTTTAATTAAAGGATCATAAAGATGATACTGTAAACACAAGATGTTGCAAAGGCAAGTAACGGATGTGCCTGGCATGGTCTATAACTTATGGTTTGCTCTAATTTTACCATCCCTCTTGGAGGGCAGCCTTTTTTCATTTATTTGCTGTATCACTTTTAAAGCTCTCTGTTCTTTTACAAGTGCAAAACAAACATGGGAAATGCACACATCCTTCCCCTTGCAAAGAAGAACAACAATAGTTTTCTACTTAAGGACAGTGGGTTGGATGCCATGGATCTGTGCTTTCCTATAATGGAAAGAATCTTTTCCTGATGCAAGAAACCTCTTCACTTCTCAGAAGGCTGCTTCTGCTGGAGGAAAGGGTCTTGAAGGAAAAACAAATCTATGTAAGATTTTCATTTGTCTGGGAGCAGAGGCCCAGATTCTAGGCACTACAGGAGGTAGGAAGAAATGTCATGCAGTGTCACTTCTGATTTGTACTGTAAGGTGATGTCATGATGGTTTAGGGATCTTCATATCTCCATGGTAAAAACCATACAGATAAGCCAATTCCAGGAATGTCTTTTTTAAATATCTTTTTAAAAATTCTATACAAAAAAAACTTTATATACAGTCAGTACAATATATCCCCATCCCTATACCTCCCATAGTTCCATATTTTTTGTTCAGTCTTGATGTCACTTCTGTGTAACATTACAGCATCACATGAGTTCATTTGCTGCCTCCCAAATGCTTCCATGTGCTCAGTTGGCAACCCTAAACTCATGTGATCTGGCTAGGGTTGCCTGGGAAATATCTGAAGATTTGAGGGTGGAGCCTATGAATAGTAGAGTTTGAGAAGGGAGGGGCTTCAGCAGAATAGCAGTAAACCAGATCTTTTCAGAAATGATGGGTCACTCGCTACCTGATTAGCCCTTAGCCAGTAATAGCCCTCCTTTGTAGCTGAGTCCCTATTGGGAAGGAGGCCTTGGCCAGGAAGGGCTGATAAGGAGTCAGCTCTCTGCCCCCATCTTCCTGCTGCTCTCGGAACATGCTGGTTGAAAATGAAGCCAGCCCCACTGAACTCAAACATGGAGAGAGAGGAGAAGCAGCAGCAGCAGCAGAAGTGCTGGCACCAATGAGTAGCCCTGGTCTTGAGGGAGGAAAAGGAGAAGTGGTGGCAGCAGCAGGAGAGACAGCCCCAGTGAGTAGCCCTGATATGGTGAGATGGAAAGGAGAAGCAGCAACAGCAGCAGAAGAGACGGTCACATTGAGTAGCTCGGCCATAGAAGGGGGAGAAGCACAGCCTGCCCTAATGAGTTGCTCTGGTGTAGAAGTGAGTGGGGTGGGGGGAAGCAGAGTCAGCCCCTCTGAGTTTCCCTGGTGTAAAAGTGGGGTGGGGTAGGGTGGGGGGAAGGAGACCTGGCCCCAGTGAGTTGCCCAGGTGTAGAAGTGAGGTGGGGTGAGTGGAAGCCCCTCCCATACATCCCTGGAGGATGGCATCCCTGGACCTCTGTGGGGCACAAGGCTACAGTCCCTACTGCCAAGCAGCCCTTTTCTCCAGGAGGACTGACCTCTGTATTTGAAGATGAGCTGTCATAGCAGAATTCCCCTTCCAAAAAGGCCATTTTCCCCTAGGAAGCTGGTCTCTATAGTCTGTAGATGAACTCTAATTCCAGGAGGTCTCCTGGCCACACCTGGAGGTTGGTGACCCCTGGGTTGGGAATGTTTCTTGAAGTTTGGAGGTGGGGCCTCAAGAGTTTGGATGGGGAAGGGTGAGAGAAGAAGTAAAGGCTGCCCACCAGCCCCATGGGACTCAGCATGGCCTAAGCTCTCCCTCCCTCCCAGCTGTCTTCTCCAGAAGAACTGGTGCTTGGAGATCAGTTGTTATTCATGAGGATCTCCAAGCCCCCACCTAGAGGTTGGCAACCCAGCTGGCTACACATGGAGGAAGAGTGGGGGATCAAACTGGGTTCTTGAGATTAGACTCTCCTCCTGTTTAATCACATCCAATCCAGTGGGGAACAGGCCAGGGGGAGGGTGAGCACCCAGGAGAGCCACAAGACAGGCATGTGTTCTGGCACCCGTTGTATTCCTAGGTACAACAGGATTTGCCCCTAGGAATGTCATAATGTCCACTATCTAAAGCAGCCATTTTCTCCAGGGGAATCAACCACTATTGTCTGAAGATCAGCAGTAATTAAGTTGCAGGCTAGTCATTTTCATGGGCCATTTGAGAAAGCTGGGTTAGGGTTATAGTAGAAGACCCCTGATCATAGTATCTTAGACTTGGAGGGGGCCATACAGGCCATCTAGACCAACCCCCTGCTCAATGCAGGATCAGCCTGTGGCATCCATAATATGTATCTGCCCAAGCATTATTTGAAGACCACCAGTGAGCAGGAGCTCACCACCTCCTTAGGAAGCCTAGTCCCACCTTTGAACTCTGTGAAAAAATTTCCCCTGATATCTAGCTGCTACCATTGTCCACATAGATTAAACCCAGTACTGCGGGTCCTATCCTCTGCTGCAAACAATAATCATTCCCTCCCCTCCTCCAATTGAGAGCCTCTCAGATACATAAAGAGTGCCCTCTACTTTCTTTTCTCCAGGCTGAACATCCCCAAGTCCCTCAGAAGGTCAGGAGCATTCTGTTGTTGTTGCCGACTGGACCAAGAAGTCATCTTCCTGGCCACGCCTGGAAGATGACTTCCAGATGACTTGGGCTGATCCTGCGTTGAGCAGGGGGTTGGACTAGATGGCCTGTATGGCCCCTTCCAACTCTATGATTCTATGATTCCTGTCTTCTCAGCCTTTGAATACGAGACTTGGAGTTCCTCCTGCCGCTGAGACCTCATCCGCAAGTCATTTCTATGCATTTTTTACATTTAAGCTAATCACATTCCCAAGAAGCCAATCTCTTTCCCTTGTCCTATTACCAAGCATTATTGGAAGCCAAATTATTCTCCACTGCTGGGCCGTCCATCATTTCCCAGAGACCATCAACACATAAGACATAATCTCTATGAAGAGTTAAAAGGGCACTGGGAAAACTCCCTGAATGAACCGCGGCATTAACAGTCCCTGTAAAATAACATCTGCTCCTTGTTTTCCTTCTAAATGGGCTTTTTTACATCACTGCGGGGGACACTCGGGGGCCTAGCCGGTGCCATTTATCTAAATCTTTAATATGCTTTTCGGTACTTGGGAACCAAAAATACATATATTTGCCTTCCAAAAAGCATCCCGAGTAAACAGAAAGGGGATAATGTTATAATACCGTAGGCTTGTGATCAGGTATCAAAACAACTGGTTGTGAATGTGAGAGGCATCTATTACTGGCACTGCTGAGTGACACGTCAATCTGCCAAGCAAACGTACAGCTCTCCGTGTCCACTGCCTACCAGCAGGCAGCTAATATTAAAATCCTTATTCATATGTCATGTAAAAATGTCATTAGGTATGATCCAGCCGGCCCAAGAGCTGCCCAGGCAGCATCAGCATTGAGAATCCCAATGCAAAAACACCATATTGTTATAGACGCCAGGGGTTATATAGCAGATGCTCCCTCTTACTGGTAGTCTTCAAGCAGCGGCTGGACAGATACTTGTCCTGGATGCTCTAGGCCAGGGGTAGTCAAACTGCGGCCCTCCAGATGTCCATGGACTACAATTCGCTGGCAGGGGCTCCTGGGAATTGTAGTCCATGGACATCTGGAGGGCCGCAGTTTGACTACCCCTGCTCTAGGCTGATCCTGCATTGAGCAGGGGGTTGGACTAGATGGCCTGAATGGCCCCTTCCAACTCTGGGATTTTATTCCGAAAGCAAGAACATTGGCTGTAGATGGGAGAGATCCATAATGGAGCAGATGGGAATAAGCAGAGTTCCGTAGCACGTTCTCCCACATTTCTATCTAGGCTTGGAACTTGAGTGATCAGTTTTGGGCTGGCCAATTAAATGTGTGCTCATTTTGCACAGGACACCTTTGTCAGATTCCTTGAGTCCAGCAATACCTTTAACACCAACAAAGTTTCATTCAAGGTGTAAGCTTCTGTGTGCATGCACTCTTCTTCAGATGCCACACAAAAAGCTTATACCTTGAATAAAACATTGTGGGTCTTAACAGTGCCACAACACACATTTTGATCTGATCTGCTGCTTCAGACCAACATGGCTACCCGCCAGGATATATCTTTATCCTATTTGGCAGGAATTTAGGCAGAATCTGAGTGGGTGGGCAGGATGGGATGTACCAGTGTTTGTCTCTTGTGGCCCTTCCTGGCATACTCAGGGAATTTCTGGTCACCCTGGGGGATGGTAGGTGAATTCTCTCCAGACCAGGCTGGATTCTGGATATTTGGGAGGGGGGGTCACTTGGCCATGAAATTGGGGTCCCTGTGGGTAGGCAGGTAATTGTGGATTCCCTGCATGGTTCAGGGGGTTGGACTAGATGACCCTGGAGGTCCCTCCCAATTCTATGATTCTATGTGATATGTAAGCAAGTGGGTGCAGTGGTGTGATGACAAGGAATCAGTAAAGTGCGCAGTTCTGAGTTGGGTTCCCAGGTCACAACATTATTATGGGAGTAGCATTCAATGGGCAGAGTCACAACATTATTATGGGAGTAGCATTCAATGGGCAGAAGGTGTACATAGTCAGTGATTCCAGTGATTACGGCTGCAACCAAGCCATGCATGTCTTTTCTCTCCCACCAGCCCTCATTGCCGCAGCCTCGGCCCTTTTGCTAGCAACAGTTTTCGAGAGCCTGCTGTATTTTCTTGTGCAACGGGCTTTATTGCTAGTTTGATAACATAATTGCAATACAGCGACGTTACAGAATGGAAAAAACATCTGAAAAGTGAATAATTTTCTATCGTGACACTAAATAATGACCTTACAATGCTTGCATGATTTAATTACCAGGGAGATTCATTTTTGTCTGTGTTCAGAAGATTCAAACGTCAGACATATCCGTTTAAGCCAAAATATTTGTGAAACTGGGAAAGGTCACACAAGCCTTTCATCCAGGGACTGAAAACCATCACGAAACTTCATCGGAAATTAATTGCGCATCTTTATTCATCGCTTCAGGCACGCCACTCTCAAAGAACAACAACAAAAATTAAGTTCAAAAATAAAAAAGGAGCTTGTAGACACGAAGATACATTACTTGGAAGACAATGTTATTACCGCTGACTTGCCAAAATAACCCGTCAAGCAATTCACCCAGATAAAAGGTTTCAGATGTTGCCAAATTTCACATTACACCAACAGGATATTTAATTGGGCTTGAAAGTTAAGGAAGAGCCCACTCTGAATCGTTTTTCACTTATGTCTCTGTTTTGAATGTAGCTTGAGATGTTAGCTTTAGGAGATTGACAGAGAAAAGGGGGTCAATGGGAAGATTAATCTTTGGGTCATACAAAAAGTGTCATTTATAAGGTATGAAGAGAAATGCAGCGATGGTTTTTGACACACCCCTGGGCTTTGGGGGGCTGCTGATAAGGGAGAGAACAAAGATACACAAGAGCAGACTTGTCATGAAAGCCAACGACTCTAGCTTTACTCAATTCAGGCAAACCAATCATTTCTCTGATTCTTGGACAGAGGTGTAATAGGCACCGCTTATTCATGGTCCAGTGCTCTCCTGTATGGACAACATCATGGAAGGGGAGGAAAAAAGCCTTCTATTTTATTTCATGGATGGATGGATGGATGGATGGATGGATGGATGGATGGATGGATGGATGGATGGATGGATGGATGGATGGATGGATATGTGGATGGATGGATATGTGGATGGATGGATGTGTGGATGGATGGATGTGTGGATGGATGTGTGGATGGATGGATGTGTGGATGGATGGATGGATGGATGGATGGATGGATGGATGGATGGATGGATGGATGTGTGGATGGATGGATATGCCATCACTAGTCTATATCATGAGAAATGGGTTGCAGATAGAGTTGTCCTATGCCCGCTTCTTGCAGATTTTTACCATGGACACTGCGGGAAATCCTAGAGGATCATATAATATACTGAAGTCACCTTTGGATTCCTAGCCAGAAGTCAAGTTGCAATGTCACATGGCATTGTTTTGCTGATCCGCCACCTTGTTTAAATGCTCCCACTGCTGTCAGAGCTAATGTGGCAACCCTGGTGGAAGCCAAAAATGGGTCCAAGCATCCTCCAGGCCCTAATAAAGTGGACCCATTCCACCTCAGGTGTTAAAGAAAATCAAGTCCCCTCAAGTATTTACGTTGAATTTTTGCGATAAAAAGATCATTATCTAGAATTTCTTGAAGGGAAGAAAAGATAAAACTGAAGTACCTTTTAGAAGGAATACCAATATAATACTTCTGAGAGCCAATTAGCATAATATATTTTACTACAGAAAAGTCATTATTAAGAAGAGTTAGTTTCTGTACCCCACTTTTCAGAACTGGAAGGAGTCTCAAGGCAGCTTACAACTGCCTTCCCTTCATCTTCCCACAGCAGATACCTGTGAGATAGGTGAGGATGAGAGAGCTCTGAGATAACTGCTCTGTGAAATCACCTCTAACAGGACTGTGACCAGCCCAAGGTCACCCAGTTGGCTGCATGTGGGGGAGTGGGGAATCAAACCTGGCTGTCCAGATTAGAAGCTGCTGCACTTGACCACTGCACCAAGCTGCCTCCTGCAACATCCATTTCAGTACACAGTATGTTGTCTGAATGTACATTGATGTGACGGAAATCTTTAAAATATCAGGCTGATATCTAGTTTCCGTAGTTTCTCCCGGGGAGGGGAGTACATGGGGTGGATAAATTCAAAGAACATATTTACCACATAAAACTAATATGTAAGCTTGACATTTGCCCAGTCTAAGCAGACAAGCCTCTGTCAGTGCAAGGGAGCAAGGGAGAAATGGGTGGAACAACATTGTATGATGCTGTTTCCTTGGATGCTGTCAAGTTCTAATATTTCATTAGAGGGAGAATTTAGGCAGATTGTGAGTGGGTTGGCAGGAAGGGATGTGCCAGTGTTGGTCTCTTGTGGCCCATCCTTGCATACCCAGAGGATTGCTGATCACCACTGTGGCATGGTAGGTGAATTTCCTCCAGGCCAGGCTGGATTCTGGATATTTTTGGTGGGGGAATCCCCTGCAAGTTTGGTGTCTCTAGTTTGCACATGATCCATTCTACATACTGCTGAGCCTCTCAAACCTGTGCCTGTCCTTTCCCCATAAATCCAATCATTACTAAACATGAAAGGCAGGAAGAGGAAAGTCTTTCAGAGAAATCCCATGAGTATGGTGTCCCTAGCATGCCAAGAGGATACGAACCTCATGAACTGAACCAGTTCATTTGGTGTCAAAAGGTCTGCAGTGGTTTGTAGTGCCATGAATTGAACCCATCATGGACCTCATGAATTGGACCAGTTCATTTAATGCCAAACGGCTTGTAATTTGTGAGATAGGCACACCATGAACCAAACAGAACTTCATTTCCCCAGTTCGTGCCCATCCCTAGCCATCTCTGTTTTCAAATTTCTAAAATGCTACCAATACAGATATATAAATTTGAGAAATGGATTGTGTGTCCATTTGGTGATGCATTGGCAACATCTCTAAAAGAAGTCATTGGTCAATCTCTTCTTGTTTCCATCGTGTACCTCCTGATATATACTTCATTTTTTCCTTTAAGCTATTATTAGATGATCCAGTCCCTTCTGGGAAATCCTCACACTGTTCCTGGCTGGATACCATTTTCTGCCAATATAAGTGAGCCCGCAGGATGTACATCAGTTCTGGAACTGCCAAGTAGTACACTGAGTAAAGAAGCCCATAAACGTATAAAGTTCGCTTTAGCCCAAACTAATAACATCTATCTGTTTCTTTGCAGCACCCAAGAATCCTACATTTCTTGATCCTGGATTATACATTCAACTGTGTGAATCAACTACAGCTTCATAGAGTCGGGCCAAACCCAATGTCTTATTGAAGAAACAGGTGGTCCAATCCTCATTGCTTGGCTATATAGTAGTGTCTTTCCCCGATACAGGTCAATACATGACTTTTGCATTCAAATCAGAGGTGGTTTGTCATTGCCTTCATCTGTAGAATCTTCCTTGGTGATCTCCCATCCAAATAATGACCCTCCTTAACTTCTGAGCTCTAACAAGATTGGGCTGTGCCGTAGCCTTCTACATCCTACTTGGTCATTTGGGATGTTCAATAAGGAAAAGACAGATTTGGAGTCTTAAAAAAAAAACCTTGAGTTGGGTTTCTTAGTATTAAAGCTAATCATGTTAGGAAAGTAATCTAACAGCTGTTGAAAGTGGTTTCAGTAAGAAGCACATTTCCGAAGATAAATTGTTCCCATTCCACCTTAGTGAAGTACAATTCTCAGAGACCGCTCTCATCCTCCAAGTAATCTTCTCACCCAAATTTCAAGGCAACTGGATAAACCATGATGATTCTATAGGTAATTAACAGAAAACGTACATTGTTCTGAGTGAATTGTCTTAGGAAGGGTAAAACTAGGACAGCACCGTAAAGAAGCTAACTGGCCCAGCAGATAGATAAACATGCTTGATATTCAAATCATTTTTTCCTCTTCCTTACCCAGAAGCCTTAAGTAGCAGATGAGTGGGATCTGGTGTTTTTACAAAAGCTGAGGATGCAGGTGAAGGAAATGTTCATTGCAGGTGAAATGTTCATGCAGGTGAAGGAATGTTCATTGGGCTTTCTCACATGCAGTGAGAAAGCCCAATGAACATTCCCACCTCCTTCAGCCTTTCCTCCTAAGGCTCGGTCCCCAGGCCCCGGATCACCATTGTTGCTACCCTATAATTCATTGTTTGTTTGTTTTCCTGTTTACAAACACTTTAATGAACCACTGTAATATGTCCTAGGACATTTGGGTGCAGGCGCAGGATATAAATCCACACATAAATAAAATAAATAATAAACTTCCCCTTTCATCAATTAATTATATAGTACTATGAGTTCCTTCTTCAAAAAACTTTCCTTTAGTCCAGAAGTCAAAATACGCTAGATATAAAACTATTAATGAAATTTCTACTCACGGGGTATACAAGGGCTCTGAGTTGGCAGCCTGTTTCTGACTGTAATCCCTGGGGGCTGGGGGAGCTTCATTGATGCTGGCCCTATTCTGAAATATACAAAGGATTTCTCTTGACTTGTTGATTTATTTTGCTTAAAACCCTCTATATTTACCTCTTGGAACTCATGTAGCTCATGTAGAATACTAGTTTGCTTACCTTTTGTCAAAACTGCTGCACCATAAAGAAGAAGAAGAGTTGGTTCTTCTATGCCGCTTTTCTCTACTCAAAGGAGTCTCAAAGTGGCTTACATTCGCCTTTCCTTTCCTCTCCCCACAATAGACACCCTGTGAGGTGGGGGGACTGAGAGAGCCCTGATATTACTGAAGAAGAAGAAGAGTTGGTTCTTATATGCCCAAAGGAGTCTCAAAGCGGCTTACATTTTCCTTCCCTTTCCTCTCCCCACAACAGACACCCTGTGAGGGAGGTTAGGCTGAGAGAGCCCTGATATTACTGAAGAAGAAGAAGAGTTGGTTCTTATATGCCCAAAAGGAGTCTCAAAGCGGCTTACATTCACCTTCCCTTTCCTCTCCCCACAACAGACACCCTGTGAGGTAGATGAGGCTGAGAGAGCCCTGATATTACTTCTCGGTCAGAACAGTTTTATCAGTGCTGTGGTGAGCCCAAGGTCACCCAGCTGGTGGCATGTGGAGGAGCGTGGAATACTTTCTAACCATCCCTTAGAGCAGGCTTTCTCAACCAGGGTTTTGTGAAACCCTGGTGGTTCTTGAGGGCCCTGGAAGTGTTTCCCAAATGGGTGGAAGTTAATTAATTCTGTATATATATTTTAAATTTGTTAAACATTTATTGGGTGATATGAACACATATGGTCATGTCAACTTGAACTGCCTCCCAAAATCACCAATGATGGCCATGGAGAGGGTGGGAAGGGGAGTAACCCTGGTGAGCATTTACACCGCTCTGCTTCCCAACCATATTCTGCATGATCATGCCACTTTGGGGGTTTCTCAAAGCCTGAAGAATGTTTCAAGGGTTTTTCAATGGCTCTGGGGCCAGTATCTATGTCACTGTTTTGGGACTTTGGAGACCAAGCTCAAAGAAGCAGCATTTTGAGTTTTGTCATTCCTTCTTGGTTCCACTGCCTCTCTTTGAGGCCATGGCTATTGGCAGGGGTGGTTTTCCAGGTCTATGATAACAGCAATTTTTTTTTTTAAAGGGAAGATTAATGTATATATTTCTCTACCATGGCAAATTCAAGCATGAAGCATTCCTTATCATTTTTTTCGCCAAGAAAACCAATTACAGTGGCTATAAAAATATAATTGCATAAAATCATATTTTATTCATATTAATTATCTGTTCCAACACCACATAATAGAATTGTATTTTCATGTTTTGCACAATTTGTTGTTGCTGTTGGAAGAACACAGCCGGACCATAAACCATGAGAAATGCATGAGATGTTTAAAACAAGAACAACAAAAAAAAAAGCCAACCTTTCTCTGAGTCAAAATGTTAATTAAAAAGCCTCTTATTTCAGGAAACATTATACTTGAGTAGTACTTCAAGGAAGAGAGGGACAAGATGGAGAGAAGCCCTTGTTGTTAACTCCCCCCCCCTTATTTTCTAGCAGCCTTTTTCATTCCACTTTACAAAGTAGAGGCCAGATAAATCTCTGCCTGTCGATTTATATAATCCTCAGAACCACAAGACATTTATTTGGGAATAGTGCCTTGGAAGTCCCATTGAAACCTGCAGGAATACTCTGAAAAAAGCAGTGGGTGTTCTGTGGGGTAGTCAACCTGTGGTCCTCCAGATGTTCATGGACGCTGGCAAACGCTGGCAGTGGCTCATGGGAATTGTAGTCCATGGACATCTGGAGGACCACAGGTTGACTACCCCTGCTTATTTATCGCCTTTGCCAGCATCTCCACCAGTCCTTTGTGTAAAGTGGCAAAACTTTACAACGGGGAAATGAACTTTCAGGAGGAATTCACAGACCTAACACAATTATATGTGACTATGATTGCTGTGTATGGCTGCTTTCCCAGAAGGATGAATGAAGGTTGCATTAGATAGCGAATGTCATGTAGGGCCTAGAGTGTTGGATTAGAATCTAGGAGACCGAAATTCAAATCCCTACTTTGCCATAGTGGGGTCTTGGGTCTCCTTGAGCTGAACATACCCTTTCAGCCTAAAATACTTCACTGAGTTATTATGATGATCATAGGATTTGCATCTCTGGGCTGGGAAATACCTGGAGACGTTGGGGGTGGAGCTGGGAGTGGGTGGGATTTGGGGCAGGGAGAGACCTCAATGGAATATAACGCTATGAGGTCTAACCACCAAAGCAGCCATTTTCTCCAGGGGAACTGATATGTTGCCACCTGGAGATGAGCTGTAAAATTTGGATCCACAGAGGAGGGGAGAATAATGTAAGCTGCTTGGGGTCCTCCTTGAGGAGGAAGGCAAGATACAAATGAAGGAAAATAAATCAAGAAATGAATAAATAAAATATCCATAATGTCAATGTGAATTGCTAGGCAGATGGGAATTTGAGTGCACATTGGTGCATAACTTACATGTGCAATCCATGCCCCAACAAAAACACTACATACAAAATCTGCTCTCATGCATGTAGATCTCTCTTGGTTGACCAAGGGGCTGGAGTCCAAAGGGCTAGTTTTCCAGGGCCTTTCTGAACTGACATTAGCTCTATTAGTATTTAGATAGGTCTCAGGAACCAGGCTGAGCCAAGCCTGCAGAGTCCGTGATAAAGACACGAGATCCAACAGTCAGTTGAAAATCCAAAGCTTTATTAAACAGAGTCCACAGAACACTAAAGCAAGTCAAGATCTTCCTAAGCAAAGATCTTGATAATAACAAAGAGCCATGGGCAATACAGAGCAGATATAGAGCCCTTTCAATAAGGGAGGGGTACAAAGGCATTTTGGCAGGAGAGCAAGAGGGCACCAAAGGTGCCGGGGTTCACAGGATGCCAGATGGCTAGGGATCTAATCTAAGTTGTTACCATATTGTGGAGACTAGGCTGTCTCTGCAAGGACACTTATAGTGAGATTGATATATCAACAGCGGAAAACTCATGTTGGGAAAAGAAGGGAGGCTTGGAGGCCTGAGGACAGATTTACAGGTTTACGACCCTGCGTCTGCCAGCCTGGTGAGAAACGAATCTTAGCTGGCATGAATTGGGGTTCATGACAATAGGAGACGACCAAGGAAGTCCAGGGTCAGGACAGCAGGCAAAATCCCACAGGGTCATCATAGATCAGCTGTAGCTTGTCAGCCCCCCCAAAAAATGGTTATATATTTTGTCCTTTGTTGCTTGTTTTTATTGATCTTTTTTATTGACTTGGCTTGCTTTATTGATTTGTTTTTATAGCTATGATTTTTTTTTATTGACTTTTCTTTTTTGCCTTGCTTTGTCATATAGTTTAATTGTGAGCCACCTGGAGCACTTGTGGGGAGGTGGCTTGTGCGTTTTTTAAATAAATCAGTCAAATATGCCCCATGGAATTCACTGTGCTTATGCCGAATGCTCAATGCACAAGGAGGGATTCTCACACAAGCTTCTCACAGTACAAAGTCAGTGTGTTTGGATGTTTCTGTCAAGATGAAAGGCCCAAAGTTGGACTGGTAATATCTGTTATTGGACCAGCATCAGATGATGCCTTTCAAGATATAGGATTAAAAAGACTTTCCTCTTTTTTTTCAGCAAATGCAGCTGATTCAACCCCTCTCATTTCCTAGTACCTTTTACCTTGCTCCTCCAACATGACAGGAGAAACATGATTCTTTTCAGCGTTTAACAGAACAGAAGGGCTTTGTTCGGGGTTTTCAGTTTGCTTGCTTTGTAAGCTGCTTGTAAACTGAAGTTTTGAAAACAGATGGTTGCCCCAACGTGGTGAACTAGCAGGGGGTAGAGAGAATTGACAAAGAACATTTTCTCTCTCTCTCTCTTTCCCATAGTACTAGAACTCAAGAGCATCCAATGAAACTGATGGACAGTGAATACAGGAGAGATAAAAGGAAACACTGCTTTACACAGAGAGGGATTAAAATGTGGGACTTGCTGCCGGAGCATCTAGGGATGGCCACAGGAATGGCCACAGTTTTAAAAACTGATTATGTAAAGTCATGGAGGATCGGCCTAACAGTGGTAACTAGCCCTGGTGACTAAGGGGAACCTCCACATTCAGAGGCACTAAACCCCTGATTCCCAGAACCAAGAAGCAACACCAGAGAAAGTTCTCAGTGTCCATGCCCTGTTGTTGGCCCTCCAGATGAACTGGTTGGCAGCTAGGATGGTTGTGGGTTTGGAATCAATGCCTAATGAGGAAAGGTTGAGAGCATTAGGTATGTGTAGCCTGGAAAACTGGAGGGCAAGGGGTGATAGGATAGCTGTGTTTAACTGCGTAAAAGGTAGACATGTTGACGAGGGGGGCAACTTGTTCACAGCAACTTTAGAGACAAGGACTAGGAGCCGTGGGTTGAAATTAGGGGAAAGTTGGTTACACTAAAATAATATAAACCATTTTCTGACAACAAGGACTGTTTAGAGATGGAAAATGCTGCCTCAAGAGGAGATTTGATGAGCACCTATCAGCATTGTATGTTTTTCAAGCCCCCGAGAAGGTGGGGGGGCCGGAATGGATGGCTCTTTGTGGTCTCTTCCAGCTCTGTGTGATTCTGAATGAAATAGGACGGATCAGATGGACCACGGTTGTATAACATTATACAACACAGAGGTTCCTACCCAACCCAATTCCTGCCTACTCCCAGTTCCACCCTCAAAGTATCCAGGTATTTCCCAACCTAGAGCTGGCAGTCCTAGTCCTTACAGCTCTGATTGGCTTGTCTCTCCTTCAGTTTTTCCCTTCCCTTTTTTCTACCTCCTCCTTCCTCCCTTCTGGACAAAAGCAACTGTTACTTAGGTTAGAGTTAGGGCTGACGAGGAATGGAGTCCCTCTGTAATTCTGTTACAATATCAGTCCACTAAAGGAAGAAAACCATTTTAAAAAGACAGGCCCATTTCACAATCCTCATTGGGGGTACGATCTCTGTGTAGTGCTATAGACTGGAACACACCCCTGTCAGTTCCATATCACATTTTTCCTTCTCCTCCTTTTCAGCTTTATGACTAGCCAGGTGCCAAAATAATGCCCTGATCCCATGGCCTCCTAATATTATTGGATTTGTTTGTGTGTGTGTGCATGTGTGAATAAACCAATGGCACTTTAAAAAATAAGGTTTTGTTCACATTCCTAGTATCAATATGAAGACTGTTCGCCTGAACCTGAATCAAACACATTACTTTTTATACAAGAATTCCATAGTGCTGACATTGGCCAGGCCACTGAAGAATAAGAGCACACTTTCCAGCATATCTTTGGTGCTTAGAAGTACTCTTATGCCATCTACTGACAACTGGCCTACATTTCCGAGCAGATTTGCACGTCTCGTGTTATGAGATGCGGGGGAGTCACATTTCTGTGCTACAATTGTGAAAAGGCCATGATGGAGAAGACAGTAAACTGTATTCTGTTAAACACCACAAGGAATCATAGTTCCACCTCCTTTTAATCAAAATTGACAATGGGGACTGTTCATTGTGAAATACCCCAGAGGAATGCTAGGTGAATGCTCGGAATACCCAGGACTTACAAGGAAAGTTCTCCAGTTAGAACGTCCATGCTACCAGCAAGGTTGGGGGGCTCTCCTGCTCCAGGGCCCCTCACCCATCATCAGTCAGCTGGCAGGAGATGGAGGCCTTTGGCCATCGTTCCTGTGAGTGACACCATATCACTTCCAGTGTGCACCAGAAGTGATATCCTCACGTCACCAGTGATGCAGGGGACATTCCGTACTTGGACCATAGAGTTCCTGCTCTATCCAACTTCTATCATAGAGTTCTTGCTTAAGTAGCAGAGTATCCCCAAATCACCAGCAACGTGAAGACATTACTTCCTCTGCACACCAGAAGTCATATCCCACGTCAACAGTGATGCCAGCCTTGAGCTCTGTTGTTGCCACCCAGGTGACTGCTTGAATCTGGAAAATGAGGGCACTGTCAAACCATAGGTGCTCAGTGCTGTCCTGGCTATTGGCAGTGCAACAGTAACAGGACTCATCTCCTGGACCTATGCCACCACCAGACTCTGTAGCATTGCCTCTGGCATTCATCCTCAGTGGTTGATGGTACAGAACAAAGTGATGGGCATACCTTGAACTGGCTTTGAGTATTTAACATGTGGCCTCCGGGGTTTTGTAGGACCAGAGCCAAGTGCAGATAGAGGGTCTATACATTGACTCACTATGTGGGGAGGAAGATCAGGCACCAGTGTATTAGCCCTGCTCCCCACCCCTCTCTAATCCAAACACCAAGGTCCATTCTGCACATGATGGATAATGCACTTTCAATGCACTTTGGAAATAGATTTTCCTGTTCTGCACAGGGAAATCCAGCTGCAAAAGCACATTGAAAGTGCATTATCCAACGTGCCCAGAATGGGCCCAAGAGGAAGTGCCTGCATATATGACCTTTCCCTGTGATCAGTGACCTTGCTTTCCAAATTGTGTGGACAACTCAGTGACCACATGGATGCAGGAGGAGGGATCAGTAGTGCTCTTTGTCCTCATTTTCCTTACTCAGTGAAGCAGCACAAGGATGGGTCATTGGCATAGAACTGCCATGGACATCATCTTTGAAGTTTTTTGGTGCAGATTTCCCTTTCCTAGGTAACTGAAATAGCAAGGCTACATGAAGTTGTTCATTTCAGACTGAGGGTGAGCATTATAAGATTCCAAGTGTGGTGGTTTTGAGCCCCCTCATAATTTGTAATCATATTATATTTGACTGGGGTGTTCAGGAAATGAGACCAGAAGCCAAGAATATTTCTTCACTCCCAGTCTTCCTGCACTAGTCACTCAATGTCACAGTTTTGCAACTGTAGTGGCCATGCCAAAGAAGATTAGCATTTAGATCCCATATTTCTTTGTAACCAGATGGCAAAAATAGTTTGTGTTCCAAAAACCGCAGCTTATTGGACGCCACACAGAAGAATAACTTACAGAGCTTTATGAGGTTTATTTTCAAACTGAGTGGGCAAAATATCAGATTAGGACGGTGGAGTCAATGGGTTTGAATGATAATTAGCCCACACTGATTTATTGTCATATTCTTCTTTTCCTGAGGAGTTTCAATGTTGTTCAAATTGGGGTTCCCAGTGAGGCAGTCTGGTTCTGCTCCATTTGCACAAAGCTCCTGACTATTCATCGAAGTAATCCTTCTAACCTTCTGTACTTTGTGCCGTTTGACTCTACGATTCTATGATAGGAAGGAAGGGAGGGAGGGAGGAAGGAAGGAAGGAAGGAAGGAAGGAAGGAAGGAAGGAAGGAAGGAAGGAAGGAAGGAAGGAAGGGGGGACAGGTATGAAGGAAGGAAGGAAGGAAGGAAGGAAGGAAGGAAGGAAGGAAGGAAGGAAGGAAGGAAGGAAGGAAGGAAGGGAGATTTCTTTCTTGGCAATGAAGGGCTTTTCAAATCCTGGTGGGCCACATGAGAGAGTATAAGGCACTAAAGAGTCCTTCGTTTATAATGGTTTTGTGTTTTGCAGCTCAGATCTCAGAGAAATGTCAAGCGTTGTTGGGTGACGGCTCTTGGAGTTGTCAACTCCTTTGAAATCCAAACTTATGCTGGAGCAGAATTCACTGATGTGTGTGCCTGGAGGTTGGTTCTTGGTTGTTTTTTGTTTGCTTGCTTGTTTGTTTTGCCAGGCCTCATTTTGTTGTTGTGCATTCCCTTTTGTTGCAGTGCATCCCCACCTCTCTCCGTTTGGATCGGCCACCCATTAACAAAATAAATAAAAAAGTTAACACAGGGTAAAGTTTGATTTTGGGGGTAAATCTCAGAAGAGACAAGCAAGAGACACAGAGAGGAACCACAACAGACCAATTCAATTTCTGATTCCATGCCAACTTTCAGAACATCCCGTGCCATATTCATATTCCATCTATGACATCTGAAGATGAAAAGAGACCACAAGGCACTGTCCCAAAGTCATTTCCTGCTTGTCTGGTAATTTCATCCAACCCATAACCAAAGCAGCATCAGTGAGAGATTTGATTAAGTTTTCAGTCAAAGCAATTATGGCTCGATGAGGGGGTAAACTGACTACCATTTGGCCTGAAGATCTGCTGTGCATTGTGAGGCTGATATTACTTGCTGGGAATGAAGCAAAGCAGGCCATTCTGCTGACAGAGCGGTTCAGCTGTCATCATTTCAACCATTTTACCCACAAACAGCTCCACAAAAGCTGAGATCAAGTTCAAATTTATCTTTCAGGTTTATTTCTCTGATGCCTTGCTTCCCTCCACAACTGCATGTCAACCAGTAGCCAGGTAAAAACTGATGGCACACACACAAATAACATCTGGGATTTTGTTTCTGTGGAATTATGGGTCAAAATGCCAGCCACTTAAGATTGTCAAAGTGCAACACTTCCTGAATGCTCAGCTCCTTAAAGAATGGAATCCAATAGCCATTCCGCACAGCATTAATTTTGCTGAAGTCTTACCATTGTGTAATGCTATTTTTTTAATATTATGCATGACATCATACACAATCTGCAACACTCTTGCAACACTCCCGCAAAGATCGTTTCTTTGTAGTGTTTTTCGGGGAATCCATAAAAGTGGAATCCCCCTTAAAAAACCACTAAACTCTTGAGAACAATCTGCAATACATCTGAAAAAGACATGTGTGTTCTCAATATAGCGGCAGCAAGAATGTAGCTTCCTAAACACTCACACCTGAGCTTCTGGCATCGCGATTGCCTTTTTTTCCCTCTTAAACTGGCAAAAGCAATGAATAAGCGATGTTTCTTCGGCTGAAATCCCTCCACAAGCAATTGTCTGTAAAGTTTCTGAGCACAATACAGCCCACTGTTCGACACTGCCCGTAATTTCGGCCAGAAATTGCACAAAGTGGGGGGATTTGTTTTTTTAACTGTAAGAGCACATAAACGATTAAGTGCCAGCTCCAATGCCAGCGGAAAAGGTCTTTCTGATACATCGAATGAAGAAATATACGTTGCTACATGTGTTTTCTGGTTTTCAAAAAACAGTTTATTAAGGGAAGCATGAACACAACAGTTCATTGGCTGTTCTTTTTGATTGACGGTGAGGGGCGGGAGTAAGCGCGGAAAAATATCGCCTCCTCCAGCGAGACCGGAAACTTGTGCGTTACGAAAACAGCACTAGTTGGAGAGCCTTTTCTTTGATAGAAATGGCTGTGTGTGTTACTGAGACCTGCCGCTATTAATAGCAGCGCTTTTCGATAGCACTCAGATTCAGCTACATTGGCGGTTGTGCGGAATGGTTCCAAGTATTTCCTCATCTTCCCCACAAAGTATGTAATCCATGTGTCTGTGTCTGTGTGTGACAGTGGTGATGTTTATGGAGTGGGGGGGGGGGGAATCTTCACATGCTTGTGAAGTTAACCGTAATTTGACTTCATTGATTTGGTCACAGCTCTTAACTTTCAATGAAGCCTGCTGGCTTGTGTTGAGGCATCTGTGCAGGATTTGGGTCCGTTTCCCACGGCCATCTGGAATATCCCTTCTAGTTCTGTAATGTTCAAAAGAAACGCAAAGTGATTGTGCAGTGATTATAAGCCCAGGAGACTGACACCGCATCCTCCCTTCCCAATTTCGAAATAGAGATTGTCCTAGGAGGACAATTGCTCCTGGACGTTTGATAGCTGTAATAGCTATGATAACGGTTACCAAAAGACTGAATAATTCTCAAATTGAAAAAATAGAAGAAAACTGCTGTTTTAGATCATTGCCATGACTTTCAGAGTGGTCAACGCAGTTGGAGGATTGTTAGGAATTAATAAGCCCCCACCCCCCCCCCCGCAAAAAAAAAAAAAGAAATTTTAGTTTGGGGTGCTTATCATTGTTACCAGCATGTTGTTGTTCTTCTGTTCTCTTGTCTCCCAGACAACGGTATTTCTCCCCTTCAAATGGTCCCTCTGAGCCAAACACCACTTTTTAAGGCCAACAGATGTTGCTCTGAGCCAGATAACATTTTCACAGGAATGAGAGGCCCCAGCCATCAGGAACTCCTTAAAGAGTAGCACCTGTTAAGGTAACTCTGCACTGGACACCTAGCATAAAGACATGAGTCTTAGAGCGGGTGGATAATTTATTCATCATGTAGAGTCGTACACACAACCTTTTCTTGGTTAATTCAAAGATGACAAGGTGGGAAGGGACAGTTTTGCTTTGTCTGAGAAAGAAGATGGACCACCATAAGGAAGAATGGCAAATAAAAGGGCTATCAGGAGGGGGGAAATGTATGGTGATTACGTAAAGAACATGGGTGTAGTCAGGAACAGTATAACAAAACAAAAACCTCACGGATGGCCAGCATTTTCCTTTGGGGTTGCTGCCCTTGGTGCATGCAGGAAGCAGCAAAGAGCAGTGAGCCAAGAGGCACCAGCTTAAGAACTCTGTGAAACTGAATCTCTTTGCCCATTCTGCTTGAAATTTAGGGATATTTAGAGTACAGCAGACTTTTCCAATCTTTGGAACATGGTGGAGCCCCCCGAATAATCTTTCGGGCTTCAAGGGGCCCTGGAAGTGATGTCAGCTGACCATGCCTCCCTGCAATGTCCCCATACCCATGGAAGTGACATCATCCCCCCAACCATCCCAGACACAGAAACCACAAGAAAACTCATGCTGGGGAGGGGGGAGGAGCAATGGAAGCAGCCCATTCCCTAGCTTGTGGCTCCTGGGGCTCTTCCTCTGAGGACTCTGAATCTGGGTTGCTGAGCTGGTCCCAGAGGGTCATGACACTCTCTGGGGCTCAAGGAAGATATCCAAACCACTGACATATGAAGCACTGTAACAGCGCCCAGTAAATACAGGCAGTAACATCACAGTGGGTATGGTTAGAGAACAAAGAAATTAAAACAGCATAATGCATCCAATAAACTGGGTTGTAAAATTAGAGAACAATGAAACAACCGCAGTATAGCACACCCAATGAACAATGCAAGATGTGGGAGAGGGAGATGATCTAAAATTTCCACAGATAATTAAAACAACAACTCTCCTGCACATTTCTGGTTTCTATCATCCCTATTCCTTGGATAAAATACCCTGCAGAACAGGTCCATATAGGCATGCATTGTGTATAAATGGACATAAATGACATGTAACATGGTATTATATGGTCCAAAAATTGCATTTCATGTAGGGCTATTAACCTTAAGGTGGGGGAGTTCTCCTGGAAAGAAGAGCTGGTTGTTATACCCAAGGAGTCTTAACTTGGGTTACAATCACCTTCCCTTCTTCTCCCCACAACAGACACCCTGTGAGGTAGGTGGGGTCTGAGAGACCCCTGATGTTACTGATCTGTGAGAACAGCTCTAACAGGACTGTGAGGAGTCCAGCTGGCTGCATGTGTAGGAGCGGGGAATCAATCACAGAGGCCACCGCTCTTAACCACATCACCAAGCTGGCTTTCTGCTGATCCTCAGAAACAGAAAACGCTTCCCTTGGAGGAAAAGGCAGCTATGGAGGGTGGCTTCATGTGTCATCTCATTTCCACTGATCTTCCTCCCTTTTCCAGACTTTTCTCTCCCCAGGTAATACGCCACATCTCCAGGAACTTCCTGAGCCAGAGGTCATAATCCTAGTAGAATGGCATTAAAGTGGCAAACGTCATAATATTTAGGGTTGCCACTATTATACCTGACCTCCAGATAACAGAGATTAACTTCCCTTGGACGGTGGTCCCTATGATGTTACATCCTATTGAAGTCCCTCCCCTCACGAGCCGCACTCTCCCTACATTCTACCCCCAAAATCTCTAAGTATTTCCCAAATCAGCACTGGCAACCCTAGAAGCATGAGTAACAAAAATGTGTGAAGCATGTGGCTCTCTGCCCATTGTGAGAAGCCTCCATCTGTGGAGTAGAAGAAGGAATCCTCTGAATAGCAGTGCTTAGGACTCAATGCCCATTGTGTGGGCCTTCCAGGGCAATGGTTGGCTACTGTGTGGAAGAAATTGATGGACTAGATCGGGGTAGTCAAACTCAGCCCTCCAGATGTCCATGGACGACGCTGGCAGGGGCTCATGGGAATTGTAGCCCATGGACATCTGGAGGGCCGCAGTTTGACTACCCCTGGACTAGATGGACCACTGGCTTTATCCAGCAAGGCTTCTCTTCTGTTTGTACATGACAGAGGTGCTCAATATTTTACTACTCCCTATTCCCAGGCAAGGGGGAAGAATAGCTATCTAACGAAATAATCTGCCCACTCACGCAGACATGGCTTGCTAGTTCATAAATCAAAGCTAATTAAGCTGAAGCCATCATTCCAGATGCGTCTGAAATTTGCACGTATATATTTAATAATGAATAATTGCCGACATTGCTCTATCAGGAAAGACCTGTGCCATTGGATTTCTATTAATCTCTCTGGAAGGTAGTAAATGGAAGCTACGTGAGTCGATTAAAATTAATTTTGTATAGGGAAGATTGGAAGATGAAATAATGATATCCTTTGCCAGAAGTAACAGGGACCGAGATGGGCTTCAGCGCCCGCATTCTCCCCCGTCCTCCTTGAGATAGAAAACTCGATTGCTTTCGTTGCCTTCTGCATTAACAGCAATGGAGGCTGCATTTCTTCCTTTGGGTTATTTATGTGCATTTTGGAAGAAGTACACTTCAGTACATAATACGTTTTTTAAATGCATTGATCTTGTTCGAGAACAGCCAGATGCTCTTTTTATTCTTTTCACCATTTTTTTTCATACGTTTTTAGGAAATGGTATAAAGCAGGGAGTCCCACTGTTGGTGAGTTTGTGGATACTTCATCATTCTGAGAGCTGGGAACGGAACTACGATTGCTTTTGGGCTCAACCACAACATACTGGGAGATTATGGATGTTTATGCTGTGAAGTTGCAACCACGTTATGGCCTCCCCAGCAAGGGGCTGTTGAGGCAAGGGAGAAGCAGACGTGGTTTGCCATCGCCTTCATCTACAGAACTTTCCTTGATGGTCTTGCATCCGAGTATCAACCCTGCTTAGCTTTGGAGAGCTGATGAGATGGGGCTGTCCCATGGCACCTTCCCTGCAACTGAGAGATTGCAAGCCTCCTATGATATGGGCCACTCTATTGAAATGGGGGTTCCCTGAATATTTGAAGATGAAGACTTCTTGGGTCTTCTGACATACCTCCTGTAAACAAAAAATTGTGGAAGAAAGCACCTTTGTTTTAGGGAAAAGACACCTTGGGGGAAAAAGGAGTGGAAACCAAGAAACACTGGCAGCCACTACAACACCTATGCACATCACTGCAGACCACTAGTATAAAAGCTGATGATGGGAGTGTTCTGTTGAAACTAGTCAGGTTCTTTAAGCTGGAACCATCAAAACCCAACTGCTCATAGTCACTGCTCAAGGTCAAATGTCTGTATTGTTAAAATTATATAATTTTTAATGTGCACAATCTAAAAAACTTAAGAATTAAAAACTTAATATGCCTACTTCATATTTGTTGATTTTCCCACTTCCATGGCCCAGGCTGATGCTAAAACTGGTGCTTGTATCATTGCTGCTGCTTTCCTAGCCTAGCTAAGATGGAAAGGTAGCACTGGCTGAGAATCTCTACCTAACCTTGCCTCTCCTGGTGTCTTGGATACTTGTTTTGACAGGTTTGTGATGCAGCATCCCATTGTCCTAGGGCACTTAGCAACAACTGAAGGGACCTTAGGACTACATTTCCCAGATTGCACCAGAAAGACCATCTGAGGGAACAATACTAATTGCCCCAGACCCCCCAGAAAACTCATCATGGAATTCTTGAGGTGGATTTCTGACATACTAGCAACTCTCCATGCCAAAGGCATGCAGAAACCTTTTGGAATAAAAATATCACATAAAACCAGAAAACTCCCCATGGTGAATGCATGGTGTAGATTAGACCTTACTTTCAGATTTTAAATTACATTAGATTTTCTATTAAATGAATAAATATTCCAGTCCACTTAGGAACAGATAAGAGTTTAAGACAGCAGATAGCATTAGCTGTATGTTGCTGGTCCATGGCGTTGGAATGCCTAGAACAGGGGTAGTCAACCTGTGGTCCTCCAGATGTACATGGACTACAATTCCCATGAACCCCTGCCAGCGTTTGCTGGCAGGGGCTCATGGGAATTGTAGTCCATGGACATTTGGAGGACCACAGGTTGACTACACCTGGCCTAGAAAACCATCTTCCTAAACTCCTTCAAGGGACCCTAAGGTGATTATGCCACTCTGATTGACCTCTATGGTATGTGTTTGATGGCAACCATGATACTAATAATTCTGCACCACTTCCCCCTCCCCATGACTTCTGCACTATGTGCAGGGGGAGGCAAAAAAAAAATCCAGGAACTCTGGGCCAAACTGTCATAGAGGAAAATTCCTTCCTGACCCCAAATTGGGGATCAAATTGGGCATATAAAAAGAGCCACAAGAGCTGATCTCTGCCTCATCCCTTCCTGTCTTTCCTCTCACTATCTGCCAAAATTCATCTAGGAACTGCAGTACTTGGTTTGCCTTATACTACCAATAACACTTGGTAGCCTGAAGGCCTGTGTCTTTTCCTTGAAAGTTCCCTCCAACAATCTCATGAAGTAGCTTCTCCAGTGCTCAGAAATGCTTCAAACAGTTCCATCATTATCAGGGTAGGTGCAATCAACTGACTTTTTTTGGGGGGGGGGCATTGTCTTTGAATCTCCCTCCTACAATCTCCTGAAAATCCTTTCCCCCAAATGGTCCGCCATCTTTGAAAAGCTAGATCTTGGGAAAGGAATCAATGAGGCCACTGCATTGTGAAAATCAGATTCCTTCTGAACATTCAACACTCTGCAGAATATCGCACTGGGGGAATGAATGCGTAGGGCTAGGCAAACTAGGTGATTAGCAAGTTAGCGGCTATCCTAGACCTTGGTTATGGTGCTCATCCGGTGTCCATATATAACAATAGCACCCAGTCAAACATCCAGAATGAGAAGGAAGCTCTCAGTTTTATGTCATCATCAGTAAGTGTTGTTTTAAAACAGGCTGTGACTTTCATTCACTCAACCTTTTATGGGGTAATTGGATTTTATGGCGCCACATTATTGCAATTAAATGGGACATTTCTCATCCTTTGCAACATCCATTTCACTGACTGTTCTGTTTGCTGCCCAACCTAAAGAAACACACATCCTCCCTTCAGGAAGCTGTAGCTGTTGTGACGCCCTGGCTATGCCAATGTTCCTCAAGCTGTCTTTTCTGATAACACTGCTGAACATGGTGGGTGGGACTTCCTTCGGAGTAGACACGCTCAAGATCAGGCGGAGAGGCTGACACATCTTGCATATTGAATTCTATGAGAAGGGTTCCATGGGGGAAAAAGCCCTGTTTGTTTTCTACCGGCTTAATTCCTTTACTGTGCAATGAATATGTGTCGCTTGGATTTACTGATGGCCCTCCTGATAGTCTCAGCCTCAGAGTTCCCCAGCTGTAAAATAGGATCTCTAGTCGATGGTTAAGAGCCTCTTGTGGTGCAGAGTGTTAAGGCAGCAGAAATGCAGTCTGAAAGCTCTGCCCATGAGGCTGGGAGTTCAATCCCAGCAGCCGGCTCAAGGTTGACTCAGCCTTCCATCCTTCCGAGGTCGGTAAAATGAGTACCCAGCTTGCTGGGGGGTAAATGGTAATGACTGGGGAAGACACTGGCAAACCACCCTGTATTGTGTCTGCCATGAAAACGCTGGAGGGCGTCACCCCAAGGGTCAGATATGACCCGGTGCTTGCACAGGGGATACCTTTACCTTTACCTTTTAGTCGATGGTTGGGCTTCCTTTTTGAGGGATCTGCTCTCCCTACTTCCTGGTGTCTGACCATAGCACATGTAGTCAAGATTCTGCTGTGGTTTCCAGAGCCCTGACACCATGAATGGATGATTTTATTTATTTATAAGGAATTCATAAATATGTGCAATGACAGAATTTTTCCTGTAGGCTCCTCTCCTACAAGTATAGATGCTACTTGCTCAGGAACCACCCTGTACCAGAAAGTGTGCTTTCAGGGATCGTCCATCCTGCTCTTTACTACCTTTACAGCACTTGGTAACTGAAGCAAGATTGGTTGTATGCCACGTACTTCCACCCCTTCAGTTTACTGGGTCTTTCTCCCTTCCCATCCATTACTGATGTGCATGCGTACGCTGAGTGAATGCTGCAAAACAGTAATCTTGGTGCAACCATAAATTTGAATGTATCAAGATTTCTGTTAGCCAGTACCTTGATGTGAATGGGCATGAACGAACACTGCCAGCATGACACGGTCATGCACAACAAGATCCTATCAAGACTGTTTTTCTACAGTATTTTGTCAAAGCACAGAGGCCCGTGGACAGAGACAAATTATAGAACTGTAAAATTGGAAGGGGTGTTATAAGACATCCAGACCGGAGTGCTCCTGACAGATGGTTGTCTACCCTCTATTTTAAGAAGCCCACTCACGTAAGGCTGTTGTCAAATTGCTCTTATGATTAAGATGTTTGGCCAAAACCTGCGGTTCTGTAGCATAATCCTAGGAGGTTGCTTTTTATCTTCTGGAGCAGCAGAGAACAAATCCTTGCCTGTTGTCCTTCAGGTATTCGAAGATATTCTCTCTTTAGGTATCCTCTCTTCTTCAGGATAAATAGTCAAGTTACTCCAATGTGCCCTTGTAGGGACGGTTTCTGGTTCCATGTTGGGAAATATCTGGGGATTCTGGGGGTGGAGACTGAAGAGGGGAACATTTGGGGAAGAGAGGGATTTCAATAGGGTATAATGCCATAAAGTCCACAAAAATGGCCAGTTTATCCAGGTGAATTGATCTCCTAGGGATCAGTGGTAAACAATCCCATGAAGAAGCAAAGAAGAAGAGGTGGTTTATATACCCCACTTCTCACTGCCTGAAGGAGTCTCAAAGCTGCCTGCCTTCCCTTTGTCTCCCCACAACAGACACCCTGTGAAGTAGACGAGACTGAGAGAGCTTCTGACAGGACTGCTCTGTCAGAACAGCACTATCAGCACTGTGATGAGTTCAAGGTCACCCAGCTGGCTGTATGTGGGGGAGCAGGGAATCAAACCTGGCTCACCAGATTAGAAGTCACCGCCCTTAACCCCTACACCTGGAGGTTGTCATCCCTACTCATAGGACTTGTTTCCCAGATCCCCTAAGCATCCTTGAGCCCTGGCCCAGTTCAGAATTCATTTTTTAAATGTGCAAAGTAGTTGAATGATGCAGCACATTGTATCGGCTCTGATTCTGAAACTAATCTCATTATTTTCTTTTCTAAAACTCAACATTAATCGGAAGTAGAAGGCATACCATGGAGAGAACCTCTGGAACATTAGGGAAAATCTCATCCTCACATCCACACTTTTAAATGTCTCCCTAAACCTGGCGGTCTTCAAGCAAAGGTTGGATACACACTTTTCTTGGATGCTTTAGGATGATTAGGGCTGATCCTGCATTGAGCAGGGGGTTGGACTAGATGGTCTGTATGGCCCCTTCCAACTCTATGATTCTATGATTCTATGATTCTATGAACCTTTTGCTTCAAGGAAAGAAATATCAACTACATTTGTCTGCCAAGCAAACATTGGATACCATACAAAGATAATTGTATTCTATTTATCTCAGTAGTATTTTTTTTAAAAAAAACCTGTTTTCCCCCACACTTATACAGCAATGGGACAACACCAGCTTACAAACCAAGCCACATCTTAGAAGATTAGCTTAATGACATGTCCAATCATATTCACGCCAACTGGGAAACCAAAAGGGAGAGAAGTGGAACCAGCTTTTATTAGGCTGGCAAATCCCCAATCCTTGGCATGGCCTAAATGACAGTGACAGCATCTGGAAAGGCATTGATAAGAAACTCTTGCAACAACGTTGTGCTTTATTGTCATTCTTCTTATTTATTAATTTGCATCTCATATGATTTTACTTTCACTCCATCTATTGGCAAAGGAGCATGGAGGCGCAATCTTGTGCTTTAAGAAATGCCCCCCAAAGGACTTTTAGCATATTTTGGGGGGAACCGGCATAAAAATACCCAGAGTTGAGCTATTTTTACTAGGCATGTCTTTGAGTTAGGGTTGGATCCAGAGAGCATTTTCACACAATCTCGCCTAGTTGAATTCCTTGTTGAAGTTCCATCCTACGTCCATCTCATCATTACCAGGACTGCTTTTTTTGTTCTTCAAAGAAGACCTTGTCTTTCGGAAAAACAGGTTGGATCCAACCTAAGGTGTTTTATCTACACAACAAAGATGTAATTCCATCATATGATTAAAACTTATTCCCATTGTCATGACCCAGTTGTTTTATGGTAATGCTGAGATTATTTCCTTTCCAAAATAAGAGCAGATCAACATCTGAGAAGATGCAAATTACCTTGAAACAGCTCCATATTTAACAAAATCACTGCTAACTTGGGATAAGTCTTTGAAGGTGTGTTAGGATGCTCAATTTTTACAAAGCAGATTGAAGCAGATTTTCAGCAAAATGTATCATATGACTGCATTGATGATTAATTTGCTGATTTAAAGCAACCAGCAGTTTGAGAGGGCTTGTACTGGCAGACAGTAGTCAACCTTATGCTTCACCTGCCAGTTCAGCTCATGTCCTGTTTGCTAGTTGTGACCAGGAATCTAGGTATTCAGTGAGGTAATGTATCCACATCAATTCAGATGTGCCTGTTTTCTTAAACAATTAGATTTTCTTGCTGTTGCCACCTGCCTCTGGTCTGTTGCTTCAGGCAGCTGCAAATTTTTTAAAGTTGAGACTTACTATTTATATCTCCGTGTATCTTCTGTGTCTGCCTAAGAACCCAGCAGGCCTGTAGCAAGACATACATAGTCTGCACCTGTGACCAAACTGAATGCAGCCCATCACTTTGACTTTTCAAATTGTTCATCATACTCCCTACAGGGGGCAAATACAAGGAAACTAATTAAGTCCCTGACAAGCCACCATACTTGGTTGGTGGGCTACATTCACTACAGTGGATCCCAAGTCCTACAGGCCAGCCACAAAGAGATCACAAGCAAAGAAATAAAGCTGGAGAAACATGTTCACACATAGACAACAGCCATTTTTCTCCGTGCACTTGACTTCCGTGTGAATTCCTTCATAGTCCTGAGGATTTTGTCGTTGCATAGACACTATTGGGACATGCCTTGCCAAATCAATTTTGGATGAACATCAAAGAAGCATTTTTGTTAGCTCAACAGGAATTAGCTGTAATGAAATTAATAACGATGGATTAGCATGCACTAATTTGTAATAATTACCTGGCATCCATTTGCGTCGACCATTGTGGAAATGTCACCCGTCGCAGGCCAAACATCATTGCTAATCGAGCTTTTCATTTATGGATTGGATACCTTAGCGATACAAGTCGATAGGAGAAACAAATCGTTGCATTAAATTCAAGGAAAATATTGTTTTTTTTGTTATGAATGATTAACCTTCGGAGCTGGCAAGTGTGCAACAGAGCAGCGCTACAAGAAGGGCTATCCAAATGCCAGAGGATTATTACAGTCCTGCTTATGTCCTCTGCCGTATACTAATACCCATTGGTAAGAATGAACTATGCAATTTCATTTCACATTGTTTGTATAGAGCCTGTCTGTTAGGTGGAAACACACTGGAAACAAATCCCAAGAATGCAAGCCGGGGCAGTCTGTTCTGTCTCGGAATTTACGCAACGGACACATCAGGACACAGTCCTAAAGTGAAAAGGTGTTAAACTTTAAATATTGCGCCCCAAAACAGTTGACTAAAGTTCAGCAAAATGGCCAGATTCTGATTGAAATGAAAAGAAAAGAATGAGAATTTGGACTCCTGAAGCTTAGGCTGGCCTTAAAAGCACTAACAATATGCAGGTTTGTGCATCTTAACATACTTTGATTTGGAAGTGTCTGAAGAATAACTTCAAATTTGCATCCATTAAGGCAAAAGGGTTTTCATGTATCAGGTTCTCCACCGTGCATCCAAATGCATGTGAGATGCATATTCCTATATACCAGAAATAATACAAGATGATAAGAAGAGTCCTGCAGGACTGAACTAATGATCCTTCTAATCCAACATTCTCTTTCAAAAACAAAGAGCTAGTACTTCTAATAAGAAGATAAAGAGTTGGTTTTTATACCCTGCATTTCACAACCCAAAGCAGCTTACAATCACCTTCTCTTCTCCCCACAAGAGACACCCTGTGAGGTAGGTAGAATTGAGTGAGCTCTGACAGAACTGTGCAGGAAAAACAGCTCTATTAGGACTGTGACTAGCCCAAGGTCACCCAGCTGGCTGCATGTGGAGGAGTGGGTAGCCAAATATGGCTCTCCACATTAAAAGCCGCTGCTCATTACACCAAGCTATAGAGAATACCTGAATGCAATTGGCCCCTTATTTTGCATCCCTTGAATCTAGTCTACTGTGTACAGACTCAAGTGTAGCACCTCAGAACATGGAGACAGTATTGGACAATCACGTTTGATAGCATGGTTGCGAGCCTCCGGATGGTGGAAGAACAGAAACATATGTCCAAATGGTGTAAGTTGCATTGTATGTTTGGTGAGCCAGTTTGGTGTAGTGGTTAGGAGTGCGGATTTCTAATCTGGCATGCCAGGTTCGATTCTGCGCTCCCCCACATGCAGCCAGCTGGGTGACCTTGGGCTCGACGCGGCACTGATAAAACTGTTCTGACCGAGCAGTGATATCAGGGCTCTCTCAGCCTCATCTCCCTCACAGGTGTCTGTTGTGGGGAGAGGAAGGGAAGGCAATTGTAAGTCACTTTGAGACTCCTTCGGGTAGAGAAAAATGGCATATAAGAACCAACTCTTCTTCTTCTTCAGTAATATCAGGGCTCTCTCAGCCTCATCTCCCTCACAGGTGTCTGTTGTGAGGAGAGGAAAGGGAAGGCGACTGTAAGCTGCTTTGAGCCTCCTTTGGGTAGAGAAAAGCGGCATATAGGAACCAACTCTTCTTCTTCTAAAGCTGTTGGAAGCAATAAGAAACCAATAATATAAATTTTGCAGTTGATTTAATAATATTCACAAAAACACACGCAAAAATGAAGGTCAACCAACCTCTGATAATGCTGATGTCAACTACTTGTACATCCTTCCTCAGCCACTACCATCTTAAACATGCTTCGATGCCTGTAGGCCATAGGAAGAGACATTTTCTATAGAAGCATCTGACGTGGGTAAACATGTTCTTTGGGACAGTGTTCTGTTTTGGAATATGAGTGAAGACAACAATATCTGTTTAGAAAATGTGTATATTTCTGATTCATTTCTATGCAATTTTTTTAGATATATGTCCTGGGGCAGGCTGCACAAGTAGTTGAAGTTGACTTTGCCAGAGGTCATTTGATGTTCATTGGTGTGGCTTTGCTATAGTATGCTTTGGGCTGATCCTGCGTTGAGCAGGGGGTTGGACTAGATGGCCTGCATGGCCCCTTCCAACTCTATGATTCTGTGATTCTATGAAAAAGGTATTGCATACGGATAAAAACTGCTGTAGAATTTGATCTGAAAGTTCATCTTGGTGTAACTTTGGGAAGAACATTCATATCCAAAGAACCTGTGAATATTATGAAAACAATTTAAAACTGATTTGGGGGATTTCTCATAGCCTCAAAGGGTTTTACATCCAGTGACACCTTCAGACGGTGGCTGGAGAGCTCTCACTATTACAGCTGATTTCCGGGCAACAGAGAGCAGTTCGCTTGAAGAAAATTGCTAAACTTACCGCTTCGGTTCGAGAAAAATCAACATCTACTTGGGTGACACAGGGGAAACCTTTATACACGGAAAGGGGAAAAATGGATGGGTAATTTGTGGATTTGAAGATTAAAGAACGTAGTTTTTGGAGTATGTACAACACAATGAAAAGGGACTAATGATTAGAAGGTGGATAAGATTTAAGCTGGTTAGAGGTGGAGTAAAATAATATTGTAAAAATATCAACTAATGAAATACTGTACTGTAATGTATAAGACGTCTGTTCTTTGTTCTTTTGCTTACAATCTTTTTCTTAACTGTTCTATGTTTTTAAAAAGGGAAATGTTTATTTTTTAAAAAGAAAAGAAAATGGCCACTTTGGAAGGTGATCTCTGTGGCAATATATCCCATCAAAGACTCTCCCCTCCCAGACCCCAACCTCCTCAGGCTCCACCCCCTCCCCCCCTCCCTCAAATCTAAAGATATTTCTCAGCCCAGAGCTGGAAGTCCTATTTGATAGGCATTCGTGGGTCTTAATTCCTCAGTTTTTATCTAAGTGCCCATGAAGGTTGTTTAAGCCAGTGACTCAGTCCATTGCATAGCGGTGAATTCCAAAAGCTAACTGTGTGCTGAGTGAAGTTCTTTCTGTTGTGTGCCTTGAACCTGTAACCAATCAATTTCTTGGCTTGGCTTCCCAAAATCTGGTGTTATGAGAAAAGGAAAAGAATTTATTCAGCCCATAAGGTAAAGGTAAAGGTATCCCCTGTGCAAGCACCGGGTCATGCCTGACCCTTGGGGTGATGCCCTCTAGCATTTTCATGGCAGACTCAATACGGGGTGGTTTGCCAGTGCCTTCCCCAGTCATTACCGTTTATCCCCCAGCAAGCAAGCTGGGTACTCATTTTACCAACCTCGGAAGGATGGAAGGCTGAGTCAACCTTGAGCCGGCTGCTGGGATTGAACTCCCAGCCTCATGGGCAAAGCTTTCAGATGGCTGCCTTACCACTCTGCGCCACAATAGGCTCTACCTGGAACATACCTGGAACATACCTTACCGATATTTTGGGGTTATTAATTCAGCTGGATTTTTAACATATTTTTTTCAGGTGTCCAGCCTGAAAAAACATGAAAATATTCAGAATTTTTCAGTACCACTGGACAGCTCCAGTTGAAGTGCATTTAAACAGCTCTCAGTCCCTTTAAATGCCTGCAGAGTGACCTCTCAGCTTGAAGAAGCCATTTAAAGAGACTGCTTCAGACTAGCATGGCTACCCAGACTGCTTCAGACTAGCATGGCTACCCACCTGAATCTGCTGGGATCGAACTCCCAGCCTCATGGTCAAGAGCTTCAGACAGCATGTCGCTGCCTTACCACTCTGCGCCACAAGAGGCTCTATTTAGCCCATACCATCAGTAATTGTAATAGCCTTCTCAATCATGGCCCACCATCATCTTTCTTTGAAACAAAAATCCCCAGATGCCATCATCAGTAAGGGCACGATGCCACAAAGAGAATAACGCTCCGTAAGTCCATTCAGAATCCTGACTAGGTCTATTCAAAGATGGGGCTTCCTCCCAGCAAAGTGTTCTTAAGATTGCCCTGAAAACAAATTATTATGCTACAGCAGCCTTTTTCAACTTTTGGACTGTTGAGAATCCCCTGAATCATTCTTCAGGCTTCAAAAAATCCCCAGAAGTGGTACGATCATACTGAATGTGGTTGGGAAGTACATCTGTGGACATGCCCACCTGAGGCCCATCCCCTTCCCACCCCTCCAGGCCCATTATTGGCCATTTTGGGAGGGGTGATGGGTAGACATAACCATATATAGTCATATCACCCAGTAAAGGTTCAACAAATCTAAAAAGTATACGCAGCATTCATTAACTCCCATCCATTCGGGAAACCATACAACGGCTCTCAAGACTCCCCAGGGTTTCACGAAACCCGGGTTGAGAAAACCTGCCCTACAAACACTCCACATTTGTTTGTTGGTGTCCCCAACCAGGAGGGAAACATCACAGAATTTGTCCTTGTCTCAAATTAACAGCGAACTCATTCTTTAACTTAAACACCCTTTCTTCAAGAGATGATAATTTCAAAACATTTACATAACACAGAGCAAACATGATTTTCATAATGGGTGCAGATTCTTCCCTGGTATCCCATGAGGCCTAGAAATGAATCAAGAAAGTGTGAGTCATTGTTTACCTTAGAAACAGTAGCCTCGAGCCCAGATAAAATATGTTAATGAACTTGTACAACTCTAAAAGAAACATAATGGTGACTCAAACAACTTCATCACTTACCAACAATCCACTGTCTTGCATGCAGGGACGAATTCACTCACACGTATTGTGTTGTGCATTTCTCTTTGCTCTTGAATTTATAGGCACCCTTGCAAACTGACCATCACGGCAGGTGAGGACCAGTATATGAGAAAAACAGATTTCTATGCACAGAAGAAGAAGAAGAAGAAGAAGAAGAAGAAGAAGAAGAAGAAGAAGAAGAAGAAGAAGAAGAAGAAGAAGAAGAAGAAGAAGAAGAAGAAGAAGAAGAAGAAGAAGAAGAAGAAGAAGAAGAAGAAGAAGAGTTGGTTCTTATATGCCGCTTTCCCCTAACCAAAGGAGGCTCAAAGCAGCTTACAGTCGCCTTCCCTTTCCTCTCCCCACAACAGACATCCTGTGGGGTGGGTGAGGCTGAGAGAGCCCTGATATTCCTGCTCAGTCAGAACAGTTTTATCAGTGCTGTGGCGAGCCCAAGGTCACCCAGCTGGTTGCATGTGGGGGAGTGCAGAATTGAACCCGGCATTCCAGATTAGAAGTCGGCACTCCTAACCACTACACCAAACTGGCTCTCCGTAGGGTTGGCAGGCTCCAGATGGCACTTGAAGATCTCCCAGAATTACAACTGATCTCCAAATTACAGAGGTCACTTTCCCTGGAGAAAATGGCTGCATTGGAAGATGAACTGTAGGGCATCATAACCTTTTAAGACCCCCCCCTCCTCCCCTGCAGCAGATCCCACACAGAGTCAAGGACGGAGTGCTCCCTTCCCTGTTGGGGGATCAGGGTGCTCAGCTTGCACAGAAGCTCATACCCACAGTGGCTGAACCTCCCCAAGGTGCTGTGTCCATTTACAAATTGAGGAGAGGGGTACAGAGTTCGGCCAAGAGCCGTCACCACTGCTGACCAGCACCACTCCTGTGCCACTGCCCCCCTGCACTTCTGCTGCTACAACCCAGCAGCCCAGCATGTGTTGCACTGGCAGTGCTCCCCTCTGACATGCGAATGACTACTCAAGTTCACATGCTGGGAGGAGAGTGCTGCCAGAGCAACACAGGCCAAGAGATTTTTCCTCTCCCCCTTTTTATAATCATATCCACTTTCCAGAGGTGTGCATAATTCTAGAATCATATAATTGGAAGGTACCCTAGAGGCCATCTAGTCCAACTCACTGCTCAGTGCAGGATGAGCCATGATGGGGCTGGGCTCTGGGGCACCTATTTAAGGCACTTCATGTCTGAGTTCAGCTTCTCTGCCACTGTGAACCATCTTGACAGCATCCCACCTATCCACCCTATGGCTACGGTTCAAGGTTTTTGAGATTTATATTTCTCACAGCTGTGGAATAAGGGGGGGCACAAAGTTGGGGGTGAGTTTGTGACTGGGACCCTGTGGTGGGGGTCTCTGTAACAGACTGGCCAGCACTGAGCACAAATTTACACAGGTGGGAAGGTCAGGGGCTTGGAGCCAGGAAGGAGGAATGGTTGGATGAGATGGGCACCCAGCGACCATTTAACCGGCCTCCTCCCTGAGGAGGGCATCAAGAGGCAAGGGACCCACCCGCCCAGCTGGGAGGGATGGGATCTCAGGGCACCACGTGTGCCCATGTCAGCAGCCGGACAGCTGCATGGGGTATTGCTCAAACCTCGTGCCAGGCCAATCCTATTGTTTTGTGGTTACTTTGCCCAAGAAACACAACTGCCATCCTGACTGGCCCAATACCACCCTGCCAGTCAAGGAATTCTATTTGAGGAGATGGTGGTGGCACAGCAGACTGGCCAGCAAGCACAACATGAAACCAAACTGTGTATCCTTGAAAACACTGAACACTTTAATAACATATTATAATTAAAACATCCGGGCATAGCAGTTGTTGCCAAAATGATTTAGGCAGAAAAACTGAAATTCTTGTAGGTATCTACAGTAGACTAGGATTTCATCTTTCATTATTCCCACACATTCCCAGGTGTTCTCAATGGAAAAACTCCTTAGAGCAGGGGTAGTCAACCTGTGGTCATCCAGATGTTCATGGACTACAATTCCCATGAGCCCCTGCCAGCGTTTGCTGGCAGGGGCTCATGGGAATTGTAGTCCATGAACATCTGGAGGACCACAGGTTGACTACCCCTGCCTTAGAGTTTTTCATGCTGTATACTGGGAATGAACCTGACCTGGACGGCCCTGGCTAGCCTTACCTTGTCAGATCTTAGAAGCTAAGCATGGTTAGCTCTGGGTAGGATTTGGATGGGAGACCTCCAATAAAGTCAAGGCCTTGACACAGAGCCCAACCACCTCTGAACATCTTTTGCCTTGAAAACCCCAAGGGGTCACCATAAATCGACTAGGACTTGAAGGCCCTTTCCACCACTGCCAGAATGAGGAGGAGTTGAAATGCTTTGTCGGATGAGGTTTCTCCCTCTAAAAGGGGGAATGGTTCATAGGAGGTTTTCATACATTTTGAGCCTGAAAAACGTTCCCTGAATAAGCATCATTTTATTTGTTTTAAAAGAGACATTATTTGATAGGAATTTCTTTTCAGTGCCTCCCACAAATTATCCAGTTTTATCAATAAAATGGGAGGAAAGGATTCTGGGAAAAGTCTTCCCCTCCCTCAGGCGGAAACAATGGGTTCACAATGATCTTGAGCTGAGTCAATGTTTCTGTCTCTCCCCCTCCTAACTTTCCCATCCTCACGCCTCTTGTCCTCCTAGCTGCAAATATCCTTATGATATTTACAAGAGAAGTAATATTTGAATAGTCCCTCAGTTTGGTATTTCCCCTGAAAATACCACAAGCAGTCAAGTTTCCATGATATTTCTATTGACATTAATATCCGCAAAACCTAGCAAAAGTCTTTAGGGATATATATAGAGAATTGGAGTCCCTCCATGGTTCAGATTTCACACTGTTAGCAGGTTGGTTCTAAAATGGGGAGGGAGAATATGTTTTGGAAAAATTTCTTTTCCCAGGGTGAGGCATAAGGGTGAAGACCACAGTCATTGACAGAGATAGCGAGACATCTCGAAAGGCAAACTGTGTCTTGGATTCAGATCAGGGTTGCTTTGGGAGCGAGGAAAAATCTTTGTTCAGCTTGCTCATCAAAACTGCCACCTATGGTGTTATTAGGGCCTTGAAGGGAAAAAGGCAGGCCCTTAATTTGTTTTTTGTTTGTTTCCTTTAAAGGAAATAATGAAAGTATACTGCAGTGTGGGGTCTTGATTTGTGCATGTGTGCAAGGATTAAACTCCCTTTCTCTGCCTCATCCAGCCTTGAGTCAGATCAGCACTGCATGAATTTGCAGTTTGATCCATGATATTATTTCTGTCTGTTTTGGGCCTGACATTCACTTCTGCTTCAAAAGAACTGATAACAACGAAGTGATATAGATTCAGGTGGGTAGCCATGCTAGTCTGAAGCAGTCTCTTTAAATGGCTTCTTCAAGCTGAGAGGTCACTCTGCAGGCATTTAAAGGGACTGAGAGCTGTTTAAATGCACTTCAACTGGAGCTGTCCAGTGGTTCTGAAAAATCCTGAATATTTTCATGTTTTTTCAGGCTGGACACCTGAAAAAAATATGATAAAAATCCAGCTGAATTAATAACCCCAAAATATCGGTAAGGTATGTTCCAGGTATGTTCCAGGTAGAGCCTATTGTGGCGCAGAGTGGTAAGGCAGCCATCTGAAAGCTTTGCCCATGAGGCTGGGAGTTCAATCCCAGCAGCCGGCTCAAGGTTGACTCAGCCTTCCATCCTTCCGAGGTCGGTAAAATGAGTACCCAGCTTGCTGGGGGGTAAACGGTAATGACTGGGGAAGGCACTGGCAAACCACCCCGTATTGAGTCTGCCATGAAAACGCTAGAGGGCGTCACCCCAAGGGTCAGACAAGACTCAGTGCTTGCACAGGGGATACCTTTACCTTTACCTTTATGTTCCAGGTATTTTTTCAGCTTGGATTAGCCAAATGCATGCCCTTAGTGCCTGTAGCTCAGTCCTGTTAATTCTAACAGGCAGTAGTTCTTCAAGCTTGTTCTGCCTGGTTGCCAACCTCCTGCCATGATCATTTGGTATTGTCATTTGTCAGTGTCCCTTGTTATTCTGGGAAAGTTAACTGATTGTAACTGTTTTTATTGCTTTGTGCTGCTTGCTTGTTTGTGTAGTCTAATTGCCAATTTTCTTTTGGGAAGACAGAGCTGTGGGAGAAGGGATCTTGGCCATTATCAGTGAGGCTCGTCTTGCACAATGAAGTTATGTGCACCTAGCTACAAAACTAGTTCCTGCACTTTTCCTGGGAACAGGGGGAAAGCCAGATAGTTGTTAGTTGTGGGTGGGGTTTCCAAGGTTATATTCAACCATGTATTGCCTGTCAAAACAGTTTCAGCAAGAATAATCATGAGCTTCGTATTGCTTGGCAGTAGCATGTCTTGGCAGTAGCATATGCAAAAAGGATCAAAGTAGACCATACACTGAACATGAGTCAGCAGTGTGACTTGGTGGCTAAAAAGGCAAATGGGATTTGGGGCTGTATCAAATAGAATATCATGTCCAGATCACAGGAGGTGATGGTACCGCTTTACTCTGCTCTGGTTTGGCCTCACTTGGAGTGCTGTGTTCAGTTTTGGGCACCCCAGTTGAAGAGGGATATTGACAAACTAGAGTGTGTCCAGAGGAGGGCAACAAAGATGGTGAGGGATTTGGAGACCATATGAAGAAAAGTTGGGGGAGCTTGGTCTGTTTAACCTGGAGAGGAGGCAACTGAGAGGGGATCTGATAACCATCTTCAAGTGCCATACAGAGGATGGAGCAAAATTGTTCTCTCTTGCCCAGGAGGGACAAACCAGAACCAATGGGATGAAATTAGTGCAAAAGAAATCCATTTAAACACCAGGAAGATATTCCTGACACAGTGGTTTCTTAGTGGAACAGGCTTTCTCGGGAGGTGGTGGTTTCTCCATCTTTGGAAATTTTTAAACAGAGGCTGGATAGACATCTGACGAAAAGATTGATTCTCTGAAGGCTGAAGGGGGTGGCAGGTTACAGTGGATGAGCGATAGAGTTGTGAGTTTCCTGCATAGTGCAGTTTCCTGCATTGTGAGTTTCCTGCATAGTGCAGTGGGTTGGACTAGATGACCCATGAGGTCCCTTCCAACTCTATTATTCTATGATTCTATGCTGCTTCAATAAACTGCTTTTGCTGCTAAAACCAATTGTGTTCACTGAGATGAGGTTCAGAGAATGAGGGCTGTCCCTGCTTAGCATCTGAGATATGATGAGGTCAGGCTTGCTTAGGTCACCCTTAGGGTATTTAACTAGATCTATATGTGTATACCTCTGGTTGACAAATTAGGTCATCCTTTCTCAACTTTTTTACTGTTGAGAAAATTCTGAAACATTCTTCAGGCTTCGAGAAACCCCAGAAGTGGCGTGATCGTGCAGAATAAGGTTGGGAAGCATAACTGTGTACATACCCACCCAGGGGTCCTCCCCTTCCCACCCCCTCCAGGCCTATCACCGGCCATTTGGGGAGGGGGAGACAGGTTGTCATGACCATATATGGTCATATCACCCAATACGTGTTTAACAAATCAGAAAATATATTAAATGTCAATTAACGGCGACCCCATTGGGAAGCCCTTCCTGGGCCATCAAGAATTCCTTGGGTTTCGAAAAAGTATGTACCTAGAAGCTGCTTCTGACCCAAACCCGATGTGTTGTTTGACTTTGAAATTTCTGAGTTTATAAAGTTTTTGAGCATTACGGTTCACAATGCGGAATTAAAGAGATCAAAAAGGGACATGTGCATTTTCCAGAGGAAATGTTATTAAAACTGCCTGAAAGAAGATGAAACCTTTGAATGTTCTACATGGTTGTAGAAACCTTTGAACATGGCACCTGGCTTATTCTGCTGTGACATCAGGCTAAAGATCAAAGACTGTTTTCTGTATTGTTGATTTAGACATTTTGAGCTGCGTGCTAAACCAACTGATTTAGTATAACACAGAACTTAGCGTACATAATTCCATGTCTCAACACCAGGGATACTAAAGAAGCACTTTGCCACATGTTGGAAGAAAAAGCTGTCCAGCTGCAGCTGACTGACTTGCCCTCATTGGGGCTTTAAAGGGATGAAAACGTTGCCAAGCCATGCCTCTGTTTGCCAATCTTGGACCTCCTTGATGGTCTCCATCCAAACATCAACCAAGGTGCACCCTGTTTAGTTTCCAATATCTGACAAGATCAAACTAGCCTGGGCTACCCAAGTCAGTGAATGTGACGACTTACCCAAACAGGATCCTTTCAAGCTCTGCAAAGTGGGCAAATAGATATTCCCAGCTGATAAACTGCTGCATTACTCCCATTATGAAGATGTGGCATTATCCATTCATACCAGAACTGAAAACGGTGCATGTGATATAATAGTCAACCAGCAGTCATTCCATTCTGTCTATCTGGTGCCTTTGTAGCCCATACATCTCCTTCCATGGAACTCTGAGTAGCATACATACCTTCTCCTTTGTGAGACCAGAGTCATTGGCTCAAGGGCACTCCAGAAGCATTGTGGCAGGGGAGACATTTGAAGATAATAGGTCATTCTTCAAGAAGGCACTTTATAAAGGGAAGGGACTATGGATTAGATCTCTGTGTGTCTGGGAAGAATTATCAGTTTACAACCATGATATTACTCTTTTGACGCTTCAGTGCTTTCTACTGATGTAATACGATTTTTATTCATGAGGTGCACACTCCTTATCATGCCAAATATTAAGCTATCCTCATTCAGATTTCAGTAATCTTAGTCCTAATCCATTGCTTATTAGACATCTCATCTCGATATTATCAGCCCAAACTGTGCTTATTCAATATCTTTTCATGTGCAATGTTATTGATTTACACTGTGCAGTCTGCTCTGAATCTGGGTGAGAAAGACAGATACAGTATATAAAGAAATAGGTGTGGCTCTTAATTTCCAGCTATTTTTTTTTTAATCTGATTGTCTCTAGCATCTCATGACACTGATCTGGAATACCACAAAAAAAGGGGAAAGAAAGGCTGGATGGAATTTTTCACTTTGTTTTAATTGTGTTAGTATTATAAGGAGAAAGTTGCCACTGAAAATCTCATCTCTGTTTCTATTCCCACCCACCTCAATCTTTTTCTTGTAGCAAAAATTACCCAAGTATCAGATGTATTCAGTTTGTTTCCCTGACCTCAGCTTCCCTTTCACTGGCAAAGGTAGGGAAATACAAAGTTTTGTGTCATTTGATGGCAGAGTAAGCTTTCTTATAGAACAGAAGATACCCTGACCTCAGCCCTGAACTGAACAGACCAGACTCGGGCAAATTCTGCACACATAGGATAATGCACTTTCAATGTGCTTTGGCAGCTGGATTTTACTGAGCAAAACAGGAAAATCTATTTCTAAATTGTATTGAAAGTGCATTATCTATTGTGTGCAGAATAGGCCTAGATCTTGGAAGCTAAGCAGAGTTGGCCCTGCCCGGTACCTGGATGGGAGACCAACAAGGAATCCCAGGGTCATGACTATGGGTGGACATGAACCAAACCACAAGGCAAAATTCATCACAAATTTGGACCTGTGTGTAGTGCACAAAATGAAGTTTGTGACAGGTCTACCATCGCACACTTCTAAAGCAGTTTGTGGATGAAGCAAAAGCCACAACAAAACCTGAGTGTGACTTGATGGCAAGACAACATGACGGCTGTCTTTAAGTATTGCAAAGATTGTCACTTAGAGGAGGGCAAGGAGCGGTTCCTGTTGGCAGCAGAGGATAGGACCTGCAGTTATGGGTCTAAACTACGTGAAGAATGATATCAGCTAGAAATCAGGGGGTGAGGGAATTCACAGTCAGAGTAGTTCAGCAGTGAAATCGACTGCTTAAGGAGGTGATGAGCTCCCCCTCGCTGGCAGTATTCAAGCAGCAGCTGGACAGCTACTTATCAGGGATGCTTTAGGCTGATCCTGCATTGAACAGGGGGTTGTACTAGATTGCCTGTCTGGCCCCTTCCAACTCTATGATTCTAGGCTTCTAACAACAAACACTGATCTCATAGATGCCATATACAGTGGCAGTCCTGTGTCACTCAGAACAACAATGCTTTAAAAAGCAGAATGATTATAGACACATTTCCCAAAGCGTCACTTTACGTGTTCAGCAAAGGCTGTGATCAGGCTGCTGAGAAAAGCACAAATGACTGGGAAGTCAGTGTATCTAAGAGGTTATTCTTATTGCAGAGTATTCCTCATGCAAAACATTATGTATTCTCATTTTATGCTTTAATTCTATACTAACACTTATCCAAAAAGAGCCTCTTGTGGTGCAGAGCGGTAAGGCAGCCGTCTGAAAGCTTTGCCCATGAGGCTGGGAGTTCAATCCCAGCAGCCGGCTCAAGGTTGACTCAGCCTTCCATCCTTCCGAGGTCGGTCAAATGAGTACCCAGCTTGCTGGGGGGTAAACGGTCATGACTGGGGAAGGCACTGGCAAATCACCCCGTATTGAGTCTGCCATGAAAACGCTAGAGGGTGTCACCCCAAGGGTCAGACATGACTCGGTGCTTGCACAGGGGATACCTTTACCTTTAACACTTATCCATCAGATAGCGTTTGCTGGCAGGGGCTCATGGGAATTGTAGTCCATGGACATCTAGAGGACCACAGGTTGACTACCCCTGGTATATACAACCTGTCTCTTTAACAGACAGGCTTAATTCTTAAGTGGAACTCCTCAGTATATTTTCTGGGATATACCAGTTAGAACTGGGTTGTTGTAGTTAGGGCTTAAGCCCTTGTTAAGTATAGGTTGTTCCCTGCCTTGCTATTCTGGAGGCTGAAGAAGCTTTTGAAGAAATCCTGCCTGCTGCAGGCCTTTCTGCCCTTAGGAAAGAGCATTTACCCACATCCACAATGAGTACACATTACCGAGGAGCCAAACACCACAAAACCCTCTCCCTAAATTCCTAGCTAAGGTCTATGATGAGTAAGATTCGAAAGGTGTTTTTGCCAGCATCTTAGGGGAGAATCCATAAATAAGGAAAACCAATGCAGGAAAGAAGTATTAATTCTAAGCATTCTGCTGTGATTAATAGCATGGAATGCTTTTCTCTTCACATTCATTCTTACCCCCAGTCCCCACTCTGCAGAACTGAAGATCTAATGCCAGCCCACAATCCTCCACAATAAACAATTTGCATAAGCTACTTTTCTATTCCGTGGGCCTTTATTAATTCTCCATGACAGATTATTAGAGTCTTTGTTTCCCTTGTTCGTTGTCGTTCCATATTCATTCGAAAGGCTTCGCCAACATTTCATAAGAGAAAGGCTGGTCTAATTATGAGGTTTCGGCCAAAACTCTATTTAAGTACATGTTACAATTATTTGTATTAGATACCAGTGCCTGCTTCTCAAGTTATTTCACAGATGATACCCTTTGAGGTTAATGGCTATTGATTGCAAAGTAGTAGCCATGTTGGCCTTTCATAGCAAGGTTAAGCAGGGACCCAGTAGTACCTTGGTGGAAAGTGCCCTCAAGTCACAGGTGACATCTTAGAAGGTCCCTTGGCAATGTTTTCAAGGCAAGAAACATTCAGAGGTGGTTTGCCATTACCTGCCTCCATGTCGTGACACCGGTATAACGTGAAGGACTTCCATCCAAATACTACCTATGGTTGTCCTTGCTTAGCTTCCAGGATCTGATGAGATTAGGTGAACTTGGGCTATCCGCTGTAGAGAAGCATCTTGAGGACCGATCCTTATTTCAGTATGAACTTTCATTGATCACTTCTTCAGATACATTAACTCCTATGAGGCAGATGGGGCTGAGAGAGCCAGCTTGGTGTAGTGCTTAGGAGTGCAGACTTCTAATCTGGTGAACCGGGTTTGATTCTGCACTCCCCCACATGCAGCCAGCTGGGTGACCTTGGGCTCACCATGGCACTGATAAAGGTGTTCTGACAGAGCAATGATATCAGTGCTCTCTCAGCCTCACCCACCTCACAGGGTGTCTGTTGTGGGGAGAGGAAAGGGAAGGCGACTGTAAGCTGCTTTGAGACTCCTTTCGGTAGAAAAAAGTGGCATATAAGAACCAACTCTTCTTCTTCTTCAATAATATCAGGGCTCTCTCAGCCTCAGCTCCTCACAGGGTGTCTGTTGTAGGGAGAGGAAAGGGAAGGCAACTGTAAGCTGTTGTTTCATATTTAATGAAATAACAGTGCGTGTCTAGACCAGTCAAATGCATAACATATGGTTAATATGGTTTTATTTAATTTGCCTTTGTAATTCTGTCAGGAGAAATAGCTTTGCTGTCTCGTTTTAGGCCTTCTACTTGTGGAAATTTTCTGTGGGATCCAACCCAAGAGATGGCCTATTGACAGTCACTGAAATAGTCAGTCCTTTGTGAGGATGAGGTTTAGTTCATCAAAAGTTAAAATAAAAGATCTGGAACATCTTATACCGGTGGTTAAAATAAAAGATCTGGGACATCTTTTATGCTGTGGTTAAAATAAAAGATCTGGACATCTTATATTTGTCCAGCAATAAGTTCACCAGCAATCCTAAATTATTGGACTGTGACAGACATCATTTAGGAACATACTAGGAGCTGGTCACCTTAACTGCAATGGCTTTGGATGAAACAGACAAGGAAAGATTGAGTGAATCGTGAGATCTTTTCATGTATTTCTAGTTGTCAAAGGTCAAAAATGAGTGTATCTCCTACACACAAACACACACACAAAGTACATGTATTCTTCCCCCTCCCAGTGCGTTCTTCCAACATTGAATTTCCCTACAAATTTCATGGAAAGGGAAACTGTTTTCCTCCCAAGTTAAGTCAACTGCCCATTGAAATGAAGTCTGTTTACATTCTGAATAATTTGAGAAAGATGCAATTCGGCTCCACTAAAACTCACAACTGTCATCAAACAGCCGTGCTGTCTAACTGAAATATAGAACCATGCACCAAGAGTGGCTTTTGATGAGATGGATGGTTCTCAGCTAAGCCATAAACTTCCCTTCGCTGGGTAACTCACATCGCTCACATATTTATGTCTGACTTCAAACATTTCATATATAAAAAAAGACTTTGGCTCTCTGTGCTTCTCCAATATTTTTTGAAGTTCAACTTCTTCTGAAGTTTGCAATGGACTTAGACAAAGAGGTTAATAATATCATCATAGGGGACAGAAGCTGGACTTTTGAATAATATTGATATTAAAAAAGAAATCCTGGCACTTCTGAAAGAAGGGCTGTGATGTCTGCTCAGATTACAGTCAACCAACAGGTCAATAATAAATAACTAGAAGATTCATTGGGCAAGTAACATTTTATTTATTGGGGAGAAGAGTTTTTGCTCAGTCTGGTCCTGTCTTCCACTTCAGGGGATGTGTTTGCATGGTTCATGAGATATCCCCCCCCCCCCCATATTTAAGCCAAAATGATACAATTGGATAAAAATAGAACCTTAGTATCTCCCATTTTCTTGGAGAAATTTGTTTAATTCAAATCATGTCCTGGTCTACTGAGCTGCAAAATAGAAGGATTAGTGTGCTAATTAATTGCAGGCAGGCATAGCCTTAAAATGGTGAGTCCCCTCAGCTTCCTAGAGCCCAGCCAGTGAAGAACTATTATTATGGACATTTAGGGATCAAGGACTCACCGTCATAGTGCCACACCTGTCTTTGACTGTGCCTTCTGCTTGTCACCAATGACAAAGCAGCCGTAGTAGTAGTAGTAGTAGTAGTAGTAGTAGTAGTAGTAGTAGTAGTAGTAGTAGTAGTAGTAGTAACTGAAATGCCCCGAGCATTTGGACTTGTTTAGGAAAAGAAGCATTTATTTGAACATGTTTGTTCCATACCACTGGAAAGAGAGGAGTATAAAAAAGGCTTGTCATTAAAAATTCAGAAGTGACCAGTGAAGTGTCAGAGCCATGTGGTTCCTGAGGTGATGGTATGGATGTTGGGGAGTGGCCTTGTTGGCTAATGGCCATCAGTTGACCCTGGTCCATTGAGAAATTCCCCTGTAAGTTAAATAGCCAGTCCCAGTTGCTATATAGGTAGGCCTGCACCTGTACCTTCAACCACCTTCAGCATCAATCTCCTGTGGTCAGTTGAGGAGCAGAAGACAACACGGTCAAAAATGGTGACATTCTAGCATTCTGTATGGGCTTTACCTTGGGGGATATAGGGAATTCATACAGTGTCACCTGGAGGTGATATAATAGCTTCCACAAGCTCCATCCTCCCTAAGTGCCAACCTTGAAATCTCCGAGCATTTGCCCATGCAGCAATGGGTACCCTGTGCACAAGGCTTGCATATGAATACCACAGATTCTCCAACAGTTAGTCTTTGACTTTCTATTACCATCATGCAAGCTGCTCTATAGGAATGGGCAGGAATTGACTGATGAACTCAAGTTCATCAAGAATTTATCCTGTTTGTAGTTTGTGAACCAAAGTTCATGAAGTGAAGAATGGTAACACATTTCCACAGATTTTGACACAATTAATGTTGGCTCATGATAGTTCACAAATAACAGCTTTTTGTTTGTTTCTGTTTCAGAGCTAATTTCTGTTCTTCAAGAGTGGTGGGGGCTCCCCACTCCCCACCACTGCTGCCTTTTGTTCCCTGTGGCTTTCCATGGGGAGCAGAAAATGGGGTTTTAAATAGCCCTGCTTTCTGCTCCCCATGAAAAGCCACAGGGATCCATTGCTATTGCACTCCTAACAGCCATAAGTTGGTCATGGCTTGATGGGACATTTATTATAAACACTGAAATAATTGCATCCTCATCATGTGGTCCAGTTAAGATGGTCACTGCCACTAATCTTTTGTTTTAAACCCAAAGCTTCTTTGGGCCATAGAACAAAGCATATTTCCCATAAGGAATCGCTAATATTTCAGAGCCATTTGCTTTGTAGAAAGTTTAAGGAAAGAGGTCAACTAGACAGAAAGCATTAAGTCAACTTGGCAAGAATCTCCTGCTACCTCTTAGGCGAGATAAAAAGCAAATCTACAGCTCCAGCTGGGGACATTCAAGGTTTACACAGCATTCCGTTCCAGCTTAAAGGGAAAAAATTAGAAATATTTTTCTTGCTCTATAGAACATTCCTTGGAGCTAATTATTAGCAACACTCGACCTGCGATCTGAAAATCTATGATAACACTCTTGCCAAGGCCAGTCTCTATCAAATCGTCCAAGCAACTCATCAAACGAAGGTTTGGATTCTGATTTTCAGGCTGCAGTCCTGCGCTATGAGGCTGGCTCTAGATCAAAGGGCACCCTAGATGAGAACGGCCTTTGGCATCCATCTTCACCTGCTAGGTATTTGAATACCGTATTTTCATCATATCTGTAGCCTATTTCACAATATTGCACCATTTCCGTGAACAAATTGGTTTGGATTTATATTTGTCAGAAAAACCCAGTCAAATGAATGTTGCATTAATGTAGGTTTTATATTTACTGGTAGGGTAGCCAGCTCTGGACTGGGAAATGCCAGTCCACCCTCCAAAGCAGCCATTTTCTCCAGAGGAGCTGACCATCTGGAGATCTTCAGGTGCCAACCAGAAACCTGTTTACCAGTGTCATGATCACTGATTGTTTTATGGTATCAGTGGTCTTATAGTTACTCACCTGTAGATGGCCAGTTACATGGATGCTAATGCTGTCAATTTTCCCACTGATTAAAAAAATAGTTAATCCAGCTTGGTGTAATGGTTAGGAGTGCGGACATTTAATCTGGCGAGGTGGGTTCAATTCTGCACTTGCCTACATGCAGCCAGCTGGGTGACCTTGGGCTCACCATAGCACTGATAGAGCTGTTCTGACTGAGCAGTGATATCAGGGCTCTCTCAGCCTCACACACCTCACAGGGTGTCTGTTGTGGGGAGAGGAAAGGTAAAGGCGACTTGTAAACCACTTTGAGACTCCTTCGGGTAGAGAAAAGCGGCATATAAGAACCACCTCTTCTTCTTCAGTGATATTAGAGCTCTCTCAGCCTCACCTCCCTAACAGGGTGTCTGTTGTGGGTAGAGGAAAGGGAAGGCGACTGTAAGCTGCTCGGAGACTCTTTCAGGTAGAGAAAAGCAACATATAAGAACCAACTCTTCTTCTTCTTCTAACCATGTAGTTCAGCCTTTCCAATCTTAGTAACAAAGATTAACAGTTTGTACTAATGGTCTCAGCTACTGAATAACAGACAGTCCCTTAGCCTAGATCAGGGGTGGCCAAACTATGGCTCTCTATATGTCCATGGACTCCAAAATTCAGCCCTGATACACTTATCTGTTTAGGGTTAAATCTCTCTGACCTCTGGGGCTTCTAAGTAAGGTCTCAGATTTGGCTATTGGCTATTTAGAACTGATGATCCATCTAAGGGCCACAAGGTTTGCTTATATTGACAGTGTGGTAAGGAGGAGGTAGGAAAATGGAATGGAAAAACCACCTCTGTTCATCTCTTGCCTTGAAAATCCAGGATCGTCACAAGTCATCAGCAGCATAATGTACCATTCTCCACCACCACTGAAAACTTATCCACTGAAATGTTCTCCACGCTCACCCATGAGGCTGAGAAGGAGGTGTAAAACCCAGTAGCATTATTACCATGATAAATGAATAAGTGGTAAATACACCAATAAGAGCCTCTTGTGGCACAGAGTGGTAAGGCAGCAGACATGCAGCCTGAAAGCTCTGCCCATGAGGCTGGGAGTTCGATCCCAGCAGCCAGCTCAAGGTTGACTCAGCCTTCCATCCTTCAGAGGTTGGTAAAATGAGTACCCAGCTTGCTGGGGGGTAAAATGGTAATGACTGGGGAAGGCACTGGCAAACCACCCCGTATTGAGTCTGCCATGAAAACGCTAGAGGGCGTCACCCCAAGGGTCAGACATGACCCGGTGCTTGCACAGGGGATACCTTTACCTATACCTTACACCAATAAGCGTTTACTCTGTTTCCCCATGGAAAATCCTCAATGGCATTTGGCCGGGTTCAGCAAAACGATTTCCTGTTGTTTTATTCTTTAAATCAGATAGCAGCAAAATAAAAGGGATGGCTTGATTTACCCTGCCTTGGTGCTGAAGTGGTTACCTTCCAACTGATCCATACTCATGACGGTCATCATGCATACTTGGCCCTGGCTGATATAATTTCAAAACTGCTACTTCCTCTGGTATCAGCCTCTTCCTTTTATGGGACAATTTTATGTTGGTTCTGCTGGAGTAAATTGACTATAAATTCACCTCAAGGGCTCCCTCAAGCAAAATCTATTTTTCTTGTATGTCTCTGTTTATTATAGACGTAAGACTGCTATTGGATCAGTTGGCAAGGTTACCAAGAGGAAAGGGTTAGGCACTCATGAAGCCTGAAGATGCCTAAGATAACATTTTACAACTCAACGAAGAGCCCAGAATCAAATCCGGAATCTCTTGACTTTCCAACCCAATTGGTCCAGCCCCCCCCCCTTCTTTCTTTTTTTACAGATAGGTGATCATGCAATGTGACATAAAATAACTCTCAGGGTAAAAGCATTCTGCTCTCATGAAAACGTAGACTGAGAAAAATAATGAGGCAAACATTTCCAAGGCTGGCTCATGGTTCAGTGGGTAAGTTATCAACTCAGAGTTAAATCTCCATTCAGCCGTGAAGCTCATTGGCTGACTTTGGGTCAAGTCCTTCTTGTTCAGTCTAACCTACTCGTAAAGACAAAATGGCAAACATCATGCCAACTGTTGACGCCATGTCAATGCTTTTGTGCATACCTACATTGACCGAGACTGCTCTTAATCATATATGAATTTATCTTTCTGTACTGTGATTTACAATATACTCTGTAGACAGCCTTTTTAGTGTAATATGGTGCTCTGATTATCCCTATCATGGCAAGACTTGGAATGGGCCAGTTAACAGTCATGACAACAGTTCAAAAAAGATTCCCAAAGCCTATGATCACAATACTATCCCAAGCAAAGTTACACTTTCTAAACCCACATAGGGGTTGAACTTTTGAGCTCCTGTTAAGGAATCACACAAACCGTGTTCACATCCTTCTTGTATTTTTGAAGCTTTATTTGTACTATATTTATCCTTTGTCTTTCCTCATGGCTCATGGTGGACATGTAAGGTAAAGGTGATAAAGAGAAGCTTCAAGCATGTACAGAGTACCTTTGCCTCATGGGTGATTGCAAGTAACCACATACCAAGAGAGGCAGAGGAGAACAACTGCCATCCAATAGGAAGGAAGTCGGCCACTTAGAATCCACCTTGGTCCTCTATCAATACTGGGATCCTAGCAGAGCCACAATGTCAACTATAGTGTGTCAGATATCTTCAGGCAGGTTCTTTCCCATCATCTACTACTATATGGTGCTTTGCCTGAAGATGCTGAGGACTGATCTTGGGACCTCCTACATGAAAAGTAGATACTCTACCACTGAAAAGCCTTCCAAAGCCATCAAAGGCACCCTGGCCATCAGGAGTCCATTCCTCAAGCTCCAACTAAGTTGTTGCTCGTTTTCCTGGATGAAAGCAGATTTTAAAAAGAAGAAAATAAGATCTCCCGATTAAAATTATGCTTTTGCACTGGGAAGTGTTTAAATTACTGGGCTTTGTTATTTTAGTTAAGTTTATGGACAATGTGCTTCCCCCTTGCTCACTGGATTTAAAGCCAACGCTTCATCCAAAAGAAAAGGTAAATAAATGTGTTTAAAAAAGCAAACTGTAAAATCTTTTATTCACATTCAATTTACCTAAAAATAATGTTAGGCTTCAAACGGCAGAGAGCGGGCTATTAACCAGCTTTGTACCCAGTGTGTGAATGTGTGTGTGTTGTTAAATATTTCCTAAGATTTAGTTTGTTACATTAAATAGAGGACAAAAAAATATAAAAAGTAGAAAATGATGGCCTACAGCAGAGAGACACACTGGGGAGAACTAAGGCCAGTTTTATCTTTCTTCTGCACTGCGTATATTCCATTTCCCCCCTTCTGGATAGGTTTATATATAATTTTAATGAAGTTTGGAAATAAAAACTTCCCTTTGGATATCGGCTTAATTTTATCTCAGGGTCTGGTTAGACAATACAGTAATTATAAATCTGGCTGAGAACAATCCCAACGCAATTCATGTTTAATGTGGGACCTGACACTTTCCTTTAAAGGGGGTGGGGGTGGGAATCAGTTTCTATGAAAAGATAGGCACAAATCAGAAACCTGCAGCTCATGCTGATTCATGGTTCATGATCACTAACTGAACCGGCTTGTGGTTTGTGGCATCAGTTCGCTTTAAATGGGGTTTGCAGTTCCTTTAAAGCTCAGTCCCTTTAAACAGGATTTGCAGGAAGCCCAGAAAACACCTGATCAGGGGAGAGGTGTTCCCTTCTGCTCAGCTGGTTTTGCAGCTTTTGCTAGGAACAGAATGCAGTGGTTTAAAGGGACTTGGAGTCTCTTTAAAACCCTGGTTTTTAAAACCCTGGTTTTTGCTGCATCCACAAACTACCACAAACTGCTTCAAAAGTTCATGGAAGCTTGTGAATCATAAAGGGGGCAAAATTTGTGATGAATTTTGCTTTCATATTTTGGTTTGTGCCCATCCCTATTCCTGAGCATCCACGGTAGCAGGAGAAGCTTGGTTATTCCCTCCCTTTCGTTCTTCATGCTTTTGCTGGAAGAAATGGCTGGGGTGAGGGGGGGGGGCTGTTTGTCTTACTGCCAGTTTCATGTGTCTCCTGAGCAGACACATGGCAAACCCGGATGGGGGAACGGGACAGGAACAGGAGGTCACCTACCATGGGCATGCAACTGGCAAGCCTAATCAAAACTGCAGTAATCTGATTCTCACCATAACACCTTTTTTTAAGGAGGGTACCTCCAGCAGAAGACGTTGAGCTGACCAAATTTAGTGGCCAGGGCTACATAGGAAGTGACAGTTCTTCAAATCTCATTGTGTTCTCCTGTCAGCTTCCTAGCCAAAACTTCCTGGTCTACTTCCCCATCTGCAGCAGAGGTCATTATAGTTTGTTCTAGTGCTTAAAATGTAGTTTCCTCTGGCACTGATGTCAAATGCAGCCTTCCACTAGTAAGCAATTGAACCATTCCCCATGAACACCCCATGAGCAATTCCTTGTTATTCTCATTTCCCCCCTTGTTTGCCTTTCTGTCTCTTTCCCCAGCTACTTATTTATAGTTATGAACCATAACCCATTGAGGACTAACCCACTGGCACCCGAGGCTACCTCTGGCTTTCAATGTGCATCAGAGGAAATGGTATATAACCATTTATCATGCTATTATGCACACTCGGTCTCAGAAAGGTAAGTTGAATTCACCCGAATTCATAGTATGCGGTGCCCTGAACATCGTACCACTCCGAATATTTCTCAGTTAAGCTAACATACTCATGACAGCCTACAGCTGGCTACTTTTTTATATTGCTCTTGTCTCCCAAGATGAGGATTTTGGCTGAATGTTAAGATATACATCACTGGGAAGATATATCGCTTTGTCGCCAAGGTGGTTCACCTGCCGCCTTGTTATTTTCCACTCCAAAGGTGATCCCCATCAGTCATTTATCCTCACTGGCAGTCCAAAGAACCCTCTGTAAGGAGCTAAGATATTCATAAGCCTTGTAGGAATATGCAAGATCTGTGGTGTGCATGATTCAAAAGGATATGAAGAATATCCAAAAGAGGTAGCAAAGATTTGTATTAGGTATAGTTAGAATGGGAACTTCCTGATATTTTCCAAATAATCTCCAGTGTGCTCACTGGTTCGTTTGGAGAATTCCTGCTCCTTTGAGCTCACTTCTTTCCTACTTGCCTCCAGAATAGAATGATCAGAACTGTTAGTTAGGGATTTCTCTCCCTTTGTATACAAAGTTTGTTTATTTTCACAATAAATCTCTTATTCATTTAAGCTGCCTGGTGTTTTGCCCCTCTTTGCATATTTAAACTCTGCCAACAAACTCTGCTATGTGTGCGCCTACCTTCAGCAGTGACATAAGCAGCAACCAGAGACAGGGCTTTTTCAGTGGTGGCACCTCAACTGTGGAATGCCCTTCCCCTTGAGGCTTGCTTGGCATCTATACTGCTTGATTTTAGGTGGGAGGCCAAAACATTTCTTTTTACTCAGGCTTTCGGTTATGGATTTTAATTAATTAATTTCATTTTTTAAAAGATAATTTTTAGTCAATTCTGGCATAAGAAGTACTTAAGATCATTTTTAAGATGCTCCATGATTTGTGCTTTATGATCTGGTTAGGTTTTTTAATACTTGGTTATAATTGCTTTTATGATGGTTTATGGATTTATCAGGTTGTATATTGTAACCCACTTCGTTACCCAGAACAGGCAGTCTCTGCTTAGTTTGAGAAGATTAGCTTTGAGACAGAGCGAGACGCAAATAACTGGAATCTCCACCTATAGATAGTGATTTGTCCCATTGAGAACTCCACTTTTCACTGCCCGAAGGAGTCTCAAAGCGGCTTACAACCACTTTCCCTTCTAGAAGGGCTTTTATTGGTGGCCAAAGTATTTGATAAATACACCTCATGAGAAGGAAGGACTCCCTGGAGAAGGGCCTAATGCTGGGAGCGATTGAGGGCAAAAGAAGAAGGGGACGACAGAGAATGAGGTGGCTGGATGGAGTCACTGAAGCAGTCGGTGCAAACTTAAATGGACACCGGGGAATGATAGAGGACAGGAAGGCCTGGAGGATCATTGTCCATGGGGTCGCGATGGGTCGGACACGACTTTGCACCTAACAACAACGAGGGCTTTTATTTAAAACAAAAAGAAAACAAACAAACAAAAAACCCCAAGGATGCATGTTGCAAACAAAACAGCTAATTAACAAAGACAGGGAGGAACTGGGAGAGATTTTTAGGGGAAAGTGATAATTACCAATCCTGACGAGTTCTACAAAGGCAACAGATCAAGGAGGGAAGTAGTGGGTGCTTTCCATTGTTTGAGTTTGTCAAGAATAGGATAAGCATCCATCTACTTTGGATTTCTTGTAGTGAGAAGGGGGCTTTCAACTCTGTGTTCAGTAGAGCGGAGCCTGGAGACTTCCCAGAATTACAATCAATCATCAGATTACAGAGAAAAGCTACCTTGGAGAAAACAGCTGCTTTAGAGGGTGGACTCCATGGTCATATAGCCTGCTAGAGTCTCTTCCTCACGAAATCCCACCCATTTTCCAAATTATGGTTGATACTGTTATGTTGACACTTATTTAACTAATGTTAGTTCACTAATTCACTAATTCACTAATTAATTCATTAATGTTAACCAACAGCCAGCTTGGTGTAGTGGTTAGGAGCACAGAGTTCTACTCTGGCAAGCTGGGCTTGATTCCACACTCCCCCACATGCAGCCAGCTGGGTGACCTTGGGCTCGCCACAGCACTCATAAAGCTCTTCTGACCGAGCAGTAATACCAGGACTCTCTTAGCCTCACCCACCCCACAGGGTGTTTGTTGTGGGGAGAGGAAAGGGAAGGCAACTGTAAGCCACTTTGATACTCCTTCAGGTAGAGAAAAGCAGCATATAAGAACTAACTCTTCTTCTTCAGTAATATCAGGGCTCTCTCAGCCTCACCCACCTCACAGGGTGTCTGTTGTGGGGAGAGGAAAGGGAAGGAAACTGTAACCCACTTTGAGAATCCTTCAGGTAGAGAAAAGCAGCATATAATAACCAACTCTTCATCTTCTTCTGTTCTGACCGAGCAGTAATATCAGCTCTTCTTTTTCTTAACCGCATTATGTACAGTGCCCTGGGCCATTTTGGAAGGGCAGTATAGAAATTTAACAACAACAACAACAGCACTATCCAGGAATGTCTCAGCCCAGAGTTGGCAACTGTAGTGATTGTCACAATGGAATTGTGCGTTGTAACACAAGCAAGACGTGCAACAAAATATACCCAGCATTCAGGCAGAGTTGTGCAGCATTTCACCAGGAGAATAGCACATGGATCACTTTATTATAACAGGGCCGTGCAGTAGCAACTTGGAAGTGCAAATGCTTTGGAAGCACTTTTCTTATGCTTCGTTTCACGTAACAGGTGGCAAATGGCTTCTGCCCACTTTAAATGCTTGATGCATCCTGTTTAGACTCAGTCGCACTTTTTTGCTACGGGGGTAAAAATTAAACCTACCGTAAAGTGGGAATTTGGTATTCTCTAATCAAATGTGCTCATTCATGCACTTCAGTGGATCCACTAATTCAAATCTGCAATGCTTGTGAGGTTTGTCAAATGCATTCGATTCATCATTTCATAGGCAGGATTTCAGGAAAGTTTCCCAGTACTTTGTAAAGAGAAACGTCCTTTTCTTTAAAAAAAAAATATCTCTTGGGGAGGCGATTCTACAGTATCTTTGAGAACTTTATTTCATTAATGAACTGTTCTTATAATTAGGGGACTTCTTGAGGGTGTGATTTTTTTTTTTAACTTTAATGATTAACGTTAATGATTAAGCTAAACTTACCTTCCTGCTGTTTCTGCTACAAATGTACAAAGGGTGCCTAGGAATTTATGCCGGCCTTTTTTACCAACCCTTAACATTTATCATTCCTTCCTTCCCCTCATTGGCATGCCCCTGCCACCAGCCCAAGCTCAAACATTGTGGTGGAAGGAAGAAAAATCAGCCAGGCTTCTGACATGCTCCCCTCCCCGGCCATACAATCGGGACTGCTTCATAAGTCTAATATTGTTCTTATTTAAAATATTTTCATGCCTCGCCTCATCTCCCCAACCTCAAGGCTGCTAACAAAAACAGCAAGAATGGCAAGGACGCAGCATCATGAACATCAAGCAGTAAATTAAAACCGGTACACCATTAAACTCTCCCCTTCCTTGTAGCTCCTATTTCACACACAGCGTGGAAGAACTTGCGGTATTGCTATGCGCCCTCCAAAAATCAAAGAAAGCTTCCTTTTAGCCTTCCGAATTACTATTTTTCATATGCAAATTCACATGCATTTAAGTGATTGTTTAAGATCCGTGTGATTAATCTGGGAAGACATCTTTAATTAGACAACAGCCTTCTCCTAATAAAAGGTAACATTGAAAGCCGTTATCTCAGAAAAAATCTCATTTCCCCTCCTCAGCGACTGTAAATGAATCCCCCCCCCGCTTCCCAGTTTTCCTAGTATTATTTTTTGCTAGCAAGTTGCAGCCTACTCATGCAAACCTCAAAACGTATTCAAGGTAGCAGTCATACAGAAGTGGTTTGCCATGGCCTGACTCTGTGCAGCAGTCCTAGACTTCAATGGGAGGGGGAGTGCTGCAAATGCCCCATTCAGCTCTGCAGAACTGCGAAGCCAAATGGGGAGTTTTGTGTACCTGCAGGGACATCGTAGGTGGAGGGGGGGGGGGAGCTGGGCCTCAAAGGCCCAATTCTTCCCTTATGCACAGGCCTGGCCCAGCTGGGCCTCTGATGGCCACCGCAGCAAGGAAGGGAATGCAGAAGAATCTGCCATCAGAGGTCCTAATGTGGGCCAGGGCCAGGAGGGAACATGGATGGTGCTGGCGTCATACGTAAGCAGGGATTAGCCTTGCTGGCATGCAAGCACCAGACCACCTTTCCCAGCCTATGCATAATTGGTCAGGGAGAGGAAGGTAGGCAATTTTAAACCACTTGGGGACTCCTTTTTGTAGTAAAAAGCAAAGTAAAAAAAAAAACAGCTCTGTTCTCTTCTTCATGTGTGCAAACTCTTCCCTTATTTAAACAGAAATGACCACAGTTCTGAATTTAAATCTTTTAAAGCCAAGGGGCAAAAAAATTCACCATGTAATTTTTCTTTTCATTCTGCTATAAAAATGTGGTTTCATTTCATGTTCTCGCTTTGCAAAAGCACCCATAGAAAAACGTGTCCTGTTATTGCTGTTGTTGTTTTGTCTTTCCTCCTTTCAAACAGTTACCACTAAGAAAATGGTGCGGCATCGTTCTTTCCTTTGTTCTCTCGTGAGCGGCATGTTCATGGGAAAGGCCAAAACGCATTCTTTTCATCTCTTGCATATTAAGAAAAATTACATTACTTCAGTAAATTACTTTGACACGGGGCCAAAACGTATCTGCATTTTGTGTTTCAAAATGTTCTCTTCTGCTAAAAACAATGTTGGTGTGAAATATGAGAAGCTCTGGGGGGGGGGGGGAAGACTTTAAAAGATATTCTCTCTAAGCGAAGCAAGTCCTATTAAAAAATAAAGCAAGAATCATTCCACCCGAACGTAGGTGGCAAAAGCAGTTCTTCACAGCCTTCGACAAGTTAAGTAGCCAAAGGCAAGAAGGACAATTGCCTAAGTACTCAGTCTAGCCTTGGTAGGCCAAAAACAAGTGCCAGGTAAGTCTGGACACATGGCAGAGGCTGGAAAATGGTGGCATGGTACAGCCCAGACTCAACAGATCTTAGAAGCTTGCTTGCTTGCTTGTAGCCCAGCACTCCCATACAATGACTCATGGTGGGTAACATCATAAAACTCCACAATAGAATCCCCTAAAAATCACAATATAAACCATACCTTCCTGTTGGTGAAAAATAGATACAAGTCCCTCCCCGCAACCCACTCGACTGTCCCCCATTGTGCCTCAGGGAGTTGGATAAGGTAACTCAGGGAGGGGCCCAATGATCTTAATTACCCTGGCTTCAACCAAAAACCTGGCAGAAGAGCTCCATCTTGCAGGTTCTGGAGGAAATGGCGGCTTCAGAGGGTGGGATTCTGACATCACATCCTTATTGATCTCCTTCCCCTGTCCCATTCATAGAATCATAGAGTTGGAAGGGGCCATACAGGCCATCTAGTCCAACCCCCTGCTCAACGCAGGATCAGCCCTAAGGATCAGCCGATTGCCACCCTCTCCAGGGCCCACCTCCAAATCACCAGAAATTTCCCAATCCAGAACTGGCAACTGTAAATGGACACCAAATAGGAGCTCCTAAAGAAAATCGACTAACAACCATTTGCTTCTTTAATCTTGGCGTGAGAACTGTAACTAATTAACTCCAAGCAAATTATTGTTCTATTAAAAAGAGAGATGTATTTTTAATTATGATGGTGAAATGGAGAGGAGGTGAGAGCATTATTAGGACCCTGCATGGTTTCAACGCGGTCTGGCGGCTGATAACAAAGAAGATGAATGTCTTGCCCACCTAGCATTTGGCACTTGGAGATACACTGCCTCTGAACAGGGAAGTTTAAGTTAGTCACAATGGGTAAAAGCTACCAGTAGACTTCTCTGCCATTACTTTATCTTCCCAAGTAAGTGCCAACTGCCACCACTTGTAGCACTGAGTTTCATCACTTCATTATCCATTAAGCTAAAATAAACTTTTTAATAGCAGTCCGGAATCTGCTCCCAATCAATGTATTTGGGTGTACATGGAGACTTTACAGAAGATTTTATCTTACCTTTGACAAAGTACCTTTGTGGTTCTGCAGCAACATAGACCACACTATTAAAAAAAATATATTGGAGAAGGAAATGGAGAGGGGAGGGTGGGTGTAAGGGTGGGACGATGTTATGGAGACTATCGAGCGTTTCCCCCCTCCATACAGGCTTGCCCCTGGTTTCTCCCTGATGAGAAGCACAATAGGAGGTGGCAAATCCAGTTTTGGTGATTTCCTTCATCCTGAATCGGCAAATCTGCCCAAAACTCAAGCCAGCCCCTCGGCAGCCTTGGGGTGCAGACAACATCATGTGGAAGGAGCTCTAAAACCCACCAGCAGCCGGAGGCTATCCAGAGGCAGATTCCTCCTGCGGAAACGGTCTAAATATTGGATAGGGTCAGTTTTGGTGGCAGTTGCAGATACAAATTTCAAAGGTAGATCTGGTGCCAGGAGTAGGCATAATTGAGCAGTTGACTAGGTCCTGTGGGTTTGAGAGGATTTTCCATCAGACCACTGCTGTAATAAAGAATTGTCCCCTCTCTGAACGATGGCCCCAGGATCACTGGCCATCCTTCATGCCACTATCACAGAGACAGTAATTTCTTATTTTGGATCACTGGGCGTCATTGTGGAAGGGACCCCAATATCTGGAAGCAGGCAAACTCAGATGGTCACTCGGGATTAAGAAGAATGAAAAAAGGCCCAGAAGAACCTGTCATCAGACCTGCATGGGAAATATATTAGGTCTTTCTTGCAGTAGAATTTGCATACATAATCCTCTGTATCTGGTGCTGAAGGCTTATCCCGTTGAACAAGTGCATAGTAATAATTCATACTTTCTTTCTCACAGCAATCAAGCAAACACTTAGAAAGATGTAAATTGTTGGGACAGGAAACGGCGACACTTTGGAGCAAGTGGCAGATCTTCCTGAATTCCATCGGCATCAATTGTATTAACAAAACTCATTTAGGATCTCTGCCATTAAAGTGGGAAAGACTGCCTTTAATTACCCCCATAACTGTCAAGAGGACGCAACATACATCTTAGGCAACGTCCATTTTTTTAGGAGAATATGTAAATAAATCTTTAAAAGAATGTATTCGGAAGGTTGCTGGGGAAACCTTATTGTTGATATGACAACCGGCGGCCGAGTAAATCAGTTCCCAGCTTGCGTCCTGATTTGCATGTCCTCCCTATCGCCATTCAAAGAAATATTTCCTATCCACTAGGCGACAGTGACATCTAGAGAAAAGAGGCCACAAGCAAAGGGACGGAACCCAAAGGGTTGGCTACGTTGAATCACAAAGTAGCACTTTAGAGAGAGGCCAACAAAATTTGGGAGGTATAAGCTTTCAAGAGTCAAAGCTCCCCTTGGCAGGTTATTATACCCCTCCCCCCAAACAAAAAAGTCCATCTTGGAGTCTAAGTTGTTACTGGACTGGAATTTAGCTCTATTAGGAATACGTAACAAATTGTGGATCTGACGGAGTCTCTTGTTCTAGCTTATTTTTAAATAGGGATTTGAGTCTTGATCCCTCCCCTCTTTTGCTACATTAACCCACAGTGTTCTTTTGGCTTGACAATTTCCTGTATGTTCCTGTTGAGGACCAGGTCTCAGGGCCCTAGAGCAGGGGTAGTCAACCTGTGGTCCTCCAGATATCCATGGACTACAATTCCCATGAGCCCCTGCCAGCAAATGCTGGCAGGGGCTCATGGGAATTGTAGTCCATGGACATCTGGAGGACCACAGGTTGACTACCCCTGCCCTTGAGATCCAAGTGTGATGTAGTGAATTGAGTGTCAGGCCACAGTGCTCCCTGGAAGATCTGGAGCCCGTCGGCTTCTCTTAACCCTAGCCTCACCAGATGGGTGTGAGGACAAAGGGAGGGGAGAACACGTATGCTGCCCTGAGGTGCCTAAAGAGAAGCACGATCAAAATGTGTAGATAGCAACATAAGAAATAACCACGTGAAGGGTCTAATGCAGGGGTAGTCAAACTGCGTCCCTCCAGATGCCCGTGGACTACAATTCCAATGAGCCCCTGCCAGCGCTGGCCATTTTCTTAAATGAATATTAGTTTGCCTTTGGAGCAGTGTGAAATAATGTGAGCAATAAGGTGCAGGTGAAGGCTCACTCTCTAGTATGTTTCTTCACTGTATTTAGGTGGCATTGTAAACCTCGTATCACTGCACCAGGCCATGAGAGCCAGTTTGGTGTAGTGGTTAGGAGTGCGGACTTCTAATCTGGCGAGCTGGGTTCGATTCTGCACTCCCCCACATGCAACCAGCTGGGTGACCTTGGGCTTGCCACGGCACTAATAGAGCTGTTCTGACCGAGCAGGAATATCAGGGCTCTCTCAGCCTCGCCCACCTTAAAGGGTGTCTGTTGTGGGGAGATGAAAAGGAAGGTGACTGTAAGCCGCTGTGAGACTCCTTCAGGTAGAGAAATGTGGCATATAAAAACCAACTCTTCTAAGAACCAACTCTTCCTCACCTAGCAGCCCCAGAGGAGAGGCCAGTGGGCAGGAATGATACTGCAGGATGCATTTGACATCATTTCCAACACTCTGATGACGTGTTCAGAAAGAATGTCAACACATCATTTCTGTCCCCTCACATTTTTCCTGGTAACCCAAGCCTAAGGGGATGATTGCCTGCACATTGTAGGCTTACCCTCACATGAAGATAGGAAACTACCATCAGGTCATTGGTCCTTCTAGACCAAGGGTAGTCAAACTGCGGCCCTCCAGATGTCCATGGACTACAATTCCCAGGAGCCCCTGCCAGCATTCGCTGGCAGGGGCTTCTGGGAATTGTGGTCCATGGACATCTGGAGGGCCGCAGTTTGACTACCCCTGTTCTAGACTATTATTATTTCCTATGGGTAGCCATGACTCTCCAAGGCTCTTTCTAACCCCTGTGACCAAAGATGTGCGGGATTGCAAGGGAAAACAGCTTACAAAACATGATCCACTACTGAGCAGGAGGCCTCCTGCCTGATCTCCCTGCTCCCCAAAGAATGCATCACCTGGTAGTGAAGACAGAATGGCTATGAAGCTGCAACTCACTTGTTTCTTTTTATATTCATACCCTGCCCTCCTCCATCCCTATGGGATTTTCAAGGCAAGAGATGGTTTGCTGTGGCCGACCTCTGTGTATCAACCCTGGATTTGGTGGTCTCATCCAAGCACTATCCAGGACTATCCCCTGCTCAGCAATAACACACGGCCCTTAAAGAAGCAGCATGGGGACCTCCAATAGCAATTCCAGCAGCCTGGAAAATATTTAATGAACACAGCTGAAGAAACTTTTGAATAATCCAAATGTCTCCCAGGACCTAATTTATAAGATTTCTCCCCCTTCTTCACTGTTGCCACGTCTGACAATCCTGCTAATAGCTCATTCCTAGGCAAAGTTAGTTACTGTAAATGCTGAATCTATGTTATTAACAGACCTTCAGAGGCACTAATGCTAGTTTTCGGGATCAGCATTCTGCTTTCCCCCCTTGCAATCCAATCCACAAAGCGGGCATCATCCACTTCTTGATTACCGCTGCGGATGTGCCATGTGGACAGTTCAGGAAGAAGTTAGGCTCCCATTTACAAATCCCACAGAACAAGGTGTAGAATTTTGGACGGGTTCACCTTTCAGTGCCAGTGGAAAGATCAAATATTTCAGTGACGATATTCAAAGTCCAGTGGCATGATTCTCACATCAAGTATAAGAAATCCCAAGTACAAATCCTGGACGAGCCCGTGGAACTGCAAGATAGATTGCTTGTTTGTTTGGTTATTATATTTCTTACCCGCCACTCTTGGCATGCCGGCTCACGGCGGATTACAACATAAAACCCCACAACAACAAACAACCCATTAAAACAAAACAGAATATTACAAAACCCCAGAATGGTGGGAAAACAGTCCTTCCCCGTAACAGGACACCTGCAATCGGGCAGCAGAGGGCTATGTCAGCAATTAACACCCAGGTAGTCAAGGGGTGGCTTACTTCATAAGGGAAGGGGGGCACCAGATCTTCCTCCTAGACTAGCCTCAACCCTAGACTTGGCGGAAGAGCTCCGTCTTGCAGGCCCTGTATCTTTTAAAACGTGAAGATCGATAATTCGGTGCTAGCACACAGCATCCTTACTGGAATACAGCCTTTGGATTTGGATGTATTTGGATACAGCATTTGCTCTGGCATTTCAAGGGAAAAGCACCCTAAGGTTGCAAGAACAGGAATGATCTCTTCCAGGGAAATCAAGGAGCTGCTCATATGCAGAGCTCTCATACAGAAGGCGGCAGAGTCATCGCTTCATTTGATAAAGGGCTGCTTTGTATGAGGTCCTCATTAGCAGCAACGTCTCCTCCCACGGCACAGAAGGCACTGAAAACTGGGACGAGTGGCTATTAAGGATTTCCACAGGTGTGCTGTTCTGTCTCTTGCTCCCTGTTTCACATGCTTTTCGCACGGCGGTTTATTTCTTGGATTCCTAAATAGCTAGCCTTTCTCCCACCGTAGGAGGTATTCAAAGGAGCTCCCAGGGAGCCTCATGGCCCAGTCCTGGTAAGACTCAATATGGAAGAGCTTCCACAAACCTGTTTATTCAGCTAGCGTCCCCTCGGCCCCACAGGCTTTGCTTTCCATGATCCAGGCGTCCTGCAGAGGATGGGGCAAACATAAAGTGACCAGATTTTAAGTTTGTTAAAGAGGGACACCATTGACCAGGGGAGTTGCCAACTAGCTTCAAAGCCCATTTAAGGAAAATGGGCTTTGAAAGGGGGTAAGGGGTAAGGGAAGGCAAGCCCACCCCCCACAGCTTACCTGGCAGCTGGAACTGGAGAGGTGGCCTGGCAGCGAGCAGGGTCAGGGAAGTCTTTGTGAAGCAGAAGCTAACCTTTATTGACACCTCAGTTTGCTCGGTGGAGATGTTCCCTCTTGTGAATTGGATTTCTCTGTCTTGTGGCCGCTTTGTGTTTGAGCATCGTTCCTGTGAAAATGTGTGCCCGGGAATGCCAGTGATGCCGTTCCAGGGCCCAGGGGCAGTGGAGAGGCCCCCGCCGGCAGCCCAGGGGTGGCAGAGAGGCCCCTTCCCCGGGACATTTTAATACTGTGCCAGGACACGGGACACTGGCCTCAAAGTCGTGATCATCCCGCGAGAGTCAGGACACATGGTCACTATAGGCAAACCTATTGCAACTTAAGGCAACAGGGTAAAAAAAAAACTTGGAGTTGCCAGCTCTGGGTTCGGAAATACCTGGAGACTTTGGGGGTGGAGTCGAGAGTGGGCAGGATTTGGGATGGGTGGGACCTTGGTGGAGTATAATGCTATGGAGTCCACCGATCTCCAGGGGAACTGATCTATGCTGCCTAGAGATGAGCTATAATCCCAGGGGCTTGTCTAGCCCTATAACAGTGTGCTTGCCTCTATGGTGACTGTGAGTCGCATGTCAAGAAAGCCACCAAGCCCATTGCCTTTTTAAGGCCTTTTAAGAAGAAGAAGAAGAAGAAGAAGAAGAAGAAGAAGAAGAAGAAGAAGAAGAAGAAGAAGAAGAAGAAGAAGAAGAAGAAGAAGAAGAAGAAGAAGAAGAAGAGTTGGTTCTTATATGCCGCTTTTCCCTACCCAAAGGAGGCTCAAAGCGGCTTACAGTCGCCTTCCCATTCCTCTCCCCACAACAGACACCCTGTGGGGTGGGTGAGGCTGAGAGAGCCCTGATATCACTGCTCGGTCAGAACAGTTTTATCAGTGCCGTGGCGAGCCCAAGGTCACCCAGCTGGGGGCATGTGGGGGAGCGCAGAATCGAACCCGGCATGCCAGATTAGAAGATTAGGCCTCCTTTTGATTTCTGCCTTCCCCTTCCAGCGAATCACCCTTCCACCACCCCCGCCCAGGTCTAGCACGTTTACATACTTATATGTTAATGGGAAAATTAAACAGCATGACATCAAAGACTTCACATCTGTGAAAAGGACTCTGTCTTCAAAAGACTTCAGGGAGGGGGGAATCTTCAGTGAAATGAAGGCAGTTCTTGTCCTGCGGGATTCATTCATTCCTCTTACAAACTGATAAATATAATATTTAGTAGCAAAAGCAAGTCTGCCCATCAGCTGCTAGGTTCAAACGGCTGCCGGTCATTTAAACCTTCCTGGATGATCCTCCTATTTCCACTGGCCACAGCAACCTGCAGCCATGAGAAAGGGAGTTGGATTGGGGAAAATTCTGGCTCAGTTCAGGGCTGCCCTGAATCTTGAATAGAACCAAAACTTTTAAGTTTGTGCCCATCCCTATTTCCTGATGTTAAGCAAATTCCTGATTATGTTAAATCTTCTTCAGTGGTAACTTTTAGAAGTAGCAGATACTACTAATTGACTGACTAGTGTATGACTTTTTTCTTGTTTTGAGTTTAGATTACGGCTGCATTGTGTTTTGTATGATTGACGCAGTGGGTCTTTAATATTCTGATTTATTCATTTATATGCATAACATTGTGAGATAGCCTGTCCTAATTACTCTGTTTTTGTGTTTATTTCTGCCTTTGTCTTATACAAGGATTATCGTTCTCTCCCTCTCCTTAATTTGTTGTGATTTATTTTATTTCACAAATATATGAAAGATACACAAGAATACATTAAAATGATTAAATATACAAGAATAAACAATACCATCACCTTCGTCCATTAAATAGTGGAGAGAAGAATTTATTATAATTAATGCCTATCACATCTACAAGCTATCTTGAGATAGTAGAATCGGTTGCTAAGCTTCATGAGATCTGTCTGTCTGTTTCCAATAATTAATGAAAGGCTACCATTGTTCTGCAAATGGTACTTGCCTCAAACCTTTCTTTTCTCTTAAACAGTTATCTGCTATTATTATATTCCTCAACATCAGATATCATAATTTCTCAAGCCATTATCTGGCCAAATGTTTCCCCAAGGTTAAGCAATTAAGATTCTCACTGCTACAAACATATTTAGCAACCATGATCTGAGTTCTCAAGGAATGGCTGCAGAAAAGGCACGTAGAAGTGTCATAAGACATTTTTTTAAAATGGCTCCCACCAATCAGCTCTGACCACAATGACCCAGGCTACCCCCCTCTCATCAGTTCTCAGAAGCTAACCAGGGTAGCATTGCCAGGTTCATCTGGACAACTGGTGGGGGATTAGAGGTGGGCTTACCTTAAGCAGGGAGTTTCATCCCACATTTCAGCCATGTGCCCACATGACTTCCAACATTTACTGAAAGTAGCATAAGCATGTAGGGGACGTCGGGGCAGAGTATCGCCCCAATGTGCCAATGTCACTTCTGGGTCACATTGAAGCTTCATAGGAATATCAGTGAAATGTCAGGTGTTCCTCTCTTTTGGGGAAGGTAAATCCCCCTAAAGATGAAACTCAAATACTTTGGCCACCTCATGAGAAGGAAGGACTCCCTGGAGAAGAGCCTAATGTTGGGAGAGATCGAGGGCAAAAGAAGAAGGGGACGACAGAGAATGAGGTGGCTGGATGGAGTCACTGAAGCAGTCAATGTGAGCTTAAATGGACTCTGGGGAATGGTAGAGGACAGGGAGGCCTGGAGGATCATTGTCAATGGGGTTGCGATGGGTTGGACATGACTTCGCACCTAACAACAAGAAGTCTCCCTATTAACCAGCTGATTGGCAGAAAGGTGGGGCCAGCCAGTGGGGGACCCCCCACCCGCATTGGTTACTATTTGAATGGGAGACCACCAAGGAATTCCAGAGTTGCTATGCAGGGGAAGGATGCAACATCAGATCACGCAGACCCAAACTTACCGTCCACATTTTGCACGCAGGTGAATTCAAGTTGTTACTGCCACTTGCTTACACTTTTACAAGTTCATGGCAGAAGTGGGATATGAATCCAAATCTCCCAAATCTCAATAGAAGTTTACCATCCATATCCTGTAGACTGCCAAGTATTTCCCAACAACCCCACCACAACATCCAACTACTTTCCACCCTGGACAGGCAGGTAAAATGGAGTTTGAGAAGTTGGTAGATTACCATTCGTGGTTGGTGTTCATCTTGGTTATACAGACCTGCACTTGATTACACAAGGCACCAGACTACAAATTGGAATATGTGGTCTCTCTATGACCGTTTATGCACTGGGCACTTCACTGCCGCAGCTCTCATGCAGGAGCACAAATCGGGGGCAAATGAGGTGCACTGGGCCAAATGCTCCCCCGTGTGGGTGCAGGAAGAGGTGGGGCAACCTGCCACGACAAAAACTCCAGCCTGCAACCCAGCATGAAACCTCCAGTGCATAAATGGTCTATGACATGCAAGGTGTATTGCTTTGGGGTAGAAATGGGCCGATCCCACCCAACTTGAACATCGTAACGAAAGCACCACATCTTTAAAAATATCCCAGAGAGTGACTGTGACAATTTTCCTCTTTGGTACTTCACAGTCTTACCACTTACTTCATACATTCCTGTAAAATAGTACTACATAAGCATCTTTGATTCAAAGCATCCAATTTGCTCCCTCTTCTAACTCTGGCAAGGTTTCTTAATGATACGCTAGATGAGAGATTTTATAATGAGTATTATATACTTGATCATCTCTGAGAGGTTCAAACGTGATTTTCCTTACCGTGTCCCAGGCTTCTGAAGGATCTAAGAAATATTTCCCGTCCCAATCGCAACCACATTAGTAAATTAATTATCTGGAATAGTGGTAAACGAGACATAAGTGTCATTATGAAGTGGGGAAATGGCTATGAAGAAACATATCAATATTACTGGAATTTTGGCGATTAATCATGTTCATGGAAGATATATATTTATTTTACCCAGTATAGATTCAGGTTAATAGCTTTCATTTTAGCTCAGATGTAATGCTTCAGAGAATAGTCTTTGATTTATAGGTAGAAGGAATAAATTAATGGGGCATCTGAAGTCCTGTGAAACAGCCTTTCCAGCTCCTCCGGAGAGAAAATGGTCATGCCGTACAAGAAGATAATGGTGATTCCGGTAGAGCAAAAAGGTCAGCACTGGACCCTAATTATTTAGAGAGCCAGTTTGGTGTAGTGGTTAGGTGTACGGACTTCTAATCTGGCATGCCAGGTTCGATTCCGCACTCCCCCACATGCAACCAGCTGGGTGACCTTGGGCTCGCCACGGCACTGATACAGCTGTTCTGACCGAGCAGTGATATCAGGGCTCTCTCAGCCTCACCTCCCTCACAGGGTGTCTGTTGTGGGGAGAGGAATGGGAAGACGACTGTAAGCCGCTTTGAGCCTCCTTCGGGTAGGGAAAAGTGGCATATAAGAACCAACTCTTCTTCTTCTTCTTCTTCTTCTTCTTCTTCTTCTTCTTCTTCTTCTTCTTCTTCTTCTTCTTCTTCTTCTTCTTCTTCTTCTTCTTCTTCTTCTTCTTCTACTATTTCAATGGCCTTGGCCCTATTCCCTTCCCCCAATTGGGCCCTATCTCCACCCCCCCTTTGTGATTCTTCAAACACAACAACCACCACAAGCCAACACAACCACATGAGGTTTGTTAATGCAGGGAGAAAAATCTTCATCACTTGATGGGTTTCCTACAAACCAAACCAAAGCAAAACCTACAATGATATTTTTTGTACCCTGGAAATGGGTAGCTCTGTTCTCCAACCAATACCAATGTAAACTGCCTAACTCTTTATCGCTATCCAAAACACTGACACAGACTTTCTCAACCGGGGTTTTGTGAAACCCTAGGGTTTCTAGACAGTCCTGGGTTTTCCAAATGGGTGAGAGTTAATTTTTTATATATTTTTTTAAAAAATGTTAAACATTTATCACGTGATATGACCATGTATGGTCATGTTGATCCACCCCTTCTCCCAGAATGGCCAATTATGTGCCTGGAGGGGATGGGAAGAGGAGGGGCCCCAGGTGGGTGTGTACACAGCTATGCTTCCCACCCATATCCTGCATGATCACACTACTTCTGGGGTTTCTTAATGGGAAAAAGGTTTACAAAGTATATGCCCTGAAATGCTGGAATCCACAGCACTCAATCTCAAAGCCCCACCATAGGTACCAGTTACCACATATCAAGAGGTGGCCACTTTCATTTCCTCTACTGCAGGTATCTTTCACCATGGCTCACTTCCTAGCACGCAAAATGAAATATCTGGTCACTGGAGAAACCTAATTCCTCCCCCACTGTCTCCATCAAACAACTGATTCCATTACCTTTTGCGCGTGCTACTTGGAATCTGGATGTGCAAATATCAGAAGCACCTATTGGACAGTGTCTGTGACATTATTTGCAATGAGTAACACAATTACTCATTCTTGAAGGGTTCGCAAAGCTTCTATATACTCATCCAGGAAAGGAAATGTGGCAACAACCAAGTATTAAAGGTAAAGGTAAAGGTATCCCCTGTGCAAGCACCGAGTCATGTCTGACCCTTGGGGTGATGCCCTCCAGCGTTTTCATGGCAGACTCAATACGGGGTGGTTTGCCAGTGCCTTCCCCAGTCATGACCGTTTACCCCCCAGCAAGCTGGGTACTCATTTTACCGACCTCGGAAGGATGGAAGGCTGAGTCAACCTTGAGCCGGCTGCTGGGATCGAACTCCCAACCTCATGAGCAAAGCTTTCAGGCGGCTGCCTTACCACTCTGCGCCACAAGAGGCTCTTAACCAAGTATTACTGATTTATTAAAATGCTATCTGTTTCAAAGTTACACAAAGTAAAATTGCCACAAGAAGTTATCGTGCTTTGAACATGATTGGGCTGAAGAAAAAATTGTACGCATAATACGCTGAAGGAAAGTCATTCTGACTTGCAAAGCAGACTCCCCTCCCTCTGTCCCCATCTCTTGCAGCAGATGAAATGTAAGCTGGTGATGCTTAAGTCTGTTAAGAAATGTTTAATTTGCAATGTAGAAGGGAGCTGTGTATATGAAAGAAGGGTGGCTTTTGAAGTATTGGCACTTATAAATGTCTGTTAAATTGTCAGAGGTACTGCCTGGTGCTAGACCAGCGCAGAAATTAATACATAATCATGACACTTACATAATGCATTTTAATGATGTGAATACACTTTCTTTGCACATTTTTTCCCAGGCAACAGAACAAAGTCTGAGTCCAGTGGCACCTCAAAGAGCATCAAAGTTGCATTTTGTGTTTAAGCTTTGTGTGCAAGCACACTTCTTCGACTCAGATTTTGTTCTGCTGCTTCAGACTCACGTGGTCATTCACCTGAAACTTTTTCAGACCATGGATTTGGGGGATTTTTTAAAAAGAAATTTTTATTTGCATAGTGAGAACAATACCTGCCCTCTTCTGCTTTGTCTGGGTGGCTATGCAAATTTTGCTGGCAAGGTAATGTATGAGAGGATGGACATAACTCCAAGAACAGCTCTTCCACCTGCCCACCATTAATGATGGATGCCTCACCCATACAAGAACTGGACCCGTGAGGAGGAAACCCATTCATTCAGGCCATCCTTCTTCCTCTTGTACTGAGAGTGAACCATCCCTTTCCCCAACCTGCCAACTACTCCTTTCTCCTTGCTGCCCCCATCCAATCATCCGGGGGGGGGGATTTGATCCACCCCCCTTTTCCATGTGGTTTTACTTCTGCAATGTGGATGCGCAGATAACAGAAAATGACTTGGAGGGATTAGCCCCCTCCCCTTTTGAAAACATTGTATTTTTATTTCATGGGAGTTTATTTCCGAGCTGCCAAAGCACATTGAAACTGCATTATCCTACGCGTGCGGAATGGGCCCTGGTCTCCGTGAAGTCATTTTAAGACCGAGGCAAGGTTTCAACAGCTTCTGCACCCCACAGATCTACCCCAGAAATGTAATTAACCAGAAGGCTGTCACTGATTTGCTTCTGATGCAGGCAAAATTGTAATGATTGACTTATCCCTCGCATTTTTAAACATCCAAGGCTGAGCTGCCTCTGTGGGTTCTGCTGCTGCTATTCTAGGATAGTTTTATTATTGCAGCTCAAGCCTTGTTCTTGCTTATTCAGACCTCCATAACCTTGAAGTAGGGCTGCTCCCCCATAGTCCTGCATTGATGAAAGTTGGGGTCCTTCAGCTGACAAAGGAACAGCAGGCCATCTCCTGATAGGGGTAATAGAGCAGAAAAACAGCGCAAGTGTATTGTTTTTTCCAAGGGTGGCCTTGCCTTTCCAAAAATTTTCAGAGTAATTCAGCGGTGGCATTGGCTGCTTAAGGAGGTGATGAGCTCCCCTTCACTGGTGTTCTTTAAGCAGCCGCTGAATGCTCATGGATGCTTTAGGCTGAGCCTGCGCTGAGCAGGGGCCTGAATAGCCCCGCCCAGCTCTAGGATTCTAAGTCCTTTGACAATAGGCTACCTAAAGGTCCACTGCATTTACAATATGTACAATAGAATCCCACCAGAGAGAAGGAATCATGAGATGACACAGCAAAGGCTCTTAAGCAAAATGGGAATGCGTCTCTTTGGCAGTGGGGACTACAAGATGAGCAGCTCCTGTGCTTGAATTTGGAGTTTCGTTTTTAAATCCCATTCATTACCATAAGCATCAGATGCAACTGAGCCCTGAGTAAATACCTCCAATGACTTAGTTCTGATACCTGCATCACATTTGCCAAATTTTCTCTACCGCCATGTGCTTTAGCAACTTGATTTAAAGGAAGATTATTAGATGAGCCTCTTATGGCACAGAGTGGTAAAGCAGACAACATGCTGTGTGAAGCTCTGACATTGAGGTTGGGAGTTCGATCCCAGCAGCTGGCTCAAGGTCGTCTCAACCTTCCATTCTTCCGAGGTCAGTCAAATGAGTACTCAGCTTGCTGGGAGGTAAAACAGTAATGACTGGGGAAGGGAATTGCAAACCCTGTATTGAGTCTGCCATGAAAACGCTAGAGGCGTCACCCCAAGGGTCAGACAAGACCTGGTGCTTGCACAGGGGATACCTTTACCTTAAGATTATTAGGGGAAATAACCATTGCAGATAGCCCAGACAAACTCAATCCCATCAGATCTTGGAAGCAAAGCAGACTAGTATTTGGATAGGAGGCCTCCAAGAGACTCTAGGGGGCATGACCTGGAGACAGGCAATGGTGAACCACCTCAGAGAGTCACTTGCCTGGCTGCCAGATGGCCCTCAGATCTCCTGGCAGCACTGCCCATACCACACGATAAACAAAGAACCGTTTCGGAGACCAGATGCTGCCTCCTGCCACCAGCCCAGAACAAGAGTTCTTCCAACAGTTGGCTTCTTCGGCACAATAGCGAGTGTCGCTGTCGGCGGCTGTATTGTGCTCCTTTCAGGCTGGTAAATGGCTAATTATACGCAGACTCTATATTTCAGTGGTAACCCTTGCCCATATGCCTCAGTGAATAAAACAATTGTGTAGCTTGAAGGCAAGGGAAGGAGCACTTTACTAATTAGTGTACTTAATCTCCACACGCAGATAATGGTTTTCTGCCATGTCCCATCAGGGCGGAAAGTGGGTTTCGCCATTGCAAAGTGGCAAACAAATGACGTTCTGTCAGCATCCAAGCGCTAAACGGAAAGCAACTTCAGGAGGGAGACACGCACAAAGTGAAAGCTAACCAAGCATGGTCTGGAATTGTCTAATCTCTGCCCTTGGCAACATCAAGCCAACCTGAGAGACTAATTGGGAGCGGAAGTAAGTCTGCTGGGTAAATCTGCCGTTCACAGATCTGGCCTGGTTACTGAACTGCTGGTTCGGCGAGAACGAGGGAGCCTGGCAGCCGTTCTTCCCAAGTCGAGAATGGCTGGGGGAGGGAGGAGGAGCTCTTTACACATATTCAGAGGCATGATCATCATTACTCCTTCATGTAACTGAAGTATCCCAGTATACAGAGACTGGGCACAAGAGAGTCATGTTCAAACCTTGCAAGATGGTCATTAACCACACAACAGCCAACAACATCAGGATGAAGGGGATTCTTAAGAATGTCAATAGAGCCTTGCTGGATCAGACCAGTGGTCCATCTAGTTCAGCATACTGTTCCACACAGTGGCCAGCCAGTTTCTCTAGAATCATAGAGTTGGAAGGGATCTCATGGGTCATCTAGTCCAACCCCCTGCACTGTGCAGGACACTCCCAACCCTATTGCTCATCCACTGTAAGCTGCCACACCTCTGGAGGGCCGAACAGAGCCTAGAAACCAAGGCCTTTTGTCTCCCCTACTACCTACAGGACTGGTATTAAATTTGCTCCCTCTTTAAATAAAGGCTCTGTTTCTGCACTAGTGATAACGTTTGGATTTGCATTTGTAGAGGGTTGACTTTTCTATCCGTTTCCGCACTACAATTTGCTTTTTCAGGCGCAGTTCTGAATTGCCCCTTCGCTTACCCCACAGCAAAGCAATTCTCAGAAAACTGGATTTCATCTTTTCAAGCAGGGTCTAACGGGGTCTAATTCGAGGCTGCCCAATGAGGAAACGTGTGAAATTGGGATTTTCCCTGCACCCACCATTTTGAAACATTTGCAAATGCCCCTTTCCTCGTTGCCATTTCTACAATTTCTACAAACATCTGGGCCTCAGGAAAGGTTTTGGTGGCCTTCACAAAGCCCACAAGCACCATATTGGAAGACCGAATCCTATATAGAGAACCAGGACTCCAGGGTGAACTGCAACATCTGAGCTTTACGATCCTTTTCAAACAATCAGGCTCCTTGCACTCCACCCTCTAATGGCCCAGATGTTTATATACAGCTAACATCCCTGAAAGGCAAAATCACAAAACTTCGACTCACTTACTTTGGCCATGTCATGCAATCCAACCCAATGGAGAAAACAATTATGCTAAGATTGGTAAAAGGAAGCCAGGGCAACAAAGAACACGATGGTTAGACACAGTCATTATCCTGCATTGAGCAGGGGGTTGGACTAGATGGCCTGCATGGCCCCTTCCAACTCAAAGATTCTATGAAAATGGACACTGGCCAGAGCATTATACAATCAAAAGAAGTGGTATAAGACTGAAAGATGTGGAGACAGCTGAACCATAGGATCAGTCGGACATGACTGAAAGGCTACCATCATCAATATCATGTCGTCAAGTCCCCAAAGAAGCTACAATATATGAATAATTTGCTAGATTCAGCCTCATCGATCACCAGGCCTGGATGGAAAGAGGAACTTTTTGTTTAGTTTTGCTTTTAAAGGCACTTAGGAGTTACGAACAGGTTACATTCCCAAGGCCCCAGGAAACTTTGTTAAGAATATGATAAATCATCGCAATAAATAAAAGGTATCTGAGCAAATCGTTGTATAAACAACTATCATTAAAGATTGGGGGGGGGGAGGGAAATACACCCACTAGATCTGAAAGAAGCAATCTGGGAAAGGTTAATGACTGCAAGGAAAGGGAGCCATTACTACTGTGTCCATTTCACAACTTACAGAACACTGTTCTTTGTTCTCACTAACATTCGGCCAGTGCTCTAATCATAATGAGAAGTCTTTAAAAAAAAACACTGCAAGAGGCTCAGAGGGTAAGGTAAACACTTATCTACATGGGCTGCACATCAGACCTTGTCTGTCAGCGGAGATTAATATTTTAATGGCATGTCTAAATGAAGCCTGCACGGCTGACAGGAAAATGAGAACAATTACGACAACAAAGGACAGCTACGCTTCGCAACAAACTCAAGTTCCGGAAAACGACATAAACTTGAAGATTGGGTTTGCAGTCATGTCCACAGGACCTGAAAGTGATTCAGGGTCCCCTCACAGTTCTCACTGCAGAGCTATCCCAGTTCAGAGAACTTTCCCTGTATTGGTGTAGTGTTTGGTGTAGTGGTTAGGAGTGCGGATTTCTAATCTGGCAAGCTGGGTTCGATTCCGCACTCCTCCTCCTCATGCAGCCAGCTGGGTGACCTTGGCCTCGCCACAGCACTGATGAAGCTGTTCTGACCGAGCAGTGATATCTGGGCTCTCTCAGCCTCACCCACCTCACAGGGTGTCTGTTGTGGGGAGAGGAAAGGGAAGGCGACTATAAGTCGCTTTGAGACTCCTATGGGGAGAGAAAAGCGGCATATAAGAAGCAGCTCTTCTTCTTCTTCTTCTTCTTCTTCTTCTTCTTCACAGCATTAACTTTAGCTGGTGAATTCACTTGAGGTCAATAAAACATGTTTTGGTGGCCAAGTGAGATGTGCCACAGGCGTGCCTGACTATGGGGGGGGGGGGAGGGCGCTAATTTTGACAATTGCACTGTTTAACAGTATACAGGACACTAAACTCACTGGGATAGCATGGCAAGACCTGCCAAGAGCCAGCCCTTCCCCCAAGATTCCTTATGGCTCCTCCCACACCATCTTGACACATACTCCAAAGCATATGAAAGCGCCTTCTCTTACTCGCTATTAGCACGTGCAACTGACAAGCAAGAGTGGGATAACTGCTTTGGTGTCCAAGACATTTTCTTGGTGTTAAGATTATGCTAAAAGTCACACAGCTGTGGGATCAGAAATCCCTGGGAAGCCCTGCCATCTTCTACCCGCCTGAGTGAGGATACAACACATACGTTGCTCAGAGCAACTCAGAGCCACAGAGGTTTATTGACTACATGCTCATGCTATTTCATCCTCACGCCATCCACATGAGCCACCGAGATGCTTCCAAAACCATTCCCATCCAAAACTGGAGGCCAGGCTCTGGAATCCTGAATTATCTGGCCTTATTATCAGAATACAATGGATGCATGAAGAACTCTTCATTTTCCTTTTATGCTTGTACTTCATACAGAACATTGTGTGTGCAATCTGTCATAGCTTTGACTTCCTACCTTTCTTTCCCTTCCCTAAAAGACCAATTGCAAAGAAGAAACAACCCAAAAACCAGCAACCGAAATCTTTGTTCTTGGAAGAAGCAGGAGCAAAGCTACAGCCAGAGCTAAGCAGATTTCAGGATATCTCTGTTTGTCACCTAGATTCTAAGTGAAAAACATCAGGAGCTATGTTTTGTCTTCTTTGGGAAAGATGAAAACAGCTTAAAACGGATCCTTAGGAAGAACCATTTCCTGTCATGTGGCTTTTTGTTGTTGGTGGTGTTCCAACACTGCAAGGAAAGAAATACAGGCAAAATCCCATCCCATCCCATCCCTTACTGAGTTCATAAGCCTGGCCTCTTGAACTTTTTAAAAGTTAAAATACAAAACAAAACATTATAGTTCTGTCAATAAAAAGATCATAACAATGGCCATAAATTGCATCATGAATGATTAGCATGGATATTTCTTTTGATGGATACACAAGCTGCTGTCTAATGTGCTGTCTTTTGGTAAGTCATCAAGACACATCTCAAAACCTAGTAAGCTGTCCAGCTTCCAAGCTGCCTGGATGTATGGGGCCCGACAGCAGTACAAGCACCCTGCTTTGCCTGAACATGGTACTTCGGCATGGCTAGGGAGGGAATCTGGACCAGTCCCTCTCATTCAAAGATTTGGAGAGAGATGGGTTGGTTTTTATACCCTGTTTTTCACTACCCAAAGGAGTCTCAAAGCGACTTACAATCGCCTTCCCTTCCTCTCCCCACAACAGACACCCTGTGAGGGAGGTGGGGCTGAAAGTTCTATGAGAACTGGGACTGGCCCAAGATCACTCAGCAGGCTGCATGTGGAGGAGGAATGGGGAAATCAAACCCGATTCTCCAGAGTTCACCGCTCTTAAACCGCCTCGCTGGGAGGGCTGTATAAAAATCAAATCAATAAATAACCCACTACACCATGCTGGCTCTCTGAGCAAAAGAAAAACCCCACTAATCACCAAGATTTAATCTCAGAACAGAAAAAAAAATATGCGTCAAAATATTAATATAACAATTTGGTTTTAAAATTATAATTGATTACTGTAACTTTTAACAATGTTAGGCCAGGCTTCTGCAAGCATGAGCAATTTGCTGAGCAGTGTTTCCTTTCTGCTTTTATCTCAGAATACCGCTAGAAATCTACACTTAGCATTTTGTTTAAAATATATATATTAAACCAGATATAAAATCAAGGCAACAGCAGCTACAAAAACCAGCAGCCCTCCTCCCCGCACCCCAAGGCAGCCAGCTAATTCTTTGCTCATCGGCAGCATCTTTCTATCCCTCACAGCAGCCTTACAGAGCAGATAACAAGCTTGCTCCGAGGGAATACTCCTGGGGTTTCTGCGGCAAGCAAGATGGAGTCTTGAGCAGTCTATCAGATGCCTAATAAAATCAGAGTCCAGTAGCGCCTTTAAGACCAACAAAGATTTATTCAAGGCGAGAGCTTTCGGGTGCAAGCACTCGAAAGCTCTCGCCTTGAATAAATCTTTGTTGGTCTTAAAGGCGCTACTGGACTCTGATTTTATTGTGCTACTTCAGACCAACCCGGCTACTCATTTGAATCTATCGGATGCCTGTATTTGTGTTCCTGTTCAAAGATGCCTCCAGTTGTAGCAAGTGGATAATAGCCGAATCTTTGCCATGTTCACAGTTCCAGGTGTGCAGCAGAAGAGCAAGATTTGAGTCAGATCGTGGTGGAGGGTGAAGAGCGTCTGACTCTAATCTGGAAAACCAGGTTGGATTCCTCATTCCTCCCCATGAAACCAGCTGGATGACCTTGGGCCAGTCCCAATTCTCTGAGAGCTTTCTCAGTCCACCTGCCTCACAAGGAGCCTGTGAGGGAGAGGAAGGGATAGTAAGCTGCTTTGAGACTCCTCAGGATAGAAAAAAGCAGGGTATAATAACCAACTCTCTTTCTTAGAGACGAACAAGATTTCCAAGATGACCAAATACCTTCACCAGGTACCTGAAAAGGGAAACTTTGACTCTTGAAACCTTAAAGTCTGGAAATCTTATTGGTCTTTCAGGGGTTACTGGACTCAAATAATTATCTTTTTGTTATGTTGCTAAGTTTGCTCCCACCTACTGCTGCAAGGCTAAAGGTAAAGGTAAAGGTTTCCCCTGTGCAAGCACCGAGTCATGTCTGACCCTTGGGGTGACGCCCTCTAGCGTTTTCATGGCAGACTCAATACGGGTGGTTTGCCAGTGCCTTCCCCAGTCATGACCGTTTACCCCCCAGCAAGCTGGGTACTCATTTTACCGACCTCGGAAGGATGGAAGGCTGAGTCAACCTTGAGCCGGCTGCTGGGATTGAACTCCCAGCCTCATGGGCAGAGCTTTCAGACGGCTGCCTTACCACTCTGCGCCACAAGAGGCTCATGCTGCAAGGCTAGAAGGCAAGAAACCCGTATTGCCTGCCCACACTATCCAAATGACATCATGATGCTTTAAAAAGGCAAGCTGCAAGATGAACTGTTGGCTTCATGGAATGTACAGCAAGATTTGACCCTGAAATTGACAGGTGTGCCAACCCTGGGGATGACAAGTGTCATCAAGTCACGGCTAACTTATGCTGACTCAGTAGGGTTTTCAAGGCAAGGAACACTCAGAGGTAGTTTGACATTGGCCTGCCTCTGCGTGTTGACCCTGGTCTTCCTTGGTGGTCATCCATTCCAATGCTGACCATGATGGGTGCAAGGAAGGGTCAGCTTGGTTTAGTATTTAGGAGTGCAGACTTCTAATTTGGCATGCCGGGTTTGATTCCCCACTCCCCCACATGCAACCAGCTGGGTGACCTTGGGCTCGCCACGGCACTGATAAAGCTGCTCTGACTGAGCAGTAATATTAGGACTCTCTCAGCCTCACCTCCCTCACAGGGTGTCTGTTATGGGGAGAATAAAGGGAAGGCAACTGTAAGCCGCTTTGAGACTCCTTCGGGTAGAGAAAAGCGGTATATAAGAACCAACTCTTCTTAGCTTCTAAGATCTAATGAGATTGGGCTAGTTGGAGCCATCCAGGTGAGGGCATGCTCACCTTAGGGGAAAACGAATTGCCGTTTGCAGAGAAATGCCGTAAGGAGAAGTGAAATAGGAAAAGCAAGCATTTGTTCGTTTGCTTTTGTTTCAACATGTATTTTATTGATACCAAGTAGATGTGTTTGTGCGTGAGCTCAAATTAATCCACCCGATTTGAGACCAGCACTTCGACCTGAGGATGTTATGGAATGGAAAGAAAAGATGTTGGCAGAAAGGAGTCCTGGACTTTCAACGTAACGCCATCACCTGCTGTTTGTCCTGCCAAAGCTCTTCCTCCTCATCATCTGTATGACCATCGTGAAGTCTGGGAAAAACAAAACAAAACACAATTCACTTGTTTTTTTTCTCCAGATAGGTAATAAATTATGCAATGACAAAAAGACATAATCAAATATTGTAGCTCTTTGTGGGCTGGTATCATTGTGGAACACCTAGCCATATCACTTGTTTTTTAAAGGCCGGGAAGTCTCAATTCCTGCAGATGTTTTACCAAAAATAAAGACACAAATTTTCTACACAGGATAATGCAACAGGAACCAACTGCAGCCCTGCAATTATCTTTCTGACCCAATGAACACATAAAAACAAACAGCTAATCGGAGTAAAACACAAATTAATCCCTGTTTAACCATCACGGCAATCTGCATTGTGTGGACCTACATCTTCATGGATGGAGCAAGGCATTTCTCACTAGATTTTTAAAGGGTTCCACCCAAAAGCTGCCGTTCTGTTCAGAAGATCTGTTCACAGGAAAGCCAGTGAAGTGTAGAGATAAGAATGTCGGAGTAGGATCTGCCAATCCTGAGTTAAAAATCACTGTCCAGCAATGAAGCTCGCTGGACATCAAGATCTCACCACTGTTAAAGTGGGATGGAATCTCCTTAGAGAAGCAGTTGGATTACCCCCACCCCCACCACCGCCACAATTACCCATGCCACACCAGCAATTCCATGCGGCTTAAGTCCCCAGAAGAAATCAGCAAACTCAACATGCAACATCACGCAGTGCAGGTGGAGAACTAGGAACCCACTGACTGAACCCCTTCTGTCTTCTGAACACCTACAGTTTCCTACTCTGGGACCCTCAAGAGTAACAGTGATGGGGCAAGCCAGAGTAGGAGGAAGAGTGCACCCCTAGAAGCCTGGGGTATCCAGTAAAAAGGTAAAGGTATAGGTATCCCCTGTGCAAGCACCGGGTCATGTCTGACCGTTGGGGTGACGCCCTCTAGCGTTTTCATGGCAGACTCGATATGGGGTGGTTTGCCAGTGCCTTCCCCAGTCATTACTGTTTACCCCCCAGCAAGCTGGGTGCTCATTTTACCGACCTCGGAAGGATGGAAGGCTTGTATAACTTTATCCATCTCAATGAAGGGAAGATGAAAATATTTAGGACAGCTAGCAAATATTTAGGACAAATAAGCCTATGTGCAAGCCCCCTGCCTCCGGCGACCATGGAGACCTGCCATCGTGTTTGCAGAGGAATTCTGGCACTCAAGTAGCAGGCAATTTATACCCAAGGGAGCCTGCTTTATGCCAAAAGTTGCCAAGCTGGGTTCATAGAATCCTAGAGTTGGAAGGGGCCATACAGGCCATCCAGTCCAACCCCCTGCTCAACGCAGGATCAGCCCAAAGCACCCTAAAGCATCCAAGGAAAGTGTGTATCCAGCCTTTGCTTGAAGACTGCCAGTTCTTTATAACGTGAAGGCACGCTTAACCTTACCTTATAGTATCACTTTTACTGTAGTCTTTCATTTCATGGTTATTAGGAAAGGCTGTACAACTGTGACTTGTCGCTCTGGGGCGTCTGTTCAAAGCAGGTAAATCAGACAAGACTCCGTTGAGCTTTTCCGGGAGAGCTGAAATTTTATGTACATTTCTTAGCAGCAGGCAACAGTAAGACTGAGGCATCTAAAATTCCCTTACAGCAGGAGCCAGGGCCAGGCATTATCTTGATTTTCTCTTTTTTCCAAGCAAAAAAAGGGGAACATCTTGTGCATTGCCGATGAGAAAGCATCCTCCTAGTCAAAGTGCTAGAAACCCTCCGACGTAGCATAAGCCCTTACTGTCTAACTGCTTCTATTAAGCGTCTTTCCCCCCGGGAGCTGGTTCAGCGTTTTAGAGCTAAATGGGAAGTGCCAGGAGCAATGCAGGGGGAGAGAAAGATACCATATTTAGCAGGCTTGTGTGCAAGATCCATTATGAGGATGGCCTTGCTCTCCTTGAGCCTAGATTTCTCCCAGGCTGCGTGCAGAATCTACGTGTATTATTTGTCCACCCCAAGCACCTTTCCCCAATGCCCTAGTCTGCTTCGAGGAGATGGGAGACAAAAAGGAAAGCGGCGCTTGGGCAGAACTGATACCTGATCAGCAGGGCCTCCTTCCTTGCTAAGACCCAATGGCGGAATGATCAGGAAGACTATATAGCAATATTACATCTGGACACACAGCTCTCCCGCATCTATTCCCTCAGCAACGGCATGCCAAGGGAAGAGAATAAGAGGAGCAGTGAGGCTTCTAGTCCAATATTCTGGGACATGAAAACGCCAAGCTGAGCCCATGGGTGCGCACACACGCATCAAGCTACTGAAAATGCATCTTTCAGAGTGGATGCCGATTAACATTCCACAAACATACCTGCGTTCCGTTGCAATTCGCTTTCTAAATCTGCTAACGCTTGTTGATCCATGCTGTCTTCCAAGAAGGGATCGCTGCGCTCGGTGACATCGATGTCTTCGATTTCTGAAATCTCGGAAGCGGCTCGAGATAAAGGTGCGCTAGGGGAACGCCCGGGTCTTCTCTGACACGCTGAAGAAGGACGAGAGCTGACCTTCGCAACAGTTCTGTCCCAGGGTTTGTTTGACAGAACGGGCCTTGGAACAGACTTCTCTGAAACAGACACACGAAAGAAGAATTTGCCGTTAAGAACCTGATAAAAAAATCCAGTCCTCTAGATCAGTGATCCCCAACCCCCGGTCCGGAGACCAGTACGGGTTCGTAGATCAGTTGGTACCGGGCTGCGGCTACTCCTCATCCTCCTCCCCGGCTGCTGCCTCGGGGGCTGCCCTGCCACTCTGCCGTCGACTCACCTTTGGTCACATGCTGGGTCTCGTGTCCAATTGCAACGCAAATGTGCAACTTTTCTCACCCCCCGGGGGAGATTGAAAGTGAAGCTCTAGTACCTGGGCTCCGTCGTCCCAATCTGCTTGATGGCCTGGCAAGCTCCTGGTCCAAGACATCTTGCACTACAGTTTCTTCAGCGCACTCACTAAAGCTGAAGTCCCTTATCCATTGGTCAGACCCTGAATTTGGAAAGACAGGCACAAAGGTGAGAATTAGAACCTACAGGCAATGCTGCAGGTATGTGTTCTTGTGACACATTTCTGCCTTAGAAGGCATCCATAGAGATGGACTGCACTTTTTAAATGCTTAGAAGTGCTGTACAAACAGCAGAAGGACTGTGAAGGGTTAATTCTTCACAAAAACAGGGAGCCTTAAGAGACAGGCATCTCCAAGCAATCTGGCTGGCATCCGCTGAGTACAGAAAGACCAGAGAGCTCCGTGCTGAGCAGGTAGTCACCTTGACTAAGGTGAGTCTGATTTCAGACTTAGTTGACAGCAGTTTCACACAAAATACTGGGGGAAAGTTGGCAAGAAAGTCTGGGACATAGGCAAAGACCGAGGAATGGGGATAGATCTTCTAGAATTTCCCTACCCAGTCAAATAGGGAGTTAGCTCTGAAGCACACAGAGAACCCTGGTCTGGTGTGGTTAGAAACTGCCTGTAGAGACCTTAAGAACCAGTTAAAAACTCAAGGCAAGTATCGGTGTTTTGAGAGAAGGGATTTGGATACTGGAAAGAGTGTACCAGTCTTCCGGGAAAGAGAACAGACAGTGAATATTCAAGGAACATGTACTGGAGTGTTTGGAAAAAACTGGAACAAAAGCCTCTCAAAGATTTTACCTACCTGTGAATAGCTTAAGAGACTCTTATTAGCCTAAAATGTAAGAACTAAAGTGAATGTACTGGTTTTATCCATACTGAGCTATGTCCGAACTTTCATTGAGTTACCTCGGAATGGTTAATTAATCATTTCCAAAACAGCTTAATACAGATTACTATTAAACAGAAAGCAGACCTTCCCCAAAGCTGAGTTTGAGAGAGAAACCATTAATTTTTCAGATGACCAGAAATCACTGTATTTCCCTTTGATAGGGTACATATAACACAGCTTAAATGGGGGACTAGTGCATGTCTGTTTGCTTGCACTTATGCCCATGTATGCATGATTCACTCACTCACAAATTACACCCTAGGCTTGGCACATGCAGATAAGGATACCACTTTATACCTTATGCTGTAATGGTGGATGCCAAGCCCTAAAAGCATGTGCACTCAGTAAGTGATGGATAGAAGGTGGGGAACTTTAGTTTTCATTCCTACCTGTTAATGAAATGCCCTTGCTTGGAGTTTGCTTGCCTGTGCGTGATGAAGGGAACAAGTCCACTGTGACTTCCTGAGAGCTTGTACTCATTGCAAAGAATCCCTCAAGTCCTCGATAAGGAGCACCAATGGGCTTCTCTTTTGAGGCCACTTTTTGCAACAACTGGGATGACACAAAAGGAATTGTAAAGATCAAACTATTTTACACAAACTTTTGGCTATTGTTAAACCAGACTGGGTGGATTTCCACAGCAGGCTGAAATACTTTAATACTTTAAAACTTCTATGAGTCTGTGCAGATAAAGTTTAACCAAGGTTTGCTGCCTGAACACTGGTTCAAGATCCCAAATGAACGTTGCTTACTCCAACTTGCTCTCATGGTGAGATTATAATGAAAGAGCTGTTTGTATGCCCAGTGTCCTGGCTTCCTTCGATGAACCCACAGATATAACAGCATTATCCAACATGTGCAGAATGAGTCAAAGAGGAAGCTTCCATGTATATGCAGTTACAGGATTGCTTTGAAAAGTCAATGAGTGAATGGAAAAAGCCGGGAAAGGTGTCATACACATTTTCTAAACAGCATATTTTACTTGAAAAGGAAACAGGGCAAAGGTAAAGAAGTATAAGCCCTCTTCACAGATAGTGAAGGAAGCATCCTGCACAGGAACATACATGCAGCTGCCTTATACAGAACCAGACCATAAGTCCTTCAAGGTCAGTAATGTCTGCTCTGATTGGTAGCAGCTCTCCAGGGTCTCAGGCAGAGAGGCCTTTCCTATCACCTACTTCCCGGTCCTTTTAAACTGGAGATTGATACTGGGACCTTCCACATGCAAAGCAGAAGCTCTTCCAGTGAGCCACAGTCCCTCCTATGCTGACTCTTTTCTCCCTTTTCCTCCTCTCAGCCATCTGATGACCCTGCACAGACAAATCCCTTTAGTTCCCGCAGTGGGAAAAAAATAGTCTTATTCTATGAGTTAGGCTAAAAGGGCAATATGCCTTGTGAGCCAGAAATGTATTCTTATTGCTAATAATTTGAAATGCAATTCAGGGAGAAGTGATGGGGAACAAGTCTTTCTTTTTTCTTTTTTACCGGGGAACTTTTGGTAGTTACAGATGAAGCTTCCCTTGACTCTAGTGCTCTCTCGTAGTCTTTAAGGAATTCTGTCTGAAGGGAGGTTTCACAAGAAGCCAACTCGGGAGGACGAGAAATCTGCCCCGGTGACATGCCGGAGCGATGCTTTTTCACTACAACGGGTTTTTCTTTTGCTGCCGCTCTTTCTTCTGAACTGCCAGGATCATGAGGAACATCCGTTCTTTCCGACTGTACAGAAAGTGAGCTTGCTAAGGAAGGGGGGGGGAGAGAAAACCACACACGTTACATCAGTTTAAATCCTTGCATGTAAACTGTCAAATAATTATCTTAAAATAGTCCATTAAACACACAAGTTACATCAGCTCACACATAAAACTGGGGATCTGAATTCAGACAGAAGCTGTTGGCGGTGCACAAATGGCTGGCTTTTACGAATTTCCCTTAATCTGGCTATTTACAAATTTCAAAAATAATTTTAAAAAGTTAATCAAAAACATAAATAAGTTTGGACCACAGGAAAAATGCCTCAAGCCTAAAAGCTGGAGCAATTGTTATTCCCCATCCTGCCCAACCTGGCTTTATTCTTTGATACATTTCCCCCTCTTTTTTATTTTCTGTTACACTGAATCACACCATGTTTTCATTAACAAATTATTACATGATGGCAGATGCTTGGATCACACCTGCGTAACATGCATTTTAGTGCTCACCTAGAAGAAGAAGAGTTGGTTCTTATATGCTACTTTTCTCTACCTGACGGAGTCTCAAAGTGGCTTACAGTCGCCTTCCCTTCCTCTCCCCACAACAGACACCCTGTGGGGTGGGTGAGGCTGAGAGAGCCCTGATATTACTGCTTGGTCAGAACAGCTTTATCAGAGCTATGACTATCCCAAGGTCACCCAGCTGGTTGCATGTGGAGAAGCATGGAATCAAACCTGGCTCACTAGCTTAGAAGTCCACACTCCTAACCACTACAACCAAGCTAGCACTTCAGATCTCAGCAGTGCAAATTTCAGCAGAAGTAGCTCTATGCCTTTCCACATCACCGACAGCAACAGCCTGGGGTAGATTCCGAGGTGAACCCTTTTTTCCAATCCAGTTTCACCAACTTGTATTTCTATGAAAGGTTGCTCAAGTGGGCACGCTGGCAGCTGCCAAAACGATGTGCCTTTTTAGATGATGCACATAGAAACTGCTCCTTAATGCTCGATCCAAGTGATAAAGCTGTGCTTTTGAAGTGTGAACAAGCACTAGATAATTGTAGGCAAAAAAACAATGTTGACACAAGTCCTCCTACGGCAAAAGCGGATGCTCCAAGCTTACCTCTAGGGGTCTCATCATGTTTATTATGAAAAACAGTCAAATCATCTTCTTTGTCAACCGCAGAAGAAAGAGGTGGCCTCGTGAGAACGTCGACAGCTCGTGCCGGAAAAATGTCTGGTTCGGTTTTGCGATTTTCAGCCATGGTAGTGCTTGACATATACGGGGAAAATCAGAACGGAGGGGGAAAAACGACCAGATTGTCAGATGGAAAAACTTCCTCCTACAGATCTATGCGAGTTGAAAATACGTATGAACGACACAGTACGATATGTTTTGTCCAGAAGGCCTTTGGCCCTGCAAATCATCTGTCCTGCTGAGTATACACTGGAGCCATTTCGTATAGATCAGGGGTAGTCAAACTGCGGCCCTCCAGATATCCATGGACTACAATTCCCATGAGCCCCTGCCAGCATTTGCTGGCAGGGGCTCATGGGAATTGTAGTCCATGGACATCTGGAGAGCCGCAGTTTGACTACCCCTGATATAGATCATTGACACAAGATACACGGAAGTAACTGGAGAAAGGAGCATGGAAAAAACAAAAACTATAAAATGGAACCATGCCAAACTGTCTCCTTTTATTACTGAAATGTCTTATGGGAGAACACAAAGTTAACCCACTTGCTAAGAGGCAGAAATCTGGGCTGTCCAGCACAAACGGCAATGGGTATTTGCAAAGCCTTATTATGGACACTGACCAAAATTAATCTGGGCAGCCGTGTGCACCCATACGTCACAACCAGCTCAAAATCATTACCTGTCCTCATCAAACTCTTCACAGCCAGCTTCCGAAACCACAAAGTTGGCAGGTTCTTCTGGCTCCTCCTTGCAAGCCTTATTAAAAAATAAATATATATATCTTTAAAAAAAATCAGATCTCTCCACTCTGAAGGCTCAAATGCATAACCACGTTGTCATCTGAAATCTAAGAAGGAGCTTTATTGTGAATGAGCACACTCTAAAACGACCTTGTCCCGAGTGTCAGTATGAAAATGATTTTCCCTGGCTTTCTTCCCCCTACAATATGGAGACTGGAAGCCCTTTGGAATCTCAGTCGCTAGGCCTTTCCTTGTATGCAGCCTGAATGGAGGCAAGCCCATTGGAAGTGAACAGAATCCTTATTTGTTGCTGCTGCTGCTATCAAATGACCAGTTTTTGTCCAGCAAAGGCAGCTACGCATCTCTGTTTTGCCAACAGATTATATCCAGCACTTGATCACTATATGGAGAGGTGCCAAGAGTCAGAGATCCCCTTTGTCACCTTCCTAATTCCAGAACCGCAGTAGCAGCATTATGTTGACTGACTGACAAAGCCAAGCTGCTACGGATAAACTCAAAGGCACACTCTTTCTGCATCAGCACTTTCCATATCTCAGGGCTGAGCTTTGGTGTAGAAAGCAAGCTCTTGAAGAAACGCCAGCTCATAAGAACAGTCTTGCTGGATGAAACCACAGGCCCACCTAGTCCAGCATCTCCGCTTACGCAGAGCCAACCTGTGGCCCTGGAGGTCTAATAAACAGGGCACAGAGAACAAGTTCCTCACCACAAAGTTGCCTACTAGCACAAGGACTCAGAAGGTTTATTGCCTCCGAGTATGAAAGTTTCTTTGATTCACCATGGCTAGAAGCCGCTGTTGGGCCTCTCCTTCTGGGCACTGCCTCAAACTAAGAACAAAATACTGGACGAAATGCAGGCAGTCCTACCAAGCCAGGAAATCGAGGAAAGCATGAACTGAGTATAGGGGGTTAAGAAGTTCTCTGAATTCCCAGTTTTCATTTTTTTTTTTTTTTAGTAAATGGAGATTAAGTTGTCTGACTTGGGCACTGTGCAAAATCATATATGTTTATAAGAGGTTTTAGCCGCAACAAATAACACAGAATGGAACACACCACGCAATATGTACTTACACTTCCAAGGATCTCAATTTTCACAGAAGACACAAAATTTACAGGAACTTCCTCAGGATCTTCTTTCCTGACATCTGCCCATAATTTTTTCATCTCTTCAGCTGAAAATTTAAAAAGAAATCCAGCCAGGTTTCTTTTTAAAGTCTTATACCAACACATCCTAATTTACATTACACATGTGGACAAACAACTCCAGATTAAGGAAACACCAAACATGATAGTACACTCTAGTTTCATATTCTAGGAGTGAGCAGTTGAGATACCTTGTTAAGATACCTCAACTGATATTAGACTGAAAAATCCTCAAAGAAAATGAGCATTTACAGTATCTCAGACCAATCATATTCTTATAGTCCTACCTATGGGAATACTATAAGAACCTCTTGTGGCGCAGAGTGGTAAGGCAGCAGACATGCAGTCTGAAAGCTCTGCCCATGAGGCTGGGGGTTCAATCCCAGCAGAGCCGGCTCAAGGTTGACTCAGCCTTCCATCCTTCCGAGGTCGGTAAAATGAGTACCCAGCTTGCTGGGGGGTAAACGGTAATGACTGGGGAAGGCACTGGCAAACCACCCCGTATTGAGTCTGCCATGAAAACGCTGGAGGGCGTCACCCCAAGGGTCAGACGTGACCCGGTGCTTGCACCGGGGATACCTTTACATTTTTATGGGAATATTAAAATAATCTATATAATGAATCAAGATGCTAGCAGACCTGCTAAATAAGCATTTACAACTTCCTCATCCTTTACTTCCTCTTCTCCAACCCAAGTATCATGAGCTTCATTGATCGGGGACTTTGTAAATTGGGTAGGCTTAAGTTCATCTTCTAGAACGTCTGGCAACATATCAAGTGGAGTTCTATCAAAGTAACAAAAAGGGAAAAAAACAAATGTTTCAAAACTGCAGTGATACACTATCAATCAATCAAACTTTATTACAGCCGTTCAGACCAAGTTATATGAAGTCGATACATAAGAGACCAAAAGAATATGGTCATTTAATGTAATAAAATTTAAAACAGATCATAAAATAGAACTTAAAACTATGCTACTTTGGCGCATTGGATTTTTATGGCGGCGGCACAAAACTTAACCAGCTGAGTTGTCACCTGGGGGGACCCCTCACTTAGCAGCCTCTTTGCTTGATCAACATCATGATGTTCTGGCAACTTTTTAAGGAGTGGTTCAATCAAGTTGCTACGAATGTCTACATAAGCAGGGCAGTGGAACAATATATGCGCTCTTGTATCAATTTCGCCACTCCCACAAAAACATTGTCTCAGTGTAAGGGGAATGTTCTTATAGAGACCCTCTACAAGAGCTGAAGGCAAGACGGAGCATCTCGCAAGGGTAAATGCCCTTCTTTGTTTACTTATTACTAGCTGAGACAGATAAATGGCAGGGGCCAGAACATATCTTGTTTTAACTGTTGTAACTACAAATCCCTTTTGTCTGAAGAGCCTCTTGTGGTGCAGGGTGGTAAGGCAGCAGAAATGGGAGTTCGATCCCAGCAGCCGGCTCAAGGTTGACTCAGCCTTCCATCCTTCCGAGGTCGGTAAAATGAGTACCCAGCTTGCTGGGGGGTAAATGGTAATGACTGGGGAAGGCACTGGCAAACCACCCCATATTGAGTCTGCCATGAAAACACTAGAGGGCGTCACCCCAAGGGTCAGACATGACCCGGTGCTTGCACAGGGGATACCTTTAAAGGTAAAGGTAAAGGTGGCAGACTCAATACGGGGTGGTTTGCCAGTGCCTTCCCCAGTCATTACCATTTACCCCCCAGCAAGCTGGGTACTCATTTTACCGACCTCGGAAGGATGGAAGGCTGAGTCAACCTTGAGCCGGCTGCCGGGATTGAACTCCCGGCCTCATGGGCAAAGCTTTCAGACGGCTGCCTTACCACTCTGCGCCACAAGAGGCTCTTGGGGATACCTTTACCTTTACCTTTTACCCTTTTGTCTGAACACCCTGATTGAAGTTTGGTGTTCAGGGACATTGACTGGTTCTTCTAAGAATGGCTACATGTTATTGCTGGGATCCAGGCAGAGAACACCAAATCAATGCAAGCCAAGGCTAAACTGCAGCTCTTGTCAACCCTAAAATTCATACCCGTAGTTACTTCTACGACCACGGCAAGCACAAAACATTTCACTGCTTGCTGACTAACAACATAATCCCTGAAAATTAAGTCACTCAATTTAATATATACCCAACTATATAGCAATAATTTTCAATATGGCTATATAGATGCTTTGATTTATTAAAACACGACGTTAAAAGAGGCAACTAGATCCGGAAACACAGTTTCTTTTGTGTGTGTAGGCAATTTCATGAATACCTTTTATATTTCATAAGCCATAATTTTTCCATATATTTCAGGCTATCCTCTTTGAATTGAATTTCCATCGGTTTTTTCATAACGGGAGGACTCGTTTGTGCCTCGCAGGTTTCTATATTTTCTGTAAGAATACGGGGGGAAAAGAGCGACCATTCAAACGTAGCAATTTAGCAATCGTATCTCATCATCCGTGATAACGCTTAAGCTCCAACAATGTAAGCAGAAGGGGGCTGAGGACTCAGAAAAAAATTCTAGGTGTGTAACTCATGATCCCTGGTAGACTTGTACAACCCATGCAGTGGATGCCCAACCCTAGCCATGCAGTCACAGCAGATCCTTCACCCATCCATGATCGGTACTTGTTAATGTAAGGCAGATGTTCTGTAGACGCGGGACCAGCAACCAGGGCAATGCTATCTCAGAACTGCCTATCTTCATTCTCCAACCAAATGCATGTATTGGACACACACAACTGAATGCTGACAATCCTAATAATAAAGCTCCTTAGAGCAGGGGTAGTCAAACTGCGGCCTTCCAGATGTCCATGGACCACAATTCTGGGAATTGTGGTCCATGGACATCTGGAGGGCCGCAGTTTGACTACCCCTGCCTTAGAGTATCCCAAGTGTATCCTTCTATTATTTATTTATTGGACTTTTATACCGCCGCTCCCAGCAAGCTGGCTCGCGGCGGTTCACAGAAAAGAACAATGTACAAATCACATCTAAAAACATAACCTAAATACAAGCCCCAGTAATCTTAAAACAATCCTCAACATCATAAAAAGCTGATATATTCTATATTATATACTAATAAAAATATACTGGACCATCGGGCCGGTACCAATGGCAATGCTGACTGGCAAAACATAACAGATGACATAAGATCCCTATACCACCTAATACTGTGCACAGGGCCCTAATGGGAGGGGGGAGGGGGGACCAGATTGTACACCCTGGGATTCTAGTGAGGATAAAATCCACAGTCGGGAGGGGAAAACCAATGGACAAAATTTAGAAACTTAGTCTAGATCCAACCCTTGGTATAGAAGAGCTGTGACTGCCTTATGCTGGAGACGCAATCGGCAGCTGCGTTTGGTTATTTTTGATCTCCTGTTTTAAGAATACCACAATAAACTGTTGCATTTTGTTTCTTATTTGGCAATGTTCTCCGACGTAACTGCACTTAGCTTGAAAGCCCAGTAAAAATTAGGGCTGTGCCTGTTTGTTCAGACTGAAGAATGTGTTGCTGTGGAAAACATGTTTTTCTCAAACATTGTTTAGCAGCTATTGTTCTCTACCTGGCTCAGACTGGCAACAACGTTCTTCCGTGCGCTTCCGAGGGGAATTTCCGCTTCTCCACTGATTTAGTGCTTCCTGGAAAAGCTTTGCAGACTCTTCTTCGTTAAAGGTACCGTTCAGTAAAGACCCGCCCATCCGGCACGGGGACGTAACTCCTCCTGGTACTGTAAAAGCCTCCTGAATTAAGTTCAAGAATTGCCTGTGACTCATTGAAATCCATTAATTCCAGTATACCCAAAGAACATGACTAGATACAGACATGCACACCCACGGACTTCTACATTGAAGACATCAAGTTTTAATAGACGATGATGACGAAGAAGAATTGGTTTTTATATGCCGCTTTTTCTCAAAGCAGCTTACAATCACCTTCCCTTCCTCTCCCCACCACAGACACCCTGTGAGGGAGGTGAGGCTGAGAGAGCCCTGAGATTACTGCTTGGTCAGAATAGCCTTATCAGTGCTGTGGGGAGCCCAAGGTCACCCAGCTGGCTGCATGTGGCGGAGCGGGGAATCAAACCCGGCTCGCCAGATTAGAAGCTGCCACTCCTAGCCACGCTGGCTCTCTAACAGTATACAGCAATGCGACAATCAACTGATTTCTTTAATACATTTCTTTGGCACTTCTCTAGGACAAACCTGCTCATCAAAACGATCATCATTCTAAAATGAAGAAGAAGAAGAAGAAGAAGAAGAAGAAGAAGAAGAAGAAGAAGAAGAAGAGTTGGTTCTTATATGCCGCTTTTCCCTACCCGAAGGAGGCTCCCATTCCTCTCCCCACAACAGACACCCTGTGGGGTGGGTGAGGCTGAGAGAGCGCTCTCTAAACTGGAGAGCCGGGCCCAATTTCCCACTTTCCCTCTCTAGGAAACCTGCTGAGTGACCTTGGAAGAGTCACAGTTCTCTCAGAGCTTTCTCAGTCCCACCCTCCTCATAAATTGCCTGTTGCAAGGACAGGAAGGGAAAGGCGATTGTAAGCGGCTCTGAGACTCCTTAAGGTCTCTACCTTAAGCGGAGTATAAAAATCATCTCTTCTTTTCTTCTTCTCTTATCAAAAGGCTCATTTGTTGAGGATGCAACCCAGTCTGAGTGCATCACAGTTACATCACGGCTTTGCAAAATGCTTTTTTTCCTATTTTTTTTAAGAAGCCTTAATTTGGAGCGAAGAATGGGTAACAGGCTTCTCTTAAAAACATGTCTAAATATAGTTTGTCACAGTGTTGTTACATAACACACTGTTAGGTAGCCTATGCATCACTTCTGGGCGGGGAGGGGGGAAGGGATGGAAAAGTATTGCCTGCTGCAACATGGACGAAGAAGCTTTTAAGATGCCTCACAAAATCCAGTCACCGGCTCTGCAGTGGGAGTTTAATAATAGCTAGCATTATCCTTGTCTTAATGCCATTAATATTTTAATATGAGGGGGCGGGGGCTTGTCTCTAGACACAAGGCCCTGAGATCTTCTTGTCCCTGCAGGTGTGTTTGTGAAAAGATGGCTTGATGTGTACCTTGTACATCTTGTGCTCTCCACTGGAGTGGCTGAGGTGTTTTGTGTTGTGTGATTCAGCTCTTTAGAAGAAGAAGAAGAGTTGGTTCTTCTATGCCGCTTTTCCCTACTCGAAGGAGGCTCAAAGCGGCTTACAGTCGCCTTCCCATTCCTCTCCCCACAACAGACACCCTGTGGGGTGGGTGAGGCTGAGAGAGCCCCAATATCACTGCCCGGTCAGAGCAGTTTTATCAGTGCCGTCATGAGCCCAAGGTCACCCAGCTGATGGCATGTGGGGGAGCGCAGAATCGAACCCGGCATGCCAGATTAGAAGTCCGCACTCCTAACCACTACACCAAACTGGTTCTCTAGACCCCCAGTCATTAACAGTAGACATATCTTTTGTGCAGGTATGTCCACAATTACCACAGTTGACTCGCTGGGAGGGCAGTATAAAAATCAAATCAACCCAACGGCAAGCATTCCTTCTTTTCAGGCCATCCTTGTTTCTCTCTGCCTATCTATCTTGTACATTAAAAAAAAATTATGCCTTTCTTCTAAGGACCTCAGGGTGGTAGGCATGGTTCTCCCCTCCTTTTTATCCACATCCCAAGTTTGGAGTGGTGGCCTGCAGTGAGAGACAGAGACTGGCCCAAAGTCATCCAGCAAGGTCGTGGTGGGGGATTTGGTTTTGGGTCTCCTGAACCTCCAACCACTACACCACGCTAGTGTCTAGAGAGCTGTGGCTGTTATCTATGAGTTCAGCAGTGGAATAGGCTGCTAAGGAGGTGGTGAGCTCCCCCTCACTGGCAGCCTTCAAGCAAAGGTTGGATGCACACTTTTCTTGGATGCTTTAGGATGCTTAGGGCTGATCCTGCGTTGAGCAGGGGGTTAGACTAGATGGCCTGTGTGGCACCCTCCAATTCTATGATTCTATGAGATGCTCGGGTGGCACAATATGTACTCTCCCCTATAGATGTGAATGCATCCTTCTGGGATATGTGGAGGAAGGTTTTGACTTCATTAGTTCATAGGCAGTGTGAAAGACCTCTGCCTGGAACCCTGGAGGCTGCTGTCTAGCCTTGACCTTGACTAGACAGTATTGACCTTGATGGACCAGTTGTCTGGTGTGTTCATTGTCTCCTTTGAATGGTATTCAAGTACTGTGGAATGTTTGAATTCTGTTAACTGCATTCCAATATGTTACTTGCTTATGTTCCATTGGTTTCCCAAGCATTTTAGCTATGCATTGCACCCAGAGTAGTCATTCAAATTTAATTTTTTTAAATCTCGATGTGTTACCTTATTCCTTGCTGGTCTGCCATGTCCTGTGCTTTTGTTACAGATTGTTACAGATTGAGAGCCAGTTTGGTGTAGTGGTTAGGAGTGCGGACTTCTAATCTGGCATGCCAGATTAGAGGCTCTCCAGTCTGGCTCTCAACTTGCTGATTTCAGAGACAGAATAGTTCCGATAACATATTTCTTGGATTACCTCTGTAGCACAAGCTGGTGTTTTCGGTAAAGGTGAAGACATGTCTGATGAATCCTCCAAGAAATTAACTTCTTTCTTCTGTTCAGAATTAACCTTGCCATTAGGTTCATCAGGATAGATTTTTTTCAGGAACTGCTGAGCAGCCTGCAGTTTCTCAACTGAAACGGGCGCTTTTGCCTATGGAAGAAAGAGGATCAATATACCGAATTCAAAAAACCCCACGAAGAACCCTTATGGCTTCTGCAATAGCAGCAACAGGACAGTTACATGCCAAACCTGGGTGGTGGCAGACACCGACTTGGCAGGGACTTGACAGCCGAAACAAACAATACAAGTTGTTCATCCCCATGTTTAAAACTGGCTAACCCTACCGGGAAACCCTTCGGAAAACTAACAGCACAATCCTAAATCCACCAAAGTCAATAGGCTAAGAAGGGTGCAACACTGCTAAAGATTACAGGGTGAGCTGCCAAGGACTGGTCCACAGCACTGCCTCTTGTTGGGGTGGGAAATGCATCATTTTAAAGCCCAATGAGGGGCATGCTTGGAAGGATTGTACTTCCTAACAAACCGAAACTGCAGCTCACACAGTTGGGTAACCTAGCAAGGGGAGGGGGGACTCACAGCAATGGTAGAGGCCACTGGTCCCAGTAACCTTTGGATGGATCGGACCACTTGCCATCTTTTCTTCAGGAAGGCATGAGCCAAGGCAGGGGTAGTCAACCTGTGGTCCTCCAGATGTTCATGGACTACAATTCCCATCAGCCCCTGCCAGCAAACGCTGGCAGGGGCTCATGGGAATTGTAGTCCATGGACATCTGGAGGACCACAGGTTGACTACCCCCGAGCTAAGGAACTCTGTGTTTACAGGTAGGAATGCCCCAGTACTGATGGCATCCAGGGAAGCCCCAATGAACTGTATTGGCTGAGAAGGTTCCAAATGGGAATTCTCCCATTTTATCATCAAACCCAACTGGATTCAAGTAGAGAGACTCTAAGCCAGCCTTTCTAAGCTTTTTTTACTGTTGAGAAACCCCTAAAACAGGGGTAGTCAAACTGCGGCCCTCCAGATGTCCATGGACTACAATTCCCATGAGCCCCTGCCAGCAAACGCTCAGGGGAATTGTAGTCCATAGACATCTGGAGGGCCGCAGTTTGACTACCCTTGCCCTAAAACATATCATGCAATAAATGTTTGACTAATTTCAAATATATGTACATAATGAATTCACTCCCACCCATTCAGGAAACCCTTCCGGGGCCGTCGAGAAACCCAAGGTCTCACGAAACCCCGGTTGAGAAAGCCTGCTCTAATCAATGTCTCGGTCTCCAGAATTTCAGCACAACAAGGAGTCTTCCAAAGAGAAAAGTTCGGGGCAGGCCAGATGGTCTCGACTTAAGCCTGTCGAGAACAGGAAACAACACAAGTCTAGAGAATATGCCAGGAAAGCTTCCGAACTCCATGGTGGCAAAGAAAGGAAGGGAGGGAAGGGAGCACCTGCCACCAAAACATGTGATGCCTGGGTGGGAAATCACACCTATGATCCAGCTCCGGCAAAGGCAGGGTGTCCCCTTCAGAACCTTTAAGCCAGGGGAAAATGGTTTGTGGCTGGCTTGCACAGGCGCAGTCTCCATGTGGGGCTGCACTGAAATTGGAAGATGAACAGAGGTGACATCTCTTCACACTACACAGGAGGAATGTGCCACTATCAGCTGAACAGAATGATTAAAGCCCATGGTGCTTAAGACCAAGGAGAACAACCTGAAGTGCTTACTTAAGCAGAATGCTAGTTTCTCAGTGGAAGCCATTCTCCTTGTGAGTCATATCCCCCCGCCCCCACCCCCGGGGAGCCTTGGCACCTTTAAAATGCCGTTTTCGTCATGCATGATATCATCAATTGCTAGAAAGTTTGACCTTCGTCACGGGAGAGAAAAATAAATAATGTAACCCATTCTTTTGTGCGTGCTAGAATAAAAGCATTCAAGGAAAAACAAAACAAAACAGCGCACATGCGTCTCATGGTTGAATGTTCTAGAAATCTGTATCATCTTTAAACCGCCCGTGGCGCCGCGGGCGCCACGGACTAAATAAATGGTTAAGGGCTTGCTAGGTGGGATTTGTCCATGATGAGGAAGGGTCGTCGCGCGAAGCGCGGCTGCCGGGGGCTCCCTGCCTGGTGGCCTGATGCAGTGAGAGCGTCAGGCCGCTGCCGCCGAAAGAACGCCGCCCAGGGCAGCCACCGCCCCATCGGACCGCCACCGCCGGAAGAACGCCGCCGAGGGAGCACCCACCCACAGTGAGTCCCTAGCGCCCGCTGCATTTAGCTGCAGCGGGCTTGATTACTAGTGTATATATAAGAGTAGGTACGTCGAGGATAGTTATTTCACTCTCAGCTTAGGCCATTTTTAGCCTAGCTCATTGTGCAAGTGGCCAGTCTACTGGGGGGGGGGGGGGGGGCTGGAACCTGAGAAGAACTCCTAAAAGGTCTTTGTCCAAAACAAGGTTAAGAATGGCTGGTCTATGGTCATCAAACACGAGAAAAATGCAGCACTCAACAGACTCCAAGAGACATAACTTCAAATATGCCCCCCGCCCAACAAGTAATTGCCATGTGCTTTTTGCAAGAAAAAAAAACCCTACCCATCCAAATGGCTAATATCGAATACAATAATAGAGGCCACCCAGTGCAGTTTACCCTTTTCCTTATGGTTGCTTATACTTTCAGCAGACGAGGCCCCTGTACAGCGGCACTGTCTCTTCCCTGCTTGGCAAGCATCTCACTCAACAGATGCTCCGGCAGAGTCAACAACCTGTGTAATACACTAGGCACACTCGCTGACTCTTCTGCGAGAATTAGTGAATGCTCTTACGTTATAAAGAGGCAGTCTAGCGGCTTTGCAATCACCTGTTGTGTTCCATGTTTGACTCTCTCCATCGCTACCGCGATGTGCACACCTGCTCCCAATCTCGAACTTACAATGACACCTTAAGCAGAATTACTCTCTTCTAAATCCTCTGAATTTGATAAGGTCAGCAAGGTGTGACTCTCCTGGGGATTGCCCGGCAACTTTTGCTCTCCCTTGATTACTAGTCTTTGGAACAGATTCATCAAGCAAACTACAAAGGGTCAGTTCTAGGCCATTCAAAAACAAAGGGGGGGGGTGGGATGGAATACCAGCCTGCATCAAAGGGCTGGCGACTTTAGCTTGAACCAGAAATAAAGAAAGCTAGAAAGTATTCATCCAATCAGCTCATGAAAAAGATTACACAGAAAAGGACAGGCCCCGAAAGAAAACGCTATTTATCCTCGCACCGGCAGCTCTCTCAAATCAATTCTCTTCCTGAGCAAAACTCACAATCCTTCCAACCATCTCAACTCGCATTCCAACGTTCTCTCATCTTTCTCCGTGTCCTGTACATCAGTGGTCCCTAACCCCCGGTCCGGGGACCGGTACCGGTCTGTGGATCAGTCGGCTCCTCCTCCTCCTCCCTCTCCTCCCCGGCTGTTGCCTCGGGGGCTGCCCTGCCACTCTGCCGCCAGCTCACCTTTGGTGTTCTCCAGCAGCCGCCGAGGCTGGGGCTCCCCCTCGGCGTAGCACTGCTCAGCTGCTGCTGGCAGCGCCACCCAGAGGGCAACGGGAAGTCAGGGGCACCAGTGGGAAAGCAAACGGAGCAGGGCTCAGGTGGAGGTGGCAACGTCCCTCAGCAAAAGACTACCCCCCCCCAGGCCTCAGTAAAAACGTCCAGCCTTGACCCATCCCCAGTGTATGCCGTACATAAAAACCTGGTGCATCAATGACTTGTCCCGCTCCTTCACACCTTAGTCGTTGCATATTACCTGTACGCTTTCTTAAGTACACTGAAGGCCCTTTATATCGTTAACACTTCCAACATACCTCGACTGGAACCCAGCAATGTGCTACAACTGCAGCTGGCTTCGTTTTATAGAGCAGATATAAACAAAGGCTTGGGTTTCTGAGCCTTGCTTCTGTTAGCTCTCATCTTCATCTGTTACAAAGATAGGTCTCTGCTGCAATGCCCTTCCCTCTGCAAGTCAGTACGTTTCTGCACTGATCTTGAATGATAGGAAGATCTTCACACTTGAGAGATGTGCTCCCCAGCAGAGAAACACCCCAGGTCAAACAGGATGCAGCGGAAGTGGAAAGGAGGATTCCGATCCAAGCCTAAGGCTGGCATCCTATTAACATTTCCTGGAGAGTAATCCCCACTAACTAAAAGGGGGTTACTTCTGAGCAGATCTGTTTAGGGCCATTCCTTAATTCTCCAAGGAATCACTGGACAAGAAATTATTATAGGTCCCCTTAGCAGAGTCTGTGACTATCAGCTGAGCTTCTTTATTTCACCTTCCTCCCTAAACGCCACCAAATATGTCCCCCAAGACTATAATTCCAACACTGTGAAGACTCTTCTGCGTGGAGCTTCCTATCAAGGCAAGCCTGCAGGTAGTTCGGCTGGTAGATGTGAGCCCACCACCAGCCAGAAAGAGGCAAAAAATCCCTAGTAGTTGAAAGCCAAACATCTTAGATACGAGACCTTATGTCTTTATAGAACAGACACAGATATAGCTGTCCGATCTGTAACACAAGAGAACTTGTAAAGTAGATACAGCAACACATGCAAAAGTTCCTATTGCATCCTATCCAGCTTGCAGCTATTCAAATACCTCATTCATAGCCTTAAGTTTAATCTGGGCCAGAATATACAGACAACTGCTTTTTCTCTCTGTTACAGGCATGATGTGTGTTAAGCTTTCAGCTGGTTCTCATGTCTCAGGATGGGGAAAATATTGTATCACACAGGTGGCATAATTATCAATGTTCTAGAGTTACTGTGTCTCCAGTACTGGGTCAATATTTGGGGTTTTCCCAGAAATTACATTATTTGAGTCCATTATTCCCTAGAGGGAATCTTTTCAGGGGACTAGGTGGGGTAAGCAAATGACACGAAAATTGCAGGGAGGTTACTGTTTCCTGTCCATTAAAGTGCCCCCATGTATCAAGTGAATTGAACCAAGGAATCCAATTCCACAGGTCCCCAAATAAGGTGCCCCCGGCCATCTTCCATTGTTTTCTAAAGGAGGGGGGGGAATCCACGCTTTATCCAAGACAAAGAATAGTCAAACACGCAAGCCTGAACAACCACCAGCCAAAAGCCTCCCAATACAAACACTACCAACAAGCCCAACAGAACCAACGTTGAACCAGAGAATCCCAGCAGAACCACAAACCAATGTTGAAACCCCACCACATTCAATGTCAAACCAGAAAATCCAAGCCAATTGAAGTGGGGGAAGGGAGTCTAGACCATGAGGACCACTGTTGGACCACATAAGCCAAGCCAGACCCAGGCCCAATGTGGCAGCAAAAGCTCAATATAAATATCAATCTGGATACTAAATATATTAGAAAATACTGTATATCCAAGTTAACCCCCTATACACAAAATTCTTATATTTAAATCTAGTAGCAACGAAGAAGAAGAAGAAGAGTTGGTTCTTATATGCTGCTTTTCTCTACCTGAAGGAGTCTAAAAGCAGCTTACAGTCGCCTTCCCTTTCCTCTCTCCACAACAGACACCCTGTGAGGGAGGTGAAGCTGAGAGCCCTGATATTACTGCTCAGTCAGAACAGCTTTATCAGTGCTGTGGCGAGCCCAAGGTCACCCAGCTGGTTGCATGTGGGGAGTGCGGAATCAAACCCAGCTCGCCAGATAAAAAGTCCACACTCTTAACCAGTACACCAAGTACGGAAGCCCTTTTAATTTTAGAAACTCTGGAAGGATACAAAAGGAGGACAGAATCAACTACTGCCAACCATAACAGTGCATCTGTTTTGCTGTAGGTTCCAAGTGTCTACAAGCAGTGCTCACAATTTCCAAGCACACATGTCAAAATCGTCTTTTCTACAATGCTCACAGAGGAACTCCACCAAATCTACCGTCTCTTTCGCTTAGGCACCATACAGAGGGGCTCGGCTTTCACTTTTGTCGCATACAGAAGGTCTCCATTACCCTTGGCCTGTGCACAGAAATTTAAGACTTCAAACAGTTCCAAATGCAAAACACTATAAGTCATCCGCTTATCACATCATTCCATATGTACAAACGCTTATTGACCTGGGAGCAAGGAAGAGGGAAATCAGATAAACCTTGTTGCTCAGCAGGCTCTTTTTTTTTTCCTTTAGGAAAACTTCAAGGATTTTGTCTAACATGGGCTAGAAACCCCCTCCCCCCAACTGCCTGTGACTGGCAGCCCAGCTGTGTCCTAGTCAGAATAAGAGTTTCACCTGAGGTCCTTTCCTTCTGTGATGATATCTTTCAGCTGTAGAATCTATGTATCTGCATCTTGCTAGTGTTCATGGTTGTACTCTGACATGCACAGTCTAACCCAGGGGTAGTCAAACTGCGGCCCTCCAGATATCCATGGACTACAATTCCCATGAGCCCCATGCCAGCAAACGCTGGAATTGTAGTCCATGGACATCTGGAAGGCCGCAGTTTGACTACCCCTGGTCTAACCAGTAATGTATCACAAGAATCTCTTGACGAGAGGGCTAGTGGCCAGCCATATTATTATTATTATTATTATTATTATTATTATTATTATTATTATTATTATTATTCAATTTATTGCCCGCCACTCCCAAAATCGACACCTGGGAGGTAGATGAAGCTGAGAGAGCTCTAAGAGAACCATGACTGGTCCAGGGTCACCAAGCCAGCTACACGTGGAGATATGGGGAATCAAACCTGATTCTACAGAAGTCACCACCCTTAACCACTATGCCAAGCTGCTTCTCTGTACGGAAAGAAAACTACAGATAGCCAATGGCAAAGCAGGATGCAGAATTCGAGAATTCGAGAAAGTAAATGCCCCCCACACTTTCCCCACAAATTAACTCCTGATAAAGCTTATGTGAGTCTTCTCACGCCATACAACAATGCTCAGGAAATGATGCTGTGTGTTCAGGTCCCAGAGGCATGGGTCCCTCTTAGCCTACAACTGCCCCATTAACATGATGGGCAGTGATTAGATGAGGAAGACCCGACACGGTTGTCACTTCCAAATGTTTCCTGGAGTGTCACGGGAAGAATCCACACGGAGGTCCACCCCCACTGGAAGAACAGTGACTGAGGAACTAAATTTGCACCATGACCAGGGGAGGAAAAAGATACAGTGCAGGAAACTGTCAGTGTTTTAAAAACCCACACTACCCAAATCACACTGGTGAGCCTCAGCAGAAAGAAATCCAGGGGAAAGAAAGCATTCTGCCGAAAGGAACAGCAACCCAGCAACGTTAATGGTTTCATTACAGACACAGAGACTCACAAAGATGGACAGGAAGCCCTGCTCTGCTACCTGGCCTAGGTGACACAGTGACAGCCTCAGGACATGTGAACTTTCTGCTGCCATCTGTGGGAGGGGGGTGAATAGAAGCCACCTCTGAGTGAACCAATCTTGGGATGAAATCTTCACTGCCATAATGCTGTAAGTAACACGGAGCTGCCTCAGTCTCTGAACATATTGACCATTATTTGTTTCAGCCTTAGATCCTAAAATCAACTACGACACTGTAAAAGCTCATCCAAACTTCTGTTGCTGTTTTTTCCCGCTGACTCAATAATGTTTCTGAATACTCTGCTAAGGAAAAAAAAAGATGATGATTCTGCCTGGACAAATTAAAAATTCTACATAAGACAATTAAAAGCACTTATGGAACTGTAAAACGGTCATGCCTTCGTAGACAGAAGGATCTTACAGTTATAGACGCAGGTCTTGCATACGCACAAAAAAAAAAACTCGCACCTGCAAGCAAGTGGTTCTATGGTGCTTCAGTGCCCCCTTCTGGTGGACTCTGGCAAAGCAGCTTGGACAATAGTCTTCTCCACAGTCCAAACACACCTGGAGAAAAAGGGAGGAAATGAGGTTGTAAAAGCAAAGCAAGTTTCTCTTTTTCTCTTGCTCATCTCACAAAGCCATTTGAAACGGGCGGGGAGGTGAAGGTGGCTGAAAGTGGAATGCAGTCTACAACTTCAAGTATTTAAAAGGCTGCCACATGGAGGATGAAGCAGAGTTGTTCTCTGTTGCCCAGGAAGGATGGACCAGAACCAAAGGGATGAAATTAATTCAAAAGAAATTCCGTCTAAACATCTGGACGAAGTTCCTGACAGAGCGGAACAGGCTTCCTTGGGAGGTGGTGGGTTCTCCATCTTTGGAAATTTTTAAACAGAGCCTGGATAGCCATCTGACGGAGAGGCTGATTCTGTGAAGGCTCAAGGGGGTGGCAGGTTACAGTTGGTGAGCGATAGGGTTGTGAGTGTCCTGCATAGTGCAGGGGGTTGGACTAGATGGTACACCCAGGAGGTACCTTTCAACTCTATGATTCTATGATTCTATGAACTGGTGTTCAATGATGCGTTTGGTATTCGTATCTTCTCTGACCACCATCAACCCAAAAAGACCACTGTTATCTATTGTTGTCTGGTGGGAGTTCACAATAAAACCAGCATGAATTTTAAATAGGTGACGAAGCAGTAATGCAATGGCATGGCAACCAGTTTTTGGGCAGCTCTGGACTTTCCGGGTGGCCTCTCATCCAAGTACTAGAATGCTTTAGGATGCTTAGGGCTGATCCTGCGTTGAGCAGGGGGTTGGACTACATGGCCTGTATGGCCCCTTCCAGCTCTATGATTCTATGATTCTATGATTCTACTAGCCAGGGCCAATGCTGCTTGGCTTCCAAAATTCGAGGAGATCTTAGGCCAACTAAATCAGAGCTCAACCAAAAATGTACACATTTAAAATCTTCTAGAAGAATTTTGTTTGGATCCAGTACTTGCTCTCTTCAGTGGATACAAGTAATCCTTCACTATTTCAATACTGAAATGGCCCACCAGTGAGCTTGGCCACCTTCCCTCCTCTGAGGCATTCTTACAGATCTCTGCCCACGGTCAGAATAGGGCTAGCCTTCTCTCCCTGCCCCACTTACCAGCAAGGCAGTCTTAGCTTCACACTGGCCACAGGGCTTTCCCTTAACTTTTGGCTTTTCTGCAGAGGCAGCACTTGCAACTCTGTGGGCGACTAACGGCTTAGCCGGCTCTGGAACTGCAAAGATAAAAAAAGTTATAAACGGCAGGAAGCAGAGATTATTGCGTCACATCGAGTGGCACAGGGGAGGGAAACACTGACACGAATAAAACCTGAAACTGCTTGAACAGCTGTTAATGGGGAAACATCTGGACACAGCAGAGCACTGACGTAGACTGCTTTTTGATGGGGGATACATCTTCTGGCGCACCTCCTCAAACGGATATGAATACGGACGTGACGTCTGTAGTCCCGCCCCAGGGAGCACGCCAGAAGAGGCAGGAGAGGCCAAGGGAGTTGAGGCTGAGGTAGAGGCCACACCCCTACCCCCAGTGGTCCAGCGCCTGTGATGCCAGCAGTGGCCAAGGCAGTGGCTGCGCTGCTTCTGAAGCCAAGGTAAAAGCCGTGCAGCCCCCCAGGGGCCCAGCCAGTACCTATGATGCCAACGGGGGACAAGGTTGAGGTCAGAAATACTTCTTTGGGGCCAGGGACCACCAACCGGTTAGCATTTGAAAAGCGGAGCACTCTTTGGGACACAGGCAGAGAGATGGTCCCTCAGGCACACCAGGCATGGGCTGCAGATGGCCTTAAAGATTAAGTACCAAAACCTTAAACCTTATCCGGAATTCAACTGGGAGCCAGTGCGGCTACCAGAGCACAGGACGAATACAGGCCTTCCGAGATGTTCCTGTGAGGACCAGACAGCTGCATTTTGTACCAGCTGCAATTTCTGGGTCAGGGATAAGGGCAGTAGAAGTCCAATCTAGAGATGGCCATCACACGGATCACTGTGACCAGGTATGGGGGCATGGCCAGCTGACATCACTTTTATGGTACCTTGAAGCCTGAAAAACATTTCAGGTGTGCCTCCAGGATCAAAAGGCTGAAGAAGTTTGTGTTAGGATAAAGAGGTGGGGGTTAGGTATGTGGAGGAGAGACTTCTCTAGAATACTCTCTCAAACTAATCCTTCATTTATTTTGTAAAAACAAAAGCTGGCAAGACAGGGGCCTAAGCCGTACCTGGATCCAAGCATGATTGTGAGGCATACAGCTGCTGCCTCCACTGCCCCTAATAGCCACAATTATCCAGGGCGGGGGTCGTCAACCCCCGGTCTGCGGGCCGTGAAGGCCACGGTACCAGGCCGCCGGCAGCTGCGCCTGCCTCCCCCCCGCAGCGGGAAGCTCGCCAGGCCGTGAGCGAAGCGGCCACTTCGCTCGCGGCCCGGCTAGCTTCTTGCTGCGAGAGGGAGGGGAAGAGGCAGGCGCGGCCGCCGGCGACGCAAATGAGCATGCACGGAGCTGCTGCGCATACACGTTTGCTCCCCCTGCTGAAGAAAACATGCATGCGCGGCAACTGCGCGGTGCCCGGGCCGTTGGCTCTCCCCTACCCCCGGAGGCGGTCCCCGACCACAGAAAGGTTGGGGACCGCTGCTCCAGGGTATTGCTCTACCAAAGGGTCCCTAAATGCTCCATTTAGCATAGAACCCAAGTTCTCATACTTTGTCAAAGGTTTCCAAATACTGACAACTCATTACCTTGAGTTTGTTCTTTAAGTACTCTCAGCTTTACTTTGCCTGAAGAAACCTGTTGAAAGAAAAAGGAAGAACGGGTTGTGTTTTCAATAGGACGGATTCTGAGGACGGCATTTGGGGTTCCTCGCCCTACCAGAGTTTGGGCCATGTCAGTTATTTATCTGCATGGTTAAAAACAAAAACAATCCTTCAAGCCCTCCATCCTCCCGCAAGGGCCTGCAAAGTGGAACATTTTGTCACGGAAACGGCTTCAAATCCTGTTCATGGCCAATGCAATCAGATTTGTTTTCTTATTTTAAAAGGCAACAAGGATTCTTAAAAAATCCTCTAAAACTATCTTTGAAATCAACCTATTATTTAGAACACCTGTGATATGAAAATGTTTACTCCACACACACACACACACACTGCTGGCATTACATACACAACAACGTTGCAAAATCTCATGTTTCAGAAGTTGAACAGCAGCAGGTAAACAGCAAAACAATGGCAAGGAAATAAACACAACCCTCCAAAAACAAAACTACGCACCATACAAACCCTCAACAGCCATGCAGGGGCACGAAGCTATAACAATTCTGAAGCTCTTTTAGACAGCAAAAAGGGGGGGGGGGAACAAACCCTGAATTGCCATTATGAAATTCCACAAAGGAACAAAACAAAACCTTTTCATTGATTTATTTACTTACATTATCTGTAGTCCGCCTTTCTTACAAGGACTCAAGGCGGATTACACAGAGTGAGTCAGGTCCAACCCACAAAATTGAATGTTCAATAACTAATGCATTAGGGTATTAGAAGACTGGAATCACCAGAAAAATTCAAGAGCAGAGCATATTGACATGGCACATTAAACTAGGTTTTCTCTCATTTGTTCTGTATGGAGATGTGATCGTCCAGCCAAATCACACACACACAGAGAGCTGGTAGACAAATAGGACCGCCACTGTATTATCTGCCTGATCTAAATACACATGGTCAGGAGATGAAAGCACTTTTCACAGAATAGGGATAGCCAACTGGCAGTTCCTGGGCTGCATCTATCCCTAGACCCTGGGGTTTCTTGATGACCCTGTAGGATTTCCTGAATGGGTGAGAGTTAACTGATTTTATATATTCTTTTAAAATGTGTTAAACATTTATCTGGAAATATGACCATATATGATCATGTTGACCCACCGCCTCCCAAAATGGCCAATGATGGGAAGGGAGGGGCATGGAGTGGGTGTGTGCACAGCTATGCTTCCAAAATGTATTCTGCAAGGTTGCACCACTTCTGGGGTTTCTTGAAGTCTGAAGAATGTTTCAGGGCTTTCTTAAGGGTAAAAGTTGAGAACGGCTGCATTTGAGAGCCAGCTTGGTGTGATGGTTAGGAGCCGGGTTTGAATCTGCACTCCCCCACATGCAGCCAGCTGGGTGGTCTTGGGTTCGCTCTAGAGCCAGGTGGCCAGGTCAGGCATGTCGATTGGCGCATTGGCACCCATGTGGCCCCCCCGCAACGCACCGCGGCGCCATCTGCTTTGGCAGCCGAACAGCCCAACTCTAGTCAATTTGACAGACTAGGCCGGGTCTGAAGGAAGCCTTTTTGCAGCCACGTTGACTTGCTTCTGTGGTAAGAAAGCTGGATCCAGTTTGACCCAAAGGCTTGTAACGGAGTTGGACTATCGGAGTTAACTAAGCCAGTCTTGCATTCTTTTAACAATATACTGACGCCAAAGCAAATTTTCTACATAGGAAGTCTTATTTCTCTGCCACTCAGGGTTTTTTCCAAGGGGTACCCATGAGATGGGAAGAAATGCGTCAGTCAGTGGGGTGTAGTGGTTAAAGAGCAGCAGGCTCTAATCTGGAAAACCCGGTCTGAATCCCCAATCCTCCACATGCAGCATGCTGGGTGACCTTTGGCCAGTCATGGTTCTTTCACAGCTGTTCTTTCAGAGCTCTCTCGGCCCCATCTACCTCGCAGGGTGACTATTGTGAGGAGAGGAAGGAAAAGGTGCTTGTAAGTTGCATTGGGACTCCTTCAGGTAGCAAAAAGCAGGGTATAAAAAAACTAGCTCTTCTTTGTTCTCATTACAACTACAGGAACAAAATTAAAAATCACTTAAGCAGTCAAGTTCTGGGAGCCCACCTAGAATCTCAGCAATGGACTTACCTTTGCGGTGTTCTCTTTGTTTTGTGACAACGGAGGCTGCAGGCCCAGGCCAGCCTGGCCGGATTTCCAGTGATATCCATTGGCTCTTCTGCAAAAAGCCCCCCGAAAAACAGAACCCATTTACTTGCTTTTAGGCATCCATTTTTTCCCCTGCACCTCTAACATTCCCCTCCCCCGGTCTGCAAAGTAAGATTCGGAAAACAGGGGAAGGAGCTCAGAAATATCTTGCAGATAGGGCTTGGCTGGCACAAATTTGCTGGTTAAAACTGATGCACTGGGCTTGCATGAGAAAAATGCAAGGGACGCCTTGAAATCCTGCTGGTTTCCACCGACAGGTCAAAGGTTGAAATCAAAGGATCTTGCATGAACCTGATTCTGGTACGAAGCCAAACTGGGTGCTGAGCCCATTTGTGAAATATGTTTTCCTGCTTGCAGCCCAGTACCAGAAAAGTAGTCCCCGAGGGTTGGAGGACTACAGGAAAGAGTACTGGATATTGTATAGGGGTTATTTGAATGCTGTGCAAAGCTGTACGTTCTTAAAAAACGTTTCAAATAATATTAATAGCGCAGGGGGTTGGACTAGATGACCCAGGAGGTCCCTTCCAACTCTATTATTCCATGATTCTAAATCAATAAAATATGGGGAAACAGAAGTGCCCACCCCTCTTGCATGAGCAGGTTCATATCCAAACATGTCGTTCATTAAACCGGCTATGGACATTTACAGCACTCACTTTATCTACGGAAAGAACAATTTACTAACATCCTTCTCCAAACCTTTCGCTGCGTTACATTTTTGCATTATTATTGTGTCATTCTGGACTTACTGCTGGTTATTTTGTGAATCCGTAGGGTATAAAGGCAGGGTATAAAGATCTTGAATAAAAATAAACTAATAAATCTTTCCTAGGCTAGAGGAAGAGCTGAGCCGAGCCAGGAAAGCTGGGAGGGAGGGGGGAATAAATGACTCACCTCCTTGCAGTTATGTCACAAGTGGGTTCGGTGCCCCATTCTGATGCAGCTGCAATCAGTGGGTAGCTTCTTTGAGCTGGGCTAGAGAAAGACACTGGTGCCAGCTCCTGACGGCCCATTACAACGTCTACAATACCACACCAGTTCAGACCAAGGGCAGCCTTTCTCCAAGGGCATTTTGGCAGCAACATTGGGGCTAGCTACATGTTTCATGTGCACACTCTTCCAATTCCTCAATACTCATTTCTTTTTAAAGAGGAAGTGCAACATTAGGAGGGGGCAATTTGGAGTGGAGAACCCTTGTGGGGTGCTTAGCCAACTGTTTCTCAACTTTAAACCTCCCCCCTTGAGGGGCTAAACCTCTCTGCAAACATAAATAAATAAGCAAACAACAGGAAGGTTCTGCTGTACAGGTATGCAAATCACCCATTTAGCTCACAAGTTTTCCAAAATGACAGAGGAGCTAGTAAAGCCATGTCTGGATGGATACCATTTCAGAGTCCACATAATGGAAAATTTCCCCACTACCACACACACGGGGGGGGGGGGAGCAAGGAATCATACATTCATAGAGTTGAAAGGGACCTCCAGGGTCATCAACTCCCTGAAGAATGCAGGAAATTCACAACTACACAAAGTAACTTTGGCTGTCCATGGGATTCGCAGCATTCATCTCCAACACCATAATTCGAAAGCATCTATTCTCCTCCTGTCTTCAGGTTACCAGGCCCATAAAGCTGAGCATTTTCCAACTCCCAAAGGATCGTCAACAAGCTGGCGGGAAATCCCATCCTACAAAACTGTGCTTGTTTCCAATTCTAATCCTCTTTCGCTTCATTGCAAACAACGAGCCAAGCAAATTATTAAAACAGGAAGAAATGGAGGAGCTTTGGGGGGGGGAGGGTCGTTAACCATGAAGTTTCTCAAAGCTGGGATCCAGCATTAACTGCCCTGAAGAAAGGATGTAGAAATTAATAGCGATGATCCAAGGCAATTAGCAACACTTAACACTTAAATAGGACTATATATCTTGTTAAGTGCAGCAGAACGCTAATGGCTGCACCCTTCCGAGGGACGAATGTTAGTATTATTATTCACGTTAGTGAGAAAGGGAAACAGATACAGGGAGGTTAATAAAGAGCCGAAATGAAAAGAATTGCAGATATTCAGGGTTCTGCTTTGTCTGCAGAACATTTTGACTTCCTAAACGGTTTCTATCAAATGCAGAACAATTACAACCTTCTCGCCGTTCTTTGTAAATGCATGCATATGCACTTAAAACCTCGTATAGGACAAAGATTCCATTAAAAGATAAGTACTTTGAAAAGAACAATGCAGAACTCCAGGAGAACACAAAGAGAACTTCAGTGGGTGAGAAGGGGAGGGGGGGGTTCGAAAATGAATTCTGATCTCAAAATGCTAACAGGGTGGAATTTTTTTTTTAAAGGACAATGCGTGCGATCCTACAAAGCAATGTGCTTGCGCAGGACAGAACCACAGGCGCACTGGGAAGCGCCTGACATTTCGAACAGACAACCTGCTTTTTGGTTTCAGATCAGCTTTGCCTGTTCAGCCATTTGAAGAGCAACTTACAAGTGAGCACGCAGCTCCACTCCCTGGGAGAGCATGCATGTATTAGCAGGAAATCCACCTGTCATCTGCCATAATGATCATAATGAGGGGGAAACGGGAATCACAGTAAGAAAGCATCTGTTGTGGAGTGCAGCATGAAGAGTTGGTGTCTAATGTAATGGGCAAACTTCTGGCCAGCGTCCAACTGCGGATAAGTAGGACTAGAGCCGTGAAGGCATTTACAGAAGACTGGCACCCAGTTATAGTCTCCCAGGATATGTAAACAAACCCAGAGGAAGGCTGCCATAATACTGTCGGCACGAGGAAACAACACAGGCTATTTGTTTAACGGCAGAAACATTTTGCGAATACTGTTTACACTAAACTTAGGACGAGACTGGTTATTTACTCAAATAATTGTACCCCCGCTGCCCTTGTGGTTCAAGGTGGCCATGATACACTGAAACGTCTTTTAAAAATGCTTTGTAGCCAAAGATGCAATGCGGCCAGAACAGCTTTGTGTGCTTTTGCAGTTGGATTTCCCCAGGAGAAACAGGAAAATCCACTTCTAATGTGCTTCAAAAGTGAAATATCCAAGGTGTGCTGGATGGGCCTCCATCAAGCCTTCTTGAGAAGACTCAAACTGCCCTTAAGCCCTTTCTGCCCTCCTCCCCCACTGGAGCCTTTCCCTTCTGCTCTAACCAAGCTACAATATGCTTGGTTCCTCTGTATCCCTTACCAGTCTTCTGACCTTCTGGCTGGGATCAAAAAACGCAGAGATCTCCATTCCTACTCCTGTCTGACAAAGTGAGCTTTGACTCTCCAAAGCTTCTCCCCTATTGGTCTCTAAGCTGCTGATGGACTTGAATATAACTCTTCTACTGGAGACCAATATGGCTACCCTCTGAGAATGTCATCAAGCCTCGTGGCTGTGAGAAGAACTGCATGGCAAGAGTACCTCTGACACCTGTCAGAGAAGTCACCGGCTCCACTCCACTCTGCTCTGCTACCCCACCCCATCACTCTGTTTCTTTCTGCCTCCAACCTTATTACTAATTATTTGTCTGTCCTTTTGCCTCCCCACCCCATCACTCACTCTTTCTGCCTTCCACCCTTCTCACCCACCCCACCACTCTCAGCAGTGAAACCAGCACAGCTCCCAGTGGGCCCACTGAGGCTCCCAACCATTGCTGCTATTGGTCCTAGTTAGGCTTCCCCCCACACACACACACACACACACAACACAACACACCAGCTCCACCAACAAAGAAGGAGGAGATAAGAGCACTGTCTGGATTTGCACAAACAATGCAAGGAATTAAACCCCTCCAATTTTGTGTTTGTTTTAGATCTCTGTGCAAACCTGGGTATCCCCCCAAGTTTGCAGGAGTATCTGTTTTCTTTCTGTGCAGCCCTAATCGACAGATTAAATACCTACAGATGGGACCACACTTTTGCTGTCAGAAAATATGATAATGATGATGGATATTTTATCTTCTCTGATTTTTAAAAAAATGCAATCTGCCTTGGATCCTAGTGAGAACAGTGAAGAATAAATAGGCAGGCAGGCAGGCAGGCAGGCAGGCAGGCAGGCAGGCAGGCAGGCAGGCAGGCAGGCAGGCAGGCAGGCAGGCAGGCAAGAAAGAAAGAAAGAAAGAAAGAAAGAAAGAAAGAAAGAAAGAAAGAAAGAAAGAAAGAAAGAAAGAAAGAAAGAAAGAAAGAAAGAAAGAAAGAAAGAAAGAAAGAAAGAAAGAAAGAAAGAAAGAAAGAAAGAAAGAAGCTATAATATAGTTAACAATGTTAAGGGCTAGATAAGGCAAATGGAGGAATATTAAAATGATGTTTTTCATATGGTTTAACCAACAGAACAAAAAAGGGGAAATGCCAATTTATTTTGCCAATTGCTGTGGACAGTTCCAGCTCTAGGAGAATGCTTTGATTTCCCTGCATGGCAAAACGCACAGGGATTTTGTACAATAATAAATCTATCAACTATCACCGGGCATTTTTTCCTTTTTGTTCTGTTGGCACATTGCTGGGTGCAGCCCATTTTTTCTCTTTTGTTCATAAGATACAACAGAACAGAAAACAGTACAGAATAAGGGAAGGGGGAAAGAACTCAGAGAAACCAAGGCCATTGCTATTTCCCTCTTCACTAGAATCATCATTCTGAATGCCACTTACTCTCTCTCAAGCTTCTCTCTGCTCATGTTCGACTGAAGCTGCTGCAATCTCTTTTCCATTTCTTTATTGTCAAGTTCCAGCTGAACCTTCTCCAACTGCAACTCGCGCACACTTCTGAAGGAATTGAGTTAAAACACACACGTGAACAAAACACGGCACTCAAACCATTATAAAATATGGTTTTCTTATTCCACAGTGTTTGAAATACACTGTAAGCAAAAAAGAAAGACAGACATTATCTTTCACTGTTTATTCACTGGCCTATGCATTTATGCCCTGACCAGAATAGGCCAGGGCAGGTCGACACTGGTTAGCACTTGGGATGAGAGACAACTGAAAAAATCCAGTGTAGCTGCATAAGGTAAACAATGACAAACCATCTCTGTCTCTTGCCTTGAAAACCTATGGGATCCCCATAATCCAGCTGTGACCTGACAGCACATCCCACTATACATGTGCATCATGGACTACAATTCCCGTGGTCGCCAAAGGCTCATGGGAATTGTAGTCCATGAACATCTGGAGGACCACAGGTTGATTACCCCTGGTCTAGACCCAAGGAAGAGAACAATGTGGTTCCAGTAGCTTCTCTTTGCACCTCTTCTGGGCATAAGGAGATATTCCAAAGCATTAACAGAGAACATACTGGCACCCCAAGTGCTACAAATCTTCACTTGGAAGGAAGTTCCATCCATGTTAACAGAACTAACTTCTAAGAAAGTATGTTTAGAGAGCCAGTTTGGTGTAGTGGTTAGGAGTGCGGACTTCTAATCTGGCGAGCTGGGTTTGATGCCGTGCTCCCCCACAAGCAGCCAGCTAGGTAACCTTAGTCTCACCACAGCACTGATAAAGCTGTTCTGACCGAGCAGTGATATCAGGGCTCTCTCAGCCTTACCCACCCCACAGGGTGTCTGTTGTGGGGAGAGGAACGGGAAGGCAAATGTAAGCCGCTTTGAGACACCTTCAGGTAGAGAAAAGCGGCATATAACACCCAACTCCTCTTCTTCTTCAAAAGCTTGAAGTTTTAGTGGCAATGATGGAATAAAAAATGTGTAAAGATGCATATATGGAAAGCCAACAGGCACCAAAGTTTCTCAGTGACAATCACAGGAAATGAACTTACTTTGCCTTCAGTTTTACAGACCTTCCCGTCTTAGAACCAGGGAGTATCACGAAGTCATTGACGTTCATGATTGCCAATTTACAAAATAACAGTGATCTGTCAGTTCATGCAGACTTGACAGCCTGATGAAAAAAAGAAAAAAAGTGGAATTTTGACCAACAATTTTCACTGCAGCTAAGGCAATATCATAATCTATGACCGATTCTATCCTAATATGGAGGATCAGGTGAGCAGTTATTTTTGCATAGAAGGTAACACTGGACTGTTACGAAACTGTACATATTACTCAGGAGTTAGCCCCAACAAGTTTGATTGGTCTTGCTCCTAGGCAAACATCCACAAGAGTCCAGCCTTAAAACAATTCCACCCAAGTTTAGCTTAAATTCTACCCTCTGCTGAACACAAGTAAACTTGCTCCATAGCCGGTGGGTGTCATCCATCTGATGCACTTGTACGTGCTTTTAGAAGTCGTGGTGCACAAGTTTTTCTGGGGTTTGCTGCAACTGACTTAACATGGTTTCTCATCTGGACTTTGTGGCTTTTTAGTCTTCAATAATGCATTGATTTTGCTAACCACATCCACAGAAAGTAGATGCTGCTGACGATGCAATACTAAAGGCTGCTACTTGACAAAAAGAGCGAGGTTATAAAAATCACTGCCATTTTATTGCAGCCAAATGAAAGCTGTCCTTTCTGCTTATAGAAATCAGAATGATAAAAACAGAAACATCCTAAGATCAGTGGTCCCAAACCTTTTTATCACCGGGGACCGGTCAGCGCTTGACAATTTTACTCAGGCTTGGGGGGGGGGGGTAGTCTTTTGCCAAGAGATGTCACCGCCGCCGCCTGAGCCCCTGCTCCGCTTGCTTTCCCGCTGGCGCCCCTGACTTCCCGCCAGCCACTGGGGGGCGCTGCTAGCAGCAACTATTCAGTGCCATGCCTAGGGGGAGCCCCAGCCATGGCAGCCGCCGGAGAACACCAAAGGTGAACTAGCGGCAGAGTGGCAGGGCACCCCCCAGGCAGCAGGCGGGGAGGACAAGGAGGAGCCACGGCCTGGTAACGACTGATCAACGAACCGGTCCCAGTCTCCGGACCGGGGGTTGGGGACAGCTGCTAAGATAACTAATAACAAGTTGCCTTTCAAGACACAACCATTTTTAGCATAGCAGGCCATCAGCACAGAGGTGACCAACTGACCAAGCAACATGATGTGGTGGAAGAGAATCAGACAAGGATCTGTGAGACCCCAGTTCAAATTCCCACTCTGCCACAAAAGCTCACAGGATGACCTTTGGCCGGTTACCCTCTCTCTCATATGGTTGTCAGGATAATTGTATGGATGCAATTGCCACCTGAGATGCTAAGGTTAAACTATATTAACAGGTGAAGCTTTCCTGAGCAGGCAAGCAGGTATTTTTATCTGTTCATACCTGCACACCAAGCCACTGTTAGAGGCATGGGAGCAAGATCTGTGAAAATCAGGCAACCCTACCTACAGAAGGAAACTATTCAACCAGATGTTGTGAAAATATAGGACCAACTGAACATAGTACAGGACCTGAAGACTTACAATCCAAGCACAGGGATATGCTCCCATACCAAAGCATAGTTTTTAAAAATGCAAAGACCACCTGCCTATCCAGTTTTGGATAATCCTTTTTCTGGCAGTAATCTTCAAAGAATCATTCTGTCCCTAAGAGAACTGTCACTATGCGCTAAACCAATTTCCATGTGATTTTCTCCCAAGTGTATAGAACAGGGCTGTTGCTCTAGAAATGCAATCCAGAAAATGATTATGAGAAAAGTGGTACCCCTCAATCCTATTATTCCAGATGTGAGAGCTTTCCCACCAGGTTTCTGCAATGCCTATTAGATCATAGTTCCCTTCCTTTATTAGGACTTCTAGTTCTTCCAGCTTGTTTCCCATACTCTGCGCATTAGTGTAGAGACATCATCATGAGTACATCATACGAGTACCCCTGGCTTTTAGTTTTTGGACTTTCCTGTAAGTTAACAGTTCCCTGCATATGTGCCATTCCCTTTAAATCTTCAGTGTTCCCGTCGACAGATATCTTCATCGAACTAGGCTTTGAATGTACGTCTCGCTCAATTGTTCTTTGATGCGCAGAAAATCAGTAATTAATAATATTTAGCCATACAAGAGTCTTGCAACAGCTATTCAAAGTCTGACCCTTTTTATTCTTGAATAACCTTTTGAGGCCAAGCCCTTCACCACCCTGCAAGGGATTGTGCCAGAGCAAAAGCGTGCCACAAGGCTCCCAATTACCTAGCTGTTATTAATTAGAGTTTTTACAAATCAGAAAAGCACTTGAGTAAGTTCTTGTGAACAAGAAAGAAAGAAAGAAAGAAAGAAAGAAAGAAAGAAAGAAAGAAAGAAAGAAAGAAAGAAAGAAAGAAAGAAAGAAAGAAAGAAAGAAAGAAAGAAAGAAAGAAAGAAAGAAAGAAAGAAAGAAAGAATCCACAGTCTTATTCATTTTTTCTGCGACAAAGTAAAAAGGACTACGCTTTCTGGGATTAAAATTTAGCCAAAATCCAGTGACACCTTTAAAGGGAACCTTGTCAATTCCAGTGTGTTTGATGAATCAAGATCTGAGTTGCCAGCTTCCAGGTGGGCGCTGGAGATTTCCCAGAGGAAAAGGGCTGCTTTGGAAAGACAACTTCTATGGCATCATACCCACTGACGTCCCTTCCTCTCCCCAAACCCTGCCCTCCCCAGGATCTACCTTAAGTTTCCAGCCAATTCCCCACCTAGAGTTGGCCACCTTAGCTGGACGCATGAAAGCTCAGGCTGGAATAAATTTGGTTGCCACGAAACCCCTATTTTATTTGTATCAGTACACAAAACAACACATCTGACTTCCATGGAATTAACTGGGTTGCCAGCTCTGGGCTGAGAAATTCCCGGAGATTTGAGGGGTGGAGGGTGAGGTTTGGGGAAGGGCATCAGTGGGACACAATGCCCGGGGGCCACCCTCCAAAACAGCCAGTTCCTCTAGGGCAGGGGTAGTCAAACTGTGGCCCTCCAGATGTCCATGGACTATAATTCCCATGAGCCCCTGCCAGGGGCTCATGGGAATTATGGTCCATGGACATCTGGAGGGCCGCAGTTTGACTACCCCTGCTCCAGGGGAACTTATCCGAAGAGGGTGGGAGATCTCCAGGTACCACGTGGAAGACAGCGACCCTAGGAATTCATAATATGAAGCCCACACTAATACTAATAATTATGACAAAGATGATGATGATGATCATAATATTATAATTATAATAATAAACGTAGCCTTGCAAGTAAAAAAAAAAATCTTAGATAGGAGAAAGCCAAGCTAATTCTATTTATTTAGCCAGTTATCGGTCCCTTTCCTGACTTTTTACTGGCACCGTTCCCTGAGCCCAAAAAAACCTCCACCTGTTGCATATCTACCTGCGCAACCAAGTGGCGGAAGGCGAGACCCCAAGGCTGCCCATGCGAATGGCTCCTCCCCCCCCCCCCAGTGCGCGTTCCGTTTCTTTAAAATAAAGGAACGGAGTTCCGCTTCATGGGAAAAGAGACCCCCCCCCCTTCCCCCGGCAGCCGCCCCCTCCGCGCCCAGCGTTACCCCCGCCAGACCGCCGGGCGCGCCTCGAGCCTCCCGCGGCCTCCGAATCTCGGCCTCGCCGTTCCCTAGCAACGCGGCGCCTCGGCGCTTCCCACTGGAGAGGCGGCGGGGGGGGGGGAGGCACGCGAGTCTTCCGCTCTCAGGAAGGTTCCATTGAGGAGCGCGGGGGAAGGAGAGAGAGAGGGAGAGAAGGTGGGCCGAGATTCCAGGCCCGGCGAGTCTCCGAGGCATAGCAGGAGAAAGAAAGAAAGAAAGAAAGAAAGAAAGAAAGAAAGAAAGAAAGAAAGAAAGAAAGAAAGAAAGAAAGAAAGAAAGAAAGAGGGAGGGAGGGAGGGAGGGAGGGAGGGAGGGAACAGATGGACTAAACTGAGTATAGAAGAAGAGAAAACAAAGTAATACCATTTTGTTGTATTGCAGGTGGAATGCTATGTTATTCTTGTCCACCACCCTTGCTGTCCTGCACTGGGTGTTACTGCTAGGGCCATACTTCACTTTATGATATCAGAAGCAACTGTTCCTGCATGTTACAGTGAAGAGAGTGTGAAGGCTGTTTTTTCAATATTTGTCTAATATAGCAGCCGTTTGTGATGTGGAACATGCAACTGAATGCTGGAACAATGAAGAAAACAACTTAGAATCATAGAGTCGGAAGGGACACCCAGGGTCATCTAGTCCAACCCCCTGCACAATGCAGGAACTCAACTACCTGCCCACCCACAGTGACCCCAATTTCATACCTAAGTGATCCCTCCACCAAAAATCTCCAGAATCCAGCCTGACCTGGAGGAAATTCACCTACCATCCCACAGCAGCGATTAGCAATTTCCTGGGTATGCAAGGAAGGGCCACAAGAGACAAACCCTGGCACATCCCCTCCTGCCCACCCACTCACAATTTATAGTTCATAAAACTGTCAGATGACTATCCAGCCTCTGCTTAAAAACTTCCAAAGAAGGAGGACCCACCACCTTCCAAGGAAACCTGTTCGACTGAGGAACCACTCTGTCAGAGGTTTAGCCAATAACTCTTCTTAATTAATTTCAATCCATTGGTTCTGGTCCTTTCCCCCCACCCCTATGGTAACTCTGAACGCGTGTTCCATTTTTAAAAAATAAAGGGCAGGAGTTCCCTATGTTTTGTGTAAACTGCCCTGAGCCTCACGGGAGAGCAGTATAGAAATATAAGAAATGAATAAACAAACAAACTACAGCTTGTAATATGCAACTTAGTCTCTTTCCCCTTTTTATTTATGAAAGATTTGCAAGCACTTTTCTTTCAAATGGCCCAAAGCAACTGATCAATACAAAATATAAAAGGCTTGCCAATGCAATAACAAGAATTTCAAATGGTGGTGCCTCAGACATAATTTACCCAAGAGATGAGCCTCACAAGAAATAATCATAAACTGATCTGTACATTATACAGGAGGGAAATTGAAAACAAAGATGTAATCAGTTTAACCACAACAAAAAGTCCCATAACATTGTCAGTGTTCCATAAACACAAACTAAACACCATTTGGATGGCTCTGTCATGTATGAGTCTGGGTTATCTCTATAAAGTCCAAATCTGAACAAAACTTCAATTAGTGCCCATGAAACACTGAAACACACCAATTTTTAATGGCTCAGTTTCTCCATTTTTTAAATACTTCAGACTTTGTTAACTTTGTAAACCATTAAGAAACATAAAGCAACTTTTCAAAAGTTCCTAAAATGTTGCATGGGCACCAAAAAAATAAGACCCACTGGGTTCAATGCAGTCTACTCCAAATTAAGATACAAAGGTTTTCCCTCTGCTCTGATCATGTTTATTAATGTATGCATGGTATCTTTGCATCCTTGTCAAGCCTTCCTTACAACACCCCTCCCACCTGTTGAAAAAGAATCACAATCACAGAATGATAGAGTTGGAAGGGGCCATAGAGGCCATCTAGTCCAACCCCCTGCTCAGTGCAGGATCAGTCCAAAGCATGACTCCTACTAGCATCTGATTCTGGACTTTAACCCAGGCGTCCCCAACCGGGGTTCCTTGGAACCCTGGGGTTTCCTGAGAGTTCCCCAGGGGTTCTGTGACCTTTCCCAGAAGTCACGAGATGTCACTGGAGCCCACTTCCCTTCTTGCTCTACAGGCCCTACACAGAGCAGACCAAAAGCATCCACTTTCATTGGATGAAGGAATAGAAGAGGTGCTCATTAAATTTGCAGATTATACTGATAGGGAGGGGTTGCAAACACAGCAGAAGACAGAATCAGGATACAGGATGATCTTGACAAGCTGGAAAACTGGGCTAAAATGAATTTCAATAGTGTTAAATGTAAAGTTCTGCATTTAGGTAGGAAAAATCAAATCCATCAATACAGGATGGGAGAGACCTGTCTTGGCATTAGTATGTGTGAGAAGGATCTAGAGGTCTTAGTAGACCATTCACTGAACATGAGTCAACAGTGTGACTCGGTGGCTAAAAAGGCAAATGGGATTTGGGGCTGTATCAGGAAGTATAGTGTCCGGAAGTAGTGTGCAGAAGCTGCTGTCTGCCACCCTGCCTTACCCGGTACACTCCTCCTTCCCTCCCCTCCTTCCCTGGGGCACAAGGCTCCTCCCCCCCCCCCCAAAAAAAAAAAAAGGTTGATGAGCCCTGCTGCTGATTTCCACCTGGAGCCAGCGAAGCAGCTGTCACAAAGGTGGTGTGGGTGTGAGACGCAAGCCAGGCCAGGGCTTGGGGACTCAGATGATGATCAGCCATTGCTACCACCTCCTCTTATGAAACAGGCAATAACAGCAACTCCTTACACCACCGAGAAGCAGTGGAGCAGCAGAGCTCGACAGTGACCGTGGCAGGCACCCACTCCCCACTGCACTACCTGCGCTCATTGGTCCCTGCCTTGCACCCACATGGGCCCCAGGACTACCACACTTGACCTGTCTGGCCTTGCTACCACCACCACCAACTCCTACAGCCATGAGGCTAGTGGGCAGGCCAAATGTTAGGAAGGGCAACGCCCCCACCAACACACCTGTGGTTACAGGCCTGCTGGTCAGACCTCCCTTGGAGTACTGTGTTCAGTTTTAGGTACCACAATTGAAGGAGGTTGTAGACTAACTGGAGTCAGAGGAGGGCATTGAAGATGGTGAGGGGTTTGGAGACCAAGTCGTATGAGGAAAGGTTGAGGGAGCTCGGTCTGTTTAGCCTGGAAAGAAGACGACTGAGAGGGGATTTGATAACCATCTGCAAGTACTTGAAAGGATGTCATATAGAGGAGGGAGCTGAGTAGTTTTCTTTTGCCCCAGAGGGACAGACGAGAACCAATGGGATGAAATTAATTCAAAAGAATTTTTGGCTGAACATCTGTAAGAGGTTCCTGACAGAGCAGTTCCTCAGTGGAACAGGCTTCCTCAGGAGATGGTGAGTTCTCCGTTGGAAGTTTTTAAGCAGAGGCTAGATAGTCAATGAAGCAGACAGATAGTCTGCTTCATTGACTATGCTAAAGCCTTTGATTGTGTGGAGCACAACAAATTGTGGCAAGTTCTTAAAGAGATGGGAATACCAGAGCATCTTATTTGTCTCTTGAGAAATTTATATGTAGGTCAAGAAGCAACAGTGAGAACTGAACATGGAATCACTGACTGGTTCAAAATTGAGAAAGGAGTTTGGCAAGGCTGTATACTGTCGCCTTGCCTATTTAACTTGTATGCAGAGCACATCATGAGAAATGCGGGATTAGAGGAGTCACAAATTGGGATCAAGATTGCAGGGAGAAATATCAACAACCTCAGATATGCAGATGATACCACTCTAATGGCAGAAAGTGAAGAGGAACTAAAGAGCCTGTTGATGCGGGTGAAGGAGGAGAGTGCAAAAGTTGGCTTGAAACTCAACATCAAGAAAACAAAGATCATGGCATCCGGCCCTCTCAATTCCTTCCAAATAGATGGGGAAGAAATGGAGATAGTGACAGATTTTATTTTCCTGGGCTCCAAGATCACTGCAGATGGGGACTGCAGCAAAGAAATTAAAAGACGCTTGCTCCTGGGGAGGAAAGCTATGGCAAATCTAGACAGCATCCTAAAAAGCAGAGACATCACCCAGCCAACAAAAGTGCGTTTAGTCAAGGCTATGGTCTTCCCAGTTGCAATGTATGGCTGCGAGAGTTGGACCATAAGGAAGGCCGAGCATCAAAGAATTGAGGCTTTTGAACTCTGGTGCTGGAGAAGACTCTTGCGAGTCCCTTGGACTGCAAGGCGAACAAACCGGTCAGTCCTAGAGGAGATCAACCCTGACTGCTCTTTAGAAGGCCAGATCCTGAAGATGAAACTCAAATACTTTGGCCACCTCATGAGAAGGAAGGACTCCCTGGAGAAGAGCCTAATGCTGGGAGCGATTGAGGGCAAAAGAAGAAGGGGACGACAGAGAATGAGGTGGCTGGATGGAGTCACTGAAGCAGTCGGTGCAAACTTAAATGGACTCCGGGGAATGGTAGAGGACAGGAAGGCCTGGAGGATCATTGTCCATGGGGTCGCGATGGGTCGGACACGACTTCGCACATAACAAGATAGTCACCTGACAGAAATTTGGATTCTGTGAATTTAGGCAGATTGTAAGTGAGTGGGTGGGAAGGGTTGTGTCAGTGCTTGGCTCTTGTGGCCCTTTTTTGCATACCCAGGGAAATGTTGATTATCACTTTGGGGTCAGGAGGTGAATTTCCTCCAGGCCAGACTGACCCAGGCTTCTGGATTTCTAGGAAGGAGCATCATCTGGGCATGAAACAGGGGTGACTGTGGGTGGGTGAGTTTCCTGCTTTGTGCAGGGCTTTAGAGTTCGAATAAATGACCCTGGAGCTCCCTTCCAACTCTATGATTCTATGAATTCCAAGGTTATGATGCAGAGCAGGGGTAGTCAACCTGTGGTCCTCCAGATGTTCATAGACTACAATTCCCGTGAGCCCCTGATGTAGAGGAAGGCAATGGCAAACCACCAGGTCAGCTGCTACTTGCTGGCAATTTCCATTCCCCATGCGATGTACATGTTCTTCTCCATTGTGTATCCCTTATGAAGGCAAGAGCCTGGAATCTTGAACAGGCTGTGGGCATTTGCTTTTATGGCTGGATAATGGACTGATCAAAGGTCTGTTCGGCTAATCTAATTTGTGTTTAATAATTGCTCAGCGGAATACACAAGGGAGGGAGCTGTATACTTTTCATCCAACAAGTGATATGCTGACCTTTTAACCACACCGGAATAATCAATAGAAACGCAAATCCCCAAACTTCTAATTAGTAGTCTCGGGAAAATAACATGAAGATAATCCAGGATGAAAATTGTTTGGAAGAATGTGAGGCATTTCATGTGGAGGCAAAAAATGGCACCTGGCTTTGGAAACAGCAGAGCTGGTTCAAATACTTCATGTACATTGTCTCTTGGTGATGGTGACAAGTGTGCTGCGAGGTAGGCCACTCACGTCATGGCTTCACGAAAGAACGAGGAACTTTGTGGGGCTGTGGTGGATTTGAATGCAAATCATAGCTCTTTCTCTTAGCATGTTATATCTCTTAATTAAGTAAGTAGGGTTAACAATTTCCAAGTGGTGGACAGACAGAAACACCCTGTTATTTCAACTGATCTCCAGGCAAAATAGATCCCTTCTTCTGGAGAAAAAGGCTGCTTTGAAAGGTGGACTCTGGGACATTATATACTGCAGAATTTCCTCCCTTCCCCATCCCCACCCTCCTCAGGCTCCACACCCCAAATCTCCAGGAATTTCCCAACTCCACACCCCACATCTCCAGGAATTTCCCAACCCTCCAGATCAGGGGTAGTCAACCTGTGGTCCTCCAGATGTCCATGGACTACAATTCCCATGAGTCCCTACCAGCAAATGTAGTCCATGGACATCTGGAGGACCACAGGTTGACTACCCCTGCTCCAGATGATGAAATAATTAAGAGCAGCAACTTCTAATCTGGAGAGCAAGGTTTGATTCCCTGACCCTCCACAGCTGGGTGACCTTGGGCTCATCACAGTTCTCATAGGGCTGTTCTCACAGAGCAGTCCTGTCAGAGCTCTCTCAGCCTTACCTACCTCACAGGGTGTCTGATGTGAGGAGAGGAAGGGAAGGCGATTGTAAGCCACTTTGAGACTCCTTCGGGCAGTGAAAAGCGGGGTATAAAAACCAACTCTTCTGCTGCTGCTGCTTCTTTTTCTTCTAAAAAACCCAAACTGTCCAGATTCTGACATGTTGTTATGTATGGGAGCAAGATATGGGAGTAGGGAGGACAGCCTCCTATGGCACAGGAGGGTCTCCTGGAATTACAGCTCATCTCCAGTCTGCAGAGATCACATCCCTTGGAGAAAATGGACGTTTTGGAGGGTGGACTCTATGGCCTTGTACCCCACAGATGTTGCTGTCCCATTCAGGCTCCATCCCCAAATTTTCTACCACCCGCCATCTCCTGCCAGTGTCCAGGGATGATCAGGCAAACCAGCCGGGGGACAGAAAGGAGGTGGAAGTCCCTTTCATAACTGTTATAACTACTTTCCTATGACCCAGGCTACAGTCACCAGCAAAGCAAACTCCCCCGTTCAATCCTTTTAATAACTGACAACCTCAAGCTATTTAATAAAGTGACAGCTAAAGCGTGCAGTAAAGACATTTATTTTTAAATTGGACGTCCTTCAAAATGATATTTGCTTCCAGCCTAGCCTGGCCAGTTTTTCTAAGAAGACTCTTATTATTTATATATTATATTATTATTTATAATTGCTCTTTCTTTGGGGAGAACGGAGTCTTTATAAAGAAGGTATGGTTTTAGAATGCAAGAAGCAGTTTGACGTCCTGTGCTCAAAGCGTGCCATCCTGCTTCCAGTTTGAGTCGTTAGCAAGATTCCCATGAAGGCAGCAGTTCAAACGAAGGGTTTGTCTATTCTGCACAAATTGGGATTTTATCATTTAAGATTAACCTGGGCTTTTGTTTGTGTGAGGTAAACCACTTCCAGTTCACTGAGCAACCTGCATGTAGATATCACAGTGAATTGGAGTAAGATCAAATCGGGAAAATTTTTCACTGACTTCCATGCAATAAGAGAGGAGCAAAAGGCACACTGGGTACCCCAGACCACCAATGGAGGAATGCCCCCCCCCCCAGATTTTATCAGTAGAAAGCAGAAGGCCCAGATCATGATGTTGGCACTGCACAGAAAGTGACATCATCACACCAATGACTTCTGGGTGATGCAGTGGTATGTGGGCAAAACATCTATGGTAGAAGTCACTGGCATAATGATGTCACTTCCTGTGTGTTGCTGGTGGCATGGTATGGGCTCTCTCAGCCTCACCTACATCACGGGGTCTCTGTTGCGGGGAGAGGAAGGGAAGGCGATTGTAAGCCACTTTGAGACTCCTTGGCCCATTATGCACACATTTGATAAAGTGCTTTCAATGCGCTTTAGATTATCCTATTCTGCACATGAAAATCCAGCTGCAAAAGAACAGTGAAAGTGTGTTATCCAATGTGTGCGGAATCACAAAAGATAGAGAAAAGCGGTATATAAAAATCAACTCTTCTTCTTCTTCCCTCTACAGACACCATGTGAGGTAGGTAGAGATGGGAGAGCTCTAAAAGAATTGTGACTGACCATCCAGCTGGCTTCATGTGGAGGAGTGGGGAATCAAACCCAGTTCTCCAGATTAGACACCCACCACTCTTTATCACCGCATCATTTTTTCCTTGATAGGAAGCTTCCTTGTCTCATAGGAAGGCTATACCATCACCAGAACACTTTTAGGTAACCCACACCACTGCCTTAATGAACAGGGTTATCCCTCCATAATTATGCTGGAAAGCATAAAGTTAGCTATACGTTTCCCTTTTGACTTGAGGGATGATCTGTTTGCATGATAGACAGTCTATACAGGCAGGATACTGATACGAAAATAAAAAGAACCCTGTGGGAGCAGACCAGTGGTTTCTTGATGGCTTTGGAAGGGTTTCCCAAATGGGTGGGAATTAATTAATTTCTCAAAGCATGAAGAATGTTTCAGGGGTTTCTCAATGGTAAAAAAGTTGAAAAAGGCTGGTTGAGCCCAACAACCTGTTTCACACAGCGGCCAACCAATTATCATGGCAGAGAGGCCAAGGCTTTCCCCTGATGCTGCCTTCTAGCCCTGGTATTTAGAAATTTACTTCCTTTGAATATGGCAGTTCCCTATGATTACATGGCTACTAGCTTTTGATAGTCCTCTCCTCTGCAGGTCTGTCCAACCCCTTTTTCAAGCCATCTGTGCTAGTGGCCATCAGGACATCCACTGGCAGTCACAATCACAACTTAAGTACCAATTGACTACAGCTATATATTTTTTTGTCCTGTATCTGTTGCCTGTTGACTTCCTAGAGTGTCCCCACACTAAAGAGCTATTCACCTTCTCCCCCTGCCCCAGCCTACATAAGCATATGAAGCTGCCTTATACCCAATTTGATCATGGGTCCATCAAAGGTTAGTATTATCTACTCAGACAGTCAATGATGGTCCAGGGTCTCAGGCAGAGATCTCTCATCTCACTGGCTCCCTTTTCATTGGAAATGATGGGGTTTGAACCTGGTCACTTCTACCTGCAAAGCTGGTGCTCTCCCTCTGAGCCACAGCCCTTCTCCTGCACTTGTGCATGGGTATGTACACACATACCGTGATGAGACTAGGGATGTTTCCTGCATCTGCCCGACTTCCCTTCCCATGTCTTTCAGATTGTCTTGCTTTGATTAATATGAATGCTGCTTCAGTCCCTGTTGGAACAACTGATGTCTATTCATTCTCATTTCTTCCAATTTATTTCTGGGGGAGGGGGGGGTGTTAATATAAAAATCCACATTCAGCAAAAGACCTGAAATTCAACAAAAGTCCATTTGGTGGAGTTGTGCTATAAGTTATAAAAATCCCACCTTTTGCCGGATTCACGGGAGCCTCTGTTATCTGCTTTTGCTTTTTCGTATGGTGGTAGGAACAGGGAGCACAAAACATTGTTTCATGCCAGGCATATTTTTTTAAACAACTCCTTTCAAGGCTGTCAGCACAGGGGCCAGAGACCTCCTCTGTCTCCTCTCGTCTCAGCGCCCTGAATTATTTAAAAAGGGATGGGCTGGCAAAAATCTGCTCCAGGAGGATCACCTGGAGCCCACAGAGCTGCTCCTTCCTGTAATGATGCAAAACTAGCTCTTGTTTTTCAAAGAGCTAGTAGGGGAATCGGGCAATCCCAAATAGAAAAGACGTAAATGACAAATGAATTAAGGCTTGATTGTCAATGGTGGGATACCACCAAGCCCTGACCAGGTGAGGCCAGGCATGCCTGATCTTGTCAGATCTCAAAAGCTAAGCACGTTCCATCGGGGGTAGTCAAACTGCGGCCCTCCAGATGTCCATAGACTACAACTGCTGGCAGGGGCTTATGGGAACTGTAGTCCATGGACATCTGGAGGGCCGCAGTTTGACTACCCCTGCTAAGTATTGGGATGGGGGGCAGCCAAGGAAAACAAAAGGTCATGAAGTGGAGACATGCTATGGCAAACAGCCCCCGAAAGTCTCTTGCCTGGCAGCCAGACGATCGTAGGATCTCCTGGCGACACTACACACAAACCATTCAATAAATAAATAACTACTGAGCAAGCTACTCAGTAGTAAACTACTGTAGATTTGCAGAGTCTGGGTTGTTTCCACAGTTGTAGGGCTTCCACTCAGAACATGGGATGTATCTACTGCCCCCTATGTTTCCACGTGCCTTGCAGAAGCACACGATGTTCCTGAGAAGCAAGTAATAGAGCTGAGGATATTGTCATTGCAAGCACACGAGTACATAAAAGCAATGACTGATTGCAGTTCCAGGCCCTTGGGCAGAGTATCATGCACATAATACGTGCAGCCGTGGTTCGGGTCTGCGTTAAATCGCTTAGAGAGATGCCAGTGCCGCTCAACGGGAAACACGATGCGCACCTGAGTCAATTGCTGATAATGGAATGCATGAGATGTGGAACAATCCTTCGTATCTGCATTGCAAAGGAACCCTGTAACTGCTTTCGCAGGTGCATGTGGAACAATGTCTGTGCCCAAAAGAGGACAGGTTCGGGGAAGATTTTACGCAAGCCTTTTAAACATAGAATTGGCTGTATGTGACCAAATGACTAGGATTCTTCCACGTTTTTTTCCTAAAAGAAAAAGAAAATGAATATGGAGAGAGGCAGCTTAACCAGCTTCCTCCTGGTTTGTTTTCGACTGAAGAATCACCCTTCCCCAAATTGCCTTTTCACCCCTGAGGGAATCCTAGAACTTGGCATAACACAAATCAGAAAATATAAATATTTATTGAACCGCCCCATCCCTGTTGGCTCGGGGCAGTTAACAACATTATCAAATGAGGCAAGTAAATAGTGAATCATAGAATCATAGAGTTGGAAGGGGCCATACAGGCCATCTAGTCCAACCCCCTGCTCAACGCAGGATCAGCCCAAAGCATCCTAAAGCAATCTTTAAAGCAAAAAATCATCCCTCATTAAAACAACATATCGCTCATGAACCTGCCTCCTATTATTCACCTCCCTGTGAGAATTATTCCGGGTTTGGAGGGCTTCCTATCGGTGGGTGCTTCCAGTTGGTGTATCCGGTGTCATGTTGATGGCCGCATTTGGTTCCATAATGAAGCCATTGTTGCACAAGCCATCTAAAAATCTGCCTCATTTGTTTCTGGTCCTGAAAGTCCGGAGCGGAAATAAATCCAGGCTCCTTGGTTGACTGACACATCTAGATCCGCTCAAAACACAAAGCAATCTATCCTGGAAGGTCTGTGTTTAAACCGTTCGTCACTTTTACAGTATACAGGCGACAGGACATCCTGTACACACAGTTTGGTCCTTCTACATGGTGCTAAAAATGCTAGAGGTGGCAGAGACAGTGTGGAGCAGAGGAACTGATAACACATCTAGGGTGGTGGAGATTTCTCTGCCTATGTCGATCCTGCGTCCATTCAGAGGCAGGCTGGAGCCCAGGGCAGAGTCTGCACTTACTTTCTTTATTCCATTGTCAATCCTGTTGAATTCAGATCGCTTTGAACTCAATTCTTCCTTCCCCCCCTCTCCATTGAAACAGGAAAGTCTTCTGCACGTGGTTAGGGAGGCTCAGAAGGTGGGGGGGCGGACTCTTTCTTTCTTTTCTTGAAGCCTCTTTCTTTTCTTGAAGGGGGGCGGGGGGAGGAGCCAGGCAGGGAGCCTCTTTCTTTTCTTGGAAGGGAGGGGGAGAGGATCGAAAAAGGCAGAGGAGGGAGGAAAAATCCAGGACCGACAGAAGTTGAGAGAAGTTAGGGGCTTCTCCTTTAAGGCAAGCGTGTCACATGACCAGGTATAGCCTATCAGAGGTTCTCTACCACGGAGCTTTCTTTATTCAGGATTAAAAGCACTCTAATATATCGCACAATAAAGGTAGGGTCACTCCGGATCAATCCTTCTTGCTGCAGAAGGAAAATTAAAATCGCCCCAAATCCAAACGGAAATCGCATTCTGTGTAGAGGGCAGGGACTGAATCGATCTGGGGTTGGAATAAAAGCTCCGTGCAGTTCACACCCAGATTCCAATGACGTGGCCTTTGCAAGAATTACTGCAGTAGATGAAAAGGTGCACCCAATTTTTGCGCCTTGTTCCTTAGATATACAAAGAAAGTAAGAGAAGATCAAACTCATTGAGATGCTGTCAGATCCATGAATGGATGGACAGAATGCTTAGCTGCCTGAGGGGAGGGGATGTCCACAGGTGGGCAAAGCTAGGGTTGCCAGCTCTGGATTGGGGAGTACTTGGAGAATTGGGGGATGGAGCCCAGGGAGGGTGAAGTCCGGGGAGGGGAGAGACCTCATCTGAGTATAACCTCATCGAGACCCTGCTCCAAATCAGACTTCTGCTTTTGTAGGAAATGCTTGAGGAAGCAGGGAAAGATTTTGGCTCATTTCCCACAAGTCACAAACTGGGTACCGCAGCCCATTTTGTTTTAAATGGGCCCCTGACCTACAGAGCTGGGTTTGCAGGGTGAAGGGGTCTTGGGGGGAAGGGGGTGAAAGCTGTTCTCTGCACTCGTTCACTTCAGAAGCCACTGGACCCAATGGTGGGTGTGCATTTTGTATGCCAAGGGAATCAGTCAAATGTCATTTTTTTTACAAAAAGGAACAAAGGAAAAGTTACAGTTATTCCTCTGCTCTCCCCCTCTTCTTCTCCTTCCCTCCAAATATTGCCTGTTTCAACATGAAATCTTGACCTTTGCTTTCATGTGAAACTGATGAAAGAAAGTGTAATAACTTCACAGCGCCCAGTGCCAAGACCGATCACGTTATTAGAACATCAAGAAAGACCACGCTGGGCTCTGCTGGGATAGAAGCAGCTACAACCGCCCGCAAGTGAAAACGCAAACTGAAGAAAAGGCTTTCCCCTTAAGGCAGGGGTAGTCAACCTGTGGTCCTCCAGATGTTCATGGACTACAATTCCCATAAGCCCCTGCCAGCACAGGTTGACTACCCCTGCCTTAAGGGATCATGCGACAATAACTCAACATAAGATAAGGGAATAGGACAAGAATTACAGACCCTCAGGATACAAGGAGAAGGGAAGGAATGGTTTGGGAAGGAGGACTTTCTCTTTTAGATACCTTTTGGACCAGTTTGCAAAAACATACCAAAACGGCCATATGGCCATCTCCCCTTCCCGTCATCATGAGCACCTTTTGGTCGGGTTGCCATCCTCCAGGTGAGGACTGGAGATCTCCCAGAATTAAATGTGATCTGCAGACTACATAGCTCACTTGTTTACTTTACTTACTTACTTACTTACTTACTTATTTATTACATTCATTCCATTTCATTGTGCCCTACTGAGGTCCCTCCCAGAATGCTGTAGTAGTTAAGAGTGGCAGCTTGTATTCTGGCAAGTCACATTAGATTCCCCACTCTTCCACATGCAGCCAGCTGGGTGACCTTGGGTTTATTATAGTCCTGTTAGAACTGTTCTGACCTAGCAAGATTGGTAGGTCAGAACAGTTCTGACAGGACTATAGTAAGCCCAAGGTCACCCAGCTGGCTGCATGTGGAAGAGTGGGGAATGTCTCTAAGCCCCACCTACCTCCCAGGGTGTCTGTTGTGGGGAGAGGAAGGGAAGGCAATTGTAAGCCGCTTTGAGACTCCTTTGGGCATATGAAAAGTGAAAAGTGGCATATAAGAGTGAAAAGTGGCATATAACTGGCAAAAATATATCACTGGCAGTCTTCAAGCAAAGGTTGGATGCACACTTTTCTTGGATGCTTTAGGATGCTTAGGGCTGATCCTGCGTTGAGCAGGGGGTTGGACTAGATGGCCTGTATGGCCCCTTCCAACTCTTTGATTCTATGATTCTATGATTCTATGATTCTATGATTCTATGATTCTATGATTCTATGATTCTATGATTCTATGATAAGAGCCAACTCTTCTTCTTCAGTAATATCAGGGCTTTCTTAGCCTCACCTCACTCAAAGGGTGTCTGTTGTGAGGAGAGGAAGGGAATGCAATTGTAAGCCGCTTTGAGACTTCTTCGGGCAGTCAAAAGCAGGGTATAAAAACCAACTCCTCTTCTTCTAAACCCTGTGCTCCTAAGTGTCACCCTCAAATCTTTAAGTACTTCCAAAACCTAGAGCTGGCATCCCTGCTCTATACCCAAATACAGAAGCTCACACATCTAGAATCCCATTATCTGAGGATAACTGTAGCACCAGTGCTCATTTGGGCTTTGCTGCCCCAGGCAGGCATGTTGCAAATATATAATAAAAAGTGGACTGGGGATCATTTTGTCCATTCTCCTGTCCCACTCAGTGGCCAGCCAATGGACCTGGAGGGCCAACCAGTGGCAGAGGAGCCAAGGCCGTGCCCTGCTTTGCTGTCCAAATGCTAAAAATCCCATTGCCGTCTGTTCTTCTGTGTGGCTTCTTATGAAGATCTATATTCTGTGTTACGTTGGCTTATCTACTGGAATGAAACATGAGCTTCCTTAGCAGGGGCTTCAAGGGACGTGTGGTCCAATCAGCGCCCGAAGGACTGAACTTTTCGAAATAAAAAGATGTACAAGATTATCTGCAAGGCTTCTGGTGGATTTGCTGGCTGGGGTAGCGTCTTGCTTGTTCTCTCATAGCGGATTTTCAAAAATTAGAACCATAAAGAGAACTCCTCTTAAGGCCTCCGCATCGGAAATGTGCTTTATCTCTCTTGCTGAGCCGCAAAGGCTTTTTTTTTTAGAGTCTTAATACCTAATCATAATCTTATCCATTAATTATGAATAAGCCTTTGAATTGACTGGGGTCTTTCAATGACATGCACTGAATAGAGTTGAGATGACTGAGGGAATTAGACAGTGGGAAGCGCACAGAAGCAGGAGGAAGCCCTGTTTCAAACCAGAAGGGAAGGGGAGTGTCATTTTGCCAGCTCTGAGTGGGGGAAAAATCTGGAGATTTTGGAGCTGGAGACTGAAGAGGGCAGGTTGGGGAAGGAAGGGACTGCAATGGGGGTGAAAAAAAATGGTAAAAACAGCTTCTACCATAGAGTATTTGCCCAAATACCAGAGTGTCCTGCGTTTCTAGCAATATGATGACATCACTTCTGGTTTGTGCTGGAAGTGACATCACTGTGTTGATGCTGAACTTATTGCAATGCTGCCAATACATCCTCCCACACCCTGATAGTTACCAGGGGGACCTGGCAACCCAAGTGTCAGCTGGAGGATCCATGGACCCAGATATAGGGTAATGTGTAGTTACAGGCTACTGTGGTCATAAGCTTGTGGGGGGAATAAAGTGTTCTCTGGAGATCTGTCTTTTTTGCCTCTCTATGGTTCTCATGTATATTTGCAAATAAAGCAAATATCATCGGATTTTCAATTCTTGTATAATGGAAAGTAAACCTGGCAGTGCTGCGCCTGGAACAAGGATGCAAACATAATTTCTGAGCCCAGTGTGGACAGACTACTTAGAGCAGAGCAGATGCATAAACTGTAATCAAGTGAGTCATTTTGGAAAGGACATATTTCTGAAATGATACAAAAAGATCATATCCTGGCAAGGGACTCTGGGCTCCCCCCACCCCACCCCACTGCCCTGTATCCCCAGGTCTCCAGTGAGGTGTGACTATCTATTCCTCGCCCCAAAGAATTGGGCCCATCCTGAATTCTCAGCTTGGGGAAGCTGGAAGATTGCAACAGTTCATTAGAATTCCATTTCAATGATATATATTAGTAATAAAACGTAGACAAAGACAAGTTAACAAAAAATGGGTTGGGAATCATCAGACGGCTTCTGACACAGAACTGATTGCTAATTAGGCTTGTCAGATTTAACTCCAGCAGTTTCTTGAGAAGCCTTTCATCTTCTGAATCAGGGCGGTGGCAGCCGGGGTAGGGGTGGGGGGATGGGACCCTGCAGAAACAAAGCATTAGATCCATTCATGAGGGGTGGATGGAAGGGAAGTTTGGCAGAGTGGTAGAGTGTTTGCTTGGGATACAAAAGATTGTCCCCTAGTAATTCTATTTAAAATATCTCCAATGACAGACATAGAGACATACCTTTCTCTGTCTGAGACCCCAGACAGCTACTATCAATCAGAATGATCAATTCAGAGCTGGGTCAACCAACGGCTCAGCTTTTGATAAGGCAGCTTCGATGTTTATTCATAATTGTAGTATTCTGATTATCTCTGAAATGACTGAGGCCAGCCAGCAGCAGCAGTAGCAGCAGGAGGAGGAAGAAGTTGTTTATTTTATACCCTACTTTTCATTACCTAAAGGAGTCCCAAAGCGTCTTAAAAATACCTTTCCCTTCCTCTCCCCACAACAGATGGCCTATAAGGTAGGTGAGGCTGAGAGAGCTCTGAGAGAACTGTGACTAGCCCAAGGTCATCCAGATGGCTGCATGTGGAGGAGGAGTGGAGAATCAAAGCCGGTTCTCCGGATTGGAGTCTGCTGCTCTTAACCGCTACAGTATGCTGGCTCTTTCTACAGCATACACTGTTCCTGCTCTTGGTCCCTGTTATCAAGCTCGAACGTCACCCCACTTCACTTGGAAAGGACCAGACTTCAGCAGACAAGAAGCTCTTGAGGCACAGCAACATGGCTGGCTTTGCAATCAAATGATCCCCATGTCACAACATGAGATCCTATCTATGCAAACCCATCAGGCCTGGGGATCGAGGGCAAATTCCCCATGATGCCGCCTCACTGAACTTCTAGAGGCCTTTCTGAACGCTAAATCGTTACCAATCCAGCTGCCATGATTAATGAGCATGAGAAACCACATTCCAATTCTGGAGGCTGAAAATAGAGTGCCTCTCGAAAATATCTGTGTCAGCAAAAATTTTCCACCTCCACACCAAGTCATCTGTTATGGAGCAGGCAGGCTGAGATAAATTTCTCTCTGCCAGTATAGAATGGAAAGTCTGGCTTATCTACTAATGTGTTAGCTGAATCCCAAATGTCCCTAGCTTCTGAATCTGGAGAGCCGTCTGGCAATAGACCCCCAGGTCCATCCCCACCACCATTTCTGATGCTTCCTACCTTCCCACCAATTAGTCCCAAAGAGAGGTGGTGTCGCGGAGGCCCGAGGATTCCGTGTATTTGATCTACAGGTGTCTGAAGAGAAACTTTTGATACGTTTACCTGGACCGATTCTGCATTTTGTTTTCTCCGTTGTGGTGCTTGCTGAATTCAGATAGATTTGGACTTGGGTCTTCCTCGATCCCCCCCCCAATTGAAACAGAAAGTGTTCTGCATTTGATTGGGGAAGCTCAGAATGGGGAGGGGTGCCAAGCACAGCAGGAGTCTCTTTCTTTTCTTGAACAAGGGAGGTAGGGGGGAGAGGATTAGAGACAGCAGAGGAGAGGGAAATAACAAGAGGCAAATTTCTGTTGAGAGAAGTTAGGGCTTCTGAAGCACAGTCACTTTAAGACAAGCCTTGCAACTGGGAACCAGGTAGTCTTTGAACTGATGTCCTGGCCAATCAGGGAAGACTGCTTTGCTAGCAGGCCCAGAGAAAGGAGCTAATTTGTAAAAAGCAGGAAGCTGCACACTTTCTGATGGTGGTTTTTCAAATAACGAGGGTTATATCCACTTCTGGATATCCCGGGAGAAAGGCAGGGTCACTCCAGATCAATCATGCATGTTGCAGAGGAAAAAATTAAAGCACCCAAAATCAAAGTGGAAATCGAATTCGGTATATACGGCTGGGAGTGGATAAAAAGTTATTTGGACTGGGAGTGGATAAAAAGCCCCGTGCAGACTACACCCTATTCTTTCCCCTTCTTCCTTGATGCTGGAGGAGCAGGTTATGAACTGACCAACTTTCCAAGACAAGACTAGATTCTTCCCCTTTGACTCAGTTGCCAAATGAAGGGCTCTCCCCTCTGCCATATAATGTAAAGAACACCCAAAAGGAATTCTGTCATGATTGCAATGGCTCAGACTAGAGAATCCCTTGTTTTTACGATCGCCAACTCTACGTTGGGGAAGTCCTGGAGTGAAGCCTGGGGAGGGAGGGCAGAGTTTGGGGGTGGAAAGGCTTTCTGCCCAATCTGCAAAGTAGCTGTTTTCCATGGAAAGTGAGCACTGTAGTCTGGAAACCAATTGTATTTCTGGAAGAGCTTCAGGCCCCTCTTCAGGCTGGCAACCTTAAGATGAGGCACTGTGATTATGAAGGAAATGAGCTGGCACTGGGGGGGGGGGAGAGTTTCCTGTTCCTTCCCTCTGCCTTGGTTTTGCAGCAAGTCAGAGGGTCCCTTCTTTGAGTAGGAGACCTTGGCTAGAGACCTCACTCCTTTGCAGATGTGTGCTTTCGACAAGTTGGCAACCTGCTACTAGAGGGGGGGGGGGAGTGACACCTGATGAATGTTGGCAGAGTCGAAATATGCAAAGGAGCACAGCATCGACTGCTTAAAAACATAACTTTAGTGAGAACTGAAACAACTTGGCAAAGAGAGAGACAGTCCTAGCAATCTAACTGACTAGCAGATGAGGAAAGAGACATTGTTCGTGGCGTTTTTTGCTGCTCCACTAGCATCCTTGTTGCTTCATGCCCCTGCAGCTGATAGCCCCTGTGGGTAGGCCACTGGCCAGCCCCAGGCCTGCATGGTATTAAGAAGGAGAAGGAGGAGGAGTTGGTTCTTTTATGCCACTTTTCTCTACCCGAAGGAGTCTCAAAGCGGCTTACAGTCGCCTTCCCATTCCTCTCCCCACAACAGTGAGGTGGGTGAGGCTGAGAGAGCGCTGATATCACTGCTCAGTCAGAACAGCTTTATCGGTGCCGTGGCAAGCCCAAGGTCACCCAGTTGGCTGCGTGTGGGGAAACAGGGAATCAAACCCGGCTTGCCAGATTAGAAGTCCGCACTGCACCAAGCTGACTCTCAAGTGAGACCTGGGGATCCCCCGGTTTTACAGCTCATCTCCAGGCAGCATAGATCAGTTCCCCTGGAGAAATTGGTTGCATTGGAGAGTGGACTCCATAGCATTATACTCCACCGAGGTCCCACCCTGCCCCAAATCCCACCCACTTCTGGCTCCATCCCCAAATCTCTGGGTATTTCCCAACCCAGAGCTGGCAAGTCTACTGGGATTTCTGGGCTTCGTGATGTGTTGGGAAGCCGCTCCTGCAGCATCACATTGGGCTTCTGCAGCCCTCCTTTGGACAGAAGTGTGTGTGTGTGGGGGGGGGTCTGACCCTGAACGGAACCCTTGCTGCTTCAGAAGGTGATGCGATGCCATTGTGGGTGTCAGAATAAAAGACGAAGATCTGGGAGACCCGTGTTCAGTTCCCCATTGTGCCACGAAGCTTGCCAAGTGACCTTGTGCACAGTCCAATCCCTCAGTTCTGTTGTGAGAACGAAATGAGAAAGGGACAGCCATGTACAACATCCCGCTCTCCTGGGAGGAAAGGCAAGGTAGTTGAATAAGTAAGATAGAACTACATCCTTAGAGGGAAAGATATCCTGAGTTTTCCTCTTTCAAACCCTTTGCCAGGATTAGGCAAAGCCTGAATGGCATTTCTGCTTCCTGTGTGTTGCGTGAAGCATATTTACAATTTTAATAACCGGCGAGTGAGACCCAAGTGCCTTCATAAAGGGAGATTATATTACGAATAAATATCCCTTATTAGCGCGAGGCTTTCCATGGCGCGAGGCTTTCCGTCAAACGGCGTTAATAAAAAGGGAAAAATGGAAACGGCCTGCCGTTGTTGCCTCCGCTTCCAAAATGAGCCACGGAGATGAGAGCGGAAGCTCCCCAAGAATTAGGATTTTTATGTGTGCACATAATCATTAGGGATGTGCACAGAACTGCAGACGGTGCACAGCTGCTGGAACCTGTGTCCACTTACTGCTCTTGATGACTCTTTTCGCAGGCTATGGGCAAAAATTGCTGAGAGGCGCAACTCACATTGTTTAGCAATGACCATGTCATGCCAAGAGGAGAGAGGCTGCATAACCTCATAGCACAGCAATTTCAGCAGGCATACTTTAATATATATATATATATATATATATATATATATATATATATATATATATATATATATATATATATATATATATATATATATATATATATATATATATAGCCATGTTTGTTTGGACTTGAGATGACCTGAGCTCTCTCCAGGGCGGTTGGCACAGAATTTGGGGTCACACCTCTTTCTGACTCCGCTGTGCTAACAAATTGCCAGCTGCATGGGGCAAGAGGATTTATAGATATGTCAGGGGTGGCCAAACTGTGGCTCTCCAGATGTTGATGGATTCCAATTACCAAGTCCCTGCCAGCAGTGGCTCATAGCAATTGTAATCCATCGATGTCTGGAGAGCTACCCTTGATATATATGGACAGTGGATAAATCTTCAGTTCTGTGGGAGAAATTCAAGACTGTCCCAAGAACAAGAGCTGGGAAAGACTTCTTCACCCCCAGGAGTAATTAAAACATGGAATTTACTGCCGTAGGAATTGGTAGCAGCTGCAAGCATAGACCATTTGAAGAGGGAGTTGGGTAAACAGATGGAGCTGAGGTCCATCAGTGGCTCTTAACCACCAGGTATAGATGAACCACTCTGTCTTGGGCACGGATGCTCTGTAGTCTTGGTGCTTGGGGGGCAACAGTGGGAGGGATTCTGGAGTTTCGGTCCTGCTGGTGGGCCTCCTTATGGTTCCTGTGTTTTTGTCACTGTGTGACATGGAGTGTTGGACTGGATGGGCCAATGGCATGATCCAACATGGTCCCTCTTACGGTGTAGTGGTTAGAGCATTAGACTTGTTGATAGCATCATGTCACAGCTGATTCACAGCCAGCTTGGTGTACTGGATAGGAGCACAGACTTCTAATCTGGAGAGATGGGTTTGATTCCCTGCTCCTCCTCCACATGCATGTGGAGAAGCTGGATAACATTCCTCTGCTCAAGTAGAGCAGAGGGAAGGGGGAGGAATGCAGGGAGAGGTTCCAAGTGCTGAAATAACAGCAATAATAAGTAAAGGGTTAAAAATATTCACTAGGCAGAGAGAGCCAGAGCAACAGGCTGCTCTGAGCACTCTGATTGGCCAGCAATAGGTGAGAGGAAGCTAATAGCTGTGTTCAGGAGAGATGTCTTTCTTATTCAAATGCTGGTTCTGAGAGCAGTCTGACAGAGCTGACTATCCACTCTAAGTAGAAACTCTAGCTAGCGAACTGAGTTTTCTACTGACAGCTAATCCACACAGGTTTTGGACAACCAGAGCAGATATTTGGCAGTGGTAATTTGGGCAATGAGGTTAACTCCCAATTCAGGCCAAATTGGAAGGAGGATTCTTCTAAGGAGTGGAGGACCCTTGCCCAATTAGAAAGGGGAAATCAGTAGTATGTATTTCCTCTGGCTCGCGTGTGTGAAAAAGGGCTTCAGACTCCTCAGTAGGCAGTGGGATTCTGGTTCTTCTAGGAAGGAAAAATGGAGGTACTAGGAAAGAGTGCCCACTTAACAGAAGCCAGGAAAGTTCAGGGGGACTCGGTGGTTTTAAAAATAAAAGAAAAACAGATGTGTTTTTAGACAAACACCAGAATGAAACCTCTGTTTAAAAAATCTCAACCACTAAGAATAAGCCTACAAGCATCTCAAAAGCCTGTAACTAAGAGCTTCTAACTTAAAAAATTATCTAATTCCTCATGCCAACTATGCTTTTCGTTTTTGTAAAATAAAATATTTTATTTGTTTGTTGTTAAAAATGCCTCAGTGTCTTTCGGATAAAAGGTTATATGAAAAAGGGCTCTACCACTTCCCAAGAGGGTTCCAGTGCTGAGTAAAGCCCCAAAGATCTAACAGTGACACGGTGGGATGCTGAGCTTCATGTTTACAACTTAAGAACCACACTGCAAGGCTAGCTCAGTCTGTGAGGCAACAACATTTTTTTATTTTGGAGGGAAAATTTACCTCAGAGTGAGGAAGTGTGTAGAAGTAACCGTCATAATCTCCCTCTGTGTTTCAACCCCAAATCACCTTATTCACACACACATCTATATCTGCCCCCACTAGGGTGGCCAGGTCTACAGCAAGAGACTTCCCACCCTGGAAATCCTGTTGCTGCCACCCCTTGACAGCATGAACCAGAAGTGCTGCCATCATGTGGGTGCAACACCCTGGTTTTCACCAAGAATTCTATGATGAAATCCCATTGGTGAATCCCAGAGCATCATAATATCAGCACAATGTTGTTCAAGTACATCCCCACGCCATTCGGTCTCACATTGCTGGAATGGCAGCCTAGTGACCCAATGGAGGCGTGACACTTTGCTACGTTCCGAAAGGCATCCCAGTTCAAGATACCATTTCCCACTGATAACACATCCAGAGTCATTAAAGAACAGCCATGCATTTTAGGCCAAACCAGATTGAGAGGCCCAATTCATACTGATCAGACTTTCAGTTATAATTTACAGAGAAGACAGAAGCTGGTAGTATACAAATATTCCCCGACGTCCTTTGTATATTGAGACGCCAAGAATGAATAGGAAGGAAGGTGTGTTAAGAGACAGATTGTTTCATAAACAGACATCCAACATATGTGCTCTCACTGTGATTCTTCTCCTTACAGTGAGTCTCTGTCTCTTTTCTTTTTGGACTGGACCTCAGGATTGGCCAGTCTCCCCATAAATATAATGGACCCTAAGCATAAAGACAAAAAGAAATGTCATTCAGATGTCAGTTTAATAATATAAGTATTGAGTTTCAACTTTTAGTGAAAGGAGTGCATTGTCAGAAATTCTAAGCAAAAGTATCCCCAACAGATGGTTGTCTAGACTTCCAATAACTGAGAGTTCTTTTTGCTCCAGGTAACTGGTTCCATTGTCCAAGTGTGTTTACCTTTAGGTAGGTTTTTTTCTCTCATGCAGTAGAAATATTTTTTTTTAATTGCTGTTAAGTCACAGCTTATTTCCCAGGGGGTTTTCGAGGCAAACAAAAGTTCAGAGGTAGTATGCCACTGCATGCCTTTGTATGGTGACCCCGATCTTTCTTGGTAGTGTCCCAACCAAAGACCAGCCAGGGTGTACCCTGCTTAGCTTCTGAGAGATGTTGGAATAGGCTTAGCCTGTGCTACCTAGGTCAGGACTCAGCGGAAATCTATCTGTAGATGTTTGTCTGAATCTGAAGAATCTATATCTGAACACTGAGCAGGGGACTCATAAAACCTCATATTCTGCCACAAATTGTGTTAGTCTTTAAAGTGCTACAGGACTCTTGTTCTTTCCTACAATAATCTACTATCATCATATAAATTAAGTCCAGAACTAGCCTTCCTTTCTGGAGCTGCAGAGAAGGTCTTTGTCCTCTTCTGTGAGTCATCCCTTCAGGTATTTTGAAGAAGAAGAATTGGTGTTTATATACTACTTTATCTACCTTAAGACGTCTTTACAGTGGTTTACAAATGGTTTCCCCCCCTCCCCCTTTTCCTCACAACAAGGCAGGTGGGACTGAGAGAGTTCTGAGAGAATTGTGACTGGACCAAAGTCACCTAGCAGGCTTCATGCAGAAGTGTGAGGAATCAAACCCAGTTCTCTAGATACTACACTGGTTCTTTGAAGAGTACAACCATATCCCTGCTCATTTTTCTTCAGAAAACCATGATCCATCAACACTTTCTGAAAGACCTGTTTCTCAGATTTCTGACAATCTTTGTTATCTTTACTATTTGGTTGTAATCCTTAAAACAGGAGGGAATGCAGCATAGTATAGCCTGATCCTGTCAGATCTTGGAAGCTGGACAGGGTTGGTACTTGAACAGAGGACCACCAAAGGTCTATGGAGGAAGGCAAGCCACCTCTGCTTCTCATTAGCCTCAAAACCCTTTGCTGGGGTGGCCGTATATTGGCTGTGACTTGATCCTCAGGGGAGGGTGGCATACAATGTGAATGAATGAATGAATGAATGAATGAATGAATGAATGAATGAATGAATGAATGAATGAATGAATGAATGAATGAATGAATGAATGAATGAATGAATGAATGAATGAATGAATGCGTAAGAGCCCTGCAAGTACATCGGCTGGGGTGGCCAAGCCTGAGGAGAGCAGTTTGCTTATATCCATACAAGAGCTCCATTCAAAAAGCAAAAATCTGGTTTGGCTATCATGAAGGATAGGTAAGATTTTAGCCCCCCAAGATAGGAATAAGACAGTGAACCTATTTTCATTTCTAATCTTTCTATAACCTTTCCTTGTCATATACCTAATTATGCCAAAGAAATGTTTTGACATTACTGACATTCAAGTGTCAAATGCAGGGATTATAATAAATTATCTTCCATTACAGAACAAAAAAAAATCATTAAAAGACATTTATATCCCGGTCAATGGATGTGCTATGGCAATTGTTTTATTGCTTAGAGCTGACATAGAGCCCTTGGCTTGCTCTGTAGGAATCTATGCCTTCCAGAACCTGATAGTTATTCCTTCTGAGGTTTATTCTTCTTTTTTTTTTAAACTTGTTTCTGATTTTTGGGTAATGCAAATGAAGAGGGGGAAACAACTAATTAAATAGCTGATTCATTTCCACTAACCAGGCGCTGTGGGTTAGAGTTCAAGGACAGTCCATGTACTGATGGGCTACATTTCCTCAGCAAGACAAGCAGTGACTACCTGATGCCATTTTAGGTCCACAAAACAGCATGTGAGACAGATGGGTCAGACCCATAAACAACTTATTGTGTTAGCCCTGTAGTGCCTAGCACTTTCCCAGTTTATGCCCTAAACCACCCCATTCTGGTAGTTGTAATTTGGATGTGTCCTATGAGAAGCCTATCAAGTTTATTTTTTTTCTCCTGCTGGTTAACTCATAGATTCTCTCAATGTGATTTAATCCTTGCTTTGTGAGAGGCACTATCTAGCCTGCCAGAGGCCACACCTTGAATAATGTGCCTTTTCCTTGATAAAGCACTAAAGTCTAGCCATTAATTTCCCAGGCATGTCAGCTTCTGACATGGCATGAAATACACATAATATGTTGTTTACTTGGTTTTGACTTTCTCCCCCTCTGCCTTCTAACTGTGGAGAGCTCAGAGAATGCATCATATACTCAGAGGTAGTTTTGTGCAAGGCAGGCTTGGAGGACTTTGTCTTTTACTACGAGAGGCTGTTGACCTTGCACCAGGAGCAGTTCCTTAATATTTGCGTGTATGTGACTACCCTCAGTCATCAAGGGACATTGGATTTCTCTGCTTCAATGCTCAGGGAGCATTGGGCAGAAATCACATTGTTATAATCCAAGAAACCTGAGCAATATTTGAGGCAGAAGTGAATAGTTATGCAGTCATCAGTGCACTGGCAAGGCCCTCCAATGGCAAAGTCAAAGTCAGTTTAGCCTGCTTGGTTTCTCCAAATGCATCTCCCTATTGGGATGAAATTAATTCAAAAGAAATTCCATCTAAACACCCGGAAGAAGTTCCTGACAGTTAAAGCGGTTCCTCAGTGGAACAGGCTTCCTCAGGATGTGGTGGGTTCTCCATCTTTGGAGATTTTTACACGGAGGCTGGATAGCCATCTGACAGAGAGGCTGATTCTGTGAAGATTCAAGGGGGTGGCATGTTACAGTAGATGAGCAATAGGGTTGTGAGTGTCCTGCATAGTGCAGAGGGTTGGACTAGATGACCCAAAGATCCCTTCAGTTATTCTATAATTCTATGAGATCCACTGGCAATATTGGCACTAGTTTAACATGAAAAAAATTGGTTCTATTCATCTTTCCCATTCTATCTCCAGATCAGATAGCCAAGGGGCATTTCGGCTTGACCCTCAAAATGACTACAGCCCCTTCTTACCCTCGCAAGAAAGTACTTGCCTGTCTCTCAGAGTATACTTTTGCATCATAGGTACTTTTGCCAATAGATAATTCTAGACAACATTTGGCTTGAATATATTTAAATACTGGGGTTTGAGAGGGCAACTGCAGTTGCCATGGCGCCACCCTCCTTTTTAAAAATTAAAATTAAATTAAAAAAAACAAAAACAAACGTGAGCTACTGTCCTCAGGTACTTACTAAGTGTGGGCAAAAGTGCACAGTCCTTGAAGAGGAATGGCACTTGGGTCCTAATAAGGTTTGCCAACTCCGGATTCAGAAATCCCTGGAGATTTGAGGCTGGGAAAGACAGGACTTGGGTCAACCTTAACAGGGTATAATACCATAGAGTTCGCCCTCCATAGCAGGTACTCCCCACCTAGGGGCACTGATCTCTATAGTCTAGACTAGAGACATCATTCCAGAAGACCTCCACTCCCCATCTGAGATGGCCACCCCTGATATTTATCAATGCATCCCCTTCCCTGCTGGATTTAGGGATAAACTCAAAGAGTTACATCATCATCATCATCATCATCATCATCATCATCATCATCATCATTATTATTATGATTATTTAATTTATATCCCTCTTCCCCCAGAGGCTCGAGGCGGGTCACATAAAAACCCCATAATATTGTCATTAAGAAAATATATCTATAATGTCTGTTCTTAATGCCTTCATCTTCATACATATGCAAAGATAAAGCTTTTGCACTTGTATTGTCCATAGCATTTCACTGAGAATAATAATATACTTTTCACCCATATGGGGACTTTTAAACTGACATCATTCAGGGCCTCGTCATGTCATAATTAAGTAGGGATGCCAGTCTCCTCCCCATCCCTGCCCATTGCAGCCCCATAATCTAGCTCTACTTATACTGATAACATCATTCCCGATATATCCCTCAGATGAGGACATAAGAGTAACCATCTTAGACCTGACCCAAACTCCCCTCCATTCAGACATCATGCAGAACTATCATTTCATTAAGCTAGCCATCTGTACAGAGGTGGACATGGACACCAGTAGTGATTTGAGCTCTTCATTAGGACCCCAGCATGGTACAAGCAGAACTGAGAACTCAACACACCTACCCCAAAAGCCCCAACTTATATACACAGGCAAACAATGGATCTTCCTGGCAGGGTACACTATTGGTCAGGTTCAATGTCAACTGACTGGATCCAGGGAACTAGCCATGCGTTGGTCATAGTATCATAAAGTTGGAATGGTCTCCAGGGTCATCTAGTCCAACCCCCTGCACAATGTAGGAACCCACAACTACCGGCCCACCCACAGAGACCCCAATTTCATGTGATCTCCCAGACCAAAAATCTCCAGAATCCAGCCTGGCCTGGTCAATTACACTGTAGACACCAATCCTGCTTCAGACCTCAAGCTCAGTCCTTGGCAGGTCTACAGATACAACATGGGCCACACAGATAACTATGTTTAGTAAGAGCTAAACTAGCTGAGGCAGCTTCCATGGGTCCAAAGTGTGGACACAGCCTATGTTTCAAAGCAATTTTAAAATGCCACAAATTGGACTGCAATGCAGTGGGCAAAGGTGCTCCTGTTTCCTTCAGCCTGCCATGTTCCCTTGGGGCATTTTTAATCTCTAAAACCAAGGTGGCACCCACAGGTTGGACCCCTAAATGCCATCACATCTACCGTAGTCCTTACAGAGCATGTCAAACCAGGATCTGAAACTATGGTTTGAAGTTTGTTTATTAGCCCAAATTAGTCTTAACTCTGGTTACATGCACATTGTAAATGCAGACATCTTGGCTTCTTTTGTCTTTTTTCCTGGTGCCCCCTCACATTTTCTCTGGTTAAAGGAACACTGATGATTATGTTATCCGTTCAGTCGTGCCCGACCCATGGCGATTCTATAGGAAAGTTTCCGCCATACGTTTCTGTCCATGACTGCTTCTTTTAGTTGGTTCATGATCATCCCTGCATCGGCTTTGATTGTGTCGAGCCAGCGGATCCTTGGGTGACCACGTTTCCTTTTGCCGCTGACTATGCTGAGCATTAATGATTTTTCTAGCAAGTTTGATCGCATGATGTGTCCAAAGTAAGTGAGCTTTAGCCGTAATAGCTTCCCTTCTAATGATATAGTCGGTTTGCTCCTCTCTAAAACTATCTTGTTGGTAACTTTGGCTGTCCTTGGTATTCACAGCATTTGTCTCCAAGTGTTCAAGGAACACTAGGACAGAGCTAATGAGAAAAACAGCATTTATGAGGCAACCCATGAATCGAGTGTCATCTACAAGGCAAAACCTGTTTCACAAACTAGGAAATCCTAGTTCCACATGACGTCTTGAGCAAGCCAAACACTCCTGCTGCACAACTCGTCAAAAATAAATTCTAGCTTTTTTTTTTTTGTCTTTTGCTTTTCTGTTTTTGTTTTCTGCTTTTCTGTAAATGCTTTTTATAAGAACAAATAACAATAAAAACTGAATTTAAAAAAAAAATAAAATAAATTCTAGCTTTCCCTTCCACATAGTTTGCTTAAAATTAGAGTTAATGACCTCCAGGTGAGACCTGGAGGGCTCCTAGAATTACAAGGGATCTCCAGACTACGAAGATGAATTCCCTTGGAGAAAATGGCTGCTTTGGGAGGTAGATTCTATGGTACCCTGCTGACATCCCTCCCTTCTTCAAACCCCACCATCTCCAAGCCTCCACCCCAAATCTCCAGGTATTTCCCAACCCAGAAGTGGCAGCCTTAATCAGAATGAGGATAAAATGCGAGCTCCTGAGTCCCCGTTTTATTACTTGCAGGTTACCAAAAGCTTTGCTAAGGTTATGATAAATTATCAGGAATTCAATGTGGAAGTTCCTGTAACAAAAATACTGATTGTGTAATTGCTAAAAATAACAGTAATTTCCCCCTCTTTACTGCAGCCACTGTTATTTCCTGAAAATGAACTGTCACTCATTCTAATCCGCAATTTAAAGCAGCAGGTTAGTTTAGACAATTTGATTTTAGCAGAGATCATAAAAGAGTAAAGTAGGATTTTTTTTTTTTGCACTAAGCGCTGGTTGTTAAATATTATAGAGCCAATAAAAAGGGATTTTCTTCCCTGTTTTCTCCTAAGCATATTATGCCAATAGCAGCCACATGGCTGCAGGATCTATTTAGAATCCTAGCCCCTCTTTCTTTACAAAATACCCACGGAAGCCATGAGTCTTCCAAAAATGACAAATCTGTTAGGGGTCCACAATCAACCAGAAGTTTTTTTTTTTTGGGGGGGGAGGACATGGCTATGGCACATGTAGTTTTAAGCAGTACATGCTCAATGCATGCTGTGAGAAGATTCAGATAGGTAGGCTGCATCCTGCTATCACTAGGATGAGTACCATAAGCATGCAATGTAGGGTTTGTGTTAACTGATCTTTATTAATATTGGTGATAGTAGTTCTACTACAGGTAGTACTAAGAGAAATGGTAGTAGCAGCCTCTCTGTTCCAGCTTGCTATGACTTGTAGGGTAAGCATTTAAAGACCCCCACCAAGCAGCTGAGACTCAGGATCAGCTGCTTGGTGAGGTCTTTCTTAATCAGCTGAATCACAAGTCAGCCAAATCGAGCCCAAATCAATTTGGGCTTCTCTGATTTGGCTGATTTAAACTGATGGGCTGTCTGATTTGGCCTGGATACACCCCAAAAGTACTCAAATCAACATTGATTGGAATATGTTGGGCTTATCTGAGCTGAATCATGCCTCCCTGCTACAGAATGATTTCCTGGAGTAGAGTCATGCCCTTTGCAACTGTTGTATGGGCTCTGACGGAGAATCATATTAATACATTACATTTCTAGTTATAATCATGAATCATTATAATGTTGCAACCAAGTTATGGTGACTGCTCTTTGGGGTTTTAAAGGCAACAGCTAAAGCAGAAATTGTTTACCATTGGCTGCCTCTGCATAGCAACCCCAGTCATCTTTGGTGGCCTCCCATCCATATACTAACCATGTCTGGCTCTGCTGAAGCTTACCAGCTCTGGTTAGTCAAGGCTATTCAGGCTGCCATGTCTAAGTACTCATCTTTTAAAAGGAAAAATTAAGCATGAATGCCACAAAAACATCAGGGAACATGGAGGGTATACTTGGTGACTAACCTTACTTCATAAGGTATGAAAGGGGCTTGAGGTAAAATTATAGGCCATTCACTTGTCAGTTATAAGTCAACTGCTTCTCTGGACATTAGCATTCAACACACCCTGTACACTTCACAACAGAGCAGAAATGAGCACTCTTTTTGCCTAAGCGTGGATGCAGCACCAACACACATACAAGTCCTGTCCTCATGATTTGGGACAACTATTAAAAGGCATGGAGATGAAGACACGAAAGTCAGCTGACTTGTTCACTCAGTCTCACGCAATTCTCCTCTATACTACTGTTGGGATACCACATGGCTTTTGTACTTACCAAAAAGGACACCCATGTCAGGACATTCAGGCCAAGTATTTGATTCCAGCACTCCCATCCTTCACCATTACCTAAACCATGACTTGTAGCAATGTACCTGTTGAATTATGCTTCAGGATAAAGAGGAAGGGTCGGTCAGCCACAAACTGGTTCTGTGCCATGCTCATGATTGCTGTCACATGCATTCCTGCAATATATAGTGTTGTCTTTTAAAAGCACAGTCATTGCCAAAAAATTGCCGTACGAGCTTAACTGCAGAGCCTAAATTCCTCTCTTATATCCAACCGTAACCTGAACTGATTTATTTTAAGCATCTATATTCTGCCTCCTACACAGGGATTCAATGAGATTTGCATATAAAACTGACAAAAACACACAATTAAAACGGTGCAAACAAGTACTCAGGACTCTCTTCCAGCAAGTGGTAGGAAATGAAGTCATGTGGACTATCAGCAAGGACTACGCAGACAGTAAGCCACAGACAGAAAGACAAGGACCAAGAGCCCTTCATCTCTTAACCTTGATCTTTTCCACCTTGGTCATCCACCCCTTTGGATAGGCTCAGCCGCAAATTACCTCCCAAACTGACTCCAAACTGTTTACCAAACCTTTCGCATGACATGACGTGACACTGCCTATACCAAATCACTCAATGGTGTTCACAGAGACATCTCAATTAATGTCTGAAGGGAGCATCACTGGAGTATGCTGGAGGTGCGACTTTTTACAGCATTACGCCAATGTTTGTTTGTTTGTTTGATGTGTGTTATAGCCTTTGGACTGATACCCTACTGAAAAGACAGTTCCCTTTAAAGTGTGTGTGTGTGTGTGGGGCGGTATCAGTTGAGCCAATCCTGCAGGGAGAGTTCTGCCTGCAGGATCATCTCCTTTGCAGATATATTAAGTCAGGTGGCTTAGAAGAAGAAGAAGAGTTGGCTCTTATATGCCAATCTTCTCTACCCAAAGGAGACTCAAAGAGGCTTACAGTCACCTTCCCTTTCCTCTCTCCACAACAGATAACCTGTGAGGGAGGTGAGGCTAAGAGTGTTCTGATATTACTGCTCATTCAGAACAGTTCTATCAGCGCTGTGGTGAGCCCAAGGTCACCAAGCCAACGGCATATGGAGGAGGAGCGGGGTATCAAGCCCAGCTCTCCAGATTAAAAGCTGATGCTCTTAACCACTACACCAGACTGGCTTAGGGACAATTTTGATAGGGGCAGTAGGTCAGTTCAACACAGGACAATGATGACACCAAAATGACAACACAAAATCGAGGCGTAGCAAGAAAACACATTCAAATTGGGGGAATTCTCACTTGGAAACTGTGAGTCACAATCCAAAGGGGAAAAATTGTTGCAAAGGAAGATTCGGAAAATGCAGTGTCACAAAATTCAGATCTGCTCTGAAGCAAAATTTTGTGCACAATTTTTTGCATTCTTCGATACTTTAAGAATGCCGATGCAGGGGTTTGTTCTTGTGCAGAAACAGAGAAAAAGACTGCAGCAGTCAAAATGGGAAGAGAACTGGGCAATGTACAGAAGTTTCAGCTATGGTGTCCCTAAATGGGTTTCACTATGCTGTGCAGAAAGCAGTAACTCACGGTAAGGTTTGACAACAGATTTGAATATGGAGAGCAGGAAAAGACTGAGAAATCAAAGCTAAAATCAAAGTTTCAAGGAGCTGGATGGAGAAGTTCCCTATGAATATGGAAAGCAATGGAGGAGGTGAAGATTTGGGAGAAAAAAATGTGCAGTGAAGTCTTGGTCCTATAAACTCAAGTGATGATTTACAGCAAGCTGTGAATTTTTATGTGCCCCATAGAATTTTACCGATGTAGGACTGTGTGTTTTATCGAACAGGGTCATTTAAAAATAAGCTACATTTTCTAAACTGTAAGCTACTGAAAAAGGAGAGTTTCAGGGGTGGCCTGAATACAAAATGTTTTTCCAGGGTGACAGCCCTGCCTGGCTGGGTGCAGTACATAGAAGCACTTCTTAAATCTCACATATCCCATTTAGTACCACATCTCCTCAGATAATTGGAGGCAGCAGCGATTAGAGCTGAGGGAGAAATAAAGATAGCAGAATGAAGCCAATGGGAGAAGTTCAGAAGAGAAAGCCTTTCAAAAATAGGTGCCAGGTGCAGGGGATCCACCCTCTTTTGTTCAAGCTGCCGCGGAAACAGCTTCCCTCCCACCCACCCTGTTATGTTGGCTAATGCTGTTTATGGTAAGGAATGGGGCCACTGTCATTTGTCTTGGAATGCATTTTGTCACAGCTGGCAGTTTGGGCATGGATGGAGCCTGTTTTGGGGGAGTTCAGTCTGAGCATCAGACTTCCCAGGTTGGGGCCCTACGTAAGACGTGGCAGGTCTGCGAGCGTGGCCGACCCTGCAGGGGAGGCATGTGGCTCACAGGGCCAGGTAGCCTGGGGTGGGACCAAGGAAGACGGGCATCTCTACTTGGCACCCCAGGGTCTACTGCGCTGGCCTGGGGTGGGAACATGGGAAGTGTGTGTTTCCTCTTTGCACCCCAGGTGGGGCATTTCCCTACAGTGAGATCCAGCAGCATGGGGATCCATGTTCCCAGTGCCATCAAGCACTTTTGTTGTTTCTGTTTTATGAGGTTTTATTCTTTGGTAAGCGGCAGACATGCTGTCTGAAGCTCTGCCCATGAGGCTGGGAGTTCAATCCCAGCAGCCGGCTCAAGGTTGACTCAGCCTTCCATCCTTCCGAGGTCGGTAAAATGAGTACCCAGCTTGCTGGGGGGGTAAACGGTAATGACTGGGGAAGGCACTGGCAAACCACCCCGTACTGAGTCTGCCATGAAAACGCTAGAGGGCGTCACCCCAAGGGTCAGACATGACCGGGTGCTTGCACAGGGGATACCTTTACCTTTACCTTTTTTCTTTTATTGTAAACTGCTACGAGCCAGACTGGATTGAGAGTGGTGGTGAATTAATAATAATTATGATAATAATAAGAATAATTTAATATATTTACCACACTTTTCTTCCAAGAGCAAGATATGGAAACCTAACAAGCCATGGGTCTCCAGTTCTCCATGTTATCCTCACAGAAAATAGGAGAAACTAGTGTAAGCCAAACTGAGAGAGGCCCAAGGTCGGCCACTGTGTCATTCACGTTGATTAAGCCTTTGAACTGGTGTCTCCTCAAGCTCATTCCAACACATTACTAGACATTGTAGCTGCTACCACATGGGTCATTTGAATTATTTGCAAAGCCTTCTTCCAAGATGGGATTCTCCAGTGGCAAAACCATTTCATGGTCTAAATATTCACCAATCACATTTTGATTGTATTGGATTCATTGTCAAGGAGATTTTGATGGCTGTGTAATAAGATAACTGAATTTGTCACTGATTGATAGATTGATATAGATATAGATATATAACCAAGAAGATTTCCTGTAATAGATCAGATCACAGCATGCTCTCAGCTCGGTATCCAAAATATGACATAGAAGAAAAACAGACGTTAAATCTTGTTAAATGCCTTTCACTTTACAGATCACCTACTGTTCTCAACTGGCTCTTATCAAGTGAGAAATGAATTACAGCAGTCTCTTTTTTTTTTTCTTCCTCTTTAGTTACAAATCATCAAAAGGCAATTGAGCCATTACTAGAAAATCCTCGCACACCGTGTCGTTGTTTTATAATATGGTATTTTCTTTGGGGATTTAGCAAAAGCTATCAAGGATAATAACCTGATAGAGATGCATTCAGCTGAAGAAGTCGAAATCTCAAGATGTGGCTCTCCATTCTGAAACTCGTTTCAAGGGCATATTTGCGACTACATTCACAGTTAACTATAGTTATTACCTTCCCCACAGGCATTTGTCAAGCAGAAAGTTGAAAATGGGCCACATAAACTCCAGAATGTGTTTGGGAAGAGTGGCTTAAATACATGGCCATAAGGAGGAGAAAAAGATACCACAGCAGATTGTGCTGTTAAAATAAAATCTGGGTATGTCTAGTTTTTTTATTAACACCTTAGCTTGGTATGGAATTAATCTGTGATGACGGCTTTGCAAATTGTACCATGACTGTGCCACTTATTTATAAAAGACACATACAAAACAGCTAGCAAAGCAGGTAGACGTAACTTCCAAGGCCTATTTAGCCCTTTAAGTCAAATTGAGTCCTGAAAAGAGCTCAGATATGGTGTCTTACAAACATTTATGCAGACTTGTAGCACTCAACAAATTATAGGAGTGGTGGTTCACTCATGGATGTCCATCACCTAATAGCTATGGCAAATAAAATGTGTGTGTCACCCAATGGAGAGAGTGTGGATTAGTGGTTAGGAAGTTTGGGGGTCCTAAGCTCAGATATCCTCACTTAGCGATGAAGTGATATTGGCCCAGTCTGTCTAACCTATTTCACAGAGTTAAGAACATAAGAAGAGCCTTGCTCTATCAGACCAGTGGTCCCTCTCATCTCACACAGTGGCCATCCAATTTCTCGGGAAGTCTAACAACAGGGTACAGATGCTGAGGCCTTTTCCTGATTTTGCCCCCTGGCATTGGTACTGTATGATTAAAATATGGAATTTGCTGCAAGAGGAGGTAGTGATGGGCACAGGCATAGATAGAGGATAGGTCTACCATGAAGGATAGGTCTATCAGTGGCTACTAGCCATGTTGGTTAAAGGGAACCTCAACGTAGAGGCAGTAACCCTTCGAACACCACTGCTGGAGAAGGAGACAACTCCCCTATTCCCTACTTATATGCCTCCAGGAGAATAGATGTTTAGCCACTGTATGAACAAGATGCTGGACCATTGCTCTGACCCAGCGTGACTCATGTTATATTCTTAACATTTTACAATTAATATAGTTTTTGTACTGCTGCCTGTTCATGGAGCATAATACTGCATTCTGTACCTAGTCAATCAGTCTCATAAAAGCAATCTGCCTGTTCTTGTGGCCTTCTCATTAATGTGAATTAGACTGGAGAACTTCCCTGTGGATTGTGCTACTTTTGGTCACTTCTTCGAAGTTTCTGGAAATGAACTTCTCAAAAGACTGGGAGAATTATATCCCACAGCGAGGAATGAGTGACTATTCTTTAATTTGCTTTTTAAAACTGGCTTCTTTTTATATTTGCTTATCTTTTCATCCTCCATTTGAGTTCTGTGTGTGTATGTTTTTTATATATATTGCGGCTGGTGTCATAGATTTGTTTCGTATTCCATACACACACACCACATTCTTATATGTGTTGTATATGCAACACATTTATACATGTAAGATAAATGCTGATGTTTTGATGAACAAATAGCATTGGAAAATGTATCCACTTGATGGGGAAAGTTCAGTGTGTATAATAAAGAATTGTAGATTTGTTTTGTATACAGGAGATGCAAAAAAGTCAAAATATAGGTTTTCAAGTCAAAGTGACTGATATTGAAAATTCAAAACCAATACTAAGAGAAATCTTCCTGTGATTGGTACTACTTCCTGAGTAGTATTTAGTTACTCCATTTATAGCTCACTTTTCTCCCCAATGAGAGGCCAAAGTTGGCTTATATCATTTGCTATCGTTCCATTTTATCCCAAGGACAACCCTGTGAATTATGTTAGACTGAGACAGGCCGATTCCACGTAGCAACAGCTACTTCAGACGACTGGTGGGTCCCCATGAAGACACATTTCAGTGAGACACCTAGTGTCCCATTAAAATGTATCCCCCTGTGAAACACAGTGCCGACAGAACGGTTCCGCTGTGCCAGGGGGTCCACATGAGGGGTTATTTTGCAGGCAGGTGGGATTGCATAGAATGCAATTCTACCTTCCTGCTAAATAAAAAAAATGCCCTGGTCCACCCCACAGTGTGGCAAAGCACCGCAAAGCTGACCAGGGCATTTTTTGCCCCTCTGGACCATCGTAGAGCAGGGCCACTGTAGAGCCTGTCTACACAGGCCCACTGCAGGACAGGCTCTGTTGGCCCCTGCAGCAGGCTAAGGGACCACGGATTCTCCCATGTTCCCTTAGCCGGGGCCAACTGAGGACCCAATCCATGGCAGGCCTGGGAGGACGCCTGCCCAGTGGCTGTGCTATGAGGAAGCAGGGATTTGCTCTGCTTCCATATGACCAGTCTTTTCCTCCCGTGTGGAATCGGCCATCGAGGGACATGCCCAAGGTCACCCAGCAAGCTGAATGACCTCAATCCTAATCCACCACTGTAACTTCTATACCACTCTGGTTTTCAATGTATGCTCTCAATCACAGTTCTGTATACAGTGGCAGACTTAAGACATAGATATTCAGACAACATATTTTTATGCTGTCCCTGACTGATAAAAAGCACTAGTGTGATGCGTCTGTATGGGTACAAAGTCATCAATTATCAAAACCTTTTAGCAAAAACAGCTCCCTCTGGGTCCTGGCCTTTAGAACCTTTTAGGTTGGGGAGAATATGTTCTGCCTAAATTAACTTCCGATCAAAACAGGCTTCAGAAATAACATTAGTGGTTATTTCATACTAAATAGGGGGCTATTCCTCATATTAACAATATCCTGAAGTGGATTTCTCCTCTCACTTCCTTTGGGACACACCTTTCTTTTAAAGGTCAAATCAGGTACAACTTGATTATCAGGCTCTTCCACTTAAAGGAAGAAGAAGAATAGTTTCTATTCTCTGTTTTGTCATTACTTGAAGGAGTCTCAAAGTGATTTACCATCTCCTTCCTTTCCTCTCCCCACAACAGGCACCTTGTGAGGCAGGTGGGGCTGAGAGAGTTCTAAGAGAACTGGCCAATATCACCCAGTAGGCTTCATGTGGAAGACTGGAATCAAACCCAGTTATCCAGGTCAGAGTCTGCCTTCTGTTAATCACTACACCATTCTGGCTCTCTTTTAAAAATTTGTTTAACGTCAACTATCCAATGTGGCTGTTCTTCCATCTCTGAAGTAAATGCATGAGGCGGATGGAGTTAGATTTTGGAAAGGTATAGAATGAAAATCCCCATTTCATGGCCATTTCCTCAGACCTCAATGCAGTATCTTTTAAAAAAATTCCTCCACGTTGTATCTTGATTGGTCTAATAGCCCTACTTAAAAGAAAGGTTTAGGATGTGACAACTTCCATAAATTTCCCAGATAGAAATGAATTCCATTATGCTCCCACCACTCTCCAGTAACAGAATAAGTCAATATGACTGTGAAGACCTACCAACTTGGTGTAGTGATTAGGAGTGCAGATTTCTAATCTGGCGAGCCGAGTTTAATTCCCCGCTCCCTCACATGCAGCCAGCTGGGTGACCTTGGGCTCACCACAGCACTGATAAAGCTATTTTTACTGAGCAGTGATATCAGGGCTCTCTCAGCCTCACCTAACTCACAGGGTGTCTGTTGTGGGGAGAGGAAAGGGAAGGCAAATGTAAGCTGCTTTGAGACTACTTTGGGTAGAGAAAATCGGCATAGAAGAACCAACTCTTCTTCTTCTACCAGCCCCAAAAGACTGAGTCAGAAACTCCTTAGAAGGGGACAGAGAGTAAACCAACCTGCTAAAGCCTAGAAGAATGCCAAGCTCTAGAGAGAGCTAGACCATGACCTGATTGGCCCAGGAAAGGCTAACTTAATCACATATAAGCAGGGTTAGTCCTGGTTAGTACTTGGATAAGAGGCCACTGAGGAAGCTCAGGGTTGCTATGCAGAGACAGGCAATGGCAAACCATCTCTGCTTGTATATTTTCCTTGAAAACCCCATGAGGGATTGCCATGGATCTGACTTGACAGAACTTTGACCAACAGAGAAAACAAGGGATGCTTGAACCCCCACATGGTTCAGCTTATGCTATTTTGTTGGCTAGGAACAGGGAGACTGCTTTTTGTTTAACCATTCCTTGTCCCATTCGTGGTAAGGATCTTCGCCATGTTACTTTCTAACAGCCCTGCATGATGGGGTGGGGGTGGGGGTTGCACATGTCCCTTCTCATGCAGTCCCAGCATTTGCTGGCAAGGGCTCATGGGAATTGTAGTCCATGAACATCTGGAGGACCCCTGGTCTAAATAGCTTGCCCCTTCCCCACCAGAGTGGTATGGCTTTCCCGTGTTTTTCTTTTCCTTGCTATTCCGTACTAAGATTCGTATGATCTATTGTCACGATGCATTAGCTTCTCCTAATTCCCAAGCTTTCATCCTTCAAACGGCCTAGTCCTTTACGTTGTGGAGATAAAATGGGGAAATGTCTACAGGGAGCCGTGAGAATACTGATACATGAGTGAGCAAGCTTTTCCCTTCCTCCCTCCTTTCCTGGGATGCTGAAACAGTAGGTAAAGAGGTCTATTGTTTTCATACACAAAAAGAGAGCCTGCAAGAGGATATAAACTTTGGGCACGTACGCCCTCCCTAGTGCATACCTCACTTCACTCTGATGCTTTCAACATTTCTTTTCCCAGCTGGGAAAAAGATGCCTAAAGCCATGAAGTTCAATATAGGATAGCTGGTCTTCAGCTCCCCTTATCTGCGTGTTCTGTCCTGATTTAAAATACACACCACAATATATGAAGATACCTGGCTTTTCACCTTACCCGGTAGAGGGGAAAGAGGTTGGCAGCATCCTTATCACTGATCTCTCCTGTAGGCAGGACACTGAGCTCCACTTGTGAACATGAGTTTCCAGTATTAAGGCTTCTAAGATCTGGACTTCCACTAAACCAGGGGTAGTCAACCTGTGGTCCTCCAGATGTTCATGGACTACAATTCCCATGAGCCCCTGCCTGCATTTGCTGGCAGGGGCTCATGGGAATGGTAGTCCATGGACATCTGGAGGACCACAAGTTGACTACCCCTGCACTAAACTATGGAGCTGTAAAGGTAAAAGTAAAGGTATCCCTTGTGCAAGCACCAGGTCATGTCTGACCCTTGGGGTGACGCCCTCTAGCGTTTTCATGGCAGACTCAATACGGGGTGGTTTGCCAGTGCCTTCCCCGGTCATTACTGTTTACCCCCCAGCAAGCAAGCTGGGTACTCATTTTACCGACCTTGGAAGGATGGAAGGCTGAGTCAACCTTGAGCCGGCTGCTGGGATCAAACTCCCAGCCTCATGGGCAGACAGCTTCAGACATCATTTCTGCTGCCTGACCACCCTGCGCCACAAGAGGCTCTTATGGAGCTGTAAAACTTGCTATATAAACCTTCTGCTCCTACTCTGCCTGGTTCCTCTTTACTATGCAGACAGCTTCCCTGCTAATTCAGCAAGTGCTTGGCCTTAGCCCCGACTACCTGTCTGCGCTGGACAGCTTTCCCTTCTCCCTTCTCACTAGCCAGAGGCTCCAGCGATGGCAAGAATGGCACATTGATTAGCAACAATCCTGATAGGCTGAATAAGCACTCTGCCATGGCCTTACCAGTCGATGCTGCCGCTTCGCTCCCATTTTCGTTTACTTCAATGCAGACTTTTTGAATCGCCTGAGAAATGTGTACATCAGCAGAATCTGATGGACGAAATGAACAACGAAAAGTTGGTGAGTGGCAGAAATGCAAGGATCCATTGCATTCTTTTCAACCCAAACACCTTTAGTAAAACGTGGAGTGTTAAAAGCAAGAATCGCTTCTGTTGTTCTCCAGTACGCCAGAAGAAAGAGGTAAACACAGATTAGTACGTGATGAAGTCATGTTCAAGGTTCAAGGGGGTGGCAGGTTACAGCGGATGAGCGATAGGGTTGTGAGTGTCCTGCATAGTGCAGGGGGTTGGACTGGATCATCCAGGAAGTCCCTTCCCTATGACTCTATGATTCTATGTGGAATGGATTTCTACCACATGTGAGCATATATCCTATTTCAATGTAGCTTTTCCCCCCCTTTCAGGACACAAGATGTCAAAAGGACTGTTGCCATTATCACTTTTGCACAGGGTAGCCACAAGAAAAGCCTTCTTAGCACTAATTGTTTACTATCCCAAATGCAAGGGCCAGACAAGATGATACAGTGTTCCCAGGGATGTTTTGATCGCTATCACCATTTTACCACAGGAATTGCCTCACTTTATGGACACCATGGGTGGGAGGGGGGGAGCTGGTCTTGCTCAAAACTACAGCATGGCCAGAAGGGGCTTCTATTCCCCTCAACATTTTCAGCTCTCCACACAGTATTTTGACAATGGTGATGGGGGGGGGGAAATAGGAGCTCATCCCCCCTCCCCAAATCCTAGTCCCCAGATCAATTGGGTCCCTGCAACATTTGTAAAGAGAGAGAATTATTGCGATAGAATGGCAGTGTTGTTCCTGGGGGGGCTGCATTGTCTAGTTTGGCCCTCACAGTTTTAGGCCCTTAAAAAAGGTAAAGGTAAAGGTATCCCCTGTGCAAGCACCGAGTCATGTCTGACCCTTGGGGTGACGCCCTCCAGCGTTTTCATGGCAGACTCAATACGGGGTGGTTTGCCAGTGCCTTCCCCAGTCATTACCGTTTACCCCCCAGCAAGCTGGGTGCTCATTTTACCGACCTCGGAAGGATGGAAGGCTGAGTCAACCTTGAGCCGGCTGCTGGGATTGAACTCCCAGCCTCATGGGCAAAGCTTTCAGACGGCTGCCTTACCACTCTGCACCACAAGAGGCTCATTTTAGGCCCTTAGGTTGTGAAATTCCCTCAGAAATTTCATATTGAGGCTGCCTGGTTTCCTTCAGAGTTCTTTGGTAGGTTTCCCTGAGGAAGAAGCCTCGATTTGCTTTGAACAGTATCCAGTGAAAACCTTCAGGTATGAAAGACATACATGGGAAAATGTAGTAATCCAGTACATTTGTTTTTGTTTCCCCCTTCAGAAGGAAATGACCTCCCAAATTTGGTTTGAAGGTTACTTTAGAGAACAGTGACAATGTACAGAGTCCTGTGAGGGCATACATTAGTCTTACGAAAATGTTTTGGTTTCTCTCGACATTCTGCGTAGAATTTTACTGGATTTGTGTAGAATTTTACTGAAAATGTCCATAGTGGCTGTGATCCGAACACTGTTTATTTTCATATTTTAATTTGAAGTCTAAAGGAAACAGGGGCTCTAACGCAGACTAAAAAGTTGTACTACACATTATCACACACGCACACATATACAAAAAACAGGGCTTTGTTATGTCCTTGAGCAAACGCTGAACCACACTTAGTTAAAAGTACATTATTATTGCAGGCGGTGAGAACTGAAAGCAGAGATAAAACTTTTACAATAGCAACATCAGCACTATGAATCAAAGCACCTGTTAATCCAGAAAGGTCACATCCATTATTAAATATCTCGATCACGTTGAGAGCCTGGAGGGTTTCTTTCAAATCCACTTTTTGCTCCATTTTAAACCTGGAAGAATTTAAAATACAGAAGGTGGTGATTCCATGAGAAACATATTGCTCTCCCAAGCTGTGGGCATGATCCAGCCACTACGTGGGCCATCAACTACAATGGGTGGGGACGTAAGCATGGGGTGGTTCGTAATTTGACACAAGAGGTATGGCACTCTACACAATCAGCCTTGTCTATCTGCAAATAATCAAGAGTGCAGACAATCTAGAATCATAGAATCATAGAGTTGGAAGGGGCCATACAGGCCATCTAGTCCAACCCCCTGCTCAACGCAGGATCAGCCCTAAGCATCCTAAAGCATCCAAGAAATATAGTGTCCAAATATCCAAATATAGTGCATGAGATGTTGACATGCCACTCACAGCAGTGTTCATTACCCCAGCCACCGTGGTAGGCATTGTGTATCTGTTTTGTACATATTCATAAATGTCCAAGACTAAGGAAGTAGAGTTGCCAGCTCCAGGTTGGAAAATACCTGGAGATTTTGGAGGTAGCGCTTGAGGCGGGCAGGGTTTGCGGAGGGGCAGAGCTTCAATGCCATAGACTCCGAGTTACTAGGTAACCATCTTCTCCAGGTAACAGAGATCAGGAAATCTCTAGCCACCACCTATAGGTCAGCAACCCAAGAAGCCACGGTTGTTTCCCTTTTTGACCCTATACAGCCGTGCACTCTTCTATGAACCAACTATGAAATCTCTTTTTAATTTTCCCTTTTTAGCTTGTTGGATTCAATAAATGAGCCATCTGGTAAGCCCAGAGCAGTCCCATTTGGTCTACAGCTGCTGCACCCAGATGTAAATAGTGTGTGTAAGGATGAATGGCATATGTAGTGATGGGATATGGCAGCAGGTCATGGCAGGTTACAGGGTCCCCTTGCATCAAACTTCCACCTCCAAGTAGGCAATATTAGCTGCTGATCCATGATCTACCAAAAACAATAGTAATTGTTAAAGGCCAGTTTCATTTTTTTCTGTCTATATTTTGGATTGGATCTGGGATGTTGTTTAGTTGATTTTCTTTTCTTCTTTTTATTGTTTGCCTATTTCAGCAGGTAATGATTCTGTTCTTATGGATTTCCTTCTGGTCTGATTATTGAGACACTGCAGGGACCATTCCGTGGGGTTGGTTCCCTTTGGGGGAGTCAGTCATGTAGATGCGTAGTATTTTGAAGTCCAGAGTAGCCTGAGCTCATTGGAGCTTGGAAGCAAAGGTGGATACGCCATGGTTAGTAATTGGATGGGAGACCACCAAAGATGACCATGCAGAGAAACGTAATGGCAAATTATCTATGCTCATCTCCTGCTTTGACAACCCCATTAGGAAACAAAACAAAATGTCACCTTAAGACCAACAAAATTTAATTCCTAGTATCATTTTCATTGTTGGTCTTAAGAGGTGCCATTGGACTCAAACTTTGCTCTGCTGCTTCAGACCAACACAGCTACCCACTTGAATCTGACCCTGTGATGGGTCACCATGACTTGGCTGTGACTTGATTGTACTTCATGATGACGATGGCATTTTGGAGGATTTTTTTTTAATTACTAAGATAAAATTAGTGCACAGGTAAAGATAAAGATATGTTTGTACAGGGCAGCTACCCCACAACTTATCTTGCCGAAAGTGCAAATTAGTTGGATCTAAATTTACTTCTAACACAGTGGTTCTCAACCCTCCTAATGCCACAACCCTTTAATCCAGTTCCTCATGTTGGGGTGGCCCCCAGCCATAAAATTACGCAAGTGTTCTTTCACAGAAATTAAACCGAAACTGACCAATGGTGTGAAGATCCACTGTTCATGGTTACATATAAATTGGGTTTTCCCCCCACAGGGTTTCTCAGTTCAGTTCTGCCTCTTGTCCCGCTGCCCTGTGCTGCTGCCACCTGGAGTGCCTGACAGGATACTGCACTGTGCTGGAGGCGCTGCTGGAGCGGTTGGTGGCCAAGCACAGGCGCCTGCAAGAGGAGCGGCAACAGTGGCAGCACCCCCCCCCCCGGCCAAGCTGCTTGCCCTGCTGCAACCCCTGTGAAAGGGTCATTCGACCCCCAAAGGGGTCCCGGCCCCCAGGTTGAGAACCACTGGTCTAACAGAAGGGCAGGATGCTGTTTCTGTTGGCTTCAGAGGAGAGGACACACACTAATGGGTTTAAACTTCAAGTACAACAATATAGGCTAGATATCAGGAAAAAAAATTCACAGTCAGAGTAGTTCAGCAGTGGAATAGGCTGCCTAAGGAGGTGGTGAGCTCCCCCTCACTGGCAGTCTTCAAGCAAAGGTTGGATACACACTTTTCTTGGATGCTTTAGGATGCTTTGGGCTGATCCTGCATTGAGCAGGAGGTTGGACTAGATGGCCTGTATGGCCCCTTCCAACTCTATGATTCTATGATTCTATTATTTTTACCTATTGCCTCTTCCTGATGCGGATCCACCAATTTTCCTCCTTGTCCTCCAGGAGTAGCATGTCAAGGAGATTGCCGGGTTGGAGTGGGATGGGAGGGAGGGAGGGACATTTTGTTCCACTGACAAGTGCCTTGCATGAGCAGAACATTTAGTCTGGATCCTTGTTCCACATTTCAGCCAAATCACAATCATCTCTGCTAGAATATAAATTGCTCTTTCTTCACACGTATCTTTCTTTCACATCACTTCTTTAAAAAAAAAAAAACCAAGCTCTGAAGGGTCCCTCCTAACAACAAAATGTGAAGAGCATCACTATTGTTTACTGAAAGTCTCTCCCACTGCCCGTAGAATCTTGCCACTGAGGTCTAAACCCCCAGAACGCACCCACTCAAAGTCACCCGACTCCAAACTCACAGCTTGGTTGTCCATACAAAGGGGTCAGACAGCTCGTATCTTAGGTGAGCCATGGTTTGGTTTGGTTTTTCCAAGTTGAGAGCCAGCACATTAACATCCTTGTGGGAAAATATATATGTATATCCATGGAGATTTTTATGGCATTTTTAATGAAGCTCAGCGTTGGCAGCTCTAATGGTATTAAGCTGATTTAGTATTATTGGATCAATTTGGATTCCCCCCCCCTTTGTAAACATTATATGACAGAAAGGACAGCCACTGTTTGTCAATTTCATTGGGCGCATCGTATTGCAATAAATTGCCTTGACTGTTTGTGCAGAGAGTATTAATTGCTGTCGCTCAATGGTGTTTCTCTGCTTATATTTTGTTTGCTGCGGGGGAGTAAGACTGGCAAGTTCATGTTTGTGGGGGAAGAGACTGAGGAAAGGAAGGAATTCAGCAGGGATGTGATGCCACAGTCCATCCACAAAGCTGTCTTTTTCTCCATTGTGTGTTGATCAGTTGTCATTATTGCTCTAGAGCAGGGGTAGTCAAACGGCGGCCCTCCAGATGTCCGTGGACTACAATTCCCATGAGCCTCTGCCAGCGTTTGCTGGCAGAGGCTCATGGGAATTGTAGTCCACGGACATCTGGAGGGCTGCAGTGACTACCCCTGCTCTAGAGCATAGAACTCTAGCCTCCACCTTGAGGTTTGCAACCTCAGGGAGGTTAGTGTGCCTACGTCTATGAGACTCGCCCTACCCTTTGTCATTGGGTCTGATCATCAATAGTACTTCTCCATGTCCTACAAAACAGAATCAGAGTCCAATGTCACCTTTAAGACCTTTGTTGGTAAATCATTATTGGTCTTAAAGATGCCACTGGACTCTGATTTTATTTTGTTGTGCTACTTCAGATCAACAGGGCTACCGAATTTTTCTAAGACCCGTTTCCCCCATTTTCAAGACAAGTGAATCTTGCAAAAGCTGAAGCCGGATTTCCCTGGTTGAAAGTCCACCCCAAACAATTTCCTGAAGAACTTATATGCCCCCCTCCATCAAAGCTCTTATAAAGGGGAGGCCCGAAGGTGAAAAAAATGGGACTGAGTTTAATTTTAATTATGGATTTTAGAGTTTTAAAACCTATTTAACAATTGTATATTCTTTTGCAAACCGCCCTGAGCCTCTAGGGAAGGGTGGGGTGTAAATGTGAAAGTAAATAAATATATTTATTCTGCTTCCATGCTCTCTAACAATGAGAACTAGACCCTCAGTCAACAATTCCCCCTGAGGGAAAGATTCCTTCTCAGTCAAAGCTTCCACTTCTGAGCCTTTCTCTTATTCATAAGAACACACACAATTTCCTACGGCCCAGGACAAACATGGATCCCCATTCCTAGTACATCAGATTCTGAAAATGTCACAGAGTGCAGATTTTTTTTTAATCCACAGGAACAGGGTTTTTTGTGTTACAAATCTGGGGAAAACAGGTTTACAGAGACATCTGAAAAGTAAAAACAAACAAAAAAAAGGGGGATGGGGGATTTTTAAAACCCTGACATTACCGGGGGAGAAGGGAAAAAGAGAGACAATGATTCTATCTTGCAGGTTCTCAATTGCCATCATCTGAGTGGCCTAGCAACCCCCAAAATATATTAGCAGGGCTGGGAGAAGAAGGGGACAACAGTAGTAGTCAGAAAAGAAACTGACTTTACCCTTCTTTCCCCTTCCCACTGTGATTAACAAACCAGCAACAAATGGTAGTTTAGTATTCAGGTGTGATGCCAACCAGCAAGTACCAGGTATCTCAAGTAATCAGGGTTCGGTCAAACCACGGTTTATTGTAAGGTGACCAGATTTCAACATTGGTAAAGCGGGACACCATTGACCGGGAGGGTTCTTGATTAAAAATTTGGTCTACATGGAGCAACAAAAAGTTTCATAGAACGCAGAGAACATAAAAATAGTATTGTAATATATATATTTTTAATGTCAACATAAGTACAATTTGCCAGGTGCCCCCAGATGTCCCTCCAAAAGTGGGACAATCTGGTAAACTTAGTTTATTGTCATGTCTGAATCAAGCCAAAACAAGGCAGAAAAGAGAAACGTCCACTGGTAATCGGGCAGCAGGAATATAGTTCTCATTTTCTAGAACCAGTGAGGCTATTCTAACATCCCGGTCTACTGTTTCCTAGTGTCCCCCAGCACAGAAATTGGTACCTGACAGCTCTAATATAGGTATTTGCCTCACCAGACACTCACTGGAGAAATTACTAAGCATAAATGGCCATTAGTTTAAATAAGTGCAAAGCTCCAAGGTCAGTAAATCTATTTGCCCTTTTCGGTGTCTTAATTCCCCAGCTCTCCCACTAGTGGGATTTAAGATCAAAAGGGATAATGAGAAAGCACAGAGCCCCGATGAGTTCATTACATACCTAGGAAGGCTGATTTCTACATCCTCCTCTTCCATCTTGGCAAACCAGTCTTTTATCAGCTCCACTGTAATGAGGTTTTCAACGTCTTCGATAGGCACGTCTTCTGCAGGAAGGACTAGAACTAAACTGAATTCCTCGCCTTTATAGGGCAGCTCCAAAACCTGGTAGCTCACATTATGGTCAGAAAATTGGCCTGAAAGAAAGGACAGAGTATAAGAAGTCTTAGCAGGCAAACTTGGCTGAGACTTATTTATATTTATATGCACACATACATACAGTGTCTTCTCTATAGCTAGCCACTTGATTTAAGATAACAGCCTAAAAGTTATTCTTGGTGCAATCCTAGGCAGAGCTGGTAAAATTATACAGGTCTCCCTCCTACTCCTGCCTCTCGGCTCCCCTCTTATTTTTATACCTTCTCCAGTTCAGGTGGCCAGAAGAGAGGATTTAGGGAGGGGGAGGGGAGGCAGACTGTTTTTTTAAGTTGTGTTGTATTACTGTCCTTTATTGTTGGATTTTACTTCCCTGAACCTGCATGGGGGGAGGGGGCAATATAGGAATTTAACAACAACTACAATGATGATGGTGATAATGTTAATAATCATAATAATAATAATAATAATTATAATGGACAGTGTTATCAAGGCTGACTTATGCTGATCACGTAGGGTTTTCAAGGTAAGAGACATCCAGACTGGTTTGCAGTTGCCTTCCCCTGTGTCATGCTCTTAGTATCCCTTAGTATCATCATGTGGCCAAAGGCTATAGAGCAGTGGTCCCGAACCCCCGGTCCGGGGACCGGTACTGGTCTGTTGATCAGTCGGTACCGGGCCGCGGCTCCTCCTCATCCTCCTCCCTGGCTCCTGCCTTGGGGGCTGCCCTGCCACTTTGCCACCAGCTCACCTTTGGTGCTCTCCAGTGGCCGCCATGGCTGGGGCTCCCCCTCGGCGTGGCACTGTGCAGCTGCTGCTGGCAGCACCCCCCAGAGGACGGCGGGAAGTCAGGGGTGCCAGTGGGAAAGCAAGTGGAGCAGAGGCTCATGCGGCGGCGACATCCCTCAGCAAAAGACTACCCCCACCCCCGGGCCTCAGTAAAATTGTCAAGCGCTGACTGGTCCCCAGTGATAAAAAGTTTGGGGACCACAGGCTTAGATGTTACCCATCCAAATACTAGCAAGGGTGTACTCTTCTTAGCTTTTCAGATATGACAAGATCAGGCTAGCTTGGGCTATCCAGATCAGGGTGATGGATTTAGAAAGGTGTAACTCTGTTTGCGATTGCACTGTTAGTCCATCGATACAAGAACACTAGCTCAGCAACAAAGTCACATTAATTTTTTAAAGGACCTTTGAAGTTACACTGCCTTAAATAATTTGTGGAATCTAAGCAAGAAAGAGGCCCAGTGGACTTTGAGGGGCCAGCAAAGAGCAGGTCCCCCCTCCTTGGCAATCTCCCCACAGAGGAACAGCTTGTCTCACAAGCTAGAACTGAGTGGTTTCGTAAACAGAAATCCACAAATGGCCTCCTGATAGAGCTTGTTCTCTTTAAAATTCAGAATACTTTGTGCCTTATCATTTCATTCTTCTGGTTAGATTCAGGGGAAAGAGAGAGATGACAAGTTGAGATTTTGAAACTTGGAAATTATTTGACAAGTATGGAAACAGGCTATTTAATTGGAATGTCACTGATATTGCTTTACTATTTTGGCAAAGGCGTCATTGATGTATTTCGCCCTTTAGATTTCACAATGATCTGTGTTTCTATGAAAAATTCCAAAATAAAGTACATTTTAAACCTAAAGCGTCACACAACGTGTTCTGGTGGTGAGGCTCATTCTAGGAAGAGTTGTGTTACTAGTGAATTGAACTAAATGGAAAATAGAACTTAAAATGGAAGTTCTAAAAGCTCACTGGAAGAAAGGGGTCACTTGTCACAAGACATCTCCATCAACGGGATGTGACAGTATCCAGTTCCGGCACATAGCCAAACACCCAGGAAAAGTACACGCCAAAAATGGATTCAGCTTAAAGACAAATGAATTCCTGAAGTAAATCCATCAAAGAGGCAATCTGAAGGACAGTGGGGCTGGATTTTGAGTTGAGCACTTCATCCCACTCTGAGCTAGTTTTATTCCTCAATATCTGCCTTGGAAGGTATAGTCAGAGAGGTAGCAGCTGGAGTGCTGTGTGTTGACTGAAATGACTTGGCTTTCACCATGAAAATGACTTCAGGCCTCCTCCACAGCTGGAAGATCCTCTTGACTCAGGGACAGACTCCTCACATCAGAAGAGTACACTAATACTAATACTAATGCAAGAGCCTCCACTGGTGGAAGAGCCCCTTGCATCAGAGGAAGACTTCTAGCATCAGAGGAAAACACCAAAGGAAGGGAAGGGGAACGATCCAAGCTGCAAGGAGAGAAATATATATATGAGTTACCAAGCCTTGTTCTGAGCTGAAGATGCATCATGGGTACATTGATTACTGAGCCATCACTCTTTGTAAAATCCATTAAACTGGTGCTCTCTGCATCGAACTCTTGTTTCCAGGTTCCCTTGAAGTATAGGGCATTCACCAGAAGAAGTCGAGTGAGGGGACCAAGGTCTTCACTTGAAATGAAATTCATTATCTGTCCTATATGGAGGAAGAAACATTAGCACATTCAGCTGCCTCCTTAACTGGTTAAGATATATGTTTGCTAATAAAAAGTTACAAATCAGACCAAAAAAGAAAATAATCTGCTCACAGGATGCTAAAAGAACCATCATGAGTGCAGTGCTGATGGCAGGACTTGGAGTTGGGAGACTTGAGTCAAATAACCTCCCCATCTGTGGCTGGGGCAACAGCCCCAGGTCTTGCTATCTTTCTTGCAAGAAGAACTGGTGGACCAAGAGACCTGATATTAAAGTTCCCTCACACCATCCAGACCCAGACAAAACATCATCAGATCAAAATAAATCTCATCATTTGCTCTGACCACTAATTGGTTAAGAGTCTGTTATCAAACATTTTCTTCCCATTCAGATCGTCCTCCAAGATAGGTCAGTGTACCTCAGATTTTGTGAAGTGCCCTCAAGTTGCAGCCAAGTTATGGCAATCCCATGAGTTTTTCAGGACAAGAGATGTTCAGAGGTGGTTTGTCATTGGCTGCCTCTGCATAGCAACCATGGACTTCCTTGGTTGTTGTCCAACGAAGAACCAATCAGGGCTTGACTGACCAACAGGCTGGTTCAATTTTTATTTAATTTATTTAACAGATGTTTAGACTGGCCTCCCAGCAAGCTGGCTCAGGGTGGTGGACAAGATTTGTATAAAATAAAATAATTAGAATTAAGTTTTAAATTAATTTCAGTGAATAACAACAGGTTAAAAACAGCATCAATTCCTAGAGAGCATCTTCTAGAGTTATTAGAATTCTCCCAAAATAGTCATGCTGGTCTGGGAGTGAATAGAGGAGTAGAAAGATGGACAAATGGAAGATGGGTGGGGCCATAAATAGGTAAGTAGATAGTATAAGGCAGCTTCACGCCTTCAGGTATGTTTGTCCGAGGTTTCCCATCCTCCAGTTTACATGATGGACGGCTGATTGCAGGAGTGGGGAGACTCACAAATTGATGATGTCATGTCATGCATGGAGAGACAGGAAGAGGATGTACAGGTTTTCGTTTAATACATGAAGATGCCTTATATTAAGTCAGCTCATTTGTCTATCAAGGTCGTATTATCTACAGTATTCTTATTGAAAGAAGAAGAAGTAGAGTTGGTTTTTATATGCTACTTTTCTCGACCCAAAGGAGGCTCAAAGTGGCTTACAGTCGCCTTGCCTTTCCTCTCCCCACAACAGACACCCTGTGAGGGAGGTGAGGCTAAGAGAGCCCTGATATCACTGCTCGGTCAGAAGAGTTTTATCCGTGCTGTGTTGAGCCCATGGTCACCCAGCTGGCTGCATGTGGGGGAGCACAGAATCGAACCTGGCATGCCAGATTAGAAGTCCAGATTAGAAGTCCGCACTCCTAACCACTATACCAGTTCTCCAGGTGATATGGAGGTTTTTAACAATCCTACTACCTGATCCTGTTAACTAGAGATACTGGGAGCGGAACCTTCTTGCATGCAGAGCAGTTATCCAGCCATCAAGCCACAGCCTCTCCCTTCGTGACTCTAGAACAGGGGTAGTCAAACTGCGGCCCTCCAGATGTCCATGGACTACAATGCTGGCAGGAGGCTCCTGGGAATTGTAGTCCATGGACATCTGGAGGGCCGCAGTTTGACTACCCCTGCTCTAGAACATTACATTGGTGGATAATGCTGCAACATTAACTGACATGCATATATATTTTATTGAAAATGTCACCAAACAAAGATGAATTCTTTTCTTTTTTTTGCAAATGTATCACATTTGTAATGATTTCCACTGAATATTAAAAAATGCAGCAATTGTATCTGACAGATTAAACATTCACCTCCTATCTGTTTGTAAAGAATAGATATGCAACAATGATTTTCAGCTACAAAAGAAGATAGCTCTACTAGTTTACATTTTGAGGGGCAGGGCTGAATATCAAGAAATGTCGTGATTTTGTATATACAGTCTCTGCATCTTTAACAAGTTTGTGAGAGGGAGAAAATCAATATGTGCAACGTACATTTCACAATAATAAAAAAGCACCTGGAGGAAGAGAATGAATGTTGTACTAGCACTAGCCCTGCCAGAAGAAGAAGAAGAAGAAGAAGAAGAAGAAGAAGAAGAAGAAGAAGAAGAAGAAGAAGTTGGTTTTTATATGCCACTTTGATGATTTTGGTGATTTTGTAACATTTACAGATGAGCTAGACAGGGACTTCTTGTATCCAGTGTGGCATAGGGGCTGATTTTAATCTGGAGAATGGAATTGATTCTCCTTTTGTTCTACATGAAGCCTCTTGGGCAAATCACAATTCTCTCCAAGCTCTCTCAACCTCACTAACCTCTTATGGGGAGGGGAAGAGAAGACAACTGTAAGCTGCATGGAGACACATGAGGCCCATTGCGTGACCTTGGGCCAGTCACAGTTTTCTCAGAACTCTCTTAGCCCTATCTACCCCACAAGCTACCTCATGTGAGGAGAGGAGGGAAGGAGATCGTAAGCTGATTGTAAGTTTACAGTAGAAAAAAACAGCACATAAAAACCTACTCTTGTGCTACTGCAGCTGCAAGTCATTATGGAAGCTCATATATAAAAACAAAAGATGAATCTGATTCAGATCAGGACCTATTCACACACAGGATAATGCACTTTCAATGCACTTTCAAAGCAGATTTTCCTGTTCCGCACAGGAAAATCCAGCTGCCAAAGCACACTGAAAGTGCATTGTCCTCTGTGTGCGGAATGAGCCCAGGGCAGTGGCTTAGGGGAGGAGGGGCTTCTGCCTCCTTCCCTGAGCCATTTTTGGTTAGTGAATCATTCCAAACCTTGTAACCACCACCACCACCACCACCACCCCCACCCCAGACAGGGCAGGAGCCCCTCATCAGTGGCTGTTCTGATCAGAATCATGCTCACCTGTGTGTTCTTACAAGCTGCTTAGCAGCTGTAGTGTGACTGTAAATCCCTGTAGAATTAAGTGGGTAGCCTTCTGTCTGAAGCAGCACAACAAAATCAGAGTCTTTGTTGGTCTTAAAGGTGCCACTGGACTCTGATTTTGTTGTGCTGCAAATCCATGTGGTGCACATGGTTAATAGATCTTGGGGAGCAGGCACTGGGGGAGAGTTTTTGCTGCCTGAAATGCTGGAAAGCCACAGCCAGCCAAAGGAGACAAAACGGAGCTAGAATAGATCAGGCTCTCTTGAGGGTTTCTTGATGGCCCTGGAAGGCTTTCCCCTGGAAGGCTTTTTTAGTTCAGCAGTAGAATAGGCTGCCTAAGGAGGTGGTGAGCTCCCCCTCACTGGCAGTCTTCAAGCAAAGGTTGGATACACACTTTTATTGGATGCTTTAGGATGCTTTGGGCTGATCCTGCGTTGAGCAGGGGGTTGGACCAGATGGCCTGTATGGCCCCTTCCAACTCTATGATTCTAAATGGGTGGGAATTAATTTGTATATATTTTAAAAATTTGTTACACATTTTTCAGGTGATAGGACAATATATAGCCATGTTGACCCCCCCCCCAATGGCCAATGATGGCCTGGGTGGGGGGAATGGGAGAAGGCATGTTTACAGCTCTGCTTCCCAACCATATTCTGCATGATCGTGCCACTTGTGGGGTTTCTCAAAGCCTGAAGGATGTTTGTTGAAACAATGGTGAAAAAGTTGAGAAAGGCTGAGCTAGACAGACAGAAGATCCATCTCAATATAAGGCAGCTTCATATTATGCTCCCACACCCTTCATCTATTCCTTGTGGGAAAGAGAAGGACTTAGTCTGGCCCAATGGCAGTCATCCATAAGAGGAGTCCAAACTGCCCATTGGTCAATTTCTTGTGAAATTGACCAACAGGCTGCTCTGGATTCCTACTGGACGAAACTTTGACATTTAATCTAATGGCTGCAAGAGATTAGCTGAAGAAGAGGTGTCATTTAGTCCTCCTCCAGCCCAGGAGGACACAATTAGTTCATACAGGGAAATGACTGTAGTTGTGAAAAAATTGCAGGGAATCAGTACTTGAGAAATAACACTGGGAAAACACAGAGAAATGCAACAGTTTAAGCAGGGTACCACTGGGATTCCCATGAATTGACAAGTAGGGCCTATTCTGCACACAATAGATAATGCACTTTCAATGCACTTTAGAAGTAGATTATCCTGTTCTGCACAGGAAAATCCAGCTGCCAAACACATTGAAAGTGCATTATCCTATGTGTGCGGAATGGGTCTAGGTCAATAATAGGGAAAAGAGGTAACACAGCAGCATCCAGAATCCATGAACTGATCTTGGAAAACCTCTTCCTCAGGGGTAGTCAACCTGTGGTCCTCCCGATGTCCATGGACTACAATTCCCATGAGCCCCCACCAGCAAATGCTGGCAGGGGCTCATGGGAATTGTAGTCCATGGACATCGGGAGGGCCACAGGTTGACTACCCCTGCTCTTCCTAATGATTAGATTTGTATACTGCCCCTTCCTGGAAGTGCTACCCTCCCCTGCTACCCAGGCCCCTGTTAAACATGCAGGAGCCATCAATTGTGACAAACAATGCTGCCAACTCAGTCTTGTTTTCATGGCAACTTAGGAGACTCAATCCTTCCTAAGGATGCCAACCTCCAGGTAAAACCTGGGGATCCCTTAGAATTATAGCTTATCCCCAGACTCAAGAGATGTTCTCCCCTCGAGAAAATGGCTGCTTCGGAGAGTGGACTCCATAGCATTAAACTCCACTGATTTCCCTCCTGGACCCAAATCCCATCCATTCCCAGCTCCGCTCCCAAAGTATCCAGGTACTTCCCACCCCAGAGCAAACAACCCTAATGATTCCAGAACCCAAAAAGATAGTATGCAGGTTGTGACATATGCACCTGTACCAGTGGCAGGCCCTCCCAAGGCCAGGTACAACTGCTCAACAGTGCCTACCCCTGATGCCAGACATCTTTACAGAGATATCACCCCCAAACAGAAACAATACCCGGTGACTGCATGCCAACCCAACATTTTTCATACAAATGCGCTCCCAGCTCCCACCGCTGGGCTTTGAAGAAAGCAACAAAACTTAACCAGCCAGCGCAGCGAAGCAAACAATGAGAGAACACTGCAGAGAGAGTTTTTACCATCTGTTTTGTTTTCTACCCAAGTACTTATGGCCTCAGCGGAAGCTTTAGCATCTTGGAAATTCACCAGCTTTACAGCCGTCTGAAAGAATTCCTTGTTGCTATGGAGATACTGTTCTTTCACCATGAATCCTTCTTGAAGGTAAAGGGCATTGGCAAGATTAAATGTAAATTCTTTTCTTTCAGAGGTGATGGAGAAAAGTGTCTGGAGTGGAGCAGAGCCTTCACCTGCAGAAAATAAGTGTTAAGAGTGAACATCCTTATTTGAAGAACACAAAAGCAGCTGGGTAATAGGCAGTTAGTCAATAGAGGCATTTCCCCCCCTAAGCTCCCCTGGAGTTGTAGGTGCTTGCTGAAGTCAGGTAGCTTTGCAGAGGATAGGTAGTTATTCCTGATGGATATGTGATAACGGGGACCGTTATGTTTGGAGAGAGCACGAGAAAGACTATGAATGGCAGAATAAATTCATTTTGCCATGTAAGTCTCTTTCTACAGTTTTAGTGCACCCAGACTGGTGGAGATAATATGTGTAGCTGGCCTTAGATATTTGGAGCCAGCTTGGTACAGTAAAGCCGAGTAGCCTTTATTGGCATTGGTGTAGTGGTTAAGAGTGGTGGCCTGTAATCTAGTGAGCCAGGTTTGATTCCCCGTTCCTCCACATGCAGTCAGCCGGGTGACCGTGGGCTCATCACAGCTCTGAGGGTGCTATTCTGACCAAGCAGTTCGGTCAGAGCTCTCTCAACCCCACCTACCTCACAGGATGCCTGCTGTGCAAAGAGGAATGGAAGGCAAATGTAAACTGCTTTGAGACTCCTTCAGGTAGGGGAAAGCGGGATATAAAACCCAACTCTTCTTCTTCTTGATTTTCAATCAACATTATCAACCAAGCCCCTCAAGCCTATAATGGCATCTCAATTCTTCTGGTTCTTTGTACCCTGCTTTTCTCTACCCTCAGGAGTCTCAAAATGGCTTTCAATTTTCCCTTACTCTCCCCACAACAGACACCCTGTGAGATAGGCAAGGCTGAGAGAGCTCTGAGAGAACTATGGATCCCCCAAGGTCACCTTGGTGCCATTGTTAAGAGTGGCAGCTTCTAATCTGGTGACCTGAGTTTGATTCCCTACTCCTCCCCATGCAGCCAGCTGCGACTCACAACCCCGATTGTGCTGTTCTCACTGATCAGTCCTGTAAGAGCTCTCTCAGTCTCGCCTAACTCACAGGGAGTCTGTTGTGGGGAGAGGAAAGGGAAGGTGAGTGTAAGCTGCTCTGAGACTCCTTCGAGCAGTGAAAAGCAGGGGAATAAAAAAAACAGTTCTTCTTCATCCCTGGCACAAGTGGAGATTTGGACCTGGATTTCCCAAATTCAAGGTTGCTGCTTTGGCCAATACACCCCACTGGCTCAATGAGACAGAAGAGGCAAATGAGACCAGAAGGACTTAGCCTTGTCCCCAGAATCAAAACCATTCAAAACAGAATCCATGCACCCAAGCAGGTTGATTATTTAAAACGGAGCTGGGATGCAGACCATGGTAGCAGCTCATGTGCAATCATGTCTAAGAAACCTCGTGGAAGTACCAAGAGTGTGGTTAGAATAACTCCCAGTAAAGCAAACCAGAATGGTAAAAAAAGGTTTGCCTGAGAGCCAGCTTGGTGTAGTGGTTAGGAGTGTGGACTTCTAATCTAGCATGCTGCATTTGATTACCTGCTTCCCCTACATGCAAAAAGTTGGGTGACCTTGGGCTTGCTACAGCACTGATGAAGCTGTTCTGACCTATCAGTGAGGCTCTCTCAGCCTCACCCACCTCACAGGGTGTCTGTTGAGGGGAGAGGAATGGGAAGGTGACTGTAAGCTGCTTTGAGACTCCTTCTAGTAGAGAAAGGCTGCATATAAGAACCAACTCCCCATCCCTCTCCCCCTCCCCCTCCCCCTTCTTCTTCTTCTTCTTCTTCTGTTGTGTCGGCTACATCATGAGTCCACGATGGAGAAGAGGGAGGATGATGAGAACTTCAGTGCAACTACCATTGGAAGCCAAACTTACCTTGATCAAACTTGTCCCATGAGTGCCTTCACGGGAAAGTCTCAATGTTGGTGTCTGATCACCAACTCCAATGCTGTACCAAGCCACTTTGTGGTTCTACTACAGGCACATGTACTAGACAGCCATAGCTTTTTTGTGCCTTATTAGGTGATTCTTTTGTTTGTTTAATTCTGTGTTTCAGCTTGCAGCTGCTTATTCACCGGCATGGTCAGGAAACCACTCAGCAGAGAAGATTTGAGCTATCCACTGGGATCAAGGTTGGGCCATCAAAATGATCTACTTTTCAAGCACTGGATGACTCTTCCCGTATGCATGGACACAGTCTTACAGCAAGCCATGAGACATGTCCCTGTTAGTAATTAAAGTTTCAAAAACCAAGGGGTGTTTTTTTTTATGGGTGTGGAGGGATGCGAATGTGTGAAAATGCAGAAGCTTGAATTGATCTGAACAGCTTAGCAGTTATGAACAGCCTGTGAGTTACACTGTCATAATAAAAGCCACGCTGCCACCAGAAGAGGACATCTCAATGAAAAACATTAACAAAAATCATTTCGCCTATTTTTAACAGTGATAAATCAAAGCTGGGAGCACCAGATATGATGAAAAAGGGGGTGGCTGTTGTGAGAAAGCTCTCTCACTACCTCATACTTCTTATTAGTTTGAAGCAGATTACTAAAATATAGAAAAAGCTAGACCCCCTAGAAAAAATCTAGGCTGCGAAAATCTATCACAGATACATAAAATTTCACAGCTGAAAGAGGGATAGGTCTGCTATAATCTTCTAATAAAAGATGATAATATCTCCATGCGATCTAATCCAGGTGGCCCAACTGTGGCTCTGCATGCTGGCAGGGACTGATGGGAGTTGTAGTCCATGGACATCTGGAGAGCCGCTGTTGGGTCACTCCTGAACCATATCTTAAAGCAAAGGAAGAAGTAAAAGATTTCCAGGCTTAGAAAAAATGATTGCATTCAAAGGTCACGTGATATGAGGTGTCTACCCTACCTGCATCACAGTTGCACTCTTTCAGAGTATGGTGACTTGCAAAACTCTAGATCAGCCTTTCTCAACTTTTTTTTTTTTACCATTGAGAACCCCCTGAAACATTCTTCAGGCTTTGAGAAACCCCAGAAGTGGTGTGATCCTGCAGAATATGGTTGGGAAGCATAGCTATGTACCATAGCTATGCCCATGGGGGGTCCCTCACTCCCTCCAGGCCCATCACTGGTCTTTTTGGGAGGGGGAGGGTCAGGTCAACATGAGCATATGTGATCAAAGAATCATAGAATTATAGAATCATAGAGATGGAAGGAGCCTCCAGGGTTCCTCCAGTTTGGTGTAGTGGTTAGGAGTGTGGACCTTGGCATGCCAGGTTCGATTCTGCGCTCCCCCACATGCAACCAGCTGGGTGACCTTGGGCTCGCCATGGCACTGATAAAACTGTTCTGACTGGGAAGTGATATCAGGGCTCTCTCAGCCTCACCCACCTCACAGGGTGTCTATTGTGGGGAGAGGAATGGGAAGGCAACTGTAAGCTGCTTTGAGCCTCCTTTGGTTAGGGAAAAACGGCATATAAGAACCAACTCTTCTTCTTCTTAGTCCAACCCCCTGCACTATGCAGGACACTCACAACTACCTGCCCACTTACACTGACCCCAATTTCATCCCCAAGTGACCCCTCCACCAAAAATTGCCAGAATCCAGCCTGGCCACCAGAATCTATCACCAATCAATGTTTAACAAATTTTTTAAAATATATTAAAAAAATAACTCTCAGCCGTTTGGGAAATTCTTCCAGGGCCATTGAGAAACCCCCAGGTTTCACATAACTCTGGTTTAGAAAGCCTGCTCTAGATGGTAGGGCATCAAGGCCTACCAACATAAAGACATGAGAATGGGCATAAATCGTGTGATGAGTCAAAACTCATGCTGAATTCTGGCTGGATCTGTTCTCGGGAGCCAGTGTTTGGCATGCACATGGTCTCTGAAGAAATCTATGAGCTTTTGGCTGTGCTCAGCACAGTTTGGATAATTAAAATCCACCAAAAAACCCCTCTGGTACAAAAACGCTGGACAACAGAGTGTGTGTGTGAGAGAGGGGGTGTTTGCAACCTTGGAAAAGAAATAGGGACCCTCCAAAGCTTGGCAGGCAGTACTGCCTGACAATTACAGGGTTCCCATTAGTTGCAATGGGACTTAGATGCCTATCCTTGTTGGAAGAGTAAGCATTCTCTTTGTTGGTATTCTGGTTTGAGACAAAGAGGGTGTATTCACAAAAGAGCTTTGCTCCTGTGTGGAGGTGGGGGATTGCTTAGCGAGCTTAGTCAGAGACTTTGCTTTGCCCTGGGTTCCTCTGTGTTCTAACTGAGGTTTTCATAGATTCATAGAATAATTGAGTTGGAAGGGACCTCATGGGTCATCTAGTCCAACCCCCTGTACTATGTAGGACACTCACAACCCTTTCATTTTGTTTGATTGTTTTCTGCAAAGGGTGGAAACATTGGGATTGAATTCTTCTTTCACACAGCCAGCACTTTTGTTTAATGGGACTTTCCAGCCATCTTTTTTCCTTGGTAGTTTATCTTCCTTTTCCTTTTATTTCACACACACACTTTGGGTTGTAGTAAGATGAGAGATTGCTCTTTGGGGTATTTTTTTTCCATGAGCTTTTTTATTGGGGGTGGGGGGTGACTTAATCCTTTGCCACATTATCCCCTCCATATAAACTGAGCTGCTTTTTGTTTGTTTGCTTTTTGTACTGCCCGCTGACTTTACTGACCAGTGCTATCTACTTCTCTTTGGAAGGCCATGCAGCTATCTGTGTTTGACAGCCTGCTTCCCTGAACCCAGCCTGCCTTAAGAGACAGGGCTGACATTGCCCAACAATCACCTTGACTGTAGTGAGAGGTTGGGCTTGGAAGAGGGCAGGATGCTGTTCCCGTTGGCTGCAGAGGAAAGGACGTGCAGTAATGAGTTTAAACTTCAAGTACAACGATATAGGCTAGATATCAGGAAAAAAAATTCACAGTCAGAGTAGTTCAGCAGTGGAATAGGCTTCCTAAGGAGGTGGTGAGCTCCCCCTCACTGGCAGTCTTCAAGCAAAGGTTGGATACACACTTTTCTTGGATGCTTTAAGATGCTTAGGGCTGATCCTGCGTTGAGCAGGGGGTTGGACTAGATAGCCTGTATAGCCCCTTCCAACTCTATGATTCTATGATTCTATGAGAGGCAGCCATCTGTTGTGCAAATGGCTCTGTCATGGCCCAACCAGGCTTCACTGAAGACAGACTCCCAGGCTCTGGACTCAGTGGGAGAATTGGCCTGTAATCTTACCAAACTTGCTAAAGTTGCTGAAGTACTTGGGAATATGCTGAGAGAAAGCAGTTGCTGTTTATCAATGCAGAAGGGACAGGCTTAGGTTTGTACAGTATAATTGGGTGGGTGGGGGGGATTTAGCTATGTTTTCTCTGGTTTGGATGTTTATTATGCCAATAAAGGTGTCTTGAGTCTTGATTCATGTTGTCTATCTGCAGAAGGATGGTGAACTGGGGGAGATGCAGCCACCCACAGGTCTGCAGGTGGCTCCTAGGTCCCAGACAGGTTGGGCGGGTTGGCCCTGTCCTGCTGTCACCTTGATCATGGTGGGAAGCTGGGCCCACAGAGACGCAATCGTCCACTGTGCTGATGGTTACCAGGAAGAATACAGAAATTCAATCAACACCAACAATCCCTTGTCAATAGATGTTAGTTTTAGTTTGTGCCAAATTTGGGCATAGAATCCAGTATCAAAAGCCACCTTCAAATCCAGGATGGCAGCAGCAAGGATCCCCCAACTCTCGGTTGTATATTTATTAAGAACTGTAATGTCAGGAGATGATTATCTGTACCAGCCCTATGACTAAATCCAACCTGTACCCTTCCCAGGATTTTATTAGTCTCTGGCCAGCCCACGAGTTAGCAATAAAAGGACAGAGAGTTCTGATAGCATGTCTCCAAGTGAGTGGCATATTCTTCCACCATGAGATAGTGGCTTTGAAAGAGATCTGGGGGAATTCAATCTGCACTGAGGGCCTTCTCATTGTTCATTTGAAAAATTAGAAAACAAATTTCAGCGGGCCGAACAGGAGTCCCCTTCGGGAGTTCAGCTAGGTCCCAATTACTCTGATAATCATAGTCACCACAAGAACTAGCAAAGATACCAGCAAAGTGTTCCTCCCAGGTATATAAGAAAATATGTTGGGGGAAAGCAGCACATAATGGATAACATGGGAACATATTTTGCTTGCAAGTGGACATATTTGAGCTGTTTGGGTACAACCAAAGAGCCCAATGAATGTTTTGATTCATTGTGATGGCTACACAGGAGGGAGATGCTACATGAAACAGAGGGGATCGTGAGCATTCCTGATGGGTATTAGAACCAAAATCTGAAACAGGGACAAACAGTCCACTCTTTATTGTGCCATCAAGCTGTAGCTGATTTATGGAGACCCCATGGAGACCCCAAGACAAAATATGCATTTGTATAGCAACCCTTGAGTCTCCCATCTGACTACTAAGCAGGGTGGCCTCAGCTCAGCACATCAGGTCTTCCAAAGGTGAGTTTCTTCCTTGAGAACCATGCCACCAGCGTCTCTAGCACCGTTCGTAAGGACTGCATAGGCTGTAGCGTGTACTGTTTTGCTTGCAACCCACAGTATTTAAATTTCTGCCATAGAGAGACAAGATATTGGATTTCTGAATTGATGGAAAGTCCTGGGAGCTCCAGCAGGGATTAAAATGGACTTGAATAAAGAGAAAGTGAAAGCTATTGAATGTAAAAAAATAGAGAGGCTGATCTGGGCACTGCACTGAGGACACAAAGTTTTCTTTTAATGCATGTGGTTCTCTGCATGGGTTTCAGAACTGGGAGTCCAGGACATAGGCTGAGGTAGTTCTTTAATCCACTCCAGGGTGTTTTAGCCCTCCTGATCTATCATGAAAGTTATTCCATGTACAGAGCAGAAGGAGAGCCCTCCTGCCTAGGGCAGAGGCTTTTAAAAGCTGCAACTTTATTGCTTTCTTATTCCTGCACCCTACTCCACCCCACACGTATTGGTGCCTAAATGATGTCATAAACTGGACTAACGCTTCATCCGTGCTGGACCATTGGGTGAGTGGAACAGGCCTGCAAGCTCTGGCAAATCTGTTTTCCAGAATGGAACAGGGTGGGTAATGTACTGTAATGTAGGATAATGTAGGATAATGTAGGATAATGTAATGTAGGATGATTTAGGGAGGGGCTGTGGCTTAGGGGTAGAGCACCCGCTTGGTCTCCATCAGGCCCCAGGTTCAATCCTCAGCATCTCCAGTTAAAGGATCTGGCAGTAAATGGTGTGAGAAACCTCTGTCCGTCTGAGTAGACAATGCTAACTTTGATGGACCAAGAGTCTGATTGAAGATAAGGCAGATATGTCATGGTGGAGAAATTTTCGTAGCTGAGTCTCACACCTCACTAATGTGGAGGGGAAAGGGTTACCGAGGGAAAATTGGTAGTGGGGGAATTTGGCATTCTATCCTACCTAATGAATCTTGCAAATTCCCTGTGGTGTTAAGAATGGGAAGCCGATAACGGGTCAGAAGCCTATTACCAGGAGGGGAGGACAAAATTCTGGGCATCCATGGAGAGGGGAAACCATGCAATTGTAGTTTTTGATCCTATATTTGGGTTGGATCCAAGCAGACAGAGCAATGAGGTTCAGAGATGAACTTTGAGGGTCACGGTGGGTGTTTATTTATTCAGGATATTTCTATACCACCTCCTCGGAGCCCTCCTTCACGTGGCTTGCAATTAAAAGCGTTAAGCTTCCGGACATAAACAACATAGAACCATAAAGCAGAACATTCAAAAGCTGGTAAGATTAAACTCCTGATTGATAGCCTGGATGAAAAGATTAGAGCTGCCAGGTGCTGTGGTGCTGTCGGTGGGGGAAGGGGGAGATCTCTGGGAGAGCCCCCTCCCCCAGCACTTACCCAAACCCAAACGAACGTCCACCATGCTGACATCACCTAGAAGCGATGTCAGCATGCTGGAGATGTCGTGGGTGATGCTCTGGCTTTCGGGAAAACTCTATGGTAAAAAAATCACCCACAGAGACAAAATGGTTGTCATAGAGAAGGGACGACATCCGGGAGAACATTGGGATGCAGTGATATGTAGGCATAATATCTGTAATAACTTCCTGAATTCTTTACTTTGGTGATTGCAAAAAGTGACAATGAAAGCACCTTCACACAAAAGCTCTTAAAAGCACACATATATACTGGCTTGGGTCTTTTGAAAGAGTTCTGTGTGCAGTACCTCCTTTTACATTAAAGCTTCCATTTGCATGACAGCCCACTGGAAACCACTAATCTAGCACAAATGGAATGTTTAGTGGATGGAGGGAGCTTTCCGGCAGAGGCTTTCTCATTCATTGGCGGAGGTGGAGGGGGGGGGGAGCCCTGTTAATAGCATCAAGGAAGCTTTGACTGTAGTGACGGAATCTGCTATTTAGAAACCTTTTCTTGTATTTCACAGTCTTAAGAAACTGGTAATTTGTAAATATGCCCTAAGATCACGCAACCTTGGTTCGTTTAAAAAAAACAAACAAACAAGGATTAGATATTTCTGTGCCAAATATGCTGGTTGCAGTTCATATCAATATTGTTTTAAGCCATTCCTTTGGACACAGAAGATTATATGAGGTCAGAAGTGGAGAATGGGAGAGTACATGACATTAAGCTAGAAGCCTTGCTCTGAGGACCCAGAAATATTCAATTGGCAGCTACCTGCTTCTTTGGATGTGAATCAAGGTTCGGGCAAGTGGGAGTCAACAGGGGAGGGGTATAAGAAGTGGAGGTCTCTGCTTAATCGCGGGCTGGTTCCAGAAGGAGAGCACTTTGGCTCAAGTTGACTTGTGCAGGGAATCAGTCAACAGTCGGCACCATCGGTGCTGGCTTATGTGACTTCTATGACATTCAGAAGATGACCCTAATTAAGAAATGGGTTCCGCCAGGGTCACAGACGGATGTCTCGGAGACTTACCTCTTCCCCCCCCCCCATGCCCCCTGCTCATCTTGTTGCTTTCTTGTATTGTTGGGTGCTGCGTTCACTCCCCAGCACAATGCTCAGGAATCAATTAAAGGAAAAAAGGCTGTAAATGTCCACTGGATGCTTAGATTGCATGTACCCGACAGATGTTCCAAAGAACTTCCATCGAGCACGTGACCGACAGCAGAGGCCTTTGATGGAATTTGGAAAATACATTAGGAGAGGAAATGTCTTCCCTCTAAAGGGAAAATTGAACCATAATGGTAGGCAATCATCTGCTCGAACGGATGGATTTACATCATTTGTAAGAGGTCTGAGAAACGTGCTGCAGGAAAACCTCCATCTCTTTCTCATTTGAAGACAAGGGATTAAAACAGTTCTCTCTCGCACACCAAAAACACACGCACGCACACACACACACACACACACACACGGCAAGCTGTCAGATAGGTTTCTTGTACATTCAATTTGAGCAGTGGATTGCATTTTGCCTGAATTGCACTGGGACGGTGCATAATTATGCCAAATGCAGTTGAAAAGCAGTCTTCTATTACCTTCTCTTTTAGGCGTATAAAAGGCAGCCTTTCTCCACGCGCACACACCTGTAGATGAGTGCACAAGATTTAAAAAATCAAACTATCATGTTGCCAACTGACGGGAGGTAATAGTTTAGTCTCCTTGCTCTGCAAGGCATTTACAGCGAGCAAGAAAAAGGCTTCTTTAAAAAAAACCTGCATTCAGTAGTCCTTGCAGATTGTCACAAAACACATGGGATATGGAATAAGTAAATCCCAAGCTAACCAGAGTGCAGGATGGTAGCATTTCAGAAAGTTCTGAACCATACTGTACAGCTATGGTTGTACACAGCCAGTGCACAAATTCCTATTATAAATATTCACCCAGATAATTGACTAGATTAACATCCCCCAACATTAAGGTGACCAGATTTTAACATTGGTAAAGCGGGACACCATTGACCGGGGGGGTTCTTGATTGAAAATTTGGTCTATGGAGCAACAAAAAGTTTCAAAGTACAATTTGCCAGGTACCCCAGATGTCCCTCCAAAAGTGGAGGTCACCTTACCCAACATGGGAACATCAGCGTCCACCAATGTGTTTCCTGGCTTCCATTTGCTTCATCTCCCAAGCAAAGAACCAGCCTTGCCTTCACTGGAGCAGGAGGTACTTCAGAAGAGCACTGACTCAAAAGGCATCACATTTTTTTTAAAACAGCCTCATCCTGAGGGGGGGGGGGGATGCTTGGCCTGGACTCTCCTAACATCCTGTATTGTCTCCCAATATTTTTCTATGCTCCCCCGGCAGCATTTTGTGACGATACAAACTCCCAGTCCTCAAAATTCCAAAGTGCCCCCAAGTTCAACAAAGTTGGGAACCTCTGGGCTAGGTAACTCCTGGTATTTATTTTATTTAAAACATTTTTAAACCCCCTGTCCCCTTGATTAGATAGGAATGTCAGCCTCCAGGTGGAACCTGAGGATCCCCTGGCATTACAACTGATCTCTAGAGCAGGGGTAGTCAACCTGTGGTTCTCCAGATGTCCATGGACTACAATTGTTCGCTGCATTTGAATCATAGAATCATAGAATCATAGAATCATAGAATCATAGAGTTGGAAGGGGCCATACAGGCCATCTAGTCCAACCCCCTGCTCAACGCAGGATTAGCCCTAAGCATCCTAAAGCATCCAAGAAAAGTGTGTATCCAACCTTTGCTTGAAGACTTCCAGTGAGGGGGCACTCACCACCTCCTTAGGCAGCCTATTCCACTGCTGAACGACTCTGACTGAGAAAAACTTTTTCCTGATATCTAGCCTATATCGTTGTACTTGAAGTTTAAACCCATTACTGCGTGTCCTTTCCTCTGCAGCCAGCAGAAACAGCATCCTGCCCTCCTCCAAGTGACAACCTTTCAAATACTTAAAGAGGGCTATCATGTCCCCTCTCAACCTCCTTTTCTCCAGGCTGAACATTCCCAAGTCCCTCAACCTATCTTCATAGGGCTTGGTCCCTTGGCCCCAGATCATCTTCGACGCTCTCCTCTGTACCCTTTCAATTTTATCGATGTCCTTCTTGAAGTGAGGCCTCCAGAACTGCACACAGTACTCCAGGTGTGGTCTGACCAGTGCCGTATACAATGGGACTATGACATCTTGTGATTTTGATGTGATGCCTCTGTTGATACAGCCCAAAATGGCATTTGCCTTTTTTACCGCTGCATCACACTGCCTGCTCATGTTTAGTTTACAATCCACAAGTACCCCAAGGTCTCGTTCACACACAGTGCTACCTAGAAGCGTATCCCCCATCCAGTAGGCATGCTTTTCATTTTTCTGACCCAGATGCAGAACTTTACACTTATCTTTATTAAATTGCATCTTGTTCTCATTTGCCCATTTTTCCATTGTGTTCAGATCTCGTTGAACTCTGTCTCTATCTTCCGGAGTATTTGCCAGTCCTCCCAATTTGGTGTCATCTGCAAACTTGATGAGTAGTCCCTCCACCCCCTCATCTAGATCATTAATAAATATGTTAAAAAGTACCGGGCCGAGCACCGAACCCTGAGGTACCCCGCTACTCACCTCTCTCCAGTCTGATGAAACACCATTGACAACAACTCTTTGAGTGCGGTTCTCTAACCAATTCCCTATCCACCTAACGATCTGAAAATCCAGATTGCAGTCCTTCAACTTATCCATCAGAACATCATGGGGAACCTTGTCAAAAGCTTTACTAAAATCCAAGTAAATGACATCAACCGAATTTCCCCGATCCAGCAAACCTGTTACTTGGTCAAAAAAGGAAACCAGGTTGGTCTGGCAGGACCTGTTGGAGACAAATCCATGCTGACTTCCTTGGATCACCAAATTGTCCTCCAGATGTTTGCAGATCGCTCCCTTTAATATCTGCTCCATTATCTTCCCCACAACAGAGGTCAGACTCACTGGTCTGTAGTTTCCCGGGTCATCCTTCCTCCCTTTTTTGAAGATCGGAATAACGTTTGCTCTTTTCCAGTCCTCCGGGACATCTCCAGTCCTTAAAGAGGTTCCGAAGATGATGGACAAGGGCTGTGCAAGTTCTCTGGAAAGTTCTTTGAGTACTCTCGGGTGCATTTCATCTGGACCAGGGGATTTGAACTCATCCAGTGCAGCTAAATGCCTCTCGACCACCTCTCTATCCATGTTAACCTGCCACCCAGACACTATCCTTTGGCTACAGCCATCTCTAGATGTGCCTAAACACTTAGACCTGTGGGAAAAAACAGATGTAAAATAGGCACTAAGCCTTTCTGCTTTCTCTGCATCTTTCGTTAGAGTTTGTCCATCCGCACCCAACAGCGGGCCTATTGCCTCCTTTACTTTACGTTTGCTCCTCACGTAACTGAAAAATCTTTTCTTGTTACAATGGGCTTCCCTGGCCAATCTTAGCTCACTCTCAGCTTTGGCCTTTCTGATGATTGATCTACAGTGCCTAGTAACCTGTAGGTACTCTTCTTTAGAGCTCTGTCCTTCCCTCCATTTCCTGAACATTTTCCTTTTCTTTCTTAGTTCCTCTTGAAGTTCTCTGTTCATCCAAATAGGCTTCTTAGAGCTCCTGCAGTGTTTTCGTCTTTCTGGAATAGTCATTGATTGAGCATGCAATAGCTCTTGTTTGAGTAGCGCCCACCCTTCACATGCTCCCTTCCCTTCCAGCATTCTCGTCCATGGTATGACACTCATCATGTCTCTGAGTTTATTAAAGTTTGCCCTACGAAAATCCAACATCCGCGTCTGGCTACAAGCTTCCTTGGCTCCCCATCTCAAAAGGAATTCTATGAGGACATGGTCACTTCCCCCTAGGGTCCCCACCTCCTTCACCTCATCCACCAACTCTTGCCTGTTGGTCAGTATTAAGTCCAGTATGGCTGAACCTCTTGTGGGTTCATCTACCATTTGATAAATGAAATTGTCAGCCAGGCAGGTCAGAAACTTGCATGACTGAGGACGCTTCGCAGAGTTTGTTTCCCAGCACACATCTGGGAAATTGAAGTCACCCATGATGACAAGGTCCTGCCGTTTGGATATTTTCTCAAGCTGCTCACAAAGTGCAGCATCCACATCCTCTCGTTGGTCAGGCGGTCGGTAGCAGACACCAACCACCACACTGTTTGTTTTCCCCTCGCTTATTTTCACCCAGATGCTTTCCACTGTAGATATGCTCTCCTTCACTAGAATTTCCTGACAGGTAAGCCCTTTTCTCACATACAGTGCCACTCCTCCACCTCTTCGATCTATTCTGTTTTTTCTGAACAGTTCATATCCATCCACCATTACATTCCAGTCATGAGAATCATTCCACCAAGTTTCTGTGATGCCTACTAGATCATACCTTTCCATCAGCATGAGAAGTTCCAGCTCTTCCTTTTTATTGCCCATGCTTCGGGCGTTAGTATAAAGACATCTGAATCCTTTTACTTTTGGTTCCCTATGAGCTGGCCTTGCCGGTTGGGCTGCCTCCGATAGTTTTCCTTCCATACACTCCCTATGTTGATCGTCTCCTTCCCCTAGTGGCTTTAGTTTAAAGCTCTCCTGATGAATCTCCCCAGGTTCCTGCCAAACACATTCTTCCCCAGTTTTGATAAGTGCAGTCCATCAGGTGCTAGTAGGCCTTCCTCAAGAAAGCCTATCCCATGGTCCCAGAAACCAAATCTCTCCTGCCGGCACCAACTACGCAGCCAGTGATTCACCTCCATTATCTTCCTCTCCCGACGCATTCCTCTTCCCTTGACAGGCAAGATTGAAGAGAATACCACTTGTGCCCCCATTTGCTTGAGCTTCCTCCCCAGATCTTGATAGTCTTTTTTAATAGGAGCGATGGTATTCAGGGACATGTCATTCGTTCCCACATGGACCATCACAAATGGGTAGCGATCCGTAGATTTGAGGAGTTTGGGCAGCCTTTCTGAAACATCTTTAATTTTTGCCCCTGGCAAGCAACACACCTCTCGGGTTAGGGGGTCGGGCCCAGCCACGTGGCGATCCATTCCTCTTAGCAGGGAGTCTCCAATTACCAGTACTCTCCTTTTTTTTTTCTTCTCAACTCCATTTCCTTCTGTCCCCGTGGCCTCTTCCCTTTGTCTTAGAGTTTGTTTTGGGACCTCTTCCCTTGTTGACCCTTGCACCTCCTCTGCAAGGGCCTGAAATCTATTCTGGAGCTCCAAAGGCCCCGAGAACTGTCTCGCCCTTCGCCGTTCAGTCTTTTTCCGAACTGCCTGCAGAGGCTCCCTATTGTGGTCAATCTCCTTGTCCTCTTCAGGACTGGTTGTATTCTCTTTATTCTCTTTATTCCATGTTGCAGAGCTCTGGACTACGAACTCCTCCCCTTTCTTGCTTTGGGTCAGAGTAATAATTTTGTTTTCTAATCCCCTAATCTTTTCCTCCAAAAGTTTTACCAGCTTACACTTGGGGCAGCTGTAGTCCATCTTGTCTTCTGGGAGGAAGGCAATCATGTCACACTCACTGCAGATGATGGGATGAGTGTCCTGGAGGTCCATTGTAATGTCTAGGCAGTGCAAGTACTAGGGAAATATAATCTACTGATATAATCTACTGATTCTAATTGCTCGGCCAAGAACCCCAGGCTAAGAGCCACAGGCCAAGAGCCCTTTGTCTCTTGCCAAAGGCTCGCGCCTCTGGTGAGGAGTAGCCCTTTTTAATCCTCCCAACAATTACCCAGCAATCACCTCACCCAGGCAGAACAATAGCCTCACCTGGTCAGCAGCAACTCTCCCCAGTAGCTCTCTCCACGTGCTCTCAGTTGTCTGAGCTCTGCCTCTGGTGAGGAGTAGCCCTTTTTAATCCTCCCAACAATTACCCAGCAATCACCTCACCCAGGCAGCACAATAGCCTCACCTGGTCAGCAGCAACTCTCCCCAGTAGCTCTCTCCACGTGCTCTCAGTTGTCTGAGCTCTGCCTCTGGTGAGGAGCAGCCCTTTTTAAGCCTCCCAACAATTACCCAGCAATCACCTCACCCAGGCAGCACAATAGCCTCACCTGGTCAGCAGCAACTCTCCCCAGTAGCTCTCTCCACGTGCTCTCAGTTGTCTGAGCTCTGCCTCTGGTGAGGAGCAGCCCTTTTTAAGCCTCTCAACAATTACCCAGCAATCACCTCACCCAGGCAGCACAATAGCCTCACCTGGTCAGCAGCAACTCTCCCCAGTAGCTCTCTCCACGTGCTCTCAGTTGTCTCATGGGAATTGTAGTCCATGTACATTTGGAGGACCACAGGTTGACTACCCCTGCTCTAGACTACCTAAATCAGTGGAAATGGATGCTTTGGAAGGTGGGCATATTGGGCTTGTACCCTGCTGAGGCTCCACTGCCAAATCTCCAGGGGTTTCTCAACCAGGAGCTGTAATCCTACTCTTCCACCTCTTGCTAATGGACAAGGAGGACCCTGAAACCCCTGGATCCTCAAGGCAGAGACTATGAAAACATCAAAAGATTTGAATACTAAAACAGTGTTTAAATGCATATATATATATAAAATAATTCAATAAAACTATATAAACACATTGTTAAAAAACCAGGGAGGAGGGCGAATAAGTCCCTGGAGGTATGCCAAGCTTACAAAATGTAGACCACAGCTACTTACGGGCATCGTTTCCCAGGTCCAAAAGCTGGTTTATCTCACTTTGTGCTTTCCCCTTTGTCCCCAGATGCACCATGCCCAGAGCTGATGCTGTCCCGAGCGGGGAATAGAGAAGATTCTCACTGCTTTGGGATAAACGAAGGACTCGGTAGACATCCACAGCAAACCGTGTCATTCCATCCGCCGTTGGGTTGGTGGTGTGGCTGCCTGTCAAGCTACTCATCATCATGGTCAGAAGAAGTTCCAGGGAGGAAACCTTTTCCATTGTAGTGGTGCACTCAGTTGGCCCTTTTGCTGTCAAAGGATTGGAAATGAAATTGGCTAATAAGGAGACAAATTTCCTTAAGTTCGGTGTCATTACTTCTCTGCAGCACTTCAAAATAACTTTGCAAAAGAAATCGTTGTTCCCAGGGCAGAGATGAGGCTAGAGATGCCTCCATCTCAAAATCCCAGAAATATTGAGATGAAGGGAATAACTTTAAATCCCATAAATATCCTAAACTGGAGGCAAAGCCCCTTGCACCCAGGGATACAAAGGACGCTAGGATGCAAACCTGCACTGTGGCCTTCCTGGGGGATGGCTACTAGGGTTGGTCACTTCAGCATCCAAAGCAGCCCTTCACACCTGAAGCAGCTGGCTCCATGGCATGTGGGGGGGGGAGACGCGGGTGCCAGCACACCGGCCGGCACACACATGCAGGCACAGAGTGAGGAATCAAACCCGGTTGTCCAGATTACAGGCCACCACTCCAGTCACTGCTTCCAAGCTGGCTGAGATGAGGAGTAGTGATGATTGGTCCGAAGCTATAGGGGGACTTTCCCATAGTCTTCTTTTTCTTCTTCTTCTTCTTTGCCCACAAGCATTTTATGCCGATAAAAGGTTTCTGACTGACTGACTGCTCACAAGCATCTCAGAAACTGGCAAGAGGAAATGTAAGGATGTAGTATGCCCTAGCATTGTTCTGCTGCGCTGATGTTGCTTGCAGTAGAAATAGGAAGTGGCATCATGGATGCTGTAGCAGTTGCCATAGAGCAGCCTTTCTCCACCTTTTTACCATTGAGAAAACCCTGAAATATTCTTCAGGCTTCAAGAAACCCCAGGAGTGGCACAATTGTACGGAGCATGGTTGGGAAGCATGGCTGTGTACATGCCCACCCGAAGCTCCATCCCTTCCCACCCCCTCCAGGCCCATCATTGGCCATTACCCAATAAATCTTTAACAAATTTAAAACATATTTAAAGAATTAATTAATTTCCACCCATTCAGGAAATCCTTCCAGGGCTGTTTCACGAAACCCTGGTTGAGAAAGCCTGCCATAGAGCTTTGTAAAATCTATAGCTACTAATTCTACAGCATTTTTACCAGATGTGAGGTCATCAACTTGCTGGCACCACTGTGGGGCACTAGGCCCCGCCCCCAATTGCTACTAGCGGTTGCTAGCTGCATCCTGGCAACCTGGATACATTGACATTTTTTCCTTGGGTTACATTATTTATCTTCCTCTCCCGTCAGAACTGGTTTTTGTTTTACGCCTGTTCCACTGGTCTTATGGCTGTGAATTGTTTCAGTTCTTTTATTTTTAAATGATTTCATTGCCATGAAAATGTTTTTATGTGGTTAGATTTTAGGCAGTTGTTTAACAACCCTGGCATCTGATTCCTGAGGGACAACAGATTAATCATGAAGATGTAACCCAGTATTCCATGGATGGGCTGGCCAAAAATGGAGGCAGCGAGATTTGGCAGGAGTCTTGCGTGAGCAGAAGCAATAAGTGCTGCATGAATGTGCTCCACCATTCCAGCAGTGCAAAGAGAAGCAAGGTTTATGGTCCAAGGCCTGGACTTCAGATTATATCATCTATTATTGCAATCCAAATACTTCTTGCTATGAGCGAAGCCCCATTGTTTTTTTGTATAATCTACTTTGGCAGACAAGATACCGTTTATTCATCTCCGGCGTAATTACCATCTCCCTCCACGGAGCCCCCTGCTCTCCCAATGACATAAGCCCCTCATTTCCTTGATGCTCCAGCGCCACATGTCTTTATTGCATTCCTAAATTAAACACCAATTGAAAAGATGGGACAAGTTCAGACTTACTAGGCAATGCAAAACCAATGGAAGCAACTTCACATTCTCATGTCCAGCTCTTCTGCACAATTTTTTACCATCGGCAATTTTTATATTGGTCCTTCAAAAAAACACTGTCCGCAGAATTCCGCCCCATATGGAAATTACCACTGCAGGAGCCCCCGACATTAGAAATTAATAGATGTCATTGTGGAAAACCTTACTGCACTGGAAATGAAAAGTCCATTTCCCAGGATCAAAAAAACCCACAACATCCCAACACGGCCTATCTTGAAGAATATGGGGCTCCTGTCCCTTCAAGTGTGGTACAGAAAAGGTGCTGATTTTTGCACAGGGCAGCAAAAATTGTCCAAGGCACTTGAATGAGCAGCCTGGGCATGGTCAGGGCATTTATTTATCATATTTATACCCCACATTTCCTTCCAGTGGACCCCAAAGCACCTAACTTTGACCCAGAGTGTGGGGGCTAAAGTCACCTAGCAAGCTTCCCTGGGCAGACTAGAGATTTGAACCTTGGTCTTTCAGATAATAGTCCAACAGGGTGGTGGACAAGATAGCCTGCATTGCCATCCAACTCTATGATTGTATCAATCTAACTTGGGGGAAAGAGGCAATGCAGGCAGAAATGTGTAGAACTGAGAATAATGAGCAGAGAAAGAAATCACATGCACATATCCCACCACTTTCCATTGTCTCCCACCAAAAGGTGCTTTTTCAGGTAGTAAATAGCCATCAGAGGTTACCCATGATGATGGAACGTGCAATTTACAGACACTCCTTACCATTCCAGCAACCCTTTTTGGAGAGCCAGTGTGGTGTAGTGGTTAAGAGTGGTGGCCTCTAATCTGGAGACCTGGATTTGATTCCGCACTCCTCTTCCACATGCAGCCATCTGGGTGACCTTGGGGAAGTCACAGTTCTCTCAGGGCTCTCTCAGTCCCACCTACCTCATCTGTTCTGGGGAGAGGAAGGGAAGGTGATTGTAAGCTGTTTTGAGACTCCTTTAGATGGTGAAAGGTAAAGGTAAAGGTATCCCCTGTGCAAGCACCGGGTCATGTCTGACCCTTGGGGTGACGCCCTCTAGCGTTTTCATGGCAGACTCAATGCGGGATGGTTTGCCAGTGCCTTCCCAATTAGATAGTGAAAAGCAGGGCATAAAAACCAACTTTTCTTCTTCTTCCTCAAGGCAAGAGATGTTCACAGGTGGGTTGCCACTGCCTGCCTCTATACAGCAATCCTGGACTTCCCTGGTGGTCTCCAATCTAAATGTTAACCAAGGACAGCAAGGTTACTCATATATTCTGTATAATATCGTTATCTATACATTGGGTATAATGTCAAGCTAGGCCATTAGAGTTCTACTGTGTCTTCAAGTATTGCGGAGAAGAGGTAATATCATCTGTAGCTTTTCCCGTCAAATGCCAAATTGATACTCATCCTAACACTAAATGACATTAATTCAGCTCTGTGCAGTTTGCAGGTCTCTGATCTTTGCAAAAGCAATTAGCTTTCTTTCTTCTCCTTTTTCCTCCCTTTCCAGACAGAGAAGATTGCCAGACGCATCGTCTGAGTGGATTCTTCACATTTTTGCAGTCAGGTCCTAATCCTGTTTACTCTGAAGCAAGTTCTCTCAATTTTAGTAGGACTTGCTTCCAAGTAAATAGATTTGACCAAATTATTTATTTGTATTATTTTTAGTTGTCCCATCTTTTTTTTCCAATAAGGATTTAAAGTGGTTTCCTTGGGAGTAAGCCCCATCCGTGACCTCGCTAGCATGTCAGATGTTGGAAGCTTTGCAGAGTCAGTCCTGGTTTGTATTTGGGTGCAAGGTGATATGATAGCCATCTTCAAGTATTCGAAAGGGAGTCATATAGAGGAAGGAACAGAGTTGTTTTCTGTTGCCCCAGAGGGTCTGGCCAGAACAAATGGGATGGAATTAATTCAAAAGAATTTTTGGCTAAACATCTGGAAGAATTTCCCGACAGCTAGAGCAGTTCCTCAGTGAAACAGGGGAGGTGGCGAGTTCTCCTTCTTTGGAAGTTTTTAAGCAGAGTCTCCATCTAACTTCCCTCTCATCCTTGCCAACGTTCCCCCAGTTCTCCTGTCTGTGTTAAACTGTTCTCAATCAGGGCTGAATTTTAAAACTTCTCAGCTAGGACTGATATTAGACTCCCTTCAGCCAAGGCAGAACTCTGCCTCCTCAGCATGCAGCTCTCTAGTCTTTCTCTACTCCGCTGATCCTAACCATTCAGATTACTTGGAGCAGCCTGTCAGGGTTAACCTTTCACAATCCTTCAGCTGTTTGTACAGCATTTCTGAGCTTTTAAAAAGTACAGTTCATCACACATGCTACAGCTCATGCTATAACAGCTGCACAGAACAGGGAATATTGGCAGGTGCATCCTGAACATCTGGCACTGCCTTTTATCATATCATTGTCCATCCAGCTCATTATTTTCTATTCTGACTGGCATAGAATCCAGACATTTAGTGCAATTTCTTGTATGGCCAAAAATAAATCCAGGATGAAAAGGAAAATATGATAAAACAACACCTAGTTATTTGTAGATCCAATCTGGCATTAGCTCCCCGGAGTCTCAAACCATGAAAGGTCACCAGATGAGATTCTTTTTGAAAATCTGGAGAGCTGCTTGAGGCAGCTTGGAAGTAATCAAATTATGCAAACAGCAATAATTTATCAATATTTTTAAAAGCCAGGAATAGCGTGCACTGAATAGGAGACCACCTGCTCACAAAATACATGGTCTGCAAATGACATTTAGAAGGAGAGCTGTTTTTTTGTACCCCACTTCTTACTACCTGAAGGAATCTCAAAGTGGCTTACAAACACCTACCCTTCTTCTCCCCACAACAGATACCCTGTGAGGTAAGTGGGGCTGAGAGAACTCTGAGAGAACTGGGACTAGCCCAAGGTCCCCCAGCCAGTTGCATTTGGAGGAGATGTAGGGAATCAAACCTGATTCTCCAGACTAGAGGATGCCACTCTTAACATCTACACCAAACCGGCTCTCTATTTATTTATACTTCCCCTCCAAAACAGCTCATATTCTTTTCTCCTCCATTTTATCTTCACAACAACCTTGTGAAGTGGGTCTGTCTGAAAGTATATGACTAGTACAACTGGGGACTGGGGGAGCATACAGTAATAACACTTCTTAAATGCTAACACTGATAAAGGACTGTAGAGCAGGGGTAGTCAACCTGTGGTCCTCCAGATGTCCATGTACTACAATTCCCATGAGCCCCTGCCAGCAAATGCTGGCCGGGGCTCATGGGAATTGTAGTCCATGGACATCTGGAGGACCACAGGTTGACTACCCCTGCTGTAGAGCTTTCGAAGCATTCCCCATAACACAAAACTCTGTAAGTACTACTATTCTCATTGAGCAGATCAGATGGCAGAGGCATAATAGAGCTAGTGGGAAAGGGACTTGAAGATGTAGCAGCACATCGTAGAGAGTGCTAGGAAACAGACAGATACTGGGCCCCCAACGCAAATGCACTGTGATGAAGTTTGGCCCTTAATCACTATCTTATACATCCTCTACGGTGAATCAGTAGAGTGGTTAGAGGCTCAAACAGGAATATCGGAGGACCCAGGTTCAAATCCTTTCTGTTCCATGTGTGCCTGTAGGCCACAACTCCTAAATCTTATCTACCTCATGGTGTTGTGGAGGTAAAACAAATTGGGAGGGAGGGGAGAGAAACACTATTGAAATCTGCCCTGAGCTCCTCAGGCAGGTGGGATAAAAATTAGATAGCAAAATACCAGAGGCGGCGAACGAGGAAGAAAAAAGGCCCTGGTAGCCTTCAAACTCTTTGTCTTGGCTGATGGAATGAAATTAGTTCCCCCTCCAGAACAATTGCCTGCCTTTGCTTGCTTTCTTTTTTTGCACGCAAGGGAGGCCATTTAGACGCTGTGGGCCGAGCAAACAAACTCAGGATCTTACAGGGCTGCCTAGAACATCTTCATCACTTATTTAGGACACAAGACTCACGTGAATTCCTCAGGACTAAGATCAGTTTCTGTGTGGTAAATTTATTGCAAAGAGTAGATTAGAAAAGCACAGAATGCACGGGCGATGCTGAGGTAAAAAAAATAAAACGTTCTTTAGAAAGACAGCTTGTTGGAGTAAACAGATGTCGCAAAATGCATTTGCTTCCCCCCCCCCACACACACACGCTTTTCAACGCCTTATTATTAAAGCATATAAAAAAAGGACATACCTGGGGAAAACAAGATTGTCGCCTTTCAGAGCGTGGCCGTGTGGCCCGGCTTAGGCTGTTTTGTGACTATAAAGGACAAAGAGAAGGCTAAAGGTGTTTACACAGCAGCATTTATCAGGGAAAAGCAGCTTGATTAATGGGGCAGGCACATAACAGGTGGTCACCCAATTTTGTTGTGAAGAGCTGCTTTTTTTCTCACAGCCATGGCAGCGTTATATATGAACCAAGCGGCCTTGGCTCTCAGAAGGCTTTAATGGCCTAACAGTTAAGAGTTCCGGCTGAGTAAGGAAGGACTGTGCAAATCAAGCATGAAACCACAGGGCCTGTTCCAATTTGCTGTTGCTTAACTAGGGTGTCGTTGACTGGAAAAGCTATTTTTTTATGCATTGCTCCCAAAGTGAATGCCGGGTCATCAGTGGCCCTCTTTGCAATTTGGTGACCACTAGCAAATGGTTGCTTAGTATCGGTTCGCCACCTTTAGGACCCAGCCACAGGAACCAGTTCTGTTTCTAGGTTAGCGCCAGCTTGTGTCGGGCTTTTAGAACCCATCCCTGGGTTTCTCTTCTAACGCCAAGGAGTCCCATGGCAGATTCATGGCGGCAGAAAGTGCTGTGAAGTCACAGCCGACTTACAGCAACCATATAGTGATTTCAAGGCAAGAGATGGTTTGCCATTGGCTGTCTCTGTGCAGTAGAATCATAGACTCATAGAATCATAGAGTTGGAAGGGACCTCATGGATCATCTAGTCCAGCCCCCGGCACTATGCAGGACACTCAATCCCAATCGCTCATCTACTGTAACCTGCCACTCCCTTGAGCCTTCACAGAATCACCCTCTCTGTCAGATGGCTCTCCAGCCTCTGCTTAAAAATCTCCAAAGATGGAGAACCCACCACCTCCCGAGGAAGCCTGTTCCACTGAGAAACCACTTTAACTTTCAGGAACTTCTTCTGGATGTTTAAACAGAATTTCTTTTGAATTAATTTCATCCCATTCTGGTCCGTCCCTCCAGGGCAAGAGAGAACAACTCTGCTCCATCCTCTACAAGGCAGCCTTTTAAATGCTTGAAGATGGCTATCAGATCCCCTCTCAGTTGTCTCCTCTCTTCATATGTCTCGGTCTCCAAACCCTCTCCTCTGGACACGCTCCAGTTTGTCTACAACCCAGACTTTCTTGGTTATCTCCCATCCAAGTAGTAACCTGAGCTGACTTTATTTAGCAACTGAGATCTGACAAGATCAGGCTTACCTGGACCATCCAGGTCAGGAAAACAGATTCATAGAAGTTCCTCAACCACAGGAAGTTTGAAAATCTCTGGTCTATATATTAAGTCTGCGGGTTCAGTGATCACAGAGTCCAAGTCTTCAAAACAGCTCTTTTTATTTAGCAACTCCAGCAACAGACTACAACTACTGAACGGAGAAAAACAGGCAAACAAGTGCACTTTTATACTTTTTAGGCAGCCAGCTGCTGCATCTGATTGGCTCTAAGCAGAGCAATCCGATTGGCCCTAGCGGAGCAATCCGAGCAATCCGATTGGCCCTTAAGCAGAGCAATCCAATTGGCTCTAGTGGAGCAATCTGATTGGCCCCTAAGCAGAGCAATCCAATTGGACCTAAGCAGAGCAATCCGATTGGCTCTGGCAGAGTGATCAGGTTCCTTGATTGGTTAGTTCCTTGGCCATATAATCCAGAATATGCTAGATAAACCTTCAAAAGCTATAGAGCCATAAAGCGTGAACTGATGACACTTATTTGAACCTTTTTAATATTTGTAGAATGGTTACATGTTTATATCACCGAAGGAACTGCATACATTTCTTTATTGAATATGTCAGGTGACTTTAAAAATGGCTTCTGAGCTTCTCATGTCACGTTTTTTCCCCACAAGTACAGAAGAGGTAGGATTTACATGGCATCCAGCCCTATAGTGTCAATGTTCTCGATACAAACTGGGTAGCAGGTCAAGTATTCACTGTTACATATATATATATATAGTTATTGGCATTAATATTATTTGTACTAATAAAATGGAAGAAAAGAAATGAAGCTGCCATTGTAAGACACCAGTAGGCTCCCCTGTGGTTCAGACTTATGGTAGTCTGCTTGAATTCATGCCTTCCTCTCCGGTTCCAACCAACAGATCTCTCTCTAGAAAAAGGAGACAAAAATACCGAATTAATTGGGATCCAACATTCTGGCCATGCAAATTTGTTGTATTTATGAGAAGGGTACCTAGGCTTTCCCACAGCGTCACAACTAGCAATGCAATTTCAAACTGAGTTAAAACCTTTATAAACCCACTAACTTCCGTGGTCTATTTCCCTGCAAGAGCCTTGGCACAGCTTGAAGACCAAGGGGCAGATCTTAAGACCAATGAATACCGCCCCAGAGGTGGAACAGACCCTTTCATCACTGTCTGTCTTCTGCACTACCGAAAGAGCTGCCTCTGAAGGTGGGGGGCCAAAGGGCACGATGTGAATTGCAGGGCGGAGGGCTGCACCTTGAACAGAGGACTCAGCAAATTTCTCTCTGCACAAGTCAAGGCACCCTCTGTTCTCAGTAAGGCCCCTTCAGATAACCCCAGTCCACAGAATATGCCCTGCTCAATTCCCAGTGACATCAATGAGAGTTCTGACTAACTTCTCCCCTATATTCTAAGTGAAATGGACTCAGGTTTACTGTACTCTGGCATGCCATTTGGTTCCCTATGTAATTCATACTGGTGGTCTCAAGATTGTCTATAACTGTTCTGAGCCTCCTTGCATGGAGGGAAATATCGCAACCAAGACTTTAATAAATAAGGGAAATACAGTGGATGCTTTGCTTGTAAAAGACTTGAGATTCAATCCCTGGTATTACCAGTTGAGATTCAATACGTTCTATCGAAATAATTGCTATACCAAACTTTTTTCGTGGCTCAGTCATGGCTCAACAGTGCTTTGTAGGTAGAAAATCCCAAATGCAGTTCCTGGTCTTTCCAATTAAAGAATCCAAGGCAGAAAATGCTAATGAAGGACTCTCCCGCCCCACCAACCTGCTGCAGTACAGATGGTTCAGCATGTCTGAACATTGGGGGGCTGCTATATTTCCCTTTACACTATAACCAGACTGTGTGGAAGTGTGATGCCTCTCTTCATCTATGCTAGAAGCTTTTCTCTGGCTCCTCCATCTCTTTCCGTGCTTTCGTTCTGTCTCCTCCTGGTCTTATAGTAGGTAAGAAGCTTCTGCAGATCTCTCCTGTAGAAGCAAGCTAGGGGCACAGCCACAATCTCCTTCTTCCATAAAGACGCAGCAGGATTAGCCGCCCATTTTAAATACGGAATAGTATGAGTTAGATTAAGCATCAGTTTCTTCATAAACTGCAGAAAAGCTTTAATAAAAATAAGGGTTCCCCTCTGCTCCCCCCCCCCCCAGTTGCAGCATACTGCATGGGATACCATGCCTTCCTGACTCACTTTTCGGGACATTAACCAATCACAATGGGGGGCAGAGTGGTCAAGTTGCATCAGGCCAATGGCAACCCCACAGGCTTTTCAAGGTAAGAGACTGTTAGAAGTGGGTTGCCATTGCCTGCCCCTGTGTAGCAACCCCAGACTTCCTTGGTCGTTTCCCATCCAACTACTACCTAGGACCAACTTTACTTCGTCCCCAAGATCAGACTAGCCAGTGATCATCCAGTCACCAATACACATACTCCATCCAGCCGTCACCCTGTATAGGTACTGCTAGCAGTCAAAGATTATATTGACTTAAATAGACCCACAGTCTTCCTCAACATGATAGCTTCAAGCCCTGTCCAATATCAATAGTATATCAGCAACATATCAGCAATATATGAGAGCCGGTTTGGTGTAGTGGTTAGGAGTGCGGACTTCTGATCTGGCATGCCAGGTTCGATTCTGCACTCCCCCACATGCAGCCAGCTGGGTGACCTTGGGCTCGCCACGGCACTGATAAAACTGTTCTGACCGGGCAGTGATATCAGGGCTCTCTCAGCCTCACCCACCTCACAGGGTGTCTGTTGTGGGGAGAGGAATGGGAAGGCGACTGTAAGCCGCTTTGAGCCTCCTTTGGGTAGGGAAAAGCGGCATATAAGAACCAACTCTTCTTCTTCTTCTTCTATACTTGCTCACTGAATTAGATTTGCTTCTTCTCTTCTGAGCTAGGAACTGGAAGCTGTCATGATCAGGAAAGGTTGGAGGAGTCCTTTAGGCTAGGGAAACACACCCTCATGTTCCTGTCTGGGACTTCCATATAGTCCTCCGGACACTTATAGCTGGCCCCTCCTGGGTTCCTGTAATAAATTAATGCTTAAAGTGTCACCCACAGTTGTTTTAAGACCTGTCTATATTTATAGAAGAGACCAGAAAGTCCAAAGAGCAAAAGGATAATGACTAACTGCCATGGAGGGGGTTCATATTATTTTATTATAACTTCTTGTAAGCCACCATTAGCTAGCTTTGCTAGGAGTGGTGGGATAAATATCTAAAGAATAAACAAACACACAACCCAACCCTCCCATCAAGTCGAGATGGGCCATGATCAAAATAATACATGTATGCCTTACTTGGAGGGGGAGAGAGAGAACTCAACAAGGAAGAAAGTTGGGTTCAAAGGCTAGAGGAAAGAAGGAGCCCAGAATCAGCACTCAACAATGTCCGTCCATTTGAAAAATTGAAGTCAAGATTTCAATATTGTAATAGAACAAAATGCAATATTAAAGGACTGAAGTGAAGATTATATATATCATGTATTATTTAAGGAAGATTCAGAGTTCCTTTGTGGCAAGCAGTATCTTTTTCTTTTAAGTGCTGAGATAATAACATGCTGGCTGGTCTGAAGCTAGTAACTCCTTGCATTGGATGCTTCCTGCCCACAAGACTCAAGCATAAGGGGGGGAGGGAGCATGTTGGTATGTGCTCACTCACCATGCATGCATGAAAACAAAACATGTTGGCTGGCATTACACAAGGGTTGATCAGCATGAAAGTTGCAAAGTGTCCCATTGTGGTCCCATCAGTGGTCCCCAACCCCCAGTCCGGAACCAGTACTGGTCCGTCGATCAGTCGATACTGGACCATGCCTCCTCCTCCTCCTCCTCCTCCTCCTCCTCCTCCTCCTCCTCCTCCTCCTCCTCCTCCTCCCCGGCTGCTGCCTCAGGGGCTGCCCTGCCACTCTGCCACCGGCTCACCTTTGATGCTCTCCAGCGGCCGTCATGGCTGGGGCTCCCCCTTGGCATGGCACTGCGCAGCTGGGGGCGAGAAGTCAGGAGTGCCAGTGGGATAGCAAGTGGAGCAGGGGCTCAGGCGGCAGCGATGATGTCCCTTGGCAAAGGACTCCCCCCCCCCCCCAGGGCCTCAGTAAAATTGTCAAGTGTTGACCGGTCCCCGGTGATAAAAAGGTTGGGTACCACTGCCTTAAATCATTAAGCTGTGTTTAGATTCTGGAGGGGGAGATGGGGGAAGCATATTATTATTATTATTATTATTATTATTATTATTATTATTATTATTATTATTATTATTAAACTTTTATGAGGAGGGATGTGCAGTCCTACTTCCTGACAGCCTTAAGGACTACAAATATAGGTTCCCTCTTGAAGGAAGCTTTGCATATTAATAGTGGAGAAAGATCAGGCAGAAAACAATGCTATACATACTTTGTATAGAGTGGTTAATTAGATAATGACTTAATTTGGCCGTGTTATTTGGACTGTACAAAAATCTGTACCCAGTGTGTCTTGGTGTGGATGCTGAGTTTTAGATATGACTCCGTGCCACCCCTTCTTAATGGTGCTTCTATTAAAATGGTATTCTGAATGAATTCTTTGGCATTGTGGATAATTTGAATCTCTTCCCACAATGGGTTATAACTAACCTGAACTTCTTAATGGTGGATACATCACGGGAATACAGGAAAAAAAGTACCACTGTACACATGCAAAAAGCATGCCTCTTTCCGCACACATGGAATTCAGACACAAGCTGCCGGATAGGTTTTATCACAAGGACGGAGCCTACAGACTGCTCTCTCTACTAAAAAAAACAGAAATCAATTCCTGGCCTCATCCCTTCCCAACCTTCTTTCTTCCAGCAGCTCCTGCACATGAAAAAATGAAGGTGCCCTTAAAAAAAAAAATGCCGGCACGATGGGAAGAGACACTTTTAAAAATTTCATGTCTCCAATATGTTTGATTTCCTCTCTCAAAAAAGACAGTAAACTGTAAAAAAAAGATGAATAATTAAATAGCAATAAATTAGTAATACACAAATCAGAGAAGAAAAGTGCATAAGTTATAAAGGCAATGCTGTACACTGGCTTAATGACAGGAGTCAAGTTAAATATTGGAACAGATCTATAATGCGGGAGTCTAATGCCGGAAGTCCTGGGGATTAGGCTTCCCAGAACTCACTGTCCACCCAGATGTTGTCAAGGCAACCTCCAAGGGTTAGAAGAAGCCAGAGAAAGGGGAGGCAAGAAGATGTCAACATGGGCTTTCCCCTCCACGCTCTGGACGGTAGATGCTGCTGTAGACTCCACAGATAGATAGGCTTGTGTGCAGAGGCAGGAAGGGAGCCGAATTCTTCTCTGTCTTTGATATGAGCTGATGGGGTTTACAGCCCAATTTCCAAGACCTGAACAACAGGTAGGAGGAAAGGGCTGGATAATGAGTCCATCTTCAGGTATCGGAAGCAGGTAGTGTAAAACCAGGTTGGACTTCAAAGCCTGCCCCCTGTGCTCCCTGTCTTCCAGCCTAGCAAAACTGAGCGGTAAAAACACCAGCTGGGCAGCTTCCATTTTTCTCACTCTCTGCCCTTTTACAACCCAAGTGGGAGAGCACAGCAATTTCTCACTACTGGTGTTTCGAGTTGAAAATCCCAGTCTAAGGGCCATTTCGCACGGCTTCAAAATAGCACAATGGTTGCTAATTGGAAACGCTACTAATTTGCCATAACCCACGACGTCGTAGACAATCTGCAACAATCCTGAAACCGACCCGCAAAAAGCGCTTCGTTGTAGCGCTTTCAGGGGAATCCAGAAAAGTGGATTCACCCTCCGGATAGCAATACACTCCTGCAACCAATCTGCAACAGTAGCGCTAAAGACCTGTGCGTTACCATTGTTGCTGGTTCTTCAAAGTCCCTCCCCCTGGCTCTCTCCTCCAAACGTCCGGCAAAGCGATCGCCATTTTTTTTTCTCCGAGCGAGCGGGGATAAACGCACCAGCGAGCCTCTTTCTGTTTAGAGGCTTCCCTGGCTTCAGTCCTTCACCTTTAGTCACTAAGCACAAACCACATAAAAGCCCGTTTGCTGAAATAAAGTCCCTTTATTTTTTACACATAAATTCAGCCGAAAATCGGGCCCGTGAGAGGGGGGGGGATTTTTTTTATCACTCGAGGCAGCGTGCAAACGATCATACAATCAAACGACAGCTCACATTAGGCAGCTGGATGGGTCTCTCCGTAGCAACGAATCTACCTACATTCGTTGCTATGGGTCTGTTGTTTTTTTTTAAAAAACCTTTCTTAAAGGGAAAGGGGCTGTTTGGGAGCATGCTAATGGCTGCCCATTGGCTGCTTGACGGCCAGGGGCGGGACGAGCTTGGCAATAGCGCTTCCTTTCTAGCGATTTCTGCCGAGACCGGAAGCCTGTGGGAAACGCTAAAAAACGCAACTGATTCCACTACAAAGGCAGGTATGCATAACGACGAATTCCACTATTTTAAATGGCGATTTTTCTTTCCGCAAACAATTTGCAACAAAGATCCCCGTGCGAAAAGGCCCTAACTATTTCCCCAACATTTATGTTTCAACGGTCTTTCAATGAACATATTGAAATTTTACTCGTCTCTGCCAACTATTATACAAATCAGCATTATAATTAATGGAAGAGGGGGAGTAGTGAGAACTCGCAGAAAGGGGGACACCGCGTCCTCTCTACTACTTGGGCTCAGCTTTTTCTCCTTCTCTCTGCATGGGTTCCTGAACCCCCACCTTCCCTGAATGTAGCTTGGCTTCCCCCCTAGCCTGCATGGTTCAGTGGTTAAGAGAAGTGGACTCTAATCTAGAGAACAGGGTTTGATTCTCTGTTCCTCCACATGCAGCCAGCTGGGTGACCTTGGGCTAGTCACAGTACTCTTAGGGCTGTTCTCTTTCAGTCTCATCTACCTCTCAGGGTGTCTCTTGTGGGGAGAGGAAAGGAAGGTGATTGTAAACCACTTTGAAACTCCTTCAGGTAGTGAAAAGTAGGGTACAAAAATGAACTCTTTTTTTACTTCCTGCTGGCGGTGGTGGTGATACAACTGGGTGACCGTAGACTAGTCACAGTTCTCTTAGGGTTGGTCTTGCAGATCAGTTATGTTAGAGCTCTTTCAGGCCTATCTACCTCACAGGGTGACTGTTGTGGGGAGATAGATTCAAGTGGGTAGCCGTATTGGTCTGAAGCAGCAGAACAAATTTGGAGTCCAGGGGAACCTTTAAGACCAACCAGGTATGAGCTTTCATGTCCTTAAATAAATATGTGTTGGTCAAAAAGGTGCCACTGGACTCCAGATTTGTTCTGCTGTGGGAAGGGAAGGTGAGTGTAAGCCCCTAAAAGTAGGTATAAAACCCAACACTTCTTTTACTTCCTGCTGGTGATGGTGGTGGCAGATGCTGCAATATCTGGTGCCAGTTTAGGTTGCTAAGGCAACCCAATATGCTTCTCACACTCTTGTTTTTGTGATGTCTGTGCATCACTCTGAACATTGATTGTACACATCTGGGAGTGGAGGTTAGAAAGAAGACTTTCCTGCTAACCTAGGGCTTCCTGAATCTAAAACAATACAAAAGCGGACATCAGTGGATGGTGGATATCATGCTAAGAGCTGCAGATGGACTTCAGTTCGGCCTCCACATTCAAAGAAGGAAGACCTCTGAATACCAATTGCTAGAGCAACAACAGGAGATGCTGTGGGGCTCTGTGCCCCACGTCTGTGCATTCTGGGACACTGGATCGAACCCTGAATGAAACAAAGGGATGAACTAGTGTGGCCACTGGTCTCATGCAGCACTAGGGTTCTGACTTTCTTAAAAACAACTACATAGGCAGAGACCATAAACATCAGAGGTCTCTCTTCTCTGCCTTGTTCACACCCTCAGGAGGTATTGATGTTCCCACCTGCCAAGATTAACAACTCTGAACTCAGCCCTGTGGGCCTGCCTTTAACCGCAGTTTGATCTGTAGCAATTAGCAAGTGGCCATGTTTTATTTCCATGCTGTGAAAAGTCTCACCTGCCGATTCCTGAAGATGCTGAGAAGACTATAGGAGGAAGCCAGGTTGTTATTACTGCTTTCCAGTCAGTTTTGACATTATCCCCCTCTTGGCCCAGAATTTATTTGGCTCTCTACCATGGAGTCTGAGTGGCCTGCTCAGCTTCCCATATTTTTGAAATAAATGCAAAATGTATAATAGAGCTCAATTGAACGATGCAAGAGGGTGTCATATCTGCTTTAATATCTTACTCACCTGGAAATGCAAAAGAAAAACTGTTGACTACTTTAAAAAAATTAAAACTCCATGCTTCGCACCTGATTAACCTGAAATACAAAGTGATTACTCACGCAAAGTGGCTCGTGAGTCATGAAAAACATTGCAAAGGAAAGCTCTGGTGCCAAATTAGTCTTTGTGTTGCTGTCATTTAGAAAACATACCAGATTCCTTAGGCTTTGTTAATGGTACATGCAATGTATTATTGTTTTGATGAAAACAAATTACTTTCTTTTGTGGAGTAAATGTGCAGGGAAACATGCAAGCAGGAGACCATTTCCTTATAATCTCCACCCTCAGTAGTTTAAAATAAGACCAAACGAAGTATTAATTTGTATCCTATGCAAAGAAAGAAGAAGAGTTGGTTCTTATAGGCCACTTTTCTCTATACCTGAAGGTCGCCTTCCCTTTCCTTTCCCCACAACAGACACCTGTGGGGTGGGTGAGGCTGAGAGAGCCCTGATATCACTGCCTGGTCAGAACAGCTTTATCAGTGCCATGGCCAGCCCAAGGTCACCCAGCTGGCTGCATGTGGGGGAGCGCAGAATCGAACCTGGCATGCCAGATTAGAAGTCCACACTCCTAACCACTACACCAAACTGGCTTTTGGAAGAAGCAGATTGAAAAAGCAGTCTTTGAAACCCATAGGACCATTTCACACATTACATAGTGGTGAAACTCTGTTTGTAACTGAGGGGCATGCTCAGTACAGAGCCACAGCTAAATCTTCCTCTGCGACTAGTGCATTTCTTTTCTTTCCTTAAAAAAAGCCCTATAGCCATGTATACTTAAAGCCTGGTATCCACATATACGGGAAGCATGCACTGCACGCAGTCCTCCCAATGCACTAGGGGCCATTATGACCAAAAGTATTTTCTTGCAGTCCATGCAAGCCAAAACCAGGGTTCTCATGCAATGAGGCTGGTAATACAGGTGTTATCCCTTTTAGCCAAAAGGCAATTGTACATATTAGGAAGAATGTTCCAGGTGATGGGCAAACTTAAATGGACTCCGGGGGATTGGTAGAGGACAGGAAGGCCTGGAGGATCATTGTCTATGGGGTCGCAATGGGTCGGACACGACTTTGCACCTAACAACAACAACAACAACAACCAAGTGATGATGATGATGATGATGATGTTATCCGTTCAATCATGTCCGACTCTCGGTGATTCTAAAGGAAAGTCTTCGCCATGCATCCCTGTCTCCGACTGCTTCTTTTAGTTGGTTCATGATCATCCCTGCATCGGCTTTGATTGTGTCGAGCCAGCGGATCCTTTGGCGAACACTTTTCCTTTTGCCGCTGACCATGCCGAGCATTAATGATTTTTCTAGCGAGTTTGATCACATGATGCGTCCAAAGTAAGTGAGCTCTAGCCTTAATATTTTCCCTTCTAATGACATAATGGGTTTGCTCCTCTCTAAAACTATCTTGTTAATAACTTTGGCTGTCCGTGGTATTCGCAGCATTCATCTCCAACACCATCATTCGAAAGCATCTACGTACCAGGTACACTTGGCAAAATGTATTTTCAGATATCGCTTTGTGAAGCAGCTCTTTCCTAGATGTTGCCTCTATGTATCTTGTACTGAAAGCTCACTGTGTTTCTCTGAATAGCCACAGGCTAGGCCAGGGAAACAGAGAGGCAAGGTCAAGGCAGTCTATATGATTCCATCTGTCTATCAAGGTGCCTCTCCCAACAATCAACCAGTTTTGAGTATGTGTTCCTGAAGGTGGGAAATTGCAAAAGGGTAGTGATTCTGCAGGTCTTGGGTGCACTGGTAGTCTTGGGTGACTAAACATTCATGCTGAGGATGTTGAGTGGCTTAGGATTTCATGAAACCGCTGGCGTTTGAGTTGCGGTGACACCAATATGTATATGATACCCAGCTCTACCTTTCTTTTCCACCTCATTCTAAGGATACCACTGATGTTCTAAGCCAATTTGGGGAGACAGTCATGGGTTGGATGAGGGTGAAAGGGCTGCAAGTTAATCCTGACAAGGCAGAGGTTTGCTGGATTAGTAGCAATGCAAGCCAAGGATTTCAGGTTTGTCTTGGATGGGGTTATACTCTCATACTTAAAAAGCCAGGTTCTCAGACTGGAAGTGCTGCTTGGACACAGTGGTCTCTTAAGAAAACCAGGTAGCTGTGGTGGTCTCTAGAGTGCTTTTGCTCAGTATCAGCTGGAGGATTAACTGCATCTGTCCAATCAGATATCTCCATAGTGATTCATGCCTTAGTTACATCTAGACTACTTAATGCAATGCGCTCGGCTTTCAGTTACCCTTGATAAGGGTTCACAAGCTACAGCTAGTGCAGAATGCTGCAGCTAGACTGATGATAGGGCCAACAATTGTGAGCATGTGAGCCTGATGTCACAATAATTACAATGGTTGCCCATCCGCAGCCATACCCAATTCAAGGTGTTGTTTTTGATCTTTCAAACCCAACATGGCTTGGGACCAAGGTGTCTGAATGGCCATCTTCTCCCATATATTCCTATCTGGGACTTAAGATAACAGTGACAGGGCCTCCTGACTATCCCATCAATCAGAGATGCTGAGGAGGGCCTTTTCAGTGGCAGCCCCATGATCATGGAACATCCTCCTCAGGGAAGTCCACCTGGCTCCCTTACTTGGTGTAGTGGGTAAGAGCAGTGGCTTCTAATCCGGAGGGCCAGCTTGGATTCCTCACTCCTCCAAATATAGCCAGCTGGCTGACCTTGGGCTAGTCACAGTCTTGTTGGATCTGTTCTCACAGAACAGTCCTGTCAGAGCTCTCTCAACCTCACCTACCTTACAGGGCATCTGTTGTAAGGAGAGGAAGGGAAGGCAAATGTAAGCTACTTTGAGACTCCTTTGGGTAGTGACAAATGGGGTATAAAACCAACTTTTCTTCAGTCTTAAGAAGGCAGCTGAAGGGCTACATTTAATTAAGGCAGTCCTAAACTTTCTTTTTTTTTAACAGTTTGGCTTTATTTATGGCAGGAGGAGGGGTGTTTATTGAAAGTTGCTTTAATAGCATTAGCCACCTTGAGCGCCATAGGGGGAAAATGCAGCTAATAAATATATTTTAAATAAAATAAATACTGACGGGTGCTTCTCCAGCTGCATTCACAAAGCAGCATGAAAGAGGATCATAAGGTGAATTGGGGATGACATTCTTTCTATCATTATACTGAGCAGTGTCCATAGTATTCTCCAGGACATCATGAGGCTCCTTGGGAGCTCATTAAGGGTCTTTCCATGAGAAAAATCAATAAAAACCAACAAGTAGTCCTAAAAGACACAGCTCGCCCATCAATCTTCCACGGAAAGGTATGGCCATGGGGGAATATTTGCTAGGGCATGCTTTGAGCTGGATCCTGCAGATCCGTTCTGTAAATGGGGGTGCTTTTCTCCAGAACAAGGAAATGTCTACTAATGCAAGATGATGAGGATGAACATTATAGATTATTCCTTCCACTGCCACTGGCAGAACGGACGTGCAGGATCCAACACTTTCATTTCATATGGGGCAACCATGGAACCAACTAGTTCCAGCCAGTCTTTGGCTGGCAAATCAGTGGAGAGAGCTGTCTCAAGACTGAGAACTGGAAAATGGCTGATGTCAGGGCAGGCCATGGCTGATGAGCCTTTCTTTCTCAGTGGGCCAGGCCTGTAGCCATGCTGGGGGGGCTGGGCTGGGCTGGGCTGGCAGGACTAAAATTTGCCCTGCCCACTCAGAGCCCATACACTAGTCTTGTAGTTGTGGCAGCGGCAAGCAAGAGGTTTGTTTAGTGGGTTAAACTGAATAAAGTGAAGTTCGATAGGGACAAATGTAAAGTTCTGCATTTAGGTAGGAAAAACCAAACACAACAATATAAGATGGGAGGGACCTGTCTTGGCAGGAGCATGTGCGAAAAGGATCTAGGAGTCTTAGTAGAGCATATATTGAACATGAGTCAACAGTGTGACTCAGTGGCTAAAAGATATAGGGGGTGGATAGGGGGTGGCTTGTGACAGTGGATGAGCGATAGGGTAGTGAGTGTCCTGCATAGTGCAGGGGGTTGGACTAGATGACCCATGAGGTCCCTTCCAACTCTATTATTCTATTATTCTATGATTCTAGGTGGCAGTAGGAGTTGGCGATGGAGGTGGCGGGGATTCCTCCAAGGAAAGCTACACTGAGTTGTCCCAGCGTGGTGTCACGGTTAAAGAGAACCATCTTCTGATCTGGAGAACCGGGTTTGAGTACCCACTCCTCCACGTGTAGCCAGCTGGGTGACCTTGGGCTAGTTTCAATTCTCTTAGACCTGTCTCAGCCCCACCCACCTCATAGGGTGGGTGTTGTAGAGAAAGGAAGGGAAGGCAAACGTAAGCCGCTTTGAGATGCCTTCAGATAGTGAAAAGTGGGGTATAAATAAAACAGCTCTCTCTTATCAGTCCTTTGAGTCTCTTTGGTCAGGGAGGAGTCGTGGTTCCATGGAAAAGGTTTTGCTTGTCCTGCAGAAGGTGCCTGGTTCAATCTCCAGTGAAATGAAGCATCCGGTTGCAAGTGATGCCAAAGACCTCTACCTGAGTCCATGGATCTCCTCGGTCAGTGATAATAAGGTAAAGGTAAAGGTATCCCATGTGCAAGCACTGAGTCATGCCTGACTCTTGGGATGACGCCCTCTAGCGTTTTCATGGCAGACTCAATACGGGGTGGTTTGCCAGTGCCTTCCCCAGTCATGACCGTTTACCCCCCAGCAAGCTGGGTACTCATTTTACCGACCTCGGAACGATGGAAGGCTGAGTCAACCTTGAGCCGGCTGCTGGGATCGAACTCCCAGCCTCATGGGCATAGCTTTCAGACAGCCTTTCAGCCGCTTACCACTCTGCGCCACAAGAGGCCAATGATAATACTGTGGCCTGATTCAGGATATAGGGCAGAGTTGTGTGTTTCCCTCATAAGATCTCTGGGTCCTTGCTTGGTCCTCTCATCATATCTCCCAAGGCCCAGCAGAATTCTTGGCACGTACCTTTTTTTGAAGCAGCATCAGATTCATTTTCCTTTGGGCTTCCCTGGCTTTCTCCCATTTTTTATCCTGGCTTCGTTGCTCATATCTTCCCACAGGTGCCTTGATTTTTTTTCACGGTCCAGAATTTCTTTGGGGAATAAGTTCTTTTCATTGAACGGAGCTTTCAGAGCTGTAGAATGAGAAGCAGACCCCTATGCAAACCGGGCATATTTCCCTGGACTAAAGTGACCCCACTAATCTCATTCTGAGGGGTCACACTCCCCTTACAAAACCACCCAGGAGTAACACCAGGTTTACAACTGGCCAATCACATACGTCTGGAAGCCATACTCCAGCCCAATCTTTTCCTTAGCATAGCAGGAGCAAAAATGATCCCTGTCCCTTTCCAGGGCAATGACCAGGCTCCCTGATTGGTTACTGGCAAGGGAAAGGTTGTCTTTCACACACACACATAACCACAACTGCTTCTGTTTTCCTTATGAATGATATGTTGCACATGGTTAATGGCAATTTACATGAGTGATGGGTGTGAAGAGACAGAGAGTTTTCCAAAATGAGTTAGTTTGTGAGATTTACCCACATAAATGATGGATTGGTTCTAGTAGAAATCTTTCTGTTAATATCTTTGTGTGTGAATGTGATTATCGGCAAGGCACAAACGTACTAATCCTTGTGTGTCATCGCAAAGGATATGGGCAAGCAGTGCTACTGTCGTACACCAAGCACTGCTACTGTCATACTGATCTTCCATGAAAGCCACAAAGACTCAGATTTTAAAAACACTTTCCTGGAAGCAAGCCTCACTGGATAAAATGAGACTTACTGCAGAGTAGACCTGTCTAGGGTTGCTTGCATGCTGTCTGAGCAATGCAGGTCTCTGGGCCTGATCAACCACCCAGGCTGTATTTCTGGAGGTGCCAAACTCTATTTATTTCCTACACAGCCCAACAAAAGACTCTATACCTGCTGAATAACGTTCGTAAGTGGTTCTTGCAAAGGACTGCTATCACTACCGGGTTTTCCCTAGAAGTGGCACAAGTCCTCTCTAATATCGCTGAAAAAGTTCATGTTTTATCATAGAGTATCAGGCAATTCCTACAGGGCTATGGCATGACTTTTGTTTTTTTTTCCTGCAAACTGACATCACACCTGACAGCAATTTTCCTTTTTTTTTAATTTTGCTGCCACTCAAAGCATTAGTGAGAGTAGGGATCCTCCACCCCCATGGGCATGGGACCACCAGGAGGATTGGCAGCTCTAGGTGCCAACCTCTGATTAGGGCTTAGAGTGCTCTTGGAATTACAACTAATTGCTAGACTACAGTTCCCCTGGAGAACAAGGAAGCTTCAGGAGGTTGATGAAGAGCAAAAAGCAAGCATTTAAAGCCCTGCTTTCTCCTACCCATGATAGCTGCCAAAACAGCTGTGCAGTGGGAGTAGGCTGCTCCCAAATGTTCGGCTGTTTTGATTGGAAACAATGACTGATTAAAATGTGAAATTCACTGCCAGAGGATGTAACGAGGATGTAGTGATGGCCACAGGCAAAGACAGCTTTAAAATGGAAATAGACAGATTCATGGAGGATAAGTCTATCAGTGTCAACTAGACAGGGTGACTAAGGGGAACTTCCATGTTCAGAGACAGTGAACCTATGAATCCCTGTGCCAGGAGGCCATATCAGAGGAAGGCCTTGGCCTCTATGCCCGGTTGTTGGCCCTTCAGAGGGACTGGCTGCCCACTGTGCAAGACAGGATACTAGAGTAGATGGACCACTGATCTGATCCAGCAGGGCTCTTCTTGTTTCTTAATAGGATTTTCTCCAGAGGAAACTGGAAATCTTATTTACGGTCATTACATTTTAAGGTGGTTTTAGATATAGGAGTGATTACTCATGTGTGGTAAGCTGCTCTTTAGCTAGCACCAAAAATCTATATATTAAGACTACACACATTTGCTACATTACACGATGAGAAAATCTTCTGTATATTCACAGGGTGTACAAAAAACACTTCCGTCTCTAAGCAGGGCTGTGGGGAAACCAACACACATAAGACCCCAAGGTGCCATAGGCCTTACAGTTCTTTCCTCAGCCCAGCGTACAAGAAATTTAAGAGAGGAAGGAGAAAGGCTTGTGAATTTTTGATGCTTCGTTTAAGGCAGCTCTTTTAATTCTCCTTAATTCTTTTCCTTCTGTTCACGGTCTACCAGATCTAATCCTCAAACTGTAGCATCAAGAAACAAGACAATTAGACTGTTACTGATTGAGTTTACAAGTAAACAAAGATGCTGCTCAATCGCATACATATACATTTACAACAGAAGGTCTCTTGAGATGGATTCTCAAAAACGATGCCCGTTCAGCCATCAGGTGTTGGCAATAACAATAACATGTCCCAGTAGCTTTTATTCCTCCTGTCATTTAATGGCATGCTTTTGTAAAATCTCAGAAGCAGCATTACTGCCTGCAGAATATGTAGAGAATATATCGAATCCCCCGGTTACGATATACCGCAGGCAGATAAACCTGTGCACGAGACGGTGAAGCTAGAGGAAGAGCTTGGAAGCTCGGTGGTCTGGCCTCGCCAACAATGGAGGCAGCATGTGCAGATTCTGAGGGATCCCAAGGAAAAAGGAAAAACTAGAGGTGCTTGTCCTATCTTTCTGTCCTGGTCAATAAAGCCCCTTGGACGGCTGCAGCCATACATTCCTGAATATAGTGGAACCACTGCACCACGGCAGGCATTCACAACTAGATCACCCTATGCAGACCTTCCAATCCAGCTGCTAATGTTTGCTGGAGCATACGGCTTGCACAATAGCCAAAGAGACAGAACCCCTTCTGTGCTCAGTAGGGTGGCTTGAATTCTGATAGCCTCGTGGTATTTGCTGGTAGGCCTGTCAAACACTGGCCTTTGTTAACATTTATTACTTGATTTTATAATGCAAATATTTGTAATTCAGTTGGCTTTGGAATTGACTTGGTTCTATGAATGGAGCTCCCAGTATTTTTTTTTCCCCTTTAGAAATCAGGCCATGCCGGGAGGGGGGGGAGGGATTAGACTCCCTTCCTGCAGTTTTCCTTATGTGAAAGAGCCCCATGGAACCCCCATTTGCCCCTTCACATCAGGGGATGGGCAGGAAGTAGGGATGGAAGCTTCCAGAAGAGACCTGGGATCCCCTGGAATTATGGTTCATCTTCAGACAATGAAGATCAGTTCCTCTGGAGGAAAGAGGTGCATTGGAGGGTGGACTCTACGGCACTATACTCCACTAGGGTCCCCATCCTCTCCAAACTTCACCCCCAAATCCCTATACATTTCCCAACCTGCAGCAGCAACCCTACCACCACCACCCCAATCCCCTGCCAGTGGCCAGTGGAACCCGGAAAGCCTAGCATTTGATTACTGATGCAGGTCCTGTGAGTTTTGGAGAAAACAGCCATTCTACTTTGCCATTTCACACTGAAAAACAATTGGAAAGTTTCCTTCTCCCTACCTTCCCTTGCCCCCTTACCACCACCTATTTCTTTCAATGGAGAATTGCCAGGTAACATTTCTGCATGATAAATTTGCCCCCAGGACAGCCTCTTGTTGCTCATGGGTTTTAGTGCTGCTTCCACATGATGTCAGCAGCAACCAGGAGCTCTCAAGTGGCTGGTGTGAGTTTTCCTCAGATTTGCTCCGCAATGATGGAAATCACCAAATTCCGATTTCCCTCTTCTTGCCAGGGAACAAACAGGGGCAAGCCTGTGTGGAGGGAGAAATGCTCAGCAATCTCGGTAGCATTCTGCCCTCCCTCGTACCCGCCCTCGTACCCGCCCTCCCTTCTCTTTTTCCGGATTGAGATTTTTTTTTTTTAATGGTGGTGTCCGCATTGCTGCAGGACTGCAAAGCTACACACCCTATGTAAAAATAAAATGCTCTCCTCATTGGGCACTGTCATTTTTGGATTGGGCATTTTGGGATTGTTTGTATTTTCTGGTGGTGGGGAAAGAATGGGGGGATGTGATGAAGCAGCCCTCTCCCTGTCACCTTGGCTCTTTGTTTTAAAACTTTACTGTGAACAAACAATCACTCATCAGGGTTCAGTTACCATGGCCAGCCTATCACAAATCTATCCAAACATAAAGAGACACCATTACACTGAGAAACCATTACATTGACAGGCAAAAAGCAACTACAAGGTGGTGGGAAAACATGGGAGGGGTCTCCCATCAGGAATCTTGCAAACATGGGACTTTCAACCGTGTGTTTGCGAGCAGGAGTTGGCATGTGTTTTATGCCTCCATGCGGAATTGGTCAAGGCCTCATCCAATTCTGCCCTGACTGTTAAAACACGGGCCCTTTGAAATGTAAACATTTGCTAACTCCTTATTGAAAGAGTTAAAACAAAAGGTTACCTAGTTTTTATCTTGTCCAGGAATTTCAGGGAAGATTAATGAGAAATTTCTAAAGTGATTCATATAAATTTAATAACAGCATTTCATATCCAAAGCTCCCGGGAAAGAAGGAGAGATCCAGCAGTCACGCAAGATTAATGGCGGGGAAGGAAACAGGCATTATTGCCAACTGAGATCATGCACCTGGCTAGTCAAGAAAGCTCTCTGGGAATTGATCCGGCCTCAAAAAGGATTATATTTTAATTTTTCTAATTGCTTTTGGAGCCTTGTGGGGCTGTCATCTGGTGGTGCTGAATCATCAGCATAAGCTCCCCATTTAATTCTCCCTTTGTTTCTTAAGGGGCTTTTGGTCTAATTCTCAGTTTGCTTCTTGTTATCCTGCTCAGAGAAACGAAATGGCTGTCTGAATATCAAGTGAAAGATGGGCTGATGCCATTGCGGGACAATAGCTTGACTGGGTTAGCTCAACACCTTTAGAACTTGGAAGTGAAGCATGGCCATTCATGATTACTCTTGGCTGCGAGACAGCCAAGGAAGTCCAGATCCCTAGGCAGAGGTGAGAAATGGCAAACTACCTTTGAAGGTTTCCTACCTTGAAAAACCCTGCCCTAAGCCAATGGCAATTTGACAGCTTTCACGACCAGCTTCACCAACAGGGATGGTCTTGGAGGAAGGCTTTGGGCTAGATGACAGGGGTATAAAGAGCCTCTCATGAATACAGGGACCTGTCTTATTAAATCAGACACTTTGGTCCATCAGCATAGTCTACTCAGACTAGCAATGGCTCTCTAGTAGGTCTTTAATACCACCTGTAGCCTGATTCTTCTGGAATGTCAGGGATTAAACCTGGGACCTTCTACATACCAAGCAGATGCTCTACCACTGAGCCACAACCCGGCCAAGCCTCAAAGCTTGAACAAGTTGATAGAGGAGGAAGCAATCCTTCAGGTCCTTTAGACCCACATCATTTACATCTTGGTCAAAAACAGCATCTCAAGATGTGCTTGGAACAAGATGCCAGCCTCCAGGTATGGATGCCAGCCTCCAGGTGGGACCTGGGGATCCCCCAGAATTACATCTCATCTCCAGATTACAGAAATCAGTTGCCCTGAATAAAACGAATGTTATGGAGGGTAGACTCCATGGTATTGGACTCCACTGGTATCCCTGTCCTACTCCCCAGGCTCCCTCCCCAAATCTCCAGGAATTTCCCAACCTGGATCTGGAAACCATCCCCTGGCAGTGGCTTCTAGCCACCTTAGCTGGAAGCCAGTGCTGCTGGAAAAGTAGTGGCTTTACATGATCATTTTGTCAAAGTCCATTCAGGATTCTAGTTACCACAGTTTGAACCAGAGCCAAGGTTTGCTCTGGAGGACATCACTGAGGGGGATGTCAGGCACTGGAGTTGGGGGGTCATTCCTTCACTCCAGGGTCAGGAAGGGTGTGAATGCCTATGGCAGCATCCTTTGCAGAGGGCAGCTCCCCCTTCCTGAACTGACATAGTTAAATCCCATCCATCTTCCAGAGGAACTGATCCCTCCCGCTCGATGTGCTGATTCTGGCCAGCCTTAGGACAGGACTAGTGCAAAACCAGGAAATAGCCTAAAAGCAAATCCATCGGGGCAATAGAATGTGACACTGACCACTGCCTTGTGATTTACCTGCACACTGGAGAAAGAGAATAGAGATGGAAAGCCATTGGGGAGGAGAAGCAGGCTGATGTGTCCCAGGTGCCTTGCTTGATCTACTATCCTTGTCAAAACCCATTACACAGTAGAATTGCCACCTGTTCACAATTTTTATGAACTGTGTGCATTACGGAAGGTTTGTCTATAATAAACAGAACACTTATTATGGATGGCGTTTCTCCTTATTTCCTCCTATGAAGCACAATCCCCAAGGAGAAGAATAAATTGCACATGAACAGCGACTCACAGGTGATGTCTTCTGCATTTAAATCGGTACAGTGCAGCCAACATCACCATCTACCTCACGTTGACTTGATGCCGGATGGGAAATTTCTCTTGACACAAAGAAAGTGGAGCACCAATTTTCACAAAGAGGACAAGATATGGTGTCTAGGGAGGACAGGTTGTAAGATGCGGTCATCTAGGTATCTTTGAGACAAGTCAAATGTCCAAATTCCTGCCCTGTTTATAAGCTGGTGAAACTTATGTCAATTCTGGCATGGACTGGAAAATTGCAAGGCAACATCAGGAGTGCAAGGCAACATCAGGAGTGCAAAAAATTAGCCCAGTTCCTGATAGGGTGGCCCATGGGAGCCCACCAAGAAAAGCTGGGGTTGCTATGCAGAGCAAGGCATTAGCAAACCACCTCTGTGCCTCTCTTGCCTTGAAAACTCTGTGGTCCTGGCATCATCATGAGTTGGTTACGACTCAGCAGCACACTATTATTATTATCGGAATAAGTAGCCGCTCGCATTGATTCCTTCTTCAAGATAAGCTTTGCAATAGCCGACTGCCTGCAGCTGAAAGGGCCAGAATGGGAACTTCAATGGAAAGTTAAGCTGCATGAAAAAAATAAGCTGATATAACAATGTAGTCTTAAGATTTGATGGAGGTATAAAAGCCGAGAGCATCTTTTGATATTCTTCATCTGGAAGATGGATTCAAGTTCCATCATTGGCTGCACCATTGATCCAAGGAAGCCGGGACCACCGAGAGAGTGTCCATTGAAAGCCAGCTTAACAAGCTAAGAAAGTAGTGTTGTGGTTATTGCCTTTGGTGGAATCTGCATGCCACCTTGACTCCTGATCCAGTTTGCTTATTTCAAATCCCCAATTCTTTATCACATTTTAAGGCGCCTGAATTAACTGTTTATTTAAAAAAAACTCAGGAGCTACAGAGATTTGCTGCACCCTGTACATACTCTGAAACAGGTCTGCAAAACTTTCCTAGAGGCAAAGCAAAGGTTAATCTTTGATTAGTGTTCTCTTTCTAGTTTTGTGCATGCCAGACTCCCTACTCTTGGGCAGGGATTCTCAACCAGGGTACAGGGGCACACTGGTGTGCCATTGGTGCACCTAAGGTACTCTAGTGTGTTGGGATTTTCTAAAAATATATTATTTAATTTTTTCAAAAAAGAATATCCTTTGTATGGGCAGGTCCCTGCCTCCCAAAGTGGCAGGGAGAGGGACATTTTGCAACTCTAAAAAAAAAAAAAAACAACCACCTTGACAGTGAAAGCTACTTATTCATGGGTTTCACATGATCTAGGGTTCTCTGGTATCCTATTCATCTGTGAAAGAAAACTTGCTAATGAAGCAATGGGTCCATCTGGGTGATGGCACTTCCAGGTGACATGACACTTCCAGGGGCGTGGCAGGGTATGCCTGATAGAATCATAGAATCACAGAACCGGAGGGGACCTCCTGGGTCATCTAGTCTGACCCCCTACACTATGAAGGACACTCAAAGCCAAAATTTCCATTTTAGTCAATGGATGAAGGGGATTGGCTGCCTGGCTTGATTGACAGGCAGAAGAGAGTCGCCTCAAAAGTGCGTTGCTCTCTTCGGCCATTTCAAGCAGGCATGTGGGGCTTAAGATCCGTGAAAAGGTGGCAGACTGAAGTGAGACAGCAAGAAGGTGAGGAATGGCCGGAAGTGCGATAATCTTTAGCGCTATGCCACTCAGCTGGTGTAACGTTATTTTTAGCGATGTGCAGAAATGCCTGTAGTCTGCACTCAGAATAGCTGTGGTGAACTCTTGAACTCGTGACTTGTAGAACTGCACTGCAACTGGATGGCCTAGCTGTTTGCCCATGACAAACTACAGCTTTAACGTGGCAAACCTTGTTTACAACTTTGGGATTCTTGCTTCTTATAACTTCAGTCCCTGCGATTTTTTTCAGAGGGTCTGCTAGTAACCTTTTCAAAGCCAAGAAATAAATTCCACCATTTCCTCTTGCCTTTCCTTCCTTTTAACGCTGATAAGCTAGTAACCTTTACTTTTGCCTCTCAAGAGCAAGAGCTGGAGTAATGAGAATATAACGACGGTCTACTTACTAGCTGAAAGGGTAGGCAGCTTTAAATCTTCGGAGCGTTTCTCCACTGACTTTTCCCCAAAGTATTTATCAGGGTGCAGGAGAAAGTCGAGCTTCTTCATTTCTGTCATTTCCTTCAGGGCTTCAATGTTTAATGACCTAAATACAACTTTTTTTAAGGTTAAAAAAAAAAAAAAAGACCAGAGGATTATTTCCGATGCAGAAAGCCATTTCACGTATCAGCACAATTGTAACTGAAGCAAAGTTAATTTTTGTCTTGCCTAATCATTCTATTCCATTTGTGCAGCTGAGAAATATTCAGAGAGCTGAGTAAATACAGATATCTATGCAGAAAGGCACTCACATTTTTTAAAAAATTCTGGAAGCTCAGTGAAGAGTTCACAGTCCTTTGCATATATATATTTTTAATCTTAATTTCAATTAAAAGGTAATTTTCCCAAGGAAATGTTAGAGAACCTGTTGCTTACAGAAGTTAATCATGCCATTAAGGGTTGCTGCCAGTTCCAGCGTGAAACATTCCTAGAGTTTTTTTGAGGCCTGTTAGAATGCTCTGCTGAAAGAGAACTTGACCAGTTCCGCAGAGCCTGTAAGACAGAGCAGTTCTGCCCTATGGCTGCAGCCAGATGGAACTTCAGGAAGTGCCAGCCTTACTGCTGAAATAGAATGAAGACCTGCCTCTCCAAGACAGATCCTGACCCCCCCCTTCTCTCTGCGGGTATGAATTTACTGGTAGTCCCGGGCCCCCGGGATATAAGCCTGGCCTCGACCAGGGTGAGGGCTTTTTTGGCCCTGGCTCCAACCTGGTGGAATGAGCTCCCGGAAGAGCTGCAGGCCCTGCGGGATTTGTCAGCTTTCCGCAGGGCCTGCAAGATGGAGCTCTTCCACCAAGTCTATGGTTGAGGCCAGAGTGGTTCCTGTTGCTGTCATCTGTGGATCTCTAGCTGAAACCAAATCCAACTAAGTCCTCGCTTCCAAATAGTGATAGACCCTTGCCGAAGGTGGGCAGGTGAGTGGGTTATATAGTTATTATCTGCCATCTTGATATTGTGTTTTAACTATGTTTTACCGGGTTTTTACGGGATTTTACTGTATTTATGAACCTTGTGAACCACCACGAGACATTTGAGAACAGCGGAATATAAATATAAATATAAATATAAATATAAATATAAATATAAATATAAATATAAATATAAATATAAATATAAATATAAATATAAATATAAATATAAATATATACCACCACCACCACCCCTAGTCCTATTGAATGTGGCTGATGTAATGGACAGATATTTTAATGATTATAACTGGATTTCCTCCAAGGGATCTGATCTCTGTAGACCAGCTATAATTCCAGGAGAAATCCACCTGGAGCCTGGCCACTCTAATGCCTGTTCATATCTGATGGCTGTCTTTTTTCATCAGAAGGACTATACTAGCAGTTAAAGGGAAGAGGGCCATTTCTGCAGATTCCTTTGTCCCTCTGCAAACCACCCCCCCCCCTACATACACGCCCATTGTACCAGCTGTACTCCTGGGTTCCTGAACGCCAGCAGCAGCATTTCAGAGGACACAGAACAATGCTGTCCATGGCACCAAGCCACTTCTGGTAAAAAAATAAAAATAAAAATCAGAGGTGATATTGTAGTTTTAGGAATAACTAGACACTCTATGGTAAAACCAAAGAGTTTCCAGTGATTCCTAGATCTCCCTGTGTCACTTCAAGATACAGTGTTAACTGTGTGGAATTATGGCTCATCTCCTGCCTACCAACATCAGTTCCCCTCAAGAAAATCAGTGCTTTGGAGGGTGGATTCTATAGCATCATACCCACTGAGGTTCCTGTCCTCCCTAGACTCCAGGAGTTTCCCAACTTGGATCTGCTAACTCCACTCACCTTCCTCCCCCCGCCCCCGCCATACTCACTGGTGGTCAGGGGTGGTGGTGGCAACTCTATGTATTATTGTGAATGTTTTTGATTCTTTACCCAATTCTCATTTTGCTAGTGTTCCATTCCTGCTTAGTTCGAATGTGGTATTTCATTTATACTGTTCGCAGGAGGCTTTTTGTTTTCCACATTTATTGTTTGATATCTCCGTTCATTTTGAGCAGGCTCCCATGGCCTTTTGCCTCGGGGGAAGACTATCTGAGCCAGAAGAAAGAGCCACTTGTAGAGAGACGCAGTACGTTACAAGGTGTGTGTGGGGAAATAAAAACATTTACATATGCCATCCTTAGCACATTTATACTTATTGACTTCAATGGGCTATGAAAGGTGTAACTCTGCTTAGGACTGCAGTGCTATTTCCAAATAGCAAATATTCAAATAACTGAATACAGAGGGTAGGGAAAACAGCTTTTATCAAGTTTATTCGGCTTTGGTGCAGAATAAGGCACTTGAAAGCATCCCTCGCCTTCCAGAAAACCCTCTCTCATTCCTAGGTTGGTTTCATCTGATCGCACCATAGGGGCTACCATACTTATGTAGCCACCTTTTGGGGCCACTTCCTTCCAGGAGCTGTTCCCTGGCCTAGCCAACATCCTTTTCCAGGGCCAAGGGGAGTTGAAGGCATTCCTTTTAACTGCAAGCATTGGCAACTGGAAAGAAAAATCAGGGCAAATGTGAAGCTCTGAGTCACAGCAACGAAATCCAAACATCACTGCATATATTGAAAATGTTGCGTACCTGTTGGCTTTATCCCAGCTGTTTTATTGAAGAGGGTGCATTTTCTTCCTTTCTGGTTCTGCTTCTCTTTATACTTTCTACACAGTATGGTGTTGTCCCATATATTCACCCTAGGTGAGCACAAACAAAATGCAAAGAGGCATTTCTCTGGTTTCACTGAAAGATTCTGCCTTTAGCTGCAGATCTCTTGCGTGCCAAGGATCACGGCTTATCAAAATCCCCGCACATTCAGAGTTTACTACTAACAGGATAATAGAGCGGCAAGGTCGGAAACCAAATGGAATATTTATCCTGAAGTGGAGTTCACTAGCCACGCTCCTCCACTGATTCAGCTGGGCGGAAAAAGATGAATGAATTAATGGAAAGAAACAACGATAATGTTACTCAGGGCCACTCGACGGTAAAGCATCCAAAACGGTACGATATCACGTCATAATGCATCCGACATATTAGAAAATCAAACTGCAGAGTTATTAACTGAAGAAGCCGCAGTCTCTCACTGCCATAATTAGTAGCTTGCAGTGCAATCCAGTATTAAGTTATTAAAGTCTAAAGCTCATTTAAATGAATGAGTTAAAATGGAATAACCCTTACATTGATGGTTACTGGTTAGAACAACATTTCTCAGCTTTTTTTTTTACCATTGAGAAATCCCTGAAACATTCTTCAGGCTTCAAGAAACCCCAGAAGTGGCGTGATCCTGCAGAATATGGTTGGGAAACATAGCTGTGTACATGCCCACTTGGGCCCTCTTCTCCCCCTCCCACCCCTTCCAGGCCCATTACTGGCCATTTTTTGGGGGGGGGGAGTCGATGTGACCATATATCATCATATCACCTGATAAATGTTTAACAAATTTTAAAAATATGTTAAAAATTAATTAACTCTCATCCATTCAGGAAACCCTTCCAGGGGCATCAAGAAGCCCCAGGGTTTCACAAGACCCTGGTTGAGAAAGCTTGGGTTAGAGCAGGGGTAGTCAACCTGTGGTCCTCCAGATGTCCATGGACTACAATTTCCATGAGCCCTTGCCAGCGTTTGCTGGCAGGGGCTCATGGGAATTGCAGTCCATGAACATCTGGAGCAGTGGTCCCCAACCTTTCTGAGGCTGGGGACCGGCAGGGCATCGGGCCGCGCATGCACGATGCGCGGCCCGGCCCTGATTCCCTCTCCCCGCCCTCCCACAGTAAGAAGCTTCCTGGGCCACAAGCTTGTGGCCCGGGAGGTTTTTTACTACGGGGGGGGGGCGGGGAGAGGTAGCCGCGGCCCGGCGCCATGGCCTTTGCGGCCCGCCACTGGGCCGCAGCCCGCAGGTTGGGGACCACTGATCTGGAGGACCACAGGTTGACTACCCCTGGGTTAGAGGGTTGGCTAGGATTTGGGAGACCCAGGTTGGAATTGCTGTCTGACTGTTCACACTGGGTGACCTTGGGCAAGGCATACGCCTTCAGCCTAATCTACATCACAGGCTTGTTGTGAGGATGAAATGGAGAAGGGCAGAATCCCCATTGTGGAAAAAGTGGGCATAGATTAAGTAAATAAAATATATAGTGTTGCATTGTTCATCGAAGAAGGGGAGGGAGGATGATCGGCATCCAGAGAAATAATTGTTAATAATGTGAACACAAGCTGTTCATTGCAACTGCAAATCATCCAACTACTTGCAGAGTATATGCTAGTAAATTTAGGACCCCTGGTCACCCTTAGGAGCAATTTTAGTATCTTTAAAGACAATTGCTCCTTGGCAAGGTCGCTAAAGTTCAGGACAGTGTGCTTTTTAACCAACAAGTTAAAAGGCAGGTGATGAGTTAACTAAAACATTTGTATCATCCTTTGGCTAGCCAAACTCATTGAGAAGATAGTTGAGAAGATGGCAGAGTGATAGGACTAAGCCAGAGAAGAGGGTCAGAATACTATATATGGAGCACCCTTTAACGTAGTTGGCTTACAGTGCTCCAAATTGGTTCAATGCCACAACATGGGAAAGGGCATGGGTTGACAGCAAGAGGCCTGTAAATTGGAATATGGGAGGCAGAAACAGTGCTGGCTGTGATGGCAGGGGATGCAAATTTGGGTCTCTCGGATCCTAGTTTGATATTCTAACCTAGGCTTTCTCGGCCAGGGTTTCATGATATGCTGCGGTTTCTTGATGGCCTTGGAAGGGTTTCCCAAATGAGTGGGAGTTATTGATAAGGTGATATTACCATATATGGTCATGTTGACCCAATCCCCCCCCCCACCAAATGGCTAATGATTGGCCTGGAGGAGGTTGGAAGGTAAAATATTCAGTAAAAAATATCAGAAGTGACATGGGCAGTTTTAGGATTAACTAGAAACACTATGGTAAAGGCATAGAGTTTCCAGCGATTCCTAGAGCTACCCCACATCACTTTTTTTCCAGGAAGTTTTTTTGTTTTTCATGTTTCTCTTGGCACTGCTCAGAGAAGGAAGAGGGCTATGAGAATGTCCCACCTCTAATCTGGATATGTGTCCAATTGGATTTATTTAGGTTTGGGACAATGATCCCAGTCAAATCAGGGTCCCATGCACAGATGTTTTAAAATGCTGGACACTCCATATGTGGAACTCTGAACCATTTTAGTTTGTTTCAAAGTTGCATAAAGCAAAACATTCATATGTTGCAAGTGTGAAGCCCTACAAATATATTCTACTGGAAATAGATTTAGTGCCTTCTTATTTTACACCCAATATGAAAATCATCTCATCTGTTCATGATATTTGACATATTTGCATATTTCTGGGGAGGAAAAATAAAAGCATGCCATACTGGAATGGGGATGGAGCTATATTTGCTAGGTTCCCATTTGTTAATTTATTCCTACCCACCCCTCAACCAGTCTCTGAAGTTTGAGAGTAGATAGATGTAAATATATATATTTAAAAGAGAACGATCCGAACAGATGTGCCCAACACATTTTCAGAACCAGCTTTTATTTTAGAGAGGTGGGGAGTAATGAGAATAACAGCTGGAGAAAAAGAAGGATCTATATCAGGGGCAAACTGTATAGTAACTGTATGCAACAGGTGCATCATAAATTCATCAATATCAGTGGGCCAAATTGTCTATTTTCAAAAGTAGATAGGATTTCCAGGTCCCTTCAGGCAACCAGAAAGGGATAGGAGGTGGGAGTGGGAGTGGGAAGGAAGCTCTGGCAGCGTGGAACACGCCAGAAGTGCTGTCTTCATGCTGTGATATTGCAGTGATGCTCTGGTATTTGGGCAAAAACTCTTTGGTAAAAATGGCTTCTACCATAGAAGTTTTGCCGAAATACCAGAGAACTGCCTGGATATTGCTCCAACAAGGCTCTTGATATGTTCTTAAGTCCTTAGAGCCATCATCATTGCCCAGGCAGAAGAACTGGTTAAGTCTAACCCTTAAAGGTCTTTTGACCTTGCCTGGTCAATAGGGCAATATCTTCTCTCTGCTGTACTTGAGATCCTCACTCAAGCTAACACGTGGCCTTCTGGATCCTGGCCTACAGAATTAACAACCTGCAGGTTTGGCCTGGAGTTCTCCCATAATCATAACTGATTTCCATCCCCAGGAGGAAATGGCAGCTTCAAAAGGTGAACTTCACGATATCACACTTCTCCTGAGCTCCCACCCCAAATGCTGCCCTCCCCAGGGAAGGGGCATCAGCTCAGTGGTAGAATATCTGCTTGGCATGCAGGATGTTCCAAACTCAATCGCTGGCAACTCCAGTTAAAAGGTTCTGGTAACAGGTGATGAGAAAGGCCTCTTAGACCCACTGCCAGATTCGGTAGATGGCATTGACCATGAGAGATGAAGAGTCTGATTCAGTATAAGGCACCTTCTTGTATTTACCACCCTCAAATCTCCAGGAATCTCCCAGGCCAGAGTTGGCAACCCTTTGGAGAACCTACCCCAGAAGTCAAGGTTTGGTTACAGAAACCCACAGCTCCTCTGAGCCCTGACTGTAGCTTCCTCACGTTGTAGGATTTGCTGCCAAAACAATAGGGCTTCTCCAATCTATTATTTCTGAATAATCCCAATTGGCCTTTCAAGAAGTCCCTATGATCTTGGAAGGCAAGCTGTGGTAATACCCAGAGCAAATGCTGATTCTGAAACTGGCAAACTTATTGGCCCATGGAACCGACTGAGCATTGCAGGTCAGGCTAGATTTTTGTTCCGCGCAACTGCACCACACTCCTGGCAGTCGGGTTTATCAGGATTATCCTCATGAGCATTATGTCTGCGTGTGAAGGTTATATTCTTTTGGCCAAGGTTATTAAAAATGTTTAATAATACAAAAGCTTCATTATGTTACATCAAGGAAGTTATTTAAAACTGAGGAAGCACTTAGCCGGAGTTTAATTTTACTGTTTTTATGCTTGGGATAGTATGCATTACAGAGACTCATGCAAGATTTATGCATTTTGCAATATATGAGCTCACTCAGAATCAGCCTCACACCTCCAACTTCTCAGTGTCGGAAATGCAAAATTAGAACAATTTGTAATAAAATATCGGTATATCAAGCCGGCATGTTATGAGCAGCCCTGTAGCTTTTAGTTGTGTTGCTGAAGAACTTATAACCTTTTTCCGCACAGCTGGAAACCACAGGGTATTAGAATCATGAAGGGAAGCAGATATTATCCCAGTTCCTGCAAATGATCCCAGAAAAATTATCCCAGTTCCCCACCTCCATCTGTGCATTGTCTTCAACAGCAATAAGCCACTGAATACACAGAATTAAGGGGATACATGGAGTTAAGGTACACAGACTCTTCTGCACAATGGATTAGGCTGTGATCACTGCTTGTTTGTGCATGGGTCTAAATCCTGCTTTTGCACAGAATCAGGCCCTCAGTTGCCCCACAGCAAGGGAATGCAGAGAATCCATGTTCCCTTTTTGGCTGCGGGATATACCATTGTGTATGTCAGGGCTGGCCCATATGTGAGGAGGAAAACTTGTGCCAATCCCAGTCAGGCATTGCTCCCTCCATGTCCCCTGCAAGCATCACTTCCACCATCTACCCTTGCAACCTTTTAAATAAATGTCTAGTGATGTTACAACATGATTCCAAAGTAACAAAACATCAAAAAATTATTTTGGACTAGGAGGGATTTGGGGAGTTCTTGCCACATGCCAATGATTGATGAGTAAAAATGGTGGGAAATTTTGACTTCCTGTCCTTCAGTTATCCTGTGTATACACAAATTCTGAGGTCAAACTGAGCGGAGAGCGGGGCAAGGGTTCTCACTGTGGTTGTTGGAAAAGATCTGCCAATGAGGGCCAATCATCTCAAATTGCATGCAGACAACTCACTCCCTACCTGATTGCCCCCTCCCTGAAACATTCCCCCAATAGGAGATATGAGATCACCCTCATCCAGGAATGGCCCGTTCTGGTAGTTTAGTCCCAATCAGGAGGGAGCTTTTGGCCAGGAAAGACTAATAAGGAGTTATCTTTCTGCCTCCAACTTCCTGTAAATTTCAGAAGTTTACTGGGTGAAGTAATCTACAGACGTAATCTACAGATGTAATCTACAGCGACCAAGGGCCCCTGCTTCCCCCCCCCTCAGAATTCAATCAATAAGCCACCCCCCTCAGAATCCCATCAACAAGCCCTGGACCTGTTTGTATCACAACTGTTTACTGTTATACTGTGTTGTGTTGGTTGCAATTGTTGGTTATCAATGTACATGTTCTACAGACTGTTTTATGTAAGGTTCTCTGTTATAATGTAAACCGCCCTGAGCCTCCGGGGAGGGCATTATATTAGCATGATAAATAAATAAATAAAGAAGAAGAGGCAGGTCAGAGCATGCCCTACTGCTAGTAAGTTACCTTGGCCTCTTTCAGTTTGGTGGGCATGGGGGGGAGCTGCCTCCTGGCACAGCCTTTATGTACCTTCTGGTTGTGGGAGGCCCACAAAAGCCTCCCTGCTGGTCCTCTGGGATCCAGGGCAGCCAGGAAAAGCCTCAGCTCTGGGAATGTTTACTCATGAGTAAGTCATGTGAGGTCTACCTTCCACTTTTCTGTTTGAGGACCTTTAAAGAGTGATGCCAGCATTTCTGACATGACAAAAGATTAACTTCTTAGCTAGTTCCAATTTTCAAAGCAATTTGTTGTAGCAATTAGAGATGTAGACTAGACTACATGTCCCATTAAGGCTTTGTTAAAAGGACAAGACTTTTTTTCTCCAGGTTGTTGGCAACCCCAAGGAAAGATAGGATTTTTCAAAATGTAAAATATTTTCTACAGAGACAAAGCTAAAGATAACAACACTGCTGTGTCTCATTCTTAATGGCCTACTCTCTCAAAATGTGTCACAGTAAATCACCTCTCAGAGAAATTTCTTACGTGTGTGAGAAGTCTTCTTTATCCTCTGTAACAGGTACATCTTGTTCCACTAGATTAGGTGGCTTCTCCTCCTCCACAAAAGGCACAGAAGCAGAGCTGTTCACTTTGATGTCATTCTCCTCTTTTGCCTGGTCCTTATTTTCACCTTTGGGGTAGGACGGGACATAATTTCCAATCCTCCAGTGTCCTTCCTTAAAAGGAACATTGTACAAAACCCATCAATGGTAGCATCATGTAAGTGCAAGGTAAGAGAATGAATTGCAATCCAAGAAGTCCCAATTCCAGTCTCTGAAACAGAATCATTAAGGCCAGGCCATGGTTTAGTGGTAGAACTTCTTGGCCTGCACAAGGCCCCAGGTTCAATGCCCACCATTTCCACTTAAAAGGATAAGATAGGAGGTGATGGGTAGATCCCTCTCAAATGGGCTGGTTGACAACAGGTTATTCTGCAATGGCGATGAAAAGAATGCAAATAAACAGAACACAACAGCAGTCTTCCTACCTGCCCAAATGTTCCAAAAGGCACCCCATAAATGTCACTCAGAACAACGCTGCGATCCGTCGAGGATGACAGGATGAAAAGGCAACTGTTTCGCGCGCAGGTTTCCAGGTAAGTGACACTGTCCTCGTGCGGCTGGAATGATCTTATCATAGGTGGCGGCTGGGTTGTTACCATGTTTTCAGCAGACGAAAGACAATAGCTCTGGTGGAAGGTACAAAAGAGAAAAGTCTTGAAACTAGCAAAGGAAAAGGATGAGTTGGGAATCTTTGTGTGTGTGTGGCGTGTGTGTCTAGAAGCCACGTAGCCATTCTAAAGTGGGTTAGTAAGTCATGTTTAGACACACGCAGAGCGAAACAGCCTATACCAATAAAGTCCAGTGACACCTTTAAGACCAACAAAGATTTATTCAAGGTGTGAGCTTTCGAGTGCAAGCACTCTTTCTATCTCCCCCCAGTCCTTGTACCGTGAAGCTGAATTCAACAATCGTTTTCGCACTCAAAGCGTTTGGTGTTGGGAAGGGGTTGGACATTTTAGTTGATAAGGAGGTTTCCCCAGACTTGGCAAGGACCCCCTGAAGAGTGATGGTAATTGTTTTCTCTTCAACAAACCACTTTATTTCCCTAAATGAAGTTTGGTTATTGAGAGGGTTTGACCTATCTCACAATTGTGCTATCTGACAAAGCTGCAGTCTGTGAGCAAACTATGTGAGCAAAGCCACTCAAATGGCTCTTTCCTAATCAAACGTTGCCTTCATGATGGGAGAAGAAAGTGATTGGGAAAGACCCAGTGGGTTATCAGCCTCACCATGCATGGTGTGGTATACAAGACGAGCTCCACTGGATCATACAGAGGTCCATTTAATCCTGCATCCAGTTTCCTTCAGAAGCCAGCAAGATGCTTCCAGGAAGTCCATAAATAAGGAATAAAAGACAGCTGGCTTCCCCCATTCTTAATCCTGCCGCAGCTGACATTCAAAGGTTGACTGTTCAGAGAAGGCCTCATAACCAAGAGCCATTGATAAAAATATCTTCAATGACAATAATTTAAGAACAGTTATACCAGTCTGTGACTTCAACCTACAACAGATGTCTAGTGCCACCTTAAAGATAACAACATTTATTCCAGCATCAGAGTTCCTTTTTTCAAATAAACACATCTGAAGAAATGAAGTCTGATTCATAAAAACTTTATAAAGTTATACAAACTTTATAACAGGGTAAATTCTGTTAGTCTTAAAGGTGCCACTAGATTTCTGTTTAATTGCCCTAACTCAACAGGCCATATAATCTTTGAACTATATTTATAGAAGAAGAAGAGTTGGTTCTTATATGCTGCTTTTCTCTACCCGAAGGAGGCTCAAGCGGCTTACAATCCCCTTCCCTTTCCTCTCCCCACAACAGACACCCTGTGAGGTCAGTGAGGCTGAGAGAGCCCTGATATCATTGCTCGGTCAGAACAGCTTTATCAGTGCTGTGGCGAGCCCAAGGTCACCCAACTGGCTGCATGGGGGGAGTGCAGCTCGCCAGATTAGAAGTCTGCACTCCTAACCACTACACAAAGCTGGCTCTCACAAACAGCCACCACTAGATATCATGCCTTTGCTGAACCTGAGAGACAGAATTGCACTGGCTCATCTAGACCAGGAGTTCTGCCATGGTAGCCACCAGCATCTTTCCTGGTGCTCATTAAATATTTTTAGTGGACGGGACCAGGTGGGCCTTTTGCCCAGCATTGGGCCACTGAAGATCTCATTAGCTGTTCAGGTTTTACAAAGTTGCTTCAGCAGCATCTGCCACCACAGCAGACTGAAGATAAGCTCTGTGTGTTCAAGAAAATATCAATGAACACTATCATTTAAAAAGGCATCCTATTGTACAGACCTTCTGCCTGAAATGGAGAAAAGTTGCTACAAGCAGTATGGGTGACCTCCCTCCCTGAGATTTTATGGATGACTCTGGCTATTATTTTAATCCCAGCTTTCTCTCTTTTCAAGTGTTTCCACTTACCTCTACGCTCCATATTTTCACCCATCCGGCCAGATCCCCTGTAATCAGGTATTGGCTTGCTTTATCAATTGTCATGATAATGGATCCTATTCCACCATGAGCTTCATACTCTCCCAATAATTGGCTTTTCTGTATATTCCAAAACCTAACATAACCAGCAGCTCCACAAGACACTAAATTTGCTCCTCCTAAAACAAGAAAGGAGAATTAGTTGGAGGGTTTCCAGTCCTAAAAGATCATTGGATGGCCTCGGGTCTCTCAGCCTATCCTGACTCACAAGATTGTAGCTAGGACAAAATGGCCTGCGGAGAAATCTGAATGCCTCTCTGAGCTTATCTGAAGAGAGTCAACCCCCCCAAAAAACAACAACAACAACAAAGAGTAGTAATGTACATGAATGTACTTAGCCCTAAGAGTTGAATCTTGTACCAAAAGAGTGGTGCAATTTCTTTCCTCAGCTTATCTTGCAAAATGCAATAGTTTTTACAGAATCAAAAATGATTTCCAACTATGAACAAGCTCATTAAATTGTACGTTTATTTAACTTTAGTGTTTATACTGCACCTCTCCAATGGAGTGAAATATGGTTCAATCCATGGAGTCACCCATCTTACCAGAGTTCTAGAAATGAGAAAATGGTCTTGTGGAACCTGGGACTATGAGATTGTACATTGTGATGCAATTGCTTGGCAAACCCAACATCCGCTTGTCAGTTTTATGTACTTTATAGATAGACAACAAGGAAACCTAAATTACTTCAATAGATTTCCCAAATCTTAGAAGTCAAATCTGCAGAAATATTCCAGTTTGCCTTGGGGGTGGGGACGGCACACCAGTAATTGGATTCAGAAAAAACATCTGGAAAAAGCAGCAGAGAAATGATTTTATACACTCAGGATTAGCAGCTGTGAAACTCCCCAACTGAACCAAATTTCGCCACGACTTAACATCCTGCAGTGCTCTGCTAGCTCGCCCAGGATATAAATCAATACTCTGTCTGACTTTCTGCATGAAGGCAGCCTTCTGCTACAGTCTTGTTCATTTGGGTTATTGGAACTCACTGTTGATATCGGACATAGTTAACTCAAAGCTGCCCAAAATAAGAAGGGGCTCTCATATGCTGCAGGCCATACATCTTAAATGCCTCAACAGAGTCTGTTTCTTTCTATTGGAAAAGGTCTCAGCTATCAGCAGGCCCTCTTTGCTCACATGGAAAGCAAAGTGCTAAATCTCAGATGCACTTATTTTACTTTTGCATTTGTTTGCCCATTGAGTAGGGGGTCCCCTACAGCAGGGGTAGAAAACCTGTGGTCCTCCAGCAAATGCTGGCAGGGGCTCATGGGAATTGTAGTCCATGAACATCTGGAGGACCACAGGTTTTCTACCCTTGCTGTAGGGGACCCCCTACTCAATGGGCAAACAAATGCAAAAGTAAAATAAGTGCATCTGAGATTTAGCACTTCTGGGAATTGTGGTCCATGGACATCTGGAGGGCTGCAGTTTTACTACCCCTGCTTTAGGCTGTCCTGCATTGAACAGGAGGGCCCCTTCCAACTCTATGATTCCATTACTTGAATCTCGTTTTCCTCCCGCAGACCAATACGGCTGCCAACCTGAAACTATCCCATACCTGTTACTGACATGTTCTCCCGGGCTTCCAGAAAGCACAGCCTAGTAATGGCACAGCAGTTCTCTGAACCAGTGATGGAGTAGCGTGGCACAGAAAACGTGCGTCTCGTAGAGGACAGCCTGCCGGTAGAACTCCCTTTCTTTGAATCTGCAGAGGAAAGTCACGATTACAGTCTGGGAAAGAAATACATTTTTTTTATTATGCCAACAATGTCTATAATCTATAAGGATATGCAAGCTTCTCTTTCAGCAGCTGCCTCCCCAGAATCCCAAACAAGCTTTTGTGCTCCTCTGTGTTAAAATAACCTGTTCAGAGAGGTTAGCATGCTGAATGGGAATCCCTGGGGAGAAAAACATATGTGAGTCAGTGGCAATTTCCTTTTCAGTTAATTCTTTTCCCCAAAGGCAAAGGAATACAGCCATGAGGACTGGGGACCGGCACATTTTTTTAAATGGAATCTAAGTCCTTCAAGAGCTAGATTTTTAAAAAATGCACTGAAAATGAATCATGTTTATCTAAATGGAAATGCTCAAGGCTTATTATTGTACCGTATCGACAAAAAGCAGTGGAAAGTCTTCCAGTAGTTGCGTTTACCAAAAGGAGTCTTATGATGCCATAAAGAATAACACATTTTTATTCTAGCATAACCTTTCATGGACCCCTTAGTGTGAATTTCTGGGAAATATGCAAATTCCATGCACAAACCATTTTACTTTGACTATGTGTTTGTGTGTGTTTTAAAAAATCTAGATACAAGTAAAGCCACATTAGGGGTTTAAACAATGTAAGGCACCTGTTTTTACAGCCATTTCTATCTACAAATAAAATTTCCAAAGGGGGACAATGTGAAACACTTTACGGTTCATACCAGGCACGTGCTCTCAGAATCTTTCATAAATTGGACATAGAAAGTGATGGGAATCAAGGCCTGTTTGCATTAAATGGTTGAAAGGATTATTAGCTTGTGTAAAGGGGCACATGATTTGGCCAAGATCTTGCATTTTCTTTCTGAGATTAGAAAGAGGGACACAATGGTTTTTGGGCTCTTGGTTGATGATATCTTAAGGTTGCAAAAGTTGGTTTGAGAGAAGCATTGCCAACGTATTTCCTGCCTTACTGTTATTTCTGGACAAGCAGGTCTTTGACAGTATTCTCAGCACAAGCTTAATTTGACTCAACCATGCACATGCATGCATTTTACTTCCCTTGCCTTTATCTGCACAGCCTGAGGAAGGGACCCCCACTGGAGCTCCCATAGTCCCCTTAGGGGCCCACAGACGCCTGGTTAGAACCCTTAGCCTAAGTTCACAGAAACACATTTTGGAAACTCCTGACTTCATGAAACCTTTTACCCTCTACACTGATGCATCTAGACTGGAGACCAAATCAGGTTAAAGGTTTTGGTGCTAACCTTTAAGGCCCTAAACCATCTGGGACTGGTGTATCTATGGGACTGTCTTTTCTCTTTTACTCCCCCAAGAGCACGAAATTTAGGGTTGTGCGATTCAGCTGCTGAAACAGCCGTTCCCACCCGTTGCAGCCAGTGCTGCGCTGCGGGGAGGGGGGGAGGGAGGCGCGGGTGCCAGCGCACTAGTTGATGCATGCACGCAGGCACAGAGCTCTGCACCTGTGTGCATGCATCAACCGTCACACCAGCAGACACGCCTCCCACACACACAGTTTAATAGTACTAGGGAGGTTGGCAAGGAAGAGTGGGTAATTAGGTGAAGACTCCCATTTCAGTCAAGGAAAGGGGATTGATCTGATGAGAGAAGGATTTCCCTACTCAATCAAAATAGGGAGATATCTCCAAAGACTAGAGAGCAGGTGTTTAGATGGGAAACCATCAAGTTATACCAGGGTCATGATACGGAGCCAAGCAATGGCAAACCACTCCGAACATTTCTTGCCTTTGAAAGCCCTACAGAGTTGCTGTTAGTTAGCTCTAATTTGGCAATTTCCAAATTAGCTCTAATTTGGCACCAGTTATATACATGCAAATATATATGATCTTAGCTGCAACACAGTATGAATGTTGGCACACAGATTAACTGGAATGAACTTTGCTACCTTCTCTCTCACACACACACACACATACACACACACATACGCACACACACACACACACACACACACCAAACAGGATTCCTAGATTAGCTAGTTAAGAAACATGTTTGTATGAAGTAAAGGACCAGTCAACTTGTACAACTGCCACTCACAGATATCCAGAATTAACTTTAAACCAGGATTTCTTCCTTACACTTGGGGTGGGGAGGAGTAAGGTGCATGCACACACCTGGCAACAAGCCAAATTCATGCACATCCTAGATTCATGGCAGCTTGAATATAGATTGAGAAATCTATTGCAAAACATGTTCTGGTTTTAATCATTTGCATGTCGCTTAGCTATTAATTTAGTCCTAATGTGGTTTCAATTGTTTGTACAGAATTCTGGTTTTATACGTTCATTCACTTCAATGGTGGCCTATGGGTCAAACCAATACATTTTATTATTGCTGCTGCCTCATGAATCGGGATAAAAGCTTATGAAAGATGGCCTTGTTAGAAGGCAAATTAAACCACCAGCTCTTGAGCCTTTTTCTAAAAAGTAGGCAAGTTTGTTTAGGATATTGCAGGAGGCCTATTCTGAGGAGGAAACTCTTGGGAAAATCCATGAATTTTACATGTGCAGGTCTCCCAATAATAGTAAATGGCAACTTTTTATTTTCTTTTTCAAAAGACTTTTGAGTTCTGTTGTTTAGCAGAGTGAGCTGCTTGGATTCTATCTGCTACAATTTGACTGAGGACCATAGCCTGTGGCATGTGCTTGCATGTGCATTTCACGTTATGGCCACGATTTAAAGAGCGACTTTCAGCACTTCCAATGGCTTGGGTGGTGAAATTCTTTTACAAACAAGAGAACTGAAAACTGAATAGCAGAATCTCATGCCCAGGAGCCTCCATTTAAAAAGTAGTTCGATATGAAGAAGAAGAAGAAGAAGAAGAAGAAGAAGAAGAAGAAGAAGAAGAAGAAGAAGAAGAAGGAGGAGGAGGAGGAGGAGGAGGAGGAGGAGGAGGAGGAGGAGGAGGAGGAGGAGGAGGAGAAGAAGAAGAAGAAGAAGAAGAAGAAGAAGAAGAGACAGTTTGCAAGATGCATGTCCCCCACCCCGCAGCTCTCTTTGGCGGCACGAATACTCGCCCGGTTCTTTGGACTCCAGCCAGGGAAGATTACCAGCCCCACCAGTAACCACACTGTCATCGTCCTGATGATGCAGAGAGCTAATTAATACACAGCCTGTGTAAGAAGGGATGAAGGAGGCCTACTGAGATTTCTTGCTCATGAGCAAATAAACAGACGGAGCAATGCTGAGACCGGCTTGAGGAAGATTAAGAAGATGAATTTCCTAAATCTGTTGAAGCATAAAATTTGAATTCAAAATTCTGAAAGCCACCAAGGAAATTAATCCAAAACGAGGCACAATGGGAGTAGGACAGTTAATCTCGCTGGCCCCATATTCCACAACGAGAGCAAATGGTTCCTGCAGAATTTGACCTCGCTGTTACCCCCTTTCTTATCCTGTTAGTAGGGGTGCCAGCGATCCAGGTGGAGCCTGGGGATCTCCTGAAACGACAGCTCATCTCCATATTACACATGTCAGTTCCCCTGGAGGAAATGGATGCTTGGGAGGGTGGGCCCCGCTGAGGTCCCTTTCCTCCCTAGGCTCCACTTCCAGTCTCCAGGGGTTTCCCAACCAGAAGCTGGGAACCTGACCCCTTTACCATATCCCATCAGGGGCCCAGGGAAACCTGGCAATCCTAGTTGGATCACCCTGACCTCTTTTTTCGGAGGAGGGGGTGTTTTTCCTACCTTTCTGGGTACTATTTGAGTCTCAAAGAGGCTTACAATTGTTTCCCCTTCCTCTCCCACAATAGACACCTTGTGAGGTAGGTGAGGCTGAGAGAAATCCAACAGAATTTCTCTGTGAGAACAGCCCTAAGAGGGCCAGTTTGGTGTAGTGGTTAGGAATGCAGACTTCTAATCCGGTGAGCCGGGTTTGATTCCCCACTCCCCCACATGCAGCCAGCTGGGTGACCTTGGGCTCACCACAGCACTGAGAAAGCTGTTCTGACTGAGCAGTAATGAATTAAAAAAAAGTATTTTTTTACTTCAAAAAAATGGTTTTCATTATATTTTAAAGGTATACATTTCCTGCTTATGCCACTTTTGAGATGTGGCATAGTGGTAAATTTCTCAGACGAGGGTTTGGGATACTTAGATTCAGTTCAGATCATAGCCTCTGTGTGAACTCAGTCCAATCTCTCTCTCTCTCTCTTTCTCTAATCTTGGGTTGACAGGTCCAGGTTGGGAAATACCTGGAGATTTTGTGGTGGAGTAAGGTCCTGGGGATCCCCCGACATTGCAGTTCATCTCCAGGCAAGAGCGATTCCCTGGGGAAAAAATGACTGCTTTGGAGAGTGGACTCTATAGCATTATACTCCACTGAGGTCCCTCGCCACCCAAAACCCACCCACTTTCAGCTCCACCCCCAAAGTCTTCAGGTATTTCCCAACCCAGAGCTAGCAACCCTAGGGAATTTGAGGAGGACAGGACTTGAGAGGGAAGAGACTTCAGCAGAGTAAAATGAAGAAGTGTTGGATTTTTTATATGCCATCTTTCACTACCTGGAGTCTCAAAGTGGCTTATGATTGCTTTCCTTTCCTCTCCCACAATTGTGAGGTAGGTGGAGCTGAGAGAGCTCTAAGAGAACCTTGACTGGCCCAAGGTCACTCAGCATATGGAGGAGGAGTGAAGAGTCAAACTTGGTTTTCTAGATTAGAGTCCACCACTTTTAACCACAACACCACACTGGATGTCCTAACATGTTCATGCCATAGAGTCCACCTTCCAAAGCAGCCGTTTTCTCCAGGTGAATTACTCTCTGTTACCTGGAGATCACTTCTAACCCAAGGAGACCTCCAGCTGAAGGTTGGCATCCCTAGCTGAATCTAGAGTTGCTACCTCTGAGCTGAGAAATATCTAGAGATTTGAAGGTGGAGCCAGTTATAGGTGGGGTCTGAGCAGGGGAGGGACCTTAGTGGGATATAATGATCTCTATGTTGTAATTGCAGGAGTTTTCTAGTCTCCACTTAGCTATTGACAACCGTAGTCTAACCTTCTTCACTGGATCGTTGGGAGGACACCACAGAGAAGGGGAGAACCCCCTAAAGTATTGCTAAGCTCCTTGGAGAAAGGGCAGTATGAGAATAGAATAGAATAGAATAGAATAGAATAGAATAGAATAGAATAGAATAGAATAGAATAGAATAGAATAGAATAGAATAGAATAGAATAGAATTTTTAGACCGCCATTCGCCAATTAGGTCTTACGGCGGTTTACAACATAAAAACAATTAAAACACAATACCCCCCCCCCGTAAAATCCCCAAGTTACATATATCAGATAAGCGGCAATGATCGCAATTCCAATTCCAGTTTCCCAATTTCCCCTATGATCAGCATGGTGGGGAAATCACATTCAGAAGATCTCGATGTTGGAGATCTCAATATTGGAGGGGATCCTCAGATGGATTAACGGGGAACTGCCCTGGCCTCAACCATATGCCTGGCGGAAGAGTTCCGTCTCGCAGGCCCTGCGGAAAGCTGGTAACTCCCGCAGGGCCCTTAGCTCTTCCGGGAGCTCATTCCACCAGGTTGGGGCCAGAACTGAAAAGGGCCAGGCCTGGGTCGAGGCCAGGCGAACATCCTGTGGGCCTGGGACAACCAGCAAATTCATACCCGCAGAGCGGAGTGCTCTGCGGGGGGCATAAGCAACCAAGCGGTCCCGCAGGTAGATGGGACCCAGGCCGCGTATAGCTTTAATGCAACTGAGAGATTCTTTCCCCTATTCCTCCACAACATTATACATTTCCACTTTCCGAAATCTCCATATGACATTTCAGTCATACCCATTAGAAGCTTTTTAAAGCCTATCTCAATCTAGGGGTTATTTATCCAGTGAAAACTAGTCACCCTCCAATTTGCGACTTTCCCTGGGCTGCCGCACAAGCAGTAGATCAAAAGACCCCCCTTTCCCCCTTATCTTTCTGCCTATTGTTTTATAGGCCTTCTAGATGGCAGGGTTTCGGAAGATTAAATATACGGTCTCTTTAAAACTTGTCTTGGGGGGGGGGGGAGCCTCAAGCAAGCTCCATTGGAAACATAAAACCAGTTTGCCAAGCCCTTCTGCGAACATACTAAGAAATGCTTCTTCCCCTGCTATAATACACCCCTTTCTCCCCCTCCCCGCCTCAGACACACCAGTATTTCTTCCGTAATGGAAGCGGTAGTTTGTAGAGTAGGGAACAATTACGAATTGCCTGCCGGCGTGGTGCTTAATATATGATAACCATTAGTGTGTGAAGACTCTCAACCAAATGAAATTTTTCAGGTTATGAACGGCCTCAAGGGGGGGGGCTCAGTGGTGGGAGGGCTGCCTGCCATTATTTATCACTCTGCGCCAAAACAAGGCGAAAATTAGGGGAATGCTCCCTGCTGAAGGTAATAATATATGTTTTTAAAATGCTGGTGCGCATCCGGGACGATAAACCGGAGCAGCAGCCTTGAGCGGGAGGGGAGATTATTAAGGAAGACTGATCCCCCCACTGGCCCTTTGTCACTCTGGCAAGGGAAAGGCATAAACAACCCCCCTAGCTGGAAACTCATTATTAGTAATTTCATAGATCAAAATTTCCCTAGCCTCGTTGATCCTGCAGAATGAGAGACGGGAGGAGCTGCTTGGGATATAGAACAGCCATTCACTGTGCAGTCACTTTTACAGGTGTGTGTGTGTGTGTGTGTGTGTGTGTGTGTGTGTGTGTGTGTGTGTTTGTGGGGGCTTATGACTGCCTAAGGAGCTAGTGGTCTGGCATTGTCTGCCCACATGACCCCTCCTCTGGGCTCCCTAAGGTTTCTGAAGATGACAACTAGCCTCACTGTGCGGGCAAACACTGCTCCTCGTGCAAATACAGGGATGGGGGGTAAAATACACATGAGACTGGGGTTTAATTATTAGAAATGCAGATGTGTATGTTGGCTCCAATAATGCAGTTGTAGGGAAAGGCAAATGTGGCTCAGGGCTGCAGTTCTTGAGGGGTGGGGTCCTAAATCTTTCTACCTCCCTTCCAAATTTGGAAATGTTTCCCAGATGTTATAGTTGTTTTTTCCCCCACCCAGCAGGGCTGCCAAGTCCCTGGTGGGGAATCCTGGCTCCAGGTTCTCTTGTATCCCACCACTCTAAATAGCAGCTGGGAATTTGCTTTTAAAGAATCCTCATGTACTAATAAGATACAGGAAGTGACAAAGGGTAGCTCTAGAATCAACCAAAACTCTGGGGAGTTGCCATAAAGTTTTGGGTGATTCCTAGAGCAATCTTTTGGAGTAGCTCTTGGAATTTCTGGAAACACTATAGTTTACCATAGAGTTCCTGGTGATTCCTGGAGCTACCTTTTGTATGGTCCTGCATCACCATCAGGTAAGTACACAAGGCAGCAATCTTTATCTTCCCTCCTTCCCTGCTGGCAGTCATGTATTTGCCTGCCAACTTTTCTTACCACAGTCTTGAAGCTACCCAAGAGCATTTATTATTGGGGAAATGGGGGAAAGTTAACCATTCACTTGCAGCTTCCTGAGGCTGAATCACCTATCTCAGGTTCTGATCATAGAATGCCAGCAGTACTTGTACCATGCCCCTCCCCAGTGTGGCAACTTACCCATTATCTGATCTGTATTCTCCTAACTTTTGTCTCTGGTTAAAGCTGGTACCCTTTGGGATACCAGCCAGCTCCCTAGCTAGCTATCATCTCCACCAGCTCAGCCACTATAAACAAACATTATGTAACCTTGAGAGATGCCCGAGGTCTGTTACCACCACCACCACCACCACTATTGGCAACCTTCTACTTGCCAGAGTCTAGGGTATGTTCCTTTGCAAGGTTCGCAATTAGGTCCTTGGAAAATTCGTGAGGATTTGGGAGCAGAGCCAGGAGTGGTGCATTGTGGAGACAGAAGAGAGCTCAGTGGGGATGTCACCCTCCAAACTTGCCATTTCCCACAAGCAGAGCTGGTTTATCCATGTAGCACATATAGAATGTGCTACAGGCCCCATGCTTCCAGGGGATCCATGCAGCGCCTTCTCCCCATGGATCACGGTCATAACCTCTCTCCTCCCTCCATTTCCCTCTTTCAGAACACTTGGAGTAACACCTTTTCCACTGGGGAGGGCTGCTCCCATTCTGACTGTTCCTGCCTCAATTGTACTCTGCTAGGGCCTTGCAAATCCTTAAACTGAGTCTGGTGCTACAGGCCGTGGGAATCCTTAAGCCACTCCTGACCACAGGGGAACAGATTTTGTTGTTTGCAGACCAGTTGTGATGCCAGGAGAAGAACAGGACCTTCCTGGTGGTAGGCAACCTTATTTCCCCTGTTCTCCCCACCACCACCACCACCTGAAAAATCTTCCATCTGGTGCAGTCCTGGGTCTAGGTGCTTTTTCCCCTCCCTAAAGCCAGGGAGTCCTCAGCTCAGCTCTCTAACCTGTGTCCCACAATGATTTGCACTAACCTGAGCTGCCTGGATTCTGGTTTAGTTTAATGTAGGCATTTTCTGTACTGTTGTTCCATACGACGATTTCACCACCAGAACTCCCTATATCAGACAAAAAGTCAACATACTGTTAATGAGAGCTGTGTGCAAACATTGACTTTGTATTACATATTTTCTTCTCCTTTTGTTTCCTGTCTTTTCAAGGGAGGAAGACATTGCTGAAACGTGCTCTGCTAGCTCCGCAGAGGAATACAAATCAATGCTGAACAGCTATAAAAAAATAATCTCAGATGCAACAAAAAATATAAATCCTGTAAATTAGAAGTCGCACATGAAAGTATCACCCAAACTTACTGCTTGCAAGGTTCCAATGCTTATGTCTCATTTCAGCAGAGTTTTCCTTAAATATCCCCCCCATCTCTAAGTTTCATGCCTACCTGGTTTCCCAGAATCCTATTCCCTCTAGGCAGCAATTACAGGTTCAGCCATTGGATAGCAATCAATTTCCTGTTAATTCACAAACAGCTTTTGCAATAAAAACAGGTTAATTGACTCAGTAGCTTCAACAGAACCTGCTGTGCCACTCATATGACAGGAGACATTCCCTCAGTTTTCCCCTTTCAAAATTAATCTCAAACCCCATTGGCTTTCCAGGATACATGATTAAAATTAAAAAGCAAGAGAAAATTACGTGCAAATGGAATGTCCTATCATGGAGTCCACTATGTCAACTTGCCAGTTGGGATAATATGAACTTTAAGTAGTATGACCAGTTCCATTACAGTGACGAGATGAAAGATGCATCCTATGCTCCCACATCCAGGGCTTAAATGCAGAGCAGGCTTCCTCCAGGTATCCCTTCTAGCATAAAATGGAGATCATTTCTGATCAGCAATGGACCCTCTTCCAGACCATGGCACCATGATGACTCTTGACACCAGCTTTGATATTACCTTTGTGAAAAAAACACTGGCTGTCTTGGACTTTCACTGTTCCTAGTTCCCCAAGTTGGCCAACTTCCATGTGAACCCAAGAGATACTCCTGGAATTCTTTGGAGAGTGGACTCTGTGACATTATACCCTTCTGAGATCTCACCCCACCCTCCTCAGGCTCCATCCCCAAATCTCTAGGGATTTCCCAATTTAGAGTTGTAATCCTATTTCCACTAGGGAACACCCATGCTCAAGAGCAGAAAGATCAAGCCCATAATCTTACAACTCTCTTTTCTATCAGGATCTTTCTTTGTCTCTTTAAGGTAAAGGTATCCCCTGTGCAAGCACCGAGTCATGTCTGACCCTTGGGGTGACGCCCTCTAGCGTTTTCTTGGCAGACTCAGTAGGGGTGGTTTGCCATTCCCTTCCCCAGTCATTACCGTTTTACCCCCCAGCAAGCTGGGTATTCATTTTACCGACCTCGGAAGGATGGAAGGTTGAGTCAACCTTGAGCCAGCTGCTGGGATCGAACTCCCAGCCTCATGGTCAGAGCTTCAGACAGCATGCCGGCTGCCTTACCACCCTGCACCACAAGAAGTTCTTTAGGAAACCCTAATTTGTTCATGTCTCAGGAGTAATTCTGCTATGGCAAGAGCATATTAGCTAAGCCGACCCAGGCTGCAGTAGACCCAGACATGCATATAGATGACGAAGGCCCTGGTTCCAACCTCAGAATGATATATTAAGCAATAAATGTCCCCACTACCTGTAACTAGAGTTTGTGGAGGTAAAAATGCTGCACATAAGATGTCATCCTGGTGCTGAACTCCTCCTTTCCATTCTGAGGGCTGAACAAGACTCTGGGTCAAGCTGCTCAAGTGGAAGATGGTAATCATCCTAAGAAGAGAGACAAGCACAAACACAACAGAAATCTCCTGTCATTTCTAATTCTCTTTGCAAACAAAATGCTTTATCATAGCCAGGGGTCTACATATTCTATATATCTCCAGTTCAGATATCTGGAAGACAAGAGGCACTCCTGGTAATCTTTAAAGCACAATTGAATAAAAGTGAAGTTTCTAGACCTCAAGTGTGTAGAGAAAAGGTTTTGAAGTGCATAAGCAGTGGGATTGGGCTAGATCAGGTTTATCCACCAACAAGTGGAAGTAGGATCTAGTCAAATCCCACCAAATACCTCTGTATTTCTGATTTTTTTCTCAACATGTACATGTTTGTTTGGAAGGTGGAATAGGTGTACATGTGCATGCCTGACCCATATCATAGGTGGCATTTTTGGCAAGGCCAGCATTGGACTTGCAGTTTGCAAACCAGAAATCATGCTTGGAGAAAATAGACCCATTTAGTTTGCACACTCCTGGGTTAGCACGTCATAAAATCATGAGAAACCCTAAGGTCACAAGAAGCTATCATTCTGTATTGTGTGTACATAGTAATACAGCATCTTCTGCCATGGATAGTGCCAACATCAGCAGTTCATTAGAACTCCGAACCAAAATTGACAAAATTGAGTCCTGTGTTCAGTATATATTACTCTAAGCAAGTTTTCCCGTCCATTGGGAAATGGGAGAAAGAAGGCACTCCAGTCCCACCCCCCACCCCACCATCCCATTCATTTGTTATATGCACATTAAGGATGAAAGCATAGCCAGTAGCAAAGGCTATCAGTGGGATCCAGCTGGCCATGACTACTACAAATCTTTGCAACATGAAGGGGAATGTTTTAAAGATTCACACTTGTTCTTTCTTTTTCTTCTTCTTCTTCCTACATTTGTTATTGATTTTCAATGAACAAAACCTGCATTGCAAGTATCATTCTGGGACTTTTCCCATCACTCTTTGTTCCATTGTACCACTTTGGTGCCAAAACATAATGGCAACTGTCTCCTTTGCGACGCACATTGTTTCCTGCTACCCGAGAAGATGAGGGGGATAATTGCTGCACTCTTCTCCTTGCAGTGGTGTTATGATGAGTTGTGTAGGTGATTTTAAAAACAACAACTGCATTTATTTTTTTAAAAAAAAAACCCAGATCTTAAAATGTGGGATTCTTCAATAACTCTAGTTATGTAGTGAGATAAATAGAAAATCTTTAACACCCCACTAGCATAACTTGGAAAATGACAAATGGCCATATGCTAGATTCTTGTGGTATTTACTCAAAGGAAGTCCCCTAGAGAGAAGGTAAAGGGAAGTTGCAATTAGTGGTACATTATCACTTACTTAATGAACTATCTGGAATCACTAGCAGCTGCTTAAAGATTTTTTTTTCCTGCTGTTGGATCTCTGTTATTGGATTTCTCATGTTTTCATCCCAAATTTCCTCCTCAGGGCAGTGTATAAGTTCTCTCACCTCAATTCTGTCCTAACAACAAGCTGTGGGGAAGCTGAGTTGAAAGAAAGGGTGTGGCCTAAAGACAACCCATGTTTGAAGGGCTCTATCAGACATCTCCAAGGCCATACGTATGGAGCCATGGTCCCTCTATGGGAAGAAAATATTAGGAAGAAAAATGAGGTTTAACTAGGGTTTCCTGCTGAAGATTGGAAGATACTTGAAGGTTTGGGGAATGGAGCCTGAGGAGAACAGGGCTTGGAAACGGACTTGAATAGGGTAGAACAGGGGTAGTCAAACTGCGGCCCTCCAGATGTCCATGGACTACAATTCCCAGAAGCCCCTGCCAGCGAATGCTGGCAGGGGCTTCTGGGAATTGTAGTTCATGGACATCTGGAGGGCTGCAGTTTGACTACCCCTGGGGTAGAATGTCAAAGAGTCCATCTTCCAAAGTGGCCATTTTCTCCAAGTGAACTCATCTCTGTCACCTGGAGTTCAGTTGTATTCCCAGGAAATCTCCAACCTCCACCTGAAGGTTAACAACCCAAGGTTTAATCCTTCTCCTGAGTTAGCCAATCAAATTTGGCCACCCTGTTCTGCTGCTGGCATCTAAAAAGAGGAAAGATGTGTCCTCATAACCCTGCCAAGAGAAGAATCAACAGATCCCATTAACAGATAGAATCATAGAATCATAGAGTTGGAAGGGGCCATACAGGCCATCTAGCCCAACCCCCTGGTCAACGCAGGATCCAATATTGTGAATGTGGGTTTTATGCCTCATGTTCACTACTTAAGGCAATCCAGAGAGTGATTGTGGGGAAACCCTGAATAGCCACAAGTTCTCCATATGTACAACAAAGGGTTTCAGCATTTTAGTAGCTGCCTACCTTCAAGTAGGGCCTGGAATTAAATCAGCCAACAAGGCCTAATCACTCCTGGCAGTAGTAGGGATACCAGTCAGACATTTTAATCTTTGAGACCCTGCGTCTTGTTCTGTGTTTTTGTATTTCTGAAGTGTGCATTTAAATTTGTTCAGTGTTGAAGTCTAATTGGACTTGTGAGGGGGGATATTCCTTTAAAGCTTTTTTTTTGGGGGGGGAGGGGGGAGTTACAGACACAAATCATGTGTAGGCAGCAGACTGACATGGGGTTGGCATCCTCCAGGTGGAGGCGAGTGAACTCCCAACATTTTCTCCAGGGATATAGCACCACTTTGGTCCATATGGCATTTTACCTTGACAAGGACCCGCCCCTCCTCAAACTCTGCCCTCCCCAGACTCTGCCCTCAAATCCCCAGGAATTTCCAAGCCCAAACCTGGTATTTTTTTTTATTTGTTTGCTTATTATTTCCATTTCGAGACTGCCCCTCTCAAACCTGTCGGGGCAGTGTACAACATTCATGAAATACAATTAAAACAGTTAAAAAGTTAAAATCAATAATACATCATTATTAGTAATTCCAAAACTATAGAGCTGGTTCTGGGTGTTTACTGTTCTTCTCATTTAAAGCAGGAGTAGTCAACCTGTGGTCCTCCAGATGCCCATGGACTACAATTCCCATGAGCCCCTGCCAGCATTTGCTGGCAGGGGCTCATGGGAATTGTAGTCCATGGACATCTGGAGGACCACAGGTTGACTACCCCTGATTTAAAGGAGGGCTAGCAAGAGCAGAGAGCTGGGAGTGTGTTACAGCAGGGGAGGCCCATGGATGTTCAAGTTATTGTCCAGACTGGCCTCAACCATAAGCCTGGTAGAGGATCTCCATTTCACAGGCCCTACAGGAATCCTTAACTGCAGGTTTTCCCTGCAAAATTTACATGCAGGTTTCAGTTTTGAGTCTGTCATATACATATTGAGCCCTGAATAGACGGTTGTGAAAAAATCAGGCTTCGGGAAAAGAACCTTACTTTGAAAAGAAGAACTTTTATCAGCCTGCGGAAAGAACAGAGATTTCCAAGAGAGACTGAGGTCCTTTAATCCTATCTAATCTATATACACAGCAACACTTATCCTGTCTAAAGCAGGCTTTGTGCAGTACCCAGAACAGGGGCATTTCTTGTATTTACATTGATTTTCTTTTTCCTGGGCCAATGAAATTTCTTCAGATATAAAAGAGAAAGAATCAGGGGTAGCAGCCGGACAAAATCAGGCCGAAAAGGGCATGGCGGAAGGAAACATTAACCTTGATGCTATTATTGTCATCATCTAACCCTAATGCAGAAACGTTTCAAGGCTGGTATCCATAGGTTTGGGCATGCCAGTGTCCAGGTGGGGGCTGAGGATCTCCCAGGCAACAGAGGTGTGCTATGGCAGCTTCAGATAAGGTTGCCAGCTGGGTTGTTGGTCCCTGGAGATCCAGGGACATGGTCAGGAGCTCCCCGACATGCCGACATCACACAGAAATGATGCCACCATGTCGGAGGCAATGCTCTGGTTTTTTGGCCAACATTTGGAGCTTTGCCCTGTCCATTGTCCTTGTGCATATCCACTTTTTTCCACAAAAATTTGCACAGCTGGCAGTAGCTTCACAAGTTTCTAGCGAGGAGAACCAGTGTGCACAATGGTGGTGAGTCTGTGCCACATCTGCATGTTTCAGGTACGGGGAGAAGGGGCACGTGACTGTAGCAGGCAGCAACAAGCCACAAACACCAATCTGCAAGTTATGGGTAGGGGAGACAGGGGGGGGGGATTTCCCTGCTTTATTAAAACCCTAAAACAGGGGGGAGGTGCCAAAGAGGGTGTTGCCCCAGCCCCAGTAGGGGTCTGACATCCCTACCTTCAATGGGTGTGCTACATGGCATTATCCTAGGGTTGCCTGCTCACGAATGGAAAATACCTGAAGACTTGAGGGTTAGGACCTGGGATTTGAGGAGAGGAGACCTCAGCATGGTGCAATGCCTCCAATGTAACTATTTTCTCCAGGAGAATTGATCTCAATTGTCTAGAGATCAGTAGCAATGGCGGGAGATCTCCAGGCACCACCTGTAGGATGGCAACCCGATTGCCCTGTTGAGGTCCCTCCCCTCTCCAAACTCTGCCTTCCCCAGACTCAATCCCAGAAATCCCAAGGTGTTTTTCAAGCAGGTGTTGACATTGGCAACCCTACTTAGGCTGCAGGAAGTTCATCCAACCTATGGCACCTTTTCTCCAGATTGTAGCTGTTCTGTATCTAGGAGAGCCAATTAAACTGGTGGAAGACACCTTTGGACAGAAGAAGAATTGTAGTCCATGGACATCTCAAGGGCCGCAGTTTGACTACCCCTGCTGTAGACCATCTGGATGTGAACCCAGAGATGCAAGAAGGAAATGGCATGGTAGCAGGACTTGCTAGAAGGCCATTTTGGAGACTGAGATTTTGAACCGTCCCCAAACTTAAATTCCATTCAGAAAAATGGCCTCATGAGTTCCTGATGGGCCTTTATTCCTGCCACCTTTGCAGCCTCCCTGATATATCAAGTAAAGCAGATTTTTCACTTTGCAGAAGCTTAAAGACTCCGCAAAGCAGTTGCGTTTCTAATCTATCAAGCGATTCCTTAATCTCGTAATAGTTAATAATGTCTTATTTTGTTTTGATTAGGAGCCAATTCCTACAGCCATATTCATCATGTGATAACTGTAAACACCATTTGATAAATGCTTAGTAGAGCTTTGTTATTAGATGGAAACAGGATCCTTCAGCAGAGACAAGTTTGAAGAATGAGTTTACATCTTGAATTTACGCAGAGGCGATAGAAAACACTTGATAGTCTTATCGCCGGTTTGGCACCTATTGTAAAATTAACCACACAGTCAAATAGGAGGTAATGATTCACATTAACTGGCCGTCCAAGCTTCACACATCCTGTTTATCAAATATCTATAATTATCATATGAATAAGATAATGTGTAAAAGTAAGCTTTAAGTGTTTCTGATAATTACCACCTCATCAAATTTCACGAGGCAACCTCGACATTTTAAACTACATTGTTCCAAAATTTTGGTTCTGCAAATAGCATTATCTACTATAATTAATGAGATTTTTTTTTTATTACTACAGTTCTGGTTTTGTACAAAAAAAAAAAAAAAAAAGCTTTCCGTTCTTGGAGTTTCAAAGGAGAAGGAAATGCACCAAAGCAATTTATTCCATCCTAATTTCCAACTCCTCGGCATAATTTTACAGTGAATAACAGGCAATGAAAATTACCTCTGCAGAGGAAGCCGTTTCTGTCTGCTGTCTACATTTTCAAATTTATGGACAGAAGGATTTCTAATTAAGTCTGCTATAATTTCTTCCTCAGCATCTGTGGAACATCTCGGTGTAGATAATACAAATCCTTCCTCACAGAAACATTAATGCATTTGATGATTTTTCAGCTTCCAGCCGCAAAATGGATCCGTGGGGCCTCATCAAAGCAAGGAACGCTGCTGCCAACATCACAATCACAATCCCTTGCCCAATGGAGGTTTCCCAACGGCTCCACTTTGGATAGGGTAACACTGGGGGGCAATGTCAAGGCTCCTTTGACCATAAGTCTATAGCTAGACATCCATTTTAGAAAACAGACCCAGGAACACATCCAGTTTTTGAACACAAAGAGCTGATGAATAGGGACCATCAAATGGAGGGAGAGGGAACAGGTTTAGACAATGGTGTGTGACACGACCTGTCTGACATCAACCTGAGGCAGGAATCGGATTCATAAAGGCTTCGTGTAGAAAAAAAGGATGCCCATCCCCACCTCTGTACCATCCAGGTAACATTGCCTGGTCTGAGAAATTCTGTCCATCTCAAAAACAGGAGAAAGTCTGTAGGAATCAGGAACCCATATGATCAGGCAACTGTGTGGACCATCTGCATCTAAAACTAAGTGGCACAGAGAGGGATCTGTTCTATTTGTTCACCATATGAAGAGAAGTATAAAGCTGTCCTATACGGAGTCAGATCATTGGTTAAGCAAGCTTAGTATTGTCCACTCCAATTGGGAGAAGCTTGTCTTAGGTTCTCAGGCAACTAAAGGGTTCCCCTTCACACACACCTATTATTTATAGTTAAGGATGCCAAGTAGGGTTGCCACTGCAGCTGGGGGAACTCCCATTCCTGCCCTGCATTGCCAGGCCTTAGTACAAAAGGTGGGTGGAGAAAAAAAAGGTGGGTTTGATGTCAGAACACCACCAGAAGAGCTGGCTTTATACCCCACTTTTCACTACCCAAAGGAGTGTCCAAGCAACATACAGTCACGTTCCCTTCCTCTCCCCACAATAGACACCCTGGGTGGAAGGTGGGGCTGAGAGAGCTCTGACAGGACTGCTCTGTGAGAACAGCTCTAGCAGGACTGTGAGTAACCCAAGGTCACCAAGCTGGCTGCACATGGAGGAGCAGGGAATCGAATCCAGCTCACTAGGTTAGAATCCTCCACTCTTAAACACGACACCATGATGGCTCTAGGAATTCTATTTATCATAGAGATTGGGGGTTCCTAGACTATTGTGTGGAACAGTAATGTCATTTCTAGGACTTCACCCCAAAGTGATGTTAATGCATCAGTGATGTTTCTTCCTCCTAGGCCCCCGTCTCAAACAGGTTCAGGATATGGAGGGTGGGGGGCAAGTGGAAGTTCTAACCTGAAGGACAGAACCTACCGGATACTTGAAACAAAGTTGTGTAACTATGCCTGGGTGAGTTAATCATCACATGGTTTCATTTTAAGACTTCTGTCCTAACCAGGATCATAAACCAAATAATACTGACCAATTAACAGAGGAGAGAAGCATTAGCCGTGGTTTATCTACCTGCATAATTGGGAAGACATCCTGTTTGACCTTTAGATTTGCCACTAAATTTCAGCTCTGGAGAAATTCAAGTCAAAGATGCTGGGTCCTTTTCAGACAAAGTATGTGAGGAGTTTCAAGGGGAGGCAAAAGAAACTCGACATGACGAATGATGTCACTCAGGAGAGCTTTTTGCCTTTTCAAAACTGCTGTCAAATTTTAGCAATAGTGAAGCATGAGGTGCATTTGGAGGGTCCCGTTCAAGTGAGAGATATCCACAAAATTTGAGATAAATTGAAATTACCTGAATAAGATTAATGAAATGTGAGGTACAGTGAAATCTGGATGAGGCCATCTTTCCAGGGGGGAAAGACGTACCAAGGCTAAAGACACCATTGCTTTATATTTTCTGCTTATTGTTCAGTTCATGTTACACTTGTGTACCCACCCCTTCACTGGCTTTCTCCTCATATTGACCCACTATTTTCAGACAAAAAAGTCATGTCATATTCAAATTCAGTTGGTAGCACCACTTCAGTGATGATGAAGTGCAAAACAGCCAGCATAACAAGTGCTCATAAAATATACCCCTTCTATTTTTACAGTTTAATCTTGAGTCTATTAAATCTTGCGAATAATCTTGCTGCCCTCCACACGGCATTCTAAAATGGTGGCCCTCTTCAAGGCAGAGGAGATCCTTTCTTGCTGCATTACACCTTTGAGTAGCACGTCCCTCCTCAAAGGTCCTCCAGCCATTATTAAATCTTTTCTTAGATTCAGTTATCAAACACCTTTGAATTAGTTTCACAGCCTGGAAAGATAAGAATTAAAAGATTGTATCTCCCAGGAAATGGCAGCAAGGGAACACTTTCACCACTTACGAACTTCTAAAGATTTTAGTATGATATCTACAGTACCTGTCCCAGCCTAGAACCAATATTGTTCGGCTTAGCACCAAGATCTGGGAAATTTCAACAGCTCGGTCCCTTCCAGCATTAAGTTGATAATGACAATGTCCATTGAAGTCCCAAATCTGTAATTCAGATTTTTAAAATCAGAAATAATAACTAGGACAGGCCTACCTAATTCTTAATGAAGTCTCATTTAACCATTGATATTTTCAATTGTCAAGTCTTAACACTTAACATGGGACAGATTAACAGAAAACAATGCACAGATTTAGAAAATATAGGCAGCCTAAGGAGGTGGTGAGCTCCCCCTCACTGGCAGTCTTCAAGCAAAGGTTGGATACACACTTTTCTTGGATGCTTTAGGATGCTTTGGGCTGATCTTGCGTTGAGCAGGGGGTTGGACTAGATGGCCTGTATGGCCCCTTCCAACTCTATGATTCTATGAATATTTAATTTCAGTTTATTTTCCTTTTGTAGACACTAGGGGTTTCAGAGCCTCCAGGTGCAGCCTGAAGATCTCCCAGATCTCCAGACAATAGCAATCTGTTCCCTGGGAAAAAATGGTTACTTTGGAAGGTGGACTCTCTGACATTATACCCTGCCAAGGGTCCTTCCCAGTTCTACCCCCAAATCTCTAGGAATTTCATGACCCAGAGTTGCCAATCCTAAAACACACACACATTTATTAAAAATGCTACTGCTATAGGCTACGCACACATTTCTAGTTCTTGTAGCTCAAATTATGGCAGGTTGAGATTAATGGCTTCATATTATCCATGGGAACCAACTTTCTCCTTGAGTTAGAATTCTACCCCAACATGTTGCATACAAAACCTCCCAGCCCTGGCACAGGGTACACTTTTGGGTGCGTTCCTGGATGTTCAGTGGCAGATTTAGAGATAACATGGAAGGGAGGGGAAAGTATTACAACCTGTTTCTACAAACTCAGTCCATTCATAAAATTTAAAATTTTGGATGTGACCCATAATGCAAATATGACATGACAGGATTAGAGAAGAGTGTATTTACAGGACCCAGTTCAGTTAAATCAAGACTAAGTCCAGTTCAGAAATCAATGGAATGGATTAGTGGTCATGTCTAACTTAATAATGATATCTTGCTGCATGACAGCCACAATTGCAGCTCTTACTGGTGCCGCTGGTTGATGCAGATGAGGAGCTGGGCAGCAACAAGGGTACACCTGGCTGAACATGACTGCAGCATGCAAAGTCATGCCGCTTGATAACACAGCTTGTCAATGGGGGAGGGGGAAAGCACAGGCCTTAAAAGGCACCATGAGCGCAAGCCCAGCCTCTTTCACGCAGTTGTAGTTTATGTTGGCCTACATTTAGGTATTTTGAGTGTTGAATTCATCAGAGCTGGCAGTTATGCATGAGATGGAGACTGTTTGGCAGGGAGTTCATTCTGCATATTGGACTCCCCAGGTTAGGAGCCTCTATAAGAGATGGCAGGTGGCAAGTGGGCACCGACCAGGCTGTGAAGGCAGGGAAGCTCACCTTGCCAGGTAGACTGGGTAGGACCAAAGGAAGTATGCACCCCCCTTGGTGCCCCAGGTAACACTTCTCTTGGACGGGATCCCAGCAGCCTGGGGACCTGCGTTCCCAACTGGGAACTGAAGGATTCCCCAGGGTGCAATTGGGATCCAGGTATGTGGTCGGCTGATCACCAGTCCAGGCTCCCTCTCCCATGCTGGGCCAACACTCCTTTGGAGAGTTTGTAATAAAGCTGTGGCCATGTTTAAGCCAAAATATGTGCGCGTGTCCTCTTTAAGCCCCCAAATGCCCTCATACTAGTCAACCAGTTTTAATTGGATTCGTGGCCTTTTCATACATTGCCAGTAATCCTAACCCAGGAGGGTGGACCCTTTCTCTGCTCACTGTGGACAGTGTCTTCTGCTGTGGAGCTGACTTCTTCTGCAAGAACCAATAATCTTTATGCAGCCTTTGTGGATTCAGAAATGCTTATAACCAAGGATGTGACTTCTGAGGCAGCCTCCACAATAGCTGGAAAGAAGCATGAGAACAATGTCACCTTATCCAGGCCGCTTTGTGTAACACTATGGTTGAACTTTACGCTCCACAACGTTCAAACAAAACATTGTATGGAGGAACAACTACCAGTCGTCTAAATATAAGAAGAAGAGTTGGTTTTTATACCCCTCTCTTCACTGCCCGAAGGAGTCTCAAAATTGCCTTACCTTCCTCTTCCCACAGCAGACACTCTGTGAGGTAGGTGGGGCTGAGAGAGAACAGCTCTATCAGGACTCTAACTAGCCCAAGGTCACCCAGCTGGCTGCATGTGGAGGAATGGGGAATCAAACCCAGCTTGCCAGATTAAAGGCCATTGCTCTTAACTATTACACTGAGCTCATAGAAGACATTTTGTTCTTGTTAGGTGTCCGACCCATTGCGACCCCATGGACAATGATCCTCCAGGCCTTCCTGTCCAGGCCTTCCTGTCCTCTACCATTCCTCAAAGTCCATTTGGTCAACATTAAAAAGTGGAACCACTAATAATAAAACACTGGATAGAAAAATTCCATAGAACAGAACTCTTAACTGTATGTGTTGTAGGTAATTCTTTAAAAAAAAAAAACTGGAGTAAAGAATTATGTAAGCTGCTTCACATCCTCATTTTGGGGGGAAGGAGGGGTATATAGGAAGAAAATAAATAAAATAAACTTAAGAAAAAGCTCAGGATGGGAGAGAAGCCAGTTGGATTTTAAGACCGAATACAAATCTGTCCTGGGGAAACTCATTATAGTCCTGTGTTGTTGTTATTAATCAATCAGGTTAAAGGACAGTGAGAACAGAGTGAGTGGGACTAAAGAAATGGGAAACATGCAAAATATTCCAGGGAGCAAAATGGCACAAAACACAGGGTTGTCAATGCTAGTTTTGGCAAATTTGGGGGTAGATCCTAGACAGGGTAGGGAGAGGGAGGGGAAAGACCTCAACATGCAGTCCATCCTCCAAATCTGCCCTGTCTTCCAGAGGAAGAGATTTCTGTCATCAGTTGATCAGCTGTAATTCTGGGAGATCTGCTGATCCTGTTTAACAATATATCCATAAACAGAAATCTAGAACTAACAACACCAACATTCCTGCCTTTGAAATGAGACTTGTGTATCCACCCTGTAAAAACTAACATGAGCTTGGAGCATGTTTTATCTTCTTCGTTGTGATAAATCCTGTTTTGTTTTGTTTGTTTGTTTTTTTGCAACATTACGACTTGTAATTGCCTGCTAGAGTAGCTGACAATTGGAAAATAAATAACTGCCATTTATCATTGATTTAGAGTTGTTTCTTAGTCTTTTGCTAAGAGAGTGTATGAAATTACATCCTGTACGTAAAGCTGTTTGAGCAGTGGAACTGCGAGGTCTTTCTAATTGCATCCAATTAAAACCGGGGAAGGTATCTGAACATCGGATGGAATGGAGTGCTGTATTAAGCAAAGATCACCCAAACGCTTGAACTGCACTTGCGCATCTGCATAGCCTTTAAGGCAGGGGGTAGTCAACCTGTGGTCCTCCAGATGTCCATGGACTACAATTCCCATGAGCCCCTGCCAGCAAACGCATGGGAATTGTAGTCCATGGACATCTGGAGGACCACAGGTTGACTACCCCTGCTTTAAGGCACTGTGAACCCGAGGTCAAAAATTATCTTTGTTGGCAGACTGAATACACATCCAAAGCAGAAAACAAACAAGCAAAAACCCCAAACCCCTTGCTATTCATGGATAATGAGCATCTCCAATGAAAATGGCAGCTTAGCTTAGCCAGTGTGGTATAGTGGTTAGAACAGGTTTTCTCAAACAGGATTTTGTGAAACCAAGGAGTTTCCTGAATGGGTAAAGGAAAAGGTATCCCCTGTTCAAGCACCGGGTCATGTCTGACCCTTGGGGTGACGCCCTCTAGCATTTTCATGGCGGGTGGTTTGCCAGTGCCTTCCCCAGTCATTACCGTTTACTCCCCAGCAAGCTGGGTACTCATTTTACCAACCTCGGAAGGATGGAAGGCTGAGTCAACCTTGAGCCGGCTGCTGGGATCGAACTCCCAACCTCATGGGCAGACAGCTTCAGACAGCATGTCGCTGCCTTACCACTCTGCGCCACAAGAGGCTCTTCCTGAATGGGTAGGAATTGATTAATTTTTAATATATATATTTTTTTAAACGTTAAACATTTATCAGGTGATTTGACTATACATGGTCATGGTCAACCTGTCCCCCCTCCCAAAATGCTCTTGACTCAAGTAATGCAAGTGGAGCTGCCCTCACTGAAGGGGAAATCCCCTGTCTCCCTCCAGCAGCCTGATGGGCCCCCATCAGAATCATATCCTCTCTGGCCAGTGGACCCCCCAAAATAGTATGAGGGGTGGAGCCCTACATGGGAAGAAGGAACTGCTGATAATCACCCTCCCCAATTCAGCAGGCAGAAGTGCTTTTCACAAGCCGAAAAGGAGGATAGGAGCCAAACCATAAAACACCCCCTGCCTCCCCTGTGACAGATATACTTCCCACTGTGCACACGTCTGTTTTGCAACATGGCAGCCCTGGTGCTCCAAAATGGCTCTTTTCCAGACCTTCACTGTCCCGTTGGTGCTTCCAGTGAAGAGTCTCGTCTCACTCCCATCCAGAGCCATGGTGCTGATCTCAGCATTCCCATGGCAATGCGTAAACTCTTTGGTTTTCTGCCCGGTATCCACCAGCCAGAAGATGACCGTAGACCCCGTATCCGATGTGATTGCCTGTGAAAAAGAAAACATACAAGCATGCATAAAAGTTGCTGGGAAGCCAAAACGGCACAGTGGTTGCAGCATCAGATCAGGATCTGGGAGAAAAGGGAGGCTGGTCTTTTTGGTGGGAGGGAGCACTGGATTCAAACCCAGGTCTCACATCTGTTGTTAAGTCCTTTATCGTCTGCATGCCAATCTGCTGCCATTTACATCTTACCAATCTTAGTTGTATTTATTGTTCAGTTACTTATGCACCTTTATTCCAATTAGCCTTCCCTGGCACCTAACCTCCCCCCTACCTATATGGAACATTTAAGGAAATCTGTTTCAATGTTATTGAAGGAGCTTGCATCTGCACATGCTAAACCTCTCAGTTCCTGTTCATGCCCAGAGTTGAACCACCCAGTGTAAATCCAGTGGTGTTACTACTAGATTTAAATGTTGTTCTCACATCAGTTTGTTAACCCTTCCATTTTTATGCGGATTTACTGCCATTCACAGATCTTGACAACTGCCTTAATCCCATCTCAGCTATAATTTCCCTGTAACTCATGCATTTTGACTCTAGCTAACCCTTTCTGGCAATTAACACCCCACGCTACTTATATGTAATGGTTGAGGAAATTTTGTTTCACAGTATCTGAAGAAATGTCCACGCACAGAAAAGCTTATACTTTGAATAACACTTCCTTGTTCTTAAAGGTACCATTGGACTCAAACTTTGTTCTGCTGCTTAAGACCAACATGGCTACTAGCCTGAATTTAGCTCAGGCTTCCTCAACCTTTTTTCCCATGGAGTAACCCCCCAAATATTCTTCAGGCTTTGAATAATCCTGCAAATGATGCTAGCTGTCTACACCTCTCTCACATGTCACTGGAAGTTACATGTTTACAGTGTGCAAGGCATCACTAATAAAATTAAGTGCTTGTTAAATAAGAAGTTAGTTTTATTTTTGTATGTGCAATGCCTTGCCTGAGCAAAGCAAGGAAGCATTCATCTCAGCGGTCATAAAGCCAACCATGCAAAGCAGCAATTCTCCTTGGAGAAAATGATCTGTGTGATCTGGAAATCACTTGTAACTCTGGGAGATCTCCAGGCACCACCAGGAGATTGGCAATACGAGCAAGACCTGAGAATATATTCCACTAGAGTTGGAAATGACGGCCAGGGCGTGGGGAAACCTGGGAAGAAAGGAATCCTTGTGCAGGGTATGCACAGTCCTTGTACTGAAACCAGGTGTAATAACTCTCAGCTAACAATACCAGCCTCCCAGTGGGACCTGGGAATCCCCTGAAATTACAGCTCATCTCCACACTACAGAGATCTGTTTCCCTGGAGAAAATGGCTTTTGGAGGGTAGTCTGTGGCATTAGACACAGTCCTGCTTGAATATCTAAATCTCTTTGCTCGCAACAGCCTTTCTCCAGCCATTTTCTGCCAGTGGGGCTCTGAGAAGAAATTCTGAGAGAGGGGAAATGGGAGAAGCCAATGGGAGGAGTACAGCAGATTCAGTTCTTCCCTCCCATTCCTTTTCCATTGTGTATCAATTCAACAAGACCACCACAGACAAGATGGATGAGCAGGAAGCCACTCTGTCTTCCTGATTCCTATATATATAGGAGAGCCAGTTTGGTGTCGTGGTTAGGAGTGCGGACTTCTAATCTGGCATGCCTGATTCGATTCTGCGCTCCCCCACATGAAACCAGCTGGATGACCTTGAGCTCGCTACAGCACTGATAAAACTGTTCAGACTGAGCAGTGATATCAGGGCTCTCTCAGCCTCACCCACCCCACAGGGTGTCTGTTGTGGGGAGAGGAATGGGAAGGCAACTGTAAGCTGCTTTGAGCCTCCTTCGGGTAGGACAAAAGCGGCATATAAGAACCAACTCTTCTTCTTCTTCTTCTATATTAAATCCTCCCAACTGAAGTAACCCCCCCCTGGAGCTCTGGAGTAACCCTGGGATTACTAGTAACCCTGGTTGAGCACGACTGATCTAGATCTAGGTGCACTTCACTTATATAATTATCCACAGCTGAAATGCAAATCCAAATAGGGGGTGAAAATGGACATTGATTTTCTCATCTTCTTTCTTTCAACTCATTAGAAGATTTATCTTCTTGCCTTATTAAAGTTTATGGGCTGGTTCTTATCCCATCTTTAAATACCTGCCTTTGCAGCGAGCGCCGCTGAACGAAAGAGCAATGATTTCACTGCTGTTATCATTCAATGGAGGAGAGCCTTGGTCCCTCCAAAGATAACAACTGGGATTCAGAGGGGGACAAAGTGCCCTTCGCATTGAGAATGCAGCACCTTTGGAGGGCACGTGAGACAAACCGCTCTGCAGGCTGAGGCGAGATAAGCCATCCCGACTTATCTTAGCAAATCGATCCATTGAGTAATGGATCTTAAAAGATGATCTAGGGAATGTCTCAGAATCCATTAGTTTCAATTTGGAATTGTAACCGTGTAGTCAGTTACTATTGAGCCTCTTGTGGCGCAGGGTGGTAAGGCAGCAGACATGCAGTCTAAAAGCTCTGCCCATGAGGCTGGGAGTTTGATCCCAGCAGCCGGCTCAAGGTAGACTCAGCCTTCTATCCTTCCGAGGTCGGTAAAATGAGTGCCCAGCTTGCTGGGGGGTAAACGGTAATGACTGGGGAAGGCACTGGCAAACCACCCCACATTGAGTCTGCCATGAAAACGCTAGAGGGTGTCACCCCAAGGGTCAGACATGACCTGATGCTTGCACAGGGGATACCTTTACCTTCACCTTTAGTCAGATACTAAAAACTGGAGGAAAGATCATCTGGACAGATTACGCTCTGGCCCTGTTGATGGCTGTGGCCTGTTTCGTTGCTCAACAAAACGAATTCACTTCTTGCGACATCTTGCATGATTTATTGCAGTATGGTCGATTCCCACCAGCCATACCTGATAATTATTTATCCAAACATTATATCCTTGCCAAAAAAAAGGAGGTCCCAAGTGGTTGTGGTTTTCACTAGCACATACAAGAAATACATGATCAGTATACATGGACTCTAGCAAAGCTGTTTCCATGTGGTAGAGCCCTATGGCATCCTGTCTGATATCTATAGTTCCCCTTTATAGATGTTACAAGACTTGAATGGGAAAGTGGTTGCAAGGGCACCCATGGTATTAAGAAAATAACCTTCCATTCTTAATTTTATAGACTTCTTTTCTGGTCCATTTAACTAGGTCAGAGATAGCTGTTCCTACTCACCAAAGGGTATTTTTACATTTTTCAAAGAGATTAGAGGGGCAGATTCAAATTCTAAAGGCGACAATTAAGAAAAACGCCATCAGAACACTCCTTCGGCTCTAACAAAGGAATTCTCAACCAACTTAAAATGGATCTTTGAGGAGTTTATATCTTAAAGAATTTTGCAGGATGATATTCCACTTTCACAAGGCTTCCAGGTATGGTCATCTCTATTCTACATCAGCATCCCAGCTACTGTAGTGGACTTACATTGATCCCCTGGGGGCATTAAGAGGTGGTGTGTCACTGCTTGCCCTCTATGTAGCCACCCCAGACTTCCTTGGTGATCTCCCATCCAAATACTCCCCAAAGCTGACCTGAGATGTGACAAGCTCAGGCCAGCTTGGGCTTTCCAGGTCATAGTTCTTGCTAGCTTAGATCAGTTCATTAGCTTTTTTTTGGTAGATCACTCAATGAGAGCATCATCTTTCTCCATTGTTGTTCCAGCACTGCAAAACATCCATCTAGATGTCTGAAATGCTGTCTCATTATTCTGGATATTGTGCAAAAACTACTAATGGAACTGGTGTTGCTTTGTTATTAGACTTGATTGAGCTGCTAGTGTTGGGGAACTGAATTTTTTATGATTCACGGATGTTTTGTTTAATGGAATGGAATTGTGGTAAACTGCCCCATCTTGGAGAAGTATACATGTTCAAATAAATTTGAACATCATGGATCAAGCGCCCTTCCTTCCAAAACAATGGCATGTTTATAGAAGCTACTTATAATCATTACAAGAATTATGGGCCACACAATACTGGCACAAATTGCCATCAAATCACAGCTGACTTATGGCAATCTCACAGGGGTTTCAAGATAAGAAAGAACATAAGTTCTTTGCCTGGTGACCCCATAGGGTTTTCCGGGTAAGAGAGAATAGAGATGGTTTGCCCGCCTCTGTGCGGCATCCCTGGAATTCCTCAGTGGCCACTCAAGTACTAAGCAGGGCTGAGAATGCTAAACTTCAGAAATCTACCAAGATTGGGTTAGACTGGGCCACCCAGATCTGGGAGACCACATGATATCTGTGCTGTCTTATACAATATTTATGCTCTCTATACTTAACTTATTAGGTTGAATCCAGACCCTTTGTCACTAAATCCCTCCCAGCTCCCCTTCTTACTACATTCCATATCTAACATGACATTGTCTATGCAAGTGTCATGATCCCCAGCATAGGTTTTTTTTCTTTTGCAGAAAAGGGGGACCCCCTTCTTCTTCTTCTTCTTTTACTAGCTGAAAATCTAGTTGGAACCAGCCCTTGACAACATTGGGTGGAATCTTATGGATCTGTTCTGCTAGAAGTGACCTTTCCTTCTGGCGCAAAAATGTTCAATTGACACAAAAGGTCCTTTAAGCCTCTTGCCAGGCAAAAAAACTCCTTGTGCTGAGGAAATGGGCCACTTCTGGTAGGGCAGCTACACTGGATCCAACCCACAGTTCCAGAAGCAAGGCTGCAGTTGGGTACTCTGAAATATCACCCGAATGTTAAATAAATATAAAGAAATTATGGTTAGATAAGGGAAGGGAGCCAGCTGCCCTTCAACTTGGGTAATTAAATGAATCTGCCTTGCTAAGCAGTGATATGCTGCATACTTATTGTGTTAAATTAGCTGTGCTCCTCCAAAGCCCTAAAAACATCATTACAAATGGTGCCCAAGTGGAATTTTAATTGCAACCCAAAGTGCTTTTAATAATAGAAGTATTACCAGTGGTCGGTTCTACTGTAGACTCTCCTTCAAAGGTGTCAGGAGACTGCAATGAAAGTGTCTGCCATTGCACTGAGGTAGTCTAAATTAAACCACCTGTGTCTTACTCTTGGCAGTGACTGAAAAGGACCAAACTGAAGTATGTACCAAAGGGTACTCTTCATTGTGTGACTGCACTGGCCCAGCATGAAGGGCCTGCTGTTCTGTTTTTGATTGTCCAACAGCCTTCTCTCTCTTTTTGCTGCCTGGCTAGTTAAAGTCAAAAGGAGGCAGGGGATAGGGAGTTTCGGAGAAATGGATAAAGCCATCTTAGAAAGCCAGAGAGTATCTCGACGTCCAACTTTGGTTGAAGATGTCTCAGCAGACAGCATGCTCAACAAGGTCAAATAGTATTTTATGATAGAACTGACTGTCCTTATGAATCATGATTGTATCAGGTGCACAGTCATACTGGTCTTTAGCAGAAGAGGGAGAATCAAAGATTGACTAGATTTCCAGGGTATAAGCTTTCAAGAATCAATACTGTCTTTGTCAGAGGGTTAGTCAACCTGTGGTCCTCCAGATGTTCATGGACTATAATTCCCATGAGCCCCTGCCAGCAAACGCTCATGGGAATTGTAGTCCATAGACATCTGGTGGATCACAGGCTGACTACCCCTGCAACAGTTGAAGGGAGCTTTTACTCTTGAAAGTATATGGTAATCTTGTTGGTCATTAAGGTGCTCCAGGGCCTATTCTGCACATCCTGGATAATGCACTTTCAAAGTGCTTTGGCAACTGGATTTTCATGTGCAGAACAGGAAAATCTACTTCTAAAGTCCATTGCAAGTGTGTTATCCAACACGTGCGGAATGGCTGTGAAAGAGGCTTTGAGGGAAGTGTCAGAACTTCTTGGGACTCTTTCCTGTTTTATAGCACCCATATAGGGTTGTCAGCTCCGAGTTGGGGAATTCCTTACGATTTTGGCATGGAGTTTGGGGATGGTGGGGTTTGGAGAGGAGAGGAACCTCAGCCTCCAAAGCAGCCCTTTTATCCAGAAGCAAAGATCCTTGTCATCTGAAAATTAGTAGTAATGCTGGAGGTCCCAACAGATCAGAAGGATTGCAACCTTATGCCCACACCCCACTATGACCTCATCAGTACCCAAGCCTAAGCACCTTTCCGAAGCATTATGAGCACTTGGCTGAACTTTGCGGTTCAAGGATGAATCCGTCTAGGGAAGAGACATTTCAATTAATTCAATGAAATCTTATTCCACCAGGATCATTTTGGATTTGTTGCCAACTCTGAGCTGTTTGGGATGGGACAGGATTTATACCTAAATGCAGAAAGCACATGGGGATTATTTGTTTGAGAGATTATTTTTTCTGCCTCTTTGCTTCTCCTCTCCCAGAGAACTTTTGACCTATGCAAGGCACACATCTTTTTTTGTACATGCTCTCTCTGTTTTGACCATCCATACTTCCTCCCTTTTATAACCAACCCCTGGCATTCATTGCTGCTGTTTCCAGTTTAGGGCGCTTGTTAGAGCCATGACCTTTTTGACTGCCATACATTTCCCCTTTTCTTTTGCAAAAACTGTTGCTAACATCTTCCTTCGTTGTTTCCATCCTGTTCTGCTGCTCCTGCTGCTTTAACACTTCCCGCTTCAGGGCTGCCCCTTCACTGATATTGATTGGACTAGCCAGGAACTGTCACACCAGCAACACGTTTGATCAACTTTAAATGTCCTGTTTGCACGTCTGATGGCAAGTTGGGGGGCTTTTTGCACAGTAAGAAGAGGCAAAACCAAGTATGGCACAGAGCATGTGCTCACAAGGAGCTGTGGCCAATCACAGGTCTCTGATGAGAATACGTGTAACGTGTACATTTGGAAATACTTTCGGCCCATGTCACATTTTCCAGTCTATATTTAAAACATCGTAAGTTTACATATAACATGTGAAGTTTATCTTCGGTGCACTCATAAAAATATCTGGGTCTTTTGTGGTCTCTCATTTATGATTTTTTTTCCCTGCAGTGGTAAGTGAACCTTTAGCCTAAGAATTTGCAGCTATATTTCATCTTATACTGTTGTGTTTATTCAGACGCCAGGTGCTTGATGCTCACAATACAAGACAAACTGTAGTCATATGGAATTTCACACAAACACATACCTTGGATGGCCATTTTGGGGAGGGCTTTTGGAGGAAGCATGTAAAATTTCTTAATGCATGCACCTGTCAAGTCACAACTGATTTATGGTGACCCCGGCAAGGAGTTTTCAAGGGAAGTTATGTAGTGGTGGTTGCCCATTGCCTTCTTCTCCAAAGCTTTACTTGGTGGTCTCCCATCCAAGTCATGATCCTGCTTACTGAAAAGAACAGGCTATACAATTCCAGTCCACAGCCCCTCTCAATTGGCATTGAATGTATGGGAAATGTAGGTAGACAAGTGACAGCAAAACATGGTTTGCATGTGATACACAAGCTATGTCTCTGGCTTAAATTATAAGGTTTCTCCTAGCAACTCCAAGCACAGTGAGGATTTTCCCTGAATGTTCTTTTCCCAGAAAACCCTTCTGATTCCTGAAAAGGTGGTGCTAGGTTTTATGAGACTCATGTGGACAAAAAGCCACCTGACATAGACTTGCACAGACAAAACCCCCAAATTCACATCATAATTTCACATTAAAATTAGCGTTTTGTAGCTCCAGAGGACCCCTTGCCAGCACTATGATTCAATTTGTGCTATATCTGCAATCTGTGCTATAATTATCCAACTTGGACACATCTCCAACCAGTTGCCCAATTATCGACCTCCATACTATTTTTGCCAATACATAATTGAATAGCACCAGCCCCTAAACTGATCTTTCTCTAAGCTCCATCTCCACATGTAATTTTTGGACCATGTGGATATAGCGCACAGGCCCATTATGCACGGCCGCCGAAACGGCGATTTCGGGTCACATGGAAAACGCGGTGGGGGAAGACGCGACGCACACCGGTTATGCACGGGAGGGGGCGCGACAGCAGCAAAACCCAGAGTAACCGATTATGCACGCGGCGATCCAGGCGCCACTTCTGGTTGCGCCCCGGTCACCTGGAAGCTGCGCTTTCTTCCGCGTTTCGCGAACGCGACTTTTTCGGCGGCATGCACCGAAGCTGCGGCCGGTTGCAGCCGGCACCGTGCGTTATTGGTGATTTTAGTCGCCGTCATTCCACCCCGAATGTGCGCTAAAACCCCCGTGCATAATGGGTCACAATGAAGCAAAAGGTCCAGATTCCATTTCTTTTATTAGTGAAATGGATTTCTTTAGTAATCCACCTGCTGTTAGGAAGCCCTTGCCTGGAAAATCAAAAGACCGTGCAAAGCCTTGAAATATCCTGCATAGCAATTGCCCATTTCTGGTATACATTTTTACTAAACGGATGCAAGAGAATTTCTTCCTTCACTGAATGCCTCACTTTTATGCTATGGCTTTATTTTATTTTATTTTTTTAATTAAAACATTTTTTAGCTTTAAAGAAACTCAAGGTGGTTCAGAACCCAGAGGCTCAGTTCAGACCTCTTGTCAAACTACTGCTTGTACCAACTATCAGTTGTACTGTACCAATTGCCAGTGGGAGAGGCTGGGGCTCAGTGATTATCTGCTTTGCATACAGAGCATTGGAGGTTCAATCCCCAGAATCTCTAGCTAAAAGAATCAGGTAGTAATTGACGTAAAAGATTGCCACCCAAGAACCTGGAGATCTGACATCAGAATAGAGAATTCTAATCATGGCAGTAGGCATTCTGATGTTTCAGATAACTTTTTAAAAGTAGCCATGTGGGTCTACAGTAAAAGAGCTAGGCTAGAGTCCCACAAGATTTTCAGGGTGCAAGCCAGGGGTAGTCAAACTGCAGCCCTCCAGATGTCCATGGACTACAATTCCCATGAGCCCCTGCCAGGTTTGGAGGGCCGCAGTTTGACTACCCCTGGTGTAAGCTTTCAAAAGTCAAAATACCCTTCCTCAGATACAAGTACCTACCTGTATCTGTCAGAAGGACCTTTGATTTTAGAATGTTTATGTCTCAACATTTTTGTTGGTCTTTAAGGTACTACTGGATTCCAACATAATTATTATTTTATTATATGAATCTTCAGGTTCTGAATTCTTATTTATGTATGTATTGCATGGAAGGCACTGGCAAGCCACCCCGTATTGAGTCTGCCATGAAAACGCTAGAGGGCATCACCCCAAGGGTCAGACATGACTCGGTGCTTGCACAGGGGATACCTTTACCTTTATTGCATGGAACTGAATGTTTGTATTGGGCTACCCTACAGAAGTCAAACAAGTCACTGCATCTAATGAACATGTCTGCTGATAACAAACTGAAGAGATAGATCAATGGCGTAAGCAGCTTTATGAGTTCATGTGTACCCAGTAACAAAAAGATATGCAAGTTCAAGGCAGGGGTGTGAAGAAGGGACATTGGAAGAAGTTGCTCTCTCCAGAATCGTGGGATTTCTGAGGTTCTGCTGTCTGCAGGAAACAGCCAAGATGATTCCTCTGCAATTGGCTGGATTCATTATGACACTATGATGACATCCCTTTATGTATTTACAGTTTTCCATTTCCGTCCACATTGGCTGAACCATTGCCAGGAACCACTGTGAGCCCCCCGTCAAGCAGTGCTCCAGTGGCTGGAGGTGATCAATCTCTGATTGAATGGAAGAGGGGTAACACAACATTTGGCTTCTTCTCCTCCTTCAATGACTCATTAAGACTGCAGAGAAGAGGATCCAAATGGAAAATCCTTCCTAGCTGTGTCTACTTCACTATTCAAAGCACCAAGGCCAACCATGCATGCATGCTCTATTTCAGGGGTAGTCAAACTGTGGCCCTCCATATGTCCATGGACTACAATTTCCATGAGCCCCTGCCAGCAAATGCTGGCATTAGTCTTGGGAAACAGAGTCTTCCCAAAATAGCCAAAGTGTCAGGAAAGGCCCTTTGTGTCTGCAGAGTGTAATGTAATGAGGGTCACTGAGTGCATCCATTCTCTGTCCTTGCCCAAAGAGAAACATGCATTTAATGCACAAGGTCCTCATAAAATATCATTACTATCTCGCTTGGTCCCTACATGTCAAGTCTCCAGGCAGGGCAGGGAGAGACGGGCAAGCAGCCAAAACAGTCCTGAAGGGAGTATGCAAAGCACAGTCACAGAAGCCAAGGTCAGTATACAGAAATCCATCACTCACAAGCCATGTCTGATAAGGGCAAGACAAAAGTCCATCGTCAAGAGTCACAAGCTGAAGGTCAGTCAGGAAACAGGATGCACCAAGTCTGAGAGCAAAGTTTGGAGGGGCAGTTCCAGTAGGAAAGACATTGCCAGCACAGTGGGCTTCTGCCTCCCACCTCTTTTTAAGCCCAACACACAGCTAATCATGAACAGCTGCCTCGGCTTTCAGAGTGACCCTGTAAAAAGAGTCTGGGAGACCTGTTCTGCCTTGTGCAGCCAATCTTGCAATCCTGTACCAATCCTGTAGGGCAAAGTGCTGCTTCCTGTGCTGCTGCTCTTTGGGCTCAGAAGACAAGGGTGGGGAGCCAGCTGCTGCTAGGGCTTCCACAATAGGGCTGGTATCTAAAGGCTGTAGGTGCTGGGTGCTTGTGCCTGGTCATGGCTCAGGTCCTGGGCTGGGTTCCCTAGACCAGGGGTAGTCAACCTGTGGTCCTCCAGATGTCCATGGACTACAATTCCCATGAGCCCCTGCCAGCGTTTGCTGGCAGGGGCTCATGGGAATTGTATTCCATGGACATCTGGAGGACCACAGGCTGACTACCCCTGCCCTAGACAGTCCTGGTGCTTCTGAGTCTGGGTCTGTTGGCAGTGGCTCATCCTGGCAAGCTCAGGGGCTCATCCTGGCAAGTCTCTCAGATCTGCCTCTTCCGCAGAGTCAGACAGGGTTGCAGTTGGCTACATCTCCTGGGTTAGTCTTGATCTGTTCATCCTTTGTGGGCTCCTCATGAGATTTTTTTTGTCTATCCTCCGCCATTGTATTTCTTCACTGAGGACTCCCTCGGGGGCCTCTCTAACACAGACATTAACTCGCACCTTGGGAATTCTTCTTTCTCTTCTGGTTTCACTGGCCACAAGCAGGCTGCAGTAACAGCTTGTGCTGTGTTTGATTGGTATATAAAATCAATAGCACCTCGATTTTTCAGTCTAGAAGAATCCTCAGGGGATTTTCACTAAACCGGAATATAAAGAACAGTCTCCCCTGCCCTTCTTTGTCACAAATGAAGGCACCACTCTTAGTGGAAAGAAACAACAGCACTTGGGGGGGGGGGGGTCTTATAGCCTCAGTACACAGCAGGAAGGGGAAATACTCCACAGTAAAGTCCCCAAGATAAATAGGCAGAAACCGCAAAGTGGAAACAAAGCCAAGCAGGAAAAGATGGCTAAATTGAGCAACATTTTTACAAGAGATTCCATTAACTACTTAATGCTTGCAAGAGGTTTAGAAGAGCTGAGTTTTTTTGTATCCCCGCTTTTCATCAGCTGAAGGCATCTCTATGTGAGAATGGAAACTCAGTGGATGTTGTTTACCTGGATTTCAGTAAAGGTTTTGACAAGGTTCCCCATGATGCTCTGATGGGTAAACTGAAGGATTATAGGCTGGATTCCCAGAAGGTTAGGTGGCCAGGGGAATGGCTAGAAAACCACACCCAAAGAATGGTTGTCAATGGGATTTCATCTGATTGGAGGGAGGTGAGCAGCGGAGGGCCACAGGGCTCGGTACTAGGTCCAGTATTTTATAACATTTTTATCAGTGATCTGGATGAGGGGTTAGGGGGACTCCTTATTAAATTTGCAGATGACATCAAATAGGGAGGAGTAGTGAGCACCCCAGAAGATAGAGTTCAATGAGATCTGAACATGCTGGAAAAGTGGCCAAATGATGCACTTTAATAAGGATAAGTGCAGAGTTCTACATCTGGGTCACAAAACTGAGATGGGAAATACTTGTAGACTGTAAACTGTGTGTACTTGTGGACTGTGTGTACTTGCGGACTGTAAACTAGAAGAGGAGGAGGAGTTGGTTCTTATATGCTGCTTTTCTCTACCTGAAGGAGGCTCAAAGCGGCTTACAGTTGCCTTCCCTTTCCTCTCCCCACAACAGACATCCTTTGAGGTGGGCAAGGCTGAGAGAGCCCTGAGATCACTGCTCAGTCAGAACAGCTTTAGCAGTGCTGTGGCAAGGCCAAGGTCACCCTGCTGGCGGCACGTGGGGGAGTGGGGAATCACACCCAGCTCATCAGATTAGAAGTCCACACTCCTAACCACTACACCCAGCAGATAGCGTGATGCAGTGGTAAAGAAAGCAAATACAGTCTTGGGCTGTATCAGCAGAGGCATCATATAGAAATCACAAGATGTCATAGTTCCACTGTATACTGCATTGGTCAGATCCCAGCTGGAATACTGTGCATTTCAAAAAGGATGCGGACAAAATTAAGAGTGTTCAGAGGAGAGCGACGAGAATGATCCGTGGCATGGGGACCAAGTCCTATGAGGAAAGCCTGAAGGACTTGGAAATGTTCAGCTTGGAGATGATGAGGCTGACAGAGGACATGATTGCTCTCTTTAAGTGTTCGAAAGGCTCTCACTTAGAGGAGGGCAAGGAAAGGTTCCTGTTGGAAGCAGAGGACTGCCGTAATGGGTTTAAACTACATGGAGAACAATCTTGGCTAGATCTCAGGGGTGGAAAACACATTCACAGCCAGAGTAGTTCAACAGTGGAGTCAGCTAGTGGTGAGTTCCCCCTCACTGGCAGTCTTCAAGCAGAGGCTGGACAGATACTTATCCTGGATGTTTTAGGCTGATCCTGCATTGAGCAGGGGGTTGGACTAGATGGCCTGAATGGCCCCTTCCAACCATGTGATTCTATGATTTACAAACATCTTTCCCTTGGTTTCCCCACAACACCCTGTGAGATAGGTGGAGTGAGAGCACCTTGAAAGAACTGTGACTGGCCCATGGTCACCCAGCTGGCTGCATGTGGAGGAAGAGTGGAGAAACAAACCCACTTCCCCTGGTTAGAGGCCACAACTTTTAACCACTACACCAAGATGGCTTTAGGCCTTTTGCTCTTGCGAAGCAGACTGTGCAACTCTGATTCTGAAGACTGTTGGGAACCTGGTGAAGAAAACAACAGCCTATTTCCTTGGTGGGGGGAAGTTTCTTCTAGTTCAAGCTGTTCATCTCCTTCCTGGCCATTATTGATCTTTAAAGCTTTATGGGGCCAAAGTACATCTATAGGCTTTTCCAGGCAGGGTAGATTGTAGCTCAAGGACAGGGAGATGGAGGTTGGGGGGGTGGATAAATCCTCCCTATGCTGTACTGTCAATCCAGATCAGCCCTTCCTTCCTTCTGTGACTGCTTTTTATCCCTTAAAAAAAACCTGTAAGGGGTCACAATCATGGACCTCCTGGGTGGCGTATAACTTGGTCCTGAAGGAGAATCTCTTCTGATCTTTAAGGTATCGATCCACTTAAGAAACAGTCTGCAGGAGGGCTTTCCGAAGTACTAAAATAACAATGCTCCAATAAAATTATCTTCCCAAATAAAGCAGCAGCATAAAATCCAATAAAAAGAAATCTATCAGCATCAATCACAGAACTAAGCACTATGAAAAGCTCAGCAGCAGGACGGTGGATCTTAGAGCCAAACTGAACGTGGTGGAGAACTCATGCCTGCCACAACTTGGCTGTCACCATTTTAAAGTGGTCAACGCCTGAGAGCTCTTGTGCCCCTTGCCACACTTTTAAAAATGCCGAAAGGGCTACGGAGAACACAACCCACCACCAATGGCTGTGGTTGGCCTTTTGTGACCAAAGCTGATGGAGGTGCTGAAGAATCAAAAGGATCATGATCTGAGTTTTCCCCACAGAAAAGGTTGTCAGTCAGGATGGGGAAACCATTTTCAGTTTTCCATTAAAAGGCCTAATTTTACATGTATCTTTCCCTAGGTCTACCCCAAATACCTCAATCAGAGGTCAGCTGGGAATTTCCCACAGAGAACTCCATTCCCCAAATGTGTCTGTGTCCAATTCAGGTCAGGACTGTGGTAAAGGTAAAGGTAAAGGTATCCCCTGTGCAAGCACCGAGTCATGTCTGACCCTTGGGGTGACGCCCTCTAGCGTTTTCATGGCAGACTCAATACTGGGTGGTTTGCCAGTGCCTTCCCCAGTCATGACCGTTTACCCCCCAGCAAGCTGGGTACTCATTTTACTGACCTCGGAAGGATGGAAGGCTGAGTCAACCTTGAGCCGGCTGCTGGGATTGAACTCCCAGCCTTATGGGCAAAGCTTTCAGACGGCTGCCTTACCACTCTGCGCCACAAGAGGCTCTTCAGGACTGTGGTATGCAGGTTGAAAGGGCTCCAGCATGCCTCATTGTCCCAGCCTGAAATTGTCCCAGAAGTGCTATACAGCCCATTTAGGGTTGCCAACCTCCAGGGGTTGCAGCCAAAGAAAGAGCGCCGACCCCAATGAAATGCAAGCCAAAAAGAGAATTGACAATGGCAGTTCAATAGACAAATTTATATGGTGTGTTTCACTCAAGGACCATATTTTGAATCAAAATTCAAATTGGGCCAGCCAGTAGACTTATTACCTCGTTTGGGGAAGTAGCCCTTCTTCAATAGCTGTTTTCTGTTGACCAAAAACTGTCATGTCAATATTCATATTTCCGTGTACAATATAAGAATTTTTACAACAGGAATATTCCCCTACTTTTCATTGTGTGTGTAATGATTGGTTCCAAAACTGGAAATATGAATGTAGAAACATACCATATCAAGAGACTTTGTGAATTTTTAGAATAAATTGGTCTATTGGACTTCCATTGTCAATTCTCTTTTCGGCTAGAACCTCGGAGCTACAGACAAGATCTTCACCAGACCACCTCTTCACATAATGCCATTGTCCCAATCCAAATTGGGTCCCGTATATGTGCGGAAAGTGTGTTCTCAACAAGTTAACCCACAGGTAACACATCTAGGGTTGTCTAGCGACTGACAGGAAGGCTGGGGGCGAGGACAAGGGAGTGCAGGCAACATCTTCAGTGTCACTACATCACTTCCAGGTAAAACCAAGAAGTGGCAATGGATAATTCTAGGGACAGCTGGAAACCATAGAGTTTCCAGTAATTCCTAGAGCTGTCCTATGTCACTTTCAGTTTGTACTCAGAAGTCATATAGCAACATTAGTGCCATTGCTGGAGAGGGTGGTTTTTTGTGTGTTGTTGTTTTAATTTATCTGCTTGGAGCAGCAGCATGAAGTGGTGCTTATTAGTGGGAGAGCCTGACAAGGAGCCTCAATGTGACTGACTAAAAAAGTGGATGAGCGATAGGGTCCTGCATAGTGCAGGGGGTTGGACTAGATGACCCATGAGGTCCCTTCCAACTCTATTATTCTATGATTCTATAATTCTAAGTCCAGGGAATCCAGATGCAACCCTTGGAAACCATAGCACGTTGTTAAGCCTTAATTCTTGCTCAGTCCAATGGCACATTCCCAACGGAGTATCCACAGCCAAAGCTCAGGCTTAATTTATTAATCTGTAGAACTGTTTTCTTGACATCACACATTGTATGTATCGCTTCGGTCTAACTGACTGCAAGATTTCTACACTCCGCCGTACCAAATAAAAGATTACAGGGTATTGCGTGTTTTTGTTAAGAAAACGCCGGTGATCTTCCGTTATCACCCGGCAGTGTGTGTTACCAAGACGTCTGCTTTAGGTGAATCTCAATCCGGAGATTAAAAGATGCTACTCGGGCACCGCTAAAGGAGAAGAGGGGGGAGAAATCAATCACACAAGCTTTTCCCTGTCTGTCGAGGGTGGCTCTTCATTGAGATTCAGGTAGTGCTACGATCGCATAGGCCACAGCGCTGCGCAGACAAACACCACTGTGCTTGCATACCAAGTGGCATCGCATTTAACCAACACGTTTTATTATTTAAAAATATGTCATCATGATTCTCAGCCACCGAGCTGCAAGGTCACTTTAGGGGAAAGGTTCCTGCAGAAATGAGGCTCAGGCCTAGTTATTCTGCACGCATATTTTCCGATGGTGTCCAGACAGGGGTCAGCGGGTGGCTTCTCAGAAAGTTTCCCACCCAACGTTCATTTGAACTGGAAAGTGAGAATAAAGCTGATCATGTCATCAGAACTTGGCAGTTTGTGGGGGAAGTTGAAGGATTAATCATAGGATTGTAAAGGGTTGAAAATCTGCACTGGGGTAACCAATTCCAGGTGGGAGTTAATTTTTAAATATGTTTTTTTTTATTTGTTAAACATTTATTGGGTTATGTGAAAGTTGGACCATAAGGAAGGCTAAGCGTCAAAGAATTGACACTTTTGAACTCTGGTGCTGGAGAAGACTCTTGCAAGTCCCTTGGACTGCAAGGCGAACAAACTGGTCAGTCCTAGAGGAGATCAGCCCTGACTGCTCCTTAGAAGGCCAGATCCTGAAGATGAAACTCAAATACTTTGGCCACCTCATGAGAAGGAAGGACTCCCTGGAGAAGAGCCTAATGCTGGGAGTGAGTGATTGAGGGCAAAATAAGAAGGGGATGGCAGAGAATGAGGTGGCTGGATGGAGTCACTGAAACAGTCGGTGCAAACTTAAATGGGCTCTGAGGAATGGTAGAGGACAGGAAGGCCTGGAGGATCATTGTCCATGGGGTTGCGATGGGTTGAACGAGACTTCGCACCTAACAACAACAACAAAGCCAATATATGGTCATGGTGACCTCCCCCAAATGTTGGGCCTGGAGGGGATGGGAAGCTATGCTTCCCAACCATATTCTGGAGTTTCTTGACACTGGAACAATGTTTCAGGGATAAAAAACGTCAAGAAAGGCTGCTCTAATAATTACAGCAATAAACACACTTCCCAATGAGCACCAAGGTTACATACCCATGAGCTACTCCATACAGAAGACCACCAGTTCTCACCCCTGCAACACATTCTTTAGGCAAGCTTCAGATACCCCCATTTGTAGTAAGGGCTTTTTAAAATACTAAAGTCCTTTATAGAGTAGTGGTAAAGATTACTATGATTTCTGAAACACTGCAAATGCTATATAGATGCAACACATTACGATTGCTCTGTTTGAATTATATACCAAGTAAACTGTCCTCTGAACCAGAAAAACTGAATTATGAATCCTAACAAATTGCTGGCAAATGTGCACGTCAATTTATGTTGCAAAATATATCCTGTGCAGTCCACAGTAAAGTTACACCCACCTGAACTCAGTGACTTTAATGGATTTTGGAAGGGTGTAACTCTGCATAGGATTGAACCATTAAGGGCAGGGAAGCCATGGAAGAGTAAGTACTACCACCAGCTACTGCTCCAATTCGGGGAGGGGAGGACTCTTGGTCCTTCTTTCTTGCATTTTGGCTGCATCTATGTCATATATCAAGTGTCGGAGCTGAAGTCAATTGACCCGAGATATATTGAATTCACTGACATTTGCCAGGGAAATAAAACGCTTGGGAATCTACACAGCTCCCACTTCTTTCCAGCAAGTGCACAGAAAGTCAATAATGAGTAGACGTCAGGACAAAATCATTTCTCTTCCCAATTCGGTGCTTGCCAAAATCCCACTACAGTGAATCGGATATTCAATCAGCTTATCTGACTAATGGGGGGAAAGACACAACCCCATGGGGTTCCCCTCCCCTCCTTTTTTTTTTTTACCTGCTTGAAAACCGAATTGTAAAGGACGCAAGTAACAGCTTTCCTGTGACTGGCCACTCGGCTCTTGCCTGACTCTGGCTCCATCTCCAGTAAAGTCAACTGGTTGTTAAACGAGATGAACAGACGCCCGCGGGGTTCATCGAAGTAAAGCACAGAATGGAAGTCGAGGCTTTTGGGAAAGGAGCCAGCAATTCTCTGGATGCAAAGCTGATGCTGAATATCCCAGATCCTTAACACCTGCACAGGAGAAAAAAGGAGAAGCAATTGGAACCAAGTTTCAAACCCGGAGTCTTTTTTTTTCATTCTGAGAGGGCAGAAAAAGGATATCTGATAGAATCCAAATTCATTTTTCTTATTGTTGTCTTAGGGAGTGTAATGACATATGGAGATGGCTTTGAATTGGATTTCCTGTTGGGGGGGGCATCACAAGGAGATGCATTGACTAAAGGGGCCCACTTGAAGGTGGGACTATGGTGTGAGGCAGTGGTTCCCAACCTGGGGGTTGTTACCCCTTTGGGGGTCGAACGACCCATTCACAGGGGTCGCACCAGGGCAAGCTGCTTGGCTGAGTGGGGGGTGCCACCCATACAACAGCCTTGTGGGCTAGATCGAGATAGAGCATTCATCTGTCTGGAGCAGCAGAAAAGAGTGAGATGGGCATGGTGAGACAAGAGGCAGAACTAAACTAAGAAACCCCAGGAAAAAACCAATTCATATACAATCATGAAGAATGGATCTTCACACCATTGGTCAGTTTTAGTTTAATTTCTGTGAAAGAACCCTTGCATAATTTTATGGTTGGGGGGTCACCACAACGTGAGGAACTGTATTAAAGGGACGTGGCATTAGGAAGGTTGAGAACCACTGGTGTAAGGGGAGTCAAAATTTAAGACTTCCCCTGCACAATTTTCTCAACCTGGGTGGTTCCAGGGAGCTACTATTTGCCCTATTGGCAAGGAATTCTAGCCTTCAGGTGGGGCCTTGTGTTCTCCCACCTAGAATTACAATAGCTCAATGGGATATTACTTTTCAAGTGATGTTATTTATCTCCATGCCATGAAAAGTTTGGACTTCCATGTTCATACATTAAGCTTCTATTAAAGGGCCAAGGCATTTTTCTCCACCCCCATTGATCACCCCTATGTATGCTGCATGGAAATCCTCGTTTTTAAGTCCCCCGGACAGAAAGACACCCTTTTTATTAACATAGATGTAACCATACTAAAATAGATAGTCATTCCCTTTCCATTGAAGGCCTTGGGCATCAGCCAGTCACTAATTTATATACTACTGCTTCTCCTGAGTTGTCAACCCAAGGCTTTTGAAAATGGAGGCCTTTTATCTTTGATTTTGTTCCTTGTCCAACATGGCATTGCAATAGTAGACGTTTGATTTGGCTTGACTGGCAGTCATTTAGAGACTGCTCTAGCAGAGCAGAAGGGCACTGTATGCAAATACCTAAACCAGCTCAGGTGCCTGCTCATCCATCAAAGTGAAACAAATTCCCGCTCATGCCAAGAACAACGCAGGGCTATTTGTAAAAAAAATAAAAATAATAATGGCCAAGCAAACAAAGGGAAAACAACATTAGCAAAGCTATTGAAAGTCTTAGCAGGCAGCTAGCGCAATCTGTTCGCTTCTGAATGAGGATGTATTGTCTCAGTTCTTGAGATGTAAATCTGTGTTGTAGTATTAGATGTGAACAGGAAACAACAAAGAACAAGAGAGGGGGGGAATGGGCATGAACTGAAACATGAACCAAAATTCGTAATGAATTTGGCCCGGTTTGTGGTTCACGAACCAATGTTTGTGATGGGTCTACCATCACAAATGTTCATAGACATTTAAAACAGTTCATGGTAGTTTGTGGACAAAGCAGAAAGAAGGGGTTTAAAGGGAGTGTTGCAGGCTGTCTTGTGTAGTCCCTTTAAAGTTTTTCAGGCTTTCTGCAAACCCCATTTAAAGGGATTCTTGTTCCTTTCTAAGGGGATTGCGGGGAAATGAACCATGAATGGGTTGTTTGTGAATGAATCTCCAGGTTCAGTTCATGGTTCTGCCATGATTCCATGATTTCTGATTCATACCCATCCCTGCGAGGGGGTTCCATTAAGGTGTTCAGCTATGCTTTTAAAAGGAGCCTGGCACATAGGTAAAAGGAGGGGCTGTGGTTCACTGGTAATGTGTATGCTTTGTATGCAGGAGAAGCTTCATATCCTTCATATCCTTATCCACTGTTCTTCCTCTTAATATTTGTGAAACAGTCTGGGGGGTGGAATGATCTTGGATGTCCGAGTTCGAAAAGGGCCACACCCTGATTGGTCCTGCACCTACAGCTCCCGGCCACCCTCCCTGGATGCTAGCCACTTTGCTCTCAGATGCTGCAGGAGCCAGTGTGTGAGAGGGAGACACAGAGAGCCCTGCCAAACCGCAGACCAGCCCTGATTACCTACTATGGCTCCTACTGCAAGGGAGAGAGTGAGAGACAGAGAGAGCCGCCCCAAACTGCAAACGAGCCCTCAGTCCCTGCTACAAACCAGCCCTGTTTACCTTCTACGGCTTCTGCTGTGAGAGAGACAGAGAGAGAGAGAGAGATTTGTGTCTGCCGGTGTCCCCTGGGTCCTAGCGCCCATTGCATTCCTGGTTGCAACGGACTTTCTTGCTAGTGGTCTACATATTTCTTTACTTTATTTATACCCTACCATCACCCAGTATGTTAGGTTTGTGCTGAACAGCCAACAAATGCCTGCCACTGTGTTTGTTTCAACTCTCCACATGTGCCAGACACTGTTTCAGAATAGTGTGATCAGATCTCTTGCTGCACCAGGAAACCTGGGATGACCCATCACACAAGTATATGTAAACAGGAAAAAGGTAGTTTTCAAGCTGGTGATGGCAAAAACTTTATTCAAACAATATAAACTGTTATAAGCAGGACGAATTACTAGGTACAACAGCCTCGTCTTCATTTTTACTTAATCAGTGAACTCATCAATATAGTGTAGTATTTCTTTAAATTTGTTTTTGCAAAGATACTAATGTATTGTGTTAGTACAAGTATACTAACAAAGTTAGTCTTCAGCCAGCAACCTTATATTTTAAGACATATCTTGGGTCTACTAATATCAAAGATCCAACAAGGTAACCATCCTCTAGGGATGATCCTCTAAGTGATCCAGTTAGCTTCCGGATCAGTTTTAAGGTTTTGGTTCTTACCTAAGGGCATCTGCTGCAGCCTGAGCCCCACTTATCTGAGGGACCGTTTGTCTCCTTATGACCCCCCCCCCAGGGCCCTTCGCTCCGTGGGTTTGAATCAGTTGGTTATCACTGGTCCACAGGAAGCGCTGCTGGCCTAGACCAGGGCTATGGCCTTATTGGTCTTGGCCCTGACCTGGCAGATTGAACTCCCAGAAGAGTTGAGGACCCTGATGGAGCTATCACAGTTCTGCAGAGACTGCAAGACAGAGCTCTTCCACCAGGAATTTGGTTGAGTCCAGTCTAGGAAGAACAGGTCCCTCCTGGTATAGGTCCCGATAGGCTGGACATCACTAGAAGATCAACCCCTGGGTGTGGGTGCAGTGGGTGCTGTTATTATAAGGGGGGAGGTTTATGGAGTGGTTTTTTGCCACCAGTATGGTTTTTATGATGTTGTAAGTTTTAATATGAGTTTTAAATCTTATTGTAATCTGCCACAAGCTGCTGGGGTCCGGGAGTGGTGGGTAATAAATTAAATTTTTTTTTTTTAAAATACCACTTCCCAATGGGGAGGATGTCATAGAACAAATGTGTGACCTCACTGGGCACCAAACTAGAAGTGGCAGCATCATGTCAGCCCAACACAACAGCATCATTTCCAGTTTTGCACTGGAAGTGAAGTTAAACACTGGTGTAATGCCAAATAGCTTGCCCCTTACCTGGGAATTAAGTTATCTTGCCATAGTGCCAGTTGGTGACTGGCAACCTTACATTAGTGTCACTAGTGTCCATACAGCTGAACATAAAGAGATAGGATTCTTTTTAAGAACTAGTATTTATTTATGACCAATTTATGTAATGCAACAGGTTTTGTCTATTATATAATCAAAAATGCCTGCTAAGCAGAGCTATTACGTAGCAAGGACAGGGGATGGTAACGGAACTCAACCGGGCTGTATAAGAAACGACAGGCACAGAAAGTCCATTGTAATGTCCTTGTGATGAGGAAGGAATACAGCGAAGCAACCTGCCAAACAGGCATGAACAGGTTGATGAACAGTTAGATCAATCATCAGAAACCAGCTCCCCGGCCACAGCCCGCAAACCGGACGTTGGGTGACCAAGCAACCTTTGATTTACTCTAAATTGCTGGAAATTGGAACAGCTATAGAACTGGGAGACTGTGGCCCATTGGGTTTCATTTTATTAACATTCATGTATTTTCATTAGCCTTGCTTAGAGATCCAGAACTAACTGCCTCTGATTGGCTCCTAATCACCTTATCTTTTGCAAAGCTGAAAAGCAGTTTGCGCTCTGCAATGAACTGGACTGCTATGACACTCTCTGAATGGCCTTCCAGGACTCCGGCAGATTTGGAGGTGACGTACGGGTTCCAAAGGCAAACCTGGCGATTAATTCCTGCAGTTGCTGTTCAAAGACACACATACAAAAAAGTTTTTAATTATTACCAAACTAATTATTACCAAACTAATTATTACCAAACTAATAAATTATTACCAAACTAATAAATAAATAATCAGGTAGAGCAACTGTAAAAAAACAAAACAACAATGGATTCTATCATATTTTTTATCCCTTTTTGTTGCAATTGACTCTATTTTTGACAGGTTTTCCCAAGGAAGAGCAAATGACTATTGACTCAATTTAATCTATGGTATAAATATGGAGAGATAGAGGAGAGTAGCAGAGAGACATTGGTGGTTGCTTCTTAACTGTAGAATGATTTCTTTTGGCGGTTTCCCAGTTGTAGGCATCAGAAAAGCAAGGTTTTATTTTTAAAAAAATAGACCGAATGCTTTATTAGAATGAGATTCATTGTAGATACATTTTTCATTTTAGGTGTTTTTTTAAAAGACATAAATAAGCAATAGGGGAAAGAAGGAATTTAAATAATGCATTAAATATTGTGTATCATCCCAGGCAGTACTTTTGATTTGCATGGTCTTTCCTGGAACTTTCTTTCTAAGCTCTGCAAAATCTTAAAAATTATTCTGCTTTCCTAAATCTGGAACTAAAACTGAATAGAGTTGACTCCCTAGTAGAGATGGAATTTGAAACTCAGTTTTTCCCAGTCTGGTGTGCAGCAGAAGACACTAAGAGATCTGCATCTGATTCTCTTTGGTTAACGTCCACCAAGAGCAGAATGAATTGAATCAGGACCACAGGATGAGGAGAGTTTTATCGCTTCCCTACTGCACCATGGAGATGATATTTGCCACATTAGGGGAAAGAATAGACAACTTGCCTGTTTCTGCAGCAGGGCCAGCGGAAATTCCAGGGGCTAATTTTATGTAATCTACCTTGAGTCCCCCAAGGAGGCAGGTGGACTATAAATATAATTATTAAATAAAAATAAATAAATCCAGGAAACTGGTAGAGTATCAAAAGGTTAGCCCAGGGGTAGTCAAACTGCGGCCCTCTAGATGTCCATGGACTACAATTCCCATGAGCCCCTGCCAGCAAACGCTGGCAGGGGCTCATGGGAATTGTAGTCCATGGACATCTGGAGGGCCGCAGTTTGACTACCCCTGGGTTAGCCCCTTCACTATCAGATATATGTCAAGCCATCCTATCTTGACCCTGTGATTCTCAATTACAATCACTCAGGAATTTAAACAATTCATGAATCTCTCAGCCTCTCCTCTGATGATGATGATGTTATCCGTTCAGTTATGTCCGACCCTTGGCCATTCTATAGGAAAGTTTTCACCAGAGTCTGGCTCTAAGTTCTGTCAGCCAGGGGCGCTTGAGGTATCCCTAAGGGGAAATCTCCCCATCCTCACCAAACTGCCAGGGTTAACCCCAATTAAATTTGTTATCAACCAATAGGGCTGTGTCGTGTGACATCCAATGAGAGGAGGAAGTAAGGGGGACAAAATTCTAAGCCACTGAGTCTCTGAAGCTGAGAAAATCAAGGGACATTTTCTTTTCATGCAATGCTCTCTTTGGTTCTCATGCTATCAGGGCTTTCAATGCTCAAAAACAAAAGATTCCCTGAGCCTGTGAGATTCTGAACAGCCCAGAAATCATTCAAAAATAGAGGTTTGATAGTTCTCCACTGTGCAAGCCTTTAAATGTTTGCATGGAATCTACACACCCTCTTCCCTCCTGCAATTTGCTTTGTGTAATATATCAGCCATCTTCTCTCCACTTACTCTTAAAAATTGCCTTAAACCGTATAGGATGCTCTATCCCAAATTCACACCTTGCAATATCCTCTCTGATCCCTGACAATGTTTCCTTATTGGCTTTTCATTCCATGCTTCGTCAACACCCCCAATTCTGAGCCCCCCCGGGCTCCCTTTGTTCCATTTTTTACCTGTCGTCCCCATTTCACATCTATACGGAGCTGAACTCCAACTCACTTTATGATTTTATGGGTTTCTTTTTTTAGCACTAGACTTAGATTCCTCCTGTCAGCAGGTGTTCCTCTCAACATGCTCTTACATTTGTATCTGACTCATGAAGGTCACCACAGAGAGGATACCTTCTGGGCTTTTCAGAGATGCAGAGACAGCGGTGAGAAGATAAGAGCAACGATTCGCACCTCAGTCCCAAAACCGACAGAACTATTATGGGTTTCCCCCCCTCAGAAATACAGAGAATTGAAACTTTATGAAGAGATTAAGAATCCTCAAAGCTCCTGTGAGACAAAAGACTGATAGAACACCTCTAGGAAAGCCACACCACTTATCTGTAGCATAATAAGAGTGTGTTAGAGTGCTTAGCTAGGCCTGGGACACCACAATGACCAGAGAGTTGAAAGCAGGGATTAGGAAGATGATTGTTAATGTGGAGAAGTACTGCTTAAAGCTAACTGAAAATGTTAAACTTGTAATGAAGGATCCAAAATGCTGGGAAGCAGTTCAAAAGTTCAATTGAAAACTTTGTAATGCCAATCTGAACTTTCTCGGTGTAGTGGTTAAAAGCACGGGTTTTTAATCTGGCTAGCCAGATTTGATTCCCTGCACCTCCACATGCAGCCAGCTGAGTGACCTTGGGCTAGTCACAGTCCTAATAGAGCCGTTCTCACAGCGCAGTTTCTCTCAGAGTTCTCTCAGCCGCACCTACCTCACAGGGTGTCTGTGGTGGGGAGACGAAAGGAAGGTGATTGTAAGTCACTTTGAGACTCCCTCAAAATAGTGAAAAGCAGGGTATAAAACAAACTCTTCTTCAGCGATTTCTTGAAGCCCAAAGTAACAGTCAAGTCTTACCCGATGGACTGGTTGTCTCAAGGAAAGAAAGACACACACAAGCAAAAATCTCAGGCCCTGTATATTTCAGGATATGAACAAATGATGGCAGCACGTGAATAAAACAGTGTCTGAATCCCCAGCTTCCCCCAGCCCCCCCCCCAAATCTCTAGGTGTATGAGTGAGGGCCAATTATTAAAGGGAACTGGGCTACTCTGTATCTTAAATGAGGCAAGGTGGTTAATCACAGGTGACTCCCTGACCTACCTGTTACCCAGAATCCTGTGGGAGAGAGGCTGTGGCAGATGTCAGGCATTTCTGTGTGAGTGAGAAAAAGGTCATTGCACTAATGTAACTATCAGGATTACATCTAACGATCAGGACTTTTGTGGGGGGGGGGAATGGAGTTATGCTGCCGTGAGCGCCGTGGGGGAAGGGTGACATAAACATGAAAGAGATATATAGATGTGTAGGCATTTACAAAATCGAAGACCTGACCACTCCTGGATAAATGCCGTAATTTATAGCCTCACCACAATTTACTACCATTTGCTGTAGGAAATGCGGCCCTAGAAAATGACACCCTCATTTCATCACATTTATGTCGCCTATGATAACGGTTTCAGTATTGCCACTTCCTCTGAACAGGCCTGCTGGGAGTGTGTATCCCTCTTATAAAGAACACCAGTAAGAATGCTAAGTCTGATTTTTGCACTGCCCTCAGCTTGGAAGGCCAGAGGCTCAGAGAACAGGGACGGCAGAGTGGTGGAGCACATCACCTCTGCCACCTGCGTTACCAGCTGCCCTTTCTCTGCTTTTCCTGTCTTGACCATGGCCAGAGGCATGTGCCCTTGGGAAGGATCTGAAGGGCAGGAGCCAAAACACTCTTACCCTGCCACTCATGCCCTCGACTGAGCTGGATCAGGGTATTCAAGACAGGCCCAAATTTTAGTTAATTATTTACTCTTAATTACTGTTTGTTTTATTCAAATACTCTGTGCGTGCTTCTATTGTATGTGCTAGTGTCATAAATGCTCTGGGTCACTTCAGGTAGAAAAAACAGCCAATAAATTAGTCCAATAAATTAGTGTATGTAGTATCAGGATGAGCACCATTACTGACTCAGCAGGCACAGAAGCATCACAATATAAATGTTAGCATAGGTTCACTCGTGAGGACTCGAGGAAACACATGAGGATGATCTGGGGCCAAGGGACCAAGCCCTATGAAGATAGGTTGAGGGACTTGGGAATGTTCAGCCTGGAGAAAAGGAGGTTGAGAGGGGACATGATAGCCCTCTTTAAGCATTTGAAAGGTTGGAGGAGGGCTGGATGCTGTTCCCATTGGCTGCAGAGGAGAGGACAGTTGTTTGTTATACCCCACCTTTCACTACCAGAAGACTCTCAGAATGGCTTGCAATCACCCGCAATAGGCACCCTGTGAGGTAGGTGGGACTGAGAGAGCTCTGAGAACTCTGACTCGCCCACTGTCATCCAGCTGGCTACATGTGGAGGAGTGAGGAATCCAACCCACTACACCATGCTGTCTCTCTCTCTGAATGCAAATAAAGGACATATGAAGGTTAGGAAATGGAAGGCCTACCAGCCATATTTGGATCACTGGTCCTTTTCCTCAAGGAAAAGCTGGAAGGAAGGAAGGAAGGAAGGAAGGAAGGAAGGAAGGAAGGAAGGAAGGAAGGAAGGAAGGAAGGAAGGAAGGAAGGAAGGAAGGAAGGAAGGAAGGAGTTTGGTAGGGCAGATGCAGACCATGGGCTCTGCATACCCCCATCTGATCCAACACCCAAATCAAAGCCAAGTTCTTACACACACATCACATACATATATGTTGAAAAATTATTTACTGATTATATAGTAGCTTACCATTGCCATCTGAAGCAGTGACCCCCTTCTATTCCCACTGACTAAGCCCTTCAGTGACTTTGAAGGGTCTCACTCTGCTTTGGATGGTGCTGCAAATATCATAGCTTTGCCCCAAAGAATCCTGGGAGTCATAGAGATTCTTACTCCCCCATATAAGTTGATGACTCAAAGAGTTCTCTGAAGAGAGGAATTGGCTGCTACCTTACAGCTGCTGGGTAGACATATCTTCAGACACTTGGTTGTCATATTACATCTTACAATGAAGCAGAGTTCATTAGTTACATACCTATTAAGTTGAGCCGGGGATGGAAGTCAAAAGCATTAACACCTTGAGTGACATGAAAGGTTGTCATCGTGAGACGGGGACTTAATTTCTCTCTCCAGGCCAGCACTAGACTATTTGTGCTACTTGTTGTAACAGAAATAAAGACATCCAAAGAAGAGCTGTATGCAACTGAAATTGGAAATTGGAAAGAGACATTGAAATTAAATTCAAAACTAAGTAAGAGGTAGATTTAATATAATTAATCTTTTTCCAAGTGGAAATCTTCCCTTTAAGAGAAAATGATGCTAGATGCAGGGCTTCTTACTGCTGACCAGGGCTATCTCCACCTAGATAATTTGCTCCACCTTGGCTTTCTTTTCTGCAGCATAGTTTGGGGAGTATCCACATGACCAGGGGTAGTCAACCTGTGGTCCTCCAGATGTCCATAGACTACAATTCCCATGAGCCCCTCCATGAACATCTGGAGGACCACAGGTTGACTACCCCTGCACATGACCACCTTCTTTTGTCCTGCTTTTTCTGATCTCCCCTAATTTACTGTAGTAGAGCCTCTTGTGGCGCAGAGTGGTAAGGCAGCCGTCTGAAAGCTATGCCCATGAGGCTGGGAGTTCAATCCCAGCGGCTGGCTCAAGGTTGACTCAGCCTTCCATCCTTCTGAGGTCAGTAAAATGAGTACCCAGCTTGCTGCTGGGGGGTAAACGGTAATGACTGGGGAAAGCACTGACAAACCACCCCGTATTGAGTCTGCCATGAAAACGCTAGAGGGCATCACCCCAAGGGTCAGACATGACCCGGTGCTTGCACAGGGGATACCTTTACCTTTACCTTTAATTTACTGTAATCTTTTCTGCTGTGCAGATAGGAGGTAGGCATATTTCCATGACCCTTCCACAATGGTGACATTATTCTTCCTTCAGTCAAGCAATATTTTCCATCAATAGAGGGCTTTTTCTTAAAATGGGCAATAGATACATTGCTATGGTGTTATAATATTTATTCATGTCATCTATCTATTTGCAATAATGTATTAGTTCTCAATATTCATTTTTAAAATTAAGTCTCCAGCCCTTTACATTGCAGAAGTATAAAGGCAAAGGAACTTGGCTACATATTTATCATTGTAACTTTGCATCACAAAGACTAACCATTTTTAGAATCATAGAGTTGGAAGACCTCCTTTCAACTCTATGATTCTATGAACAGACTTCCTTGGGAGGTGCTGAATCCACCTTCTTTGGAAGACAGAAATGCTTATTCTGTGAACATAGGCAGGTTTTGAGTGAATAGGCAGGAAAGGTTGTGTCAGTGCTTGGCTCTTGTGGCCCTTTCTTGCATGCCCAGGTATTTATGCCAATAAAAGGGTACTGACTGACTGACTGACTGGCATGCCCAGGTAAATGCTGACTGCCACTTTGGGATGAGGAGGCCAGGGAGTTTCAGGAGGGGGGCATCATCTGGCATGGCATTGGGGTCCCTGTGTGTGGGCATGTAGTTGTGAATTTCCTGCATTCTGCAGAGGGATTAGATGATCCTGGTGGTCCTTTCCAACTCTATCTTTAAACTGCTCCACGGGAGCAGTATAAATAAAAGAGTAAGGGCTTCGGGGGTGAGCGCTGTCCAGAATGGGGGACCAACGATTGGCCCCTGGCTCTGGACTGACCAGTTAGGAGGCACGAAGTGCCTCCCAACCCACCCACCCCCGAACATGGCCCACCTTCGCCCAATGGCGGCCATTCCTGTACTGGCTGCCGAGAGGCAAGGTAGGCCCTGAGGGCCCCGGGAAGCTGGTCTGGGAGGGGGGAGAGGGGTTCGTGGCTGGGGAAGGATCTGGGCCGGCATGTCACAGACACGCCGGCCCTGCTTCTTTCCTCACCCCGAAGCTGGGAGGTCAGGTGAGAGCAGGGTGGGAGTAAGCCTTCGGGGGCAGGGAAGAAGCAGGGCCGGTGCATCACAGACATGCTGGCCCTGCTTCTTCCCTGGCCCTGAAGCTGGGAGATCAGCTGAGAGCGGAGCGGGGGGAGCCTTCAGGGGCAGGAAAGAGGCGGCCTTGGGTGGGAGGGGGGCGGGGGGAGGCGCGCCGGCCCTGCTTCTCTCCCTGCATCGAGGCTGGGGTCCCGGGGAGCTGGGGAGGGCAGGGGTGGCTGAGTGGCCAGGGGCCCTGCCAGGAGGGCAGCTAGCGCCCGCTGTATTTTGCATACAGAGAGCTTAATTTCTAGTGATTCTATAAAAAACATAAAATATAAACAAATATAATTAAAATCAAATATTAAAAAGTGAACTTGAATGGCAATTCGATCCAAAATGTAGTGGCCAGGCTACATGTAGTGGCTGAATACTGGGCTCTTACCAACCTGCTGTTGACTAATATTGCATTGTTGCCCTTTTCCATGCCCAGTTCAAAGTACTGGTTCCTACGCCTTTGTGTGATCGTACATTACATTTTTTTCTGCATACCCATAAATGGTTTCACAGGCTTGCCATAAATTGTGTAATGTGTGGAAATAGCCCTAGATAAAGGAATGGTGAAATCCAAAATTACCTGTTATTCCTCCAGAAACACCCGCTAATCCTACACTAAATTACTTTAATAATAAAAAAGCATAATTGTCTGGGAAATTGGTTTCTTATATTCTGTGGTAAGTTTTGCTTCACAGTCCATCTGGAAAGACAGATTAGAATATCTTTAAAAAGAAAAAAACACCTCAGAGTCTTGCTTCATGACCAGACTCTTTGGACTGCACAGACATTAATGAGAGAGAAATATTATGAGGTTTAGAAGCCAAGTAATCTTCACACTTCGTAACAAAGACATGAAGTTGTTTCTGACTAAATTGTATTGTAAGTCAAGCTCCTTGGAGGATGTCAGACTGGAAAAAAGGTAATATTAGAGTAATTTCCGTATCAGGAGGATATATAACAAATTAAAGTGTTCAGTTGCATGAAGAAAAGATGAAAGGGAGTAGAACAGTTGACACAGAAACGGCCTATTCATTTCTAATATTTAAAGAATGAAGCAAAAATTAAAACTACCAAGGGGGGTGGGGGATCTCACTAAAAGCTATCAGTCAAAGCTTTCTAGAAATTGGGTCCTGGCAGGGTTTAAGCTCAAGGATGGGTTTTCAAATGCTGATAGGATGTTTGAAGGAAATCAGAAGCCACAGGGAACTGGGCCCCTTTACCTTTAACAAATTGCTATTCAAATCCCTGAGGTAACTTCTCCTGGATTGAAAACGGAGCCCCCCACCCTGTTCTTTTTATACCCTGGAAACTTTATTATTAAAATGTGCAATAGTTTGCCCCCAATAAGGTTTTCTGCTGGGGTTGCCAGCTCTGGATTGGGGAATACCCAAAGACTTTGGGGGTGGAGCTAGAAGGAGGAGCGATGTGGGGTGGGGAGTCCAGCCACCAAAGCAGCCATTTTCTCTAGGGGAACTGATCTCTTTTGTCTGGAGATGACTTGTTGTTCTGGGGACTGGCATCCCTAATTTCTGCATTCTATAAGAATGGGTCGTCCTGACTGGAAGGAGGCAAAGCCAGAGCAGAGTGACATAGCAGTGCTATGGCCAGCCTCCTCAGAAAGGGGGTTATTCTGTTGCATCAGAGGACATTACAATTGAGGCTGACTGGAAGAAGAGAAGGCCATACACAGAAATCACACAGAGACCGATTATGCACGGGCTGGAACACCCGAGATGGCGCCGACAGGGCTTCGGGGAAATTCCCCAATTATGCTTGACGTTGCCGCCATCCTGGACGCCACTGAGCCCTGGCCCGCCCCAGGCCCTCGGAAGGCCCACATTAAGGAAATGTGGCTACCACTGTACATACTTGGTAAGTGACACTGCAGGTAGTCATTATTTACATTAAGGCATGGAGAAAAGACCCATTCACTATGGTGGCGAAATGGAAGCTCCATATTCAGAGGAAAGGTATTTCTGGATACCAAATGCTGGAGGGCCTCACCATGGCTTAGCAAACAGTATCATTTCCTGATTTTGGATGTTTAGCAGCCATCTCATCTTTGAGTCTCTGAATTTTCCAGGCAGTTGCCTGGGTAGGATGCATCCTAACCAGCACAACTCACTTCGTCCAGGGCCTGGCAGAGCTGCAAGTCTGGCTGGCTCCTTTTCCTTCCCTCCCTCCTTTGTGGCAGGCAGGGCTGTCCTTCCCCCCCCCCCCCACACACACACACAGATTGTAGCTCTGCAAGTAAGATGGCTGGAAGCACCTTGTTACAGGGGTGCATAGAATTTGACCCATTTATCTAATGCACTTGAAACTTGGGCAGTCTTTAGAAGGAGGTCTTACCAGAGTGAAGTAGAGCAGTAACGTTACCTCATGTAATCTGGATACTAGATGTCTTTTAATACAGCCCAAAATCACGTTTGCCTTTTTAGCTACAGAGTCACACTGCTGACTCATGTTCAGTGTCCTGTCTACTAAGGCCCCCAGAGTCTTCTCACATGTACCACTGCCAAGACAAGTCTCACCCATCCTATAGTGATGCATATGATGCATATGCCCTTCCCTGTCCCAACTCTTCTGTCCAGGCTGCCAGCTAGCCTGAAAAAAACCTTTTCTCCTCTGGGTTTGCCAGGGCCATGCTGACCACCAGCAGGGGATTGGAGACATAGGGTTTCCTGCTCTAGGCGACATGGTGGTAGAGCCTAGGGAGGACAGGGACCCCAGTGGGATACACTCTCCAAAGAATCCATCTTCTCCAGAACTAACGTCAGGAGTCTAGAGATGAGTCTAGAAATTCACAGGACCTTCAGGCCCCACCTGGAATGTAGCATTCCTTTTCCTCCTCCCTTACCAGCAGCCTGATTTCAAGGAGTAAACAGGATGCTTCTGCCAACATTACAGTAATCAGCTTCTAATGCTTGCAGACATAGCTACTTGCAAAAGGACCAGTTTAAAAAGTTAGCAACCTTAATTCAGTTCTCTCGTTTTTCCTCTTCTCATTGACCTCTGATCATCAGAACATAAGAATTCTAACAGTTGTTGTTTTTAATCCTCTCCCCTTGAAAGAACAAGACTTTTCTTACTTTGTTTCCCTGCTTGTAGCCATTCCGCTACTTGGAGAATCAGCCCACACTCTAATGCTTTGAAACTGTATTTGTGTCGACTATTTTTTCACCCGTCTCCCAGCTACGTATCTGCAGTAGCTCCCTCACACATATTTGATGACCTTTAAATGGGCCTAATTGTTTATCAGTTTCTACTTGGCTGGTTTTTTAAAAAGACATTTGACAACACATCCAAGATCAAAACACTGAAAATTACTGGCTTTCAGTCTGAGGTAAATAAATAACTTCTTTTTATAGATTAGCTGTAGGCATGGACACTGCTGATGTGTTTATCACCATAGCCTTCCGTACATCAGAGATGCCCCCAATTCTGTACTCTTGGAGCTATTGTTTTCTCAAGATGGTAGGATGGGAAGACAGGGTCAGAAGTGGTTTATCCTAGTAGCACATGTAGTATAAAGTGACCAGATTGTCCCACTTTTGGAGAGACGTCTGGGGGCACTTGGCAAATTGTACTTATGTTGAAATTAATATATATATGAATTTTTTTGTTGCTCCATATAGACCAAGTTTTTAATCAAGAACCGCCCCCCCCCCCCCAGGTCAACGGTGTCCCGCTTTACCAAGGAGCAGGAGGAGAAGTTCCCTTGCAGCCTCTTCGGGAGGCAAAAAGCTGTGATAGGACAGAGGGAAGAGGCAGGAAGGGTCTCCTATATGGAGGGCTGCAAATATGAGGTTTATCATCCTACATTTGCAAGCAGGAGCCACTCACGTTTTAGCCCACCGTGCGGAAATAGTCTAAATTTACACGCATCTACGTCTATCAGTATAGGATATACTTTTTGTTCTTATTTCTAGTCTCAGACTTCACATGAGCTTTAATTGAAGTCTAAAACAAGATGGAGTTTATTAAAACTACATGTACAAATTACAGCCGCCTCTTTAAGTTAAAATATTGTTTGCTTTGATACAAACTGAAATTAAGGTGTCCGCTATCCTACAGTTATATCCTCTATTACATATTAATAAGATCAAAATGCATGTAAAGTGTTTGCTAGATATCTGAGACATATTAATCATAGAATCATAGAGTTGGATGGGGCCTGACAGGCCATCTAGTCCAGGGATAGTCAACCTGTGGTCCTCCAGATGTCCATGGACTACCATTCCCATGAGCCCCTGCCAGCATTTGCTGGCAGGGGCTCATGGGAATGGTAGTCCATTGACATCTGGAGGACCACAGGTTGACTACCCCTGATCTAGTCCACCCCACTGTTCAGTGCAGGATCAGCCCAAAGCATCCAAGGTATGTCTCTGTCCAACTGCTGCCTGAAGACTGCCAGTGAGTGGGAGATCACCACCTAGCTTGACACACACATGGTTCATAGGAACACCGGTTTTGTTTTGCAATCAAATATGCTTTAACTCTCCAACCAGGGTAGGGAGGAGAAGAAATGAGTCTGAGACGGACAGGCAAACACTTAAGAATGAGAGGGGTGAAGGAAAGAGAGAGAGAGAAATGAAGGATACCGGCCTGGTCAGCGATATTTCATGATAGGTAAATATTTGCCTCAGCCTTGTAGTTAAATGTTTGCAAATACAGAAAGTTCTCTAAAGAAAAAAATTGTCAAAAAAGCATGGCAAACAGCACCAGTCAGTCATACCATCTGTTTGCTTGCTCCATTCTGTATTGCCTACCTCCCTAGTGTTTAAAGTGCAGAACTTCATGAAATGTATAAATCAATGGAAATGCACTGGATTATTCTAGCTTCTTTGGGCCCTCTTGGCTTGTTCTCCAGGAATTTTATACCACCCGGTCCCCTCCGGTCCCCAACCCTGGTGCTATCAGCAATGGTGTGATGTCACTTCTGGGGGAACTCCAGAGATCATGTCACACCGTTGCCCCCAACAGCTTTGTTGTTGTTGCAGGACTATGCAGGTTATGAATGGCTAGGAGCAACGCAAAGAAGTACATTTGGCCTCAAGCAGGCCCAGGACTTTTTCTGTCCTGGCCCCTGCTTGATGGAATGAGTTCCTGGTGGCCCTGTTGCAGTTGTCCCAGTTCCATAGGGCCTGCAAGATGTAGCTCTTCTGCCAAACATTTGACTGGGGGCAGTGATCTAAGAACAGCAAACGGGCCTCCCCCATGAAGCATGTCCATTGACAGATTTATTGGGAAATCGCCCTTGATATGGAGATGTCGAGATTTAAAAGCTGATTATTTTTTTGTTTTAAGGCCTTTAACTGTTTTGATGTAAATTTTTTGTTGTTGTACACAAATAATTTTTTGGGTGCACGAATAATAACAACACCAACAAGCATATGTGCTACTTGCTAGTAGACACCAGATGCCTTTCAGACAATGGTCTCCCGGGAACTTCTCCATAAATTAAAGGTGCAGTTGCTATTTGGGTCTCCCCCATTACCCAAAAGAAGTGCTTCTTCCCAGTAGAAGACATGCTTCCCATCCGGGAGAAGTGCTTCTTTCCAGTAGGTGGTCAGGCCATCTGGTCATCCTGAGACGGTTATATAAATTCCTTAGAAGCTTATACCTGGAAGTCATCTTCCTTTCCTGTCCCCTTTTAAAGAATGTGGATTGTTATTACTAATGTAAGCTACTTTGAGTCTCCCACTGTTTGGGAGAAAAGTGAAATATAAAAATCGTAAGTCTATCCAATAAATTATATTCGAAGCATTTGCTTTCATGCCTTTGAATGCAAGAGCAGAAAAGTGGCATATAAATCTGTCCATAAGAATAAATAGATGAGCGGTGTGGGGGTAAGAGAGCCCAACTAGTTCTGGGATACCTAGGTTTGAAGCCCCACACTGCCATGGTGGTCATGTTTGTGCCAGGCAAACTTTCCCAGCCTAGCCTACCTTATGGGGTTGTTGTTGCAAGGGTAAAATGTAGGAAGGGATAACAATATTATAAGCTGCTTTGAGTCCCCGTTGCGGAGAAAAGCAAGGGATAAATACTGATACAGAGCCTCTTGTGTCGCAGAGTGGTAAGGCAGCGACATGCTATCTGAAGCTCTTGACCATGAGGCTGGGAGTTCGATCCCAGCAGCTGGCTCAAGGTTGACTCAGCCTTCCATCCTTCTAAGGTCAGTAAAATGAGTACCCAGCTTGCTGGGGGGTAAACGGTAATGACTGGGGAAGGCACTGGCAAACCACCCTGTATTGAGTCTGCCATGAAAACACTAGAGGGCGTCACCCCAAGGGTCAGACATGACCCAGTGCTTGCACAGGGGATACCTTTACCTTTAAATACCGATAATAAAGAAATAAAATCCTGTTCAGAGAAGTCACAGGGTCTGACTTGATTTCTGAACTGTTGGGGCTGAGAGTTCCAAAATCGAAGAATAAGAGCAGGGCAGCTCCTGTTCTAACATTTTACCAAGCGCCCACAACATACAACAAAAGGCTTGTGTGCAGGGTTCAAAACCCTCTCCTTGCATTGTTTCTCAGGTCCAGTACCTTGTCTAACCCATTCTTTGTCATGAAGTCTGTGCCTTAATACGTAGCAGCATCTGTGGTATCCAGAGACCAGCTCTTGCCAATTAATTGCCATTGTCACATTTTCGTCTTCATGGAAATTGGACGGCCGTTCAAACAACGAGATCAGGGCAGTGTTGAAGACAACTGCTTGGACCTGGGAGGGAAAGAATCCATTCTTTTTTAAAAAAGAAAGTAGTATTTTTTACCACTCTTACCACATTTCAAAGCAACCTATTACTGAAAGCAATAACCAGACCATCGCACAAAAGCCTCTACTTTGTTATAAATTCATAACGCGCAGGCATTTAAATTTCATAGCCCCTGCGATGGCTATTCGTTAATGAGGCTGCCAGGATTTGCTTAGGAAAGGACAATGGGCATCAGTTAAATGGCTATGGCTTGGCAATATGTATAGCCTGGCAAGAGTGTGGATTTGACAAAGAGGAGGGCGACCCTATCTAAAGGGAAATGAAGGGAGCAAAACCTTGGACAGCTAGAAATAGTTTTGTGGGATTCATAAATATGAATGCCAGAAGTGAGATACAATAGACTTTTAGTTCAAGAGGGGGAACGAAATCTTCCCAAGCCAGACTTCTGACAGCCAAATGACAAAGGACACACGCAGGAGATCTGGACGAGCATCTCCTAATATGTTTATTTCGAAAAGAAGCAGCCACGGGGAGATCTGAATTAGAGCAAAGCTGCAGCCATGTTGGAAGCGGCAGTGGCTAATCTCCCCATCGCAAAACACTGCTTGGCCAGTCTAAATATCGGCCCAAATTATTAACCCTACAGTGGGAAAACACAGACTTTTGGGTTATTCAGTGGCCTCAGAAAAGTTGGTGCTTGAAGTCATGGGCTGCCCATGGATGTAAACTGAGGGGCATGATGAGTAAGTGATCTTTCCCTCACTTTCCTCTTGCAGAGATTGAGTTTTTTTGGATGAGCAGAAACGCCACCAATTGAAGAACGAGGAAAACTGCAGCTGAATGCCTCTGCCATAAAGCCTCCTATGCCTCATATTATTTTGTTCATAGCATCAACTTTTGAGATATCACAGGTGGCTTCTGGGCGAAAGTAGAGGTACAAATCTGAAGCTTCTTTCTGTGTATGGTTCATTGGACCCAAGCGACTGCATTTTCCCTCTATTGGGTTAATAACATAGATAGAGATTTAGGTTAATAACGTAGTTAATAACGTAGATGGGTTAATAACGTAGATAGAGATTGCTGGATCCCAAGACTCCTTTCACTTTCTAAAACTCTCTGGACTTGTACTTGTGAGGGCCAAGAGACACCCACAAGAGATATTTTCATTTCTAAGAAAAGCATCCGGAGGGAGTTCTGTGTTAGACCAACACTGCAGTGCTGTGGAAGGGATATTTCTGCTCAGGCAAGATTGGTGCCCATTATCACCCCCTCTTCAGAGCCCCCCCCCCAAACCGTTCCCCAGGCTCTGCTGGTACCCCCACCCCAACCGCTGCATTTTGGGATGCACAGCAAGCTTAATCAGGAAAGGAAAAGTGAGAGGGTTCTGTTCTGCAAACAGAGTGCTGTTTGTGACACTCAAATTTTAGGAGGGGAGAGAGAATTACACTGAGAAAATGGTCAGGTGGTAGGTTAATAGCTTCTATTTCCGCAACTTCTGCTCCGTTCTAATTTGGAGCACTTCATGACTGCTTTTAAGTTAGCATAAAAATTCAAGAGGCCTGATCAATGATCTCCCACATCTCTTGTAAGTCTGGAAGTGTGTTCCACAATATACATAAGAAGAAGGCTTATTTTTATAGAGGCCATTCTCTCTGACTGATTATGCATAGCCGCAGCCGCATTGGGCCACCGCCAGATTCTTGCAGCGCAGCAACATGCGCCACAGCTTTCTGTGTACATAAGGAGGACAATTTCCCCTGGCGCACATGGTCCGCCCCAGAGTTATGCATGCGCACACATGACTCTGGGGCGTAAAGGTTCTGCTACACTTTGCCACAGCAGTGGGGGTGGGCTGGGCGGGGACGTTTCTTCCATGAGGGTGGGACAGTGCAATCCCACCTTTGTGGAAGGTTAAAAAATACCCTGTTCGGCTTCGCAATGCCACAAAACTGAATGGGGCATTTGCTGTCCTTGCTGGAACACCATAGGCAGGGGAGGAGCCTGGCCTGGAAGGTATATATATATATATATATATATAGGTATAGATATATATATATCAGCATTCCCGTGCTGCAGGGCATTGGAGGCCCTAAAGCGGGCCAGGGCCTCAGGTTGGCAAGCCATATTCTCTACTACTGAACAATGAACAGTCTCTAAATTGCATGGATAATGACTACCATGTTTTAAATGTTTCTGGCTCCCTCTCAAAAAGAAAAGTATTGAAAAATTTGTCCCCTGTGCCATGGTCCCAATCCAAATTGATATGCTCTGAGGCTCTTTGGAGTTGTTGTTTTTTAACCTAGAAGATCCTCATAATAAGCTTGTTCCATTGTCTTTTACTGTTATGCCTTAACTGGATTGGCTGAACTGTTGTGCAGAATTTTTCCTTGTCCAGCTTATCCAAGGCTTGTACAATGGAAAGCTTCATCACTGTATACTCAGCAGCCCCAGGGGAGCAGACAATGCCTAATCTACCAATATCCTGGTTCAAACCCTGCAGTGCTTCTTTGACTGGAAGGGCCATGGTTCAAAGACATTGCACATGCTATTCATGCATAAGATTTTAGGTTCAGTCCACAGCATCTCCATGTAGAGCTGAGATCCAACCTTTGTGAGTCTGGTGGCACTTCGGAATGTTGACAACAGGACTTGTGTACCATCACAAAATGGAACTGAAGCAAATCACAAAATGGCTGTCATAAAGTGCTGGGACCGAGAGGTAATAAATGCAGCATCTTCCTAGGATGAAAGCAGCCATTTCAAAATTCGTGCTCCCTGGAAACACAAGGATGATGCCTCCTGAATTTTTCAGAAGCTTCTCCCTGTGGAGGAAAACTAGAACTGGCTGTTTGCTTTGGGGAAAGAAGTAAATGGGTGCCAGGAAACCCAATAGCAATGGGCAGCATGTTGGACATTACTAATATAAATCATTTCATGGAGCCGATGGGAAAGACCTGCCTCTGGAGAGTCAATGCAATCAAGGAAGAGTCATGCTCTGACTTGTTATAAAGTAATATTGCATCTTCAGTCATTGCTAACTTTCACGTTGTACTTGCCTGTCCACAGACATCCCCCAGTGTCAAAATGGCTTCATTTCCATCATGAGGATTGTACCAATAGTTCATGCATATCACTGTTCCTTCCAGGCCTTGAAGTCTATACTGGCAAGAGAACCCTTGCTTGGAATTCAGTTCAGCAAAGTAAACCTCTTTGCTTGTAAATGAAACAGCGACCTATAAGAATGAAAGGAAGTCAATGTGGTGGGGAAGGCGAGAGCTCCATCAAACTAAATCACCCCAACATTTCTGAAAAGGCTTATCCATTCTCCCATGCTGTCTCTTCTGTCTCAAACCCCTTAGCATAACATAAACACAACAAACTCTGTATTTTTATAATATTTATGTAAAACTGGCAGACATCCAACTTTTTAGTACAATTGCCTTAATTAACACTGCCTTGCTGTATCTTGTTCTTCTCATTATAAGTTGGTCAGTACTCTGGTGTCAGGACAGTAATTTCTAGACGACTGTGAACCATTACATCAGACATGCCACTTTGAGGATATGAAATAAATATAAACCCAGATTACATTCAAAACACCCTTGTGGCTCTCAAAACAAGAAGCTATTTATAGATGTGAGAATGTTAGAGATAAATGATTAACTTATCATGACATATTGGACTTCTCTCAAGTGGAGTGTAAAATTAACTCAAGAGAAGACTTGATGAGAGAAGGATATAATTTTTTTTAATGCACTAGTATTAGAAAGATTTGAAACAGGTAAAGGACTATGGTTTTGACGATTTTAAGACTGTGTTTGAAACGGAACTATGTACAAATAACGTATAAACTGGCTGAAATAAAAAAACAGAAGAGGGACTGGTGAAAAATGCATGACAAACTAAGTACTTTGGATTCAATAGACAAAGGAAACAATGGGAAAGAATGTGGATGATGGGTCTTAAATTCACACTAAGTTCTAATCATAAAGAAATGTTTTATGAAATGGTGTATCGCTAGTATATATCTCCAGAAAAATTAGCTGAAATATATACAATGGACTCCGGGGGAATGGTAGAGGACAGGAAAGCCTGGAGATTCATTGTTTGTGGGGTCGTGATGGGTCGGACACGACTTTGCAACTAACAACAACATACAAGGGCTTCAAATTAGTACTGGAAAAGTGAACAGCAGGAAGGAACATTTTATTATATATGATGAGCGTATAATAAAGCCATACAAATGGACACAACTACATTTATTAATGCAGAAGATTTTAAAGAGGAACCCATAAGTGAAACCAGGCATTTCTGCACATGATTAAAATAGTTTTATGCCAGCTGAATGGCAAAGCGCTAAATTTTATCGTGCTTCCAAGCCCCTCCTCACCTTTTTGCTGTCTCTCCTTTGTCTGCCACCTTTTCACGCATCTCATCCTCCACATCTGCTGCTGGAAATGGCAGAAGAGAGCAACGTGCCTTAAACGTGACTCACTTCTACCTATCAATCAATTCAGGCAACCAATCCCATTCCTCCATATTTTGATTTTGTTTAAAGGTCCCGCGATTCCTGCTAATTTTTTTTTAGATCATACTTCTATATTGCAATGCCTATGCATGGATTCATAGATGTATAGTGCTTTTGTAATGCCACCCCTTATGGGATGATGAGTACTTTGATACAGGTAAAAATTAATTTCGTTCCTGTTTTTTTTTGGGGGGGGGAGAGAAAACGTTCAAGAGTGTTACAACTTTGTGTTACAACTTTGAAAAAAATGTTTTCATTTCTGCCATTGCCTACATATGTGTCTTCCTATTTGTTGCTCCAGGCACGTCACTATTTTTAAAAAGAAACTCCCATCCCCAGGAACAAGGGAGAAGGAGGTGGGTGTGAGGGTGGGACGAAACAGGCAACTTTAGCATGTTTGAGCCTCCATACCTTCCTTCTGCTTGTTGCCTGCTGGTTGCTGTCCGGTAGCTAGTGTTTTTTAGGTTGGTGAATCCACTTTATGTGATTCCCCAACTCACGCATTAAAATGGAGGATGTAGTGAGTTGTCAGCTGGCCAGATGCTGGATGTAGGTGACATCATGCGGAGCGGACAGAATATAACGCCTACATTAGGTAAGCAATTCACTATATTTATAGCGTGCGGAAAGGCCCCAGAAGTCTTCCTTTTGGGCCTGATGGATCAGCGGCTTGAAAATATCCATGGAACTTAGTTCCTATAAATGATAATGGCAGTGAGATGCTCAGGAATGGAATACACTGACAATACCCACAGTAGAAGATTCATTGTTGAAGATGCTGTAATTTGCAGAGATGGCTAAAGTTACTGCTTGGGTTAGAGAAAAGCCAATATTTATATTCATTGCTAAATGGAAATTCCTTATTGATTTTTCTGCATGAAAAGGAAAAATATGGTCTGATGACCTATGCTTTTGAGGAAGGGGGGATTAATGTGTGGAGTTGAAGATTAAGGAGAGTTTTTAGATAATAGGAAAAAAGACCTTTTGTTATAATTTTGTTACAATCTTTGAGTAAGTAATCTAAGACCATGTATTAAATTGGTAATTATATGTATCTATGATACTATGACCTATGGTTTTGAGGGGGGGGGTCAATCTGTGGAGTTAACTCTACCAGAGAGTTTTAGATAACAGAAAAAATATCTTTTGTTATAATTTTGTTACAATCTTTGAGTAAGTAATCTCATTATAATCTAAGATCATGTATTGTTGGTAATTATATGTGTTTTTTGTCTTCAAGAAACGTGAAGTTTTTTTGATATTTTTCTTTAACTTCTTTATTCTTTAGTTTTATGAACTTTAAAAAAAATAGGGAAAAATCGAAACAAAAAATGAAGATTCTGGAGAATCTACATGACTGTCAGAAGTAGTATAGGCTGGATCAGACAATTCTTGTGCACCCTTTCTCCTTTACCTAGGATGATACCATGGTCCATTTATCGGGATAGGGAAAAAGAATGAATGCCATATTTGTTCTCCCAGCCATGACCATGAATACATCCAACATAATGACTTTTCAAGAACTACTGCAGCTCCTCTTACAACACTGTAGTAATCCCTGTGGCACAATTCAGTTTGGAAATTACTGCACATTTGGGCTGACACAGAAGCAAGGTCCCAGCAACTCCAAAGCACAGTGAGAAAAAAAGGATTCCAAATCAGGATTCCAAATCCTGTTAGAATCACAGAATCATAGAGTTGGAAGGGGCCATACAGGCAATCTAGTCCAACCCCCTGCTCAATGCAGGATCAGCCCTAAGCATCCTAAAGCATCCAAGAAAAGTGTGTATCCAACCTTTGCTTGAAGACTGCCAGTGAGGGGGAGCTCACCACCTCCTTAGGCAGCCTATTCCAGTGCTGAACTACTCTGACTGTGAAATTTTTTTCCTGATATCTAACCTATATCGTTGTACTTGTAGTTTAAACCCATTACTGAGCGTCCTTTCCTCTGCAGCCAATGGGAACAGCATCCTGCCCTCCTCCAAATGACAACCTTTCAAATACTTAAAGAGGGCTATCATGTCCCCTCTCAACCTCCTTTTCTCCAGGCTGAACATTCCCAAGTCCCTCAACCTATCTTCATAGGGCTTGGTCCCTTGGCCCCAGATCATCCTCATCGCTCTCCTCTGTACCCTTTCAATTTTATCTACGTCCTTCTGTTATTCAATATGAGTAGAGCAGGAAGTGCAAAAGCAAACTTTTTAACCTCCTCCCCCATAACCCCCGCAATTTGCTGTAAACCTATCAAAATTTGGCCTCTGGAGAATGGTGGATCCATGAGAACAGCAGGGGATGGAGTAGGGGTCTCTCTCTATATATAAAGTCCTGTCAAGTTACAGCAAGAGACCTTCAAGACAAATGAGAAGCAGAAATGATTTGCCATTGCCTTGAAGTTGGGGTCAATAGGGGGGAAATATTAGCAGATATTATTGCCCCTCTTTTCTGCTATGCCTTCTTTGAGTGGGAATTACCTAAGCCAAGCTGTGGAAAGTTCTTCTAACATTTCAGCAGCACTGTCCTGCTTAACATACCTTGTTAACATTTGGTAGTACAACAAGAGAAGTCACCCAGAGGTCTTTTGGTTTGACAGCTTCTGTAGTGATCTGAAGAGTCTTCTTTAAAGTTAAACTCTCTGACCAGATGCCAAGCAATCCACTCCTACTGACAGTCAGGTAGTCACTGAGGCTTTTCGAAAATGTTATGCTTTCAACAGCATCTTTATGGATGGGTGGGATCAGACGGAGATCCTTCCACTGGGGGATGACTGATAACTTGGTTCGTTCATCTCTTCCGTACAGTTCCAGGAGCACAAAGGAGGTCAGTTTGTCCCAGCAGATGATACCATCTCGGGCTAAATCAATCTTATCAAATAGGTCACCATATTCTTCTTTGGTGCCTTGCCTAACCACTGTAGACATTTTCTCGACGAATTCTTCTCTAGTCATACCGATGTTCTCATTTAAACCTGGGGGCTTGAAAGAAGAAAACTGAATGCATAAAAGTCCACAAATTAAGTTTCATTTTCATCTATATCACTTAGCAAATCTCAACTGAGTGTATGAACTACCTTCAGTGTTATGTCTGAGGTAATCTGAAAGTTCCATGGTGGTTGCTCCCAATGGGAAAACCAATGACTGATAGTACACTTGTCATGGGACAAGCATATTTCTACCTCACTGTGCCTCCAAAAAGCTGAAAGAGAGTGCATAGACCTCCCTCTATTTCATCTTTGCTGCATCCTTGAGAATGAGCCCCAAACCTTGAGTCTCAGGGCCAAACCTGATAATCCAAGTCATATCCCCAAATTTTTGTCAGGAAATGAACGCATAAAATCATAATGGCAATTATCCAACCACTCTGGAAACAAAGTCTGAAGCCATCCTCCAACTTAAGTAGTTCTTCCTCTGAAACAAGAACCACACAAGATTGAAGAAAAACACCACAGGCTGAAGGAACGTTCTCCATCCTAAAGTAGGACACATGTTATTGTTTTGGAGGTAAAGGAAGAGTAGCATTAAGACAAATTCTCTTAATTTTCTAGTTACCCAATTTCCCCCTGAAATCCAGCAATCCATTTCCTGTTTCCATTTTAGGAATCCAGAGTCAGTTTCTAATAGTTTCAGTTCTAATCTAAGAGTCGTTTGAACAATGGAAAAGTTTTGCTAACTTTCAGAATTGCCCTCTATAGAAGCTCAGAGGCCAGCAATGTCTTCTCAAAATCTTCTGTCGTTCTGTTAGACCAGGGGTAGTCAAACTGTGGCCTTCCAGATGTCCATGGACTACAATTCCCAGAATCCCCTGCTGGCAGGGGATTCTGGGAATTGTAGTCCATGGACATCTGGCGGGCCGCAGTTTGACTACCCCTGTGTTAGACCATCACCCAGTAGGATTGAACATAAAACAGCTGCAAGGACTGAAGTTACAGAAAGGTGTGCTGATTTTGCTACAAAAAGGAATGAAGAAAGGAAAAAATCTCTTTTGGAAGAAAATCAAAGCGAGTTAAGAAGAATTAATGACTATATAAAACATAAAACAACGCTAATGGGGAGCAGTCTGAAAATGAAGGAGAGCAGGGGAACACAACTTTCTGACCAGAACAATTGCATGAAGTTTTGTATCTCTGTAATGCAGGGGAAGGAATGAAACATCCCAATGAGGAACAAATGGTGGAAGATGACTGGTTTGAATTTGTGCAATTTGTTGTAGAATGATTTGCTCCGAGGCTGATTATCCACGGGCCAGGTAGTCCGGGGTGCTGGTGGCAGGGCAGAGGGGCTAATTCCCGATTGTGCATGACGCAGGTCTCTGAATAGCCCGCAAGGGAACGCGGATTCTTCTGCATTCGCAGTCACCATCCACAGCCCTGCCGGGCTGGCCCCATGCACAACCGATGGTGGCCCTGCAGGAACACCAAATGCCCCTGTCAGCACCACGGAGCTGACTGGGACAGTCTCCCACCCCCACAATGGCAGGAGAGTGGCATGCCACTCTCCCAGCAGCATGTGGTGAGGCCCCTGTGCCCCCCTCTCCCCCCCACTGCCATCACCGCCTCACAGAGCAGCAGGCCTTCCCAGCCTTGTCAGTGTGCATGCATATGTACAGTGTCGGAGCACCCCACATGTGCCAGGGGATTCCTTCCACCATGTGTTCTCCGGATGTAGCAAGGCATGCTACCCCACCGTTAGCAACCAGCAGCGGCCCAGCGCAGCTGCTGCCATGCATTATAGGACTGAGTGACTTTCAGGACTGAATGGGATTCTGAATCAAAGCATCTTCATTTCTAGCCTGACCCTCTGACCATCCCATCACATCTGAGAAATCATGAGTGCTCCCAAAAAGCACCTGATTTTCATTATGATTGCTAGACTTTCTTCTTTTAGTTATACGATCATTAAAGAGTCTTGGGCCAGGTAACTGTAAGTTTCACATGCATTTTCAAAAGTACAGAGATGGCTAGAACAAAGCAAAGCATGTTGTTAGATGACTCAAATAAACCCTCTGAAGCATAAGGGAGAGCCAGCATGGTTTGGTCATTTGAGTGGTGGCCTCTAATATGGAGAACCGGATTTGATTCCCCACTCCTCCATTTATAGACAGCTGAGTGATCTCGGGCTAGTCACAGTTCTTTTACAGCTGTTCTTGCAGAGCTCTCTTAGCCCCACCTGCCTCGCAGGATGTCCCTTGTGGGGAGGGGAAAGGAATGGTGTTTTGTAAGCTGCTTCAGGTATTGAAAAGAATATAAAATCCAGCTTTTCTACCAAAGCAGAACTCTGCAAAACTTTGGCGCGACCGCTGTTGGTTTCTGTGCTGCAAAAAGGTCTGGATCTCATCCTAAATGGAAAGCCATTCATTTTGAACAAGAATTTAGAGAAGATTTCAATGGGATTGATTTGCTAATAGGTAGAAGCAACCAACAGATGATCTACTCATTTATTCATTTGAATTTTATCCTACCCCTTCCTGTAACAAACACAGCACTGGATACATGGCTGTCCTCTTACCCCAATACCATTTTTTTCTAGAATATGGGTCAGATCAATCCAAGATCTGCCTATGGACTCTGTGGGCATTGAGACTGCGTATCTCCAGCCCTAGCTGGACACTCTATCTACACCACACTGGTTCTTGTGCTCAAAATCAAGATGCAAAGGGGTTGTTTTTCCCCTAAATCTTCCTTATCATTGGCCTTACAGCCTGATTTCATGCTCATTTATTTAGAACTAAGCTCAACTTACTTCAAAGTAGGTGTGCATAGAATTGTAAATCCCCATCAAAAAGCTCTAATCTCCAGGAGCACAAACAGAAAAGTGTGAGTTAACATTTTGGATCACACCAGCTTTTTGAGTTCCCAAAAGACTATTCCAGAGGTTGGGGGACCCATGTGGACTAAGAGCCATGCATAATAGGATAAAAAGCTTTTTCTTATGGTTGCTGCTGTTGTTATCATTATTGTTGTTGTTGTTGTTTTGGGAATTAATACGCCACCTTTCCAGAGCATTGCTTGCTTGATTTATTTAAATGTTTAGACTCTGGCTTTCTCTCCAGAGGAGATCCAAAGCAGCTCACAATGTCATTCTGCCTTTCTCCATTTAACCCTAACAGCCACCCTATGAGATGTTAGACTGAGAGAAAGCGGCTGGCCCAATGTCACCCAGAGAACTTCTGTGGCATGGAAGGACCATCCAAGACCCTGGTCCAACACTTGACCCCTACATTGGCTCTTGATGTGGGAAACTGTGCAATACTCCCTGTCTCCTGCTACTTGCATCAGCAGAAAAGTAACTAGGATCCAACCCACTTCGTTTAACCATTATGGGCAGAACTCCCTAAATATGAACTGTCGTTAAAATTTATAGACAGATGGCAATCTAAATCACAAGCCTGGATCCAAGTTAAGTAACGGCTTCCTTCCCTCAGCAGAATGCAATAATTAATAGCTTCCTTCTACTTTGGTAGCTGATTATAAAGGACTTTTTCTGCTGTTGCAAAGACCTGAGGCCACAAGCTGATTTCATAAATGGGGGAAGTAATGATTTTGGCTAGAAGCAAGACACATTATCCTGTTTAATAATCACCCTATCAATTTTTTCGCCCTTGGGGCATTATTTTTATAAAATAAAAACTTCCTTAATTTTTTTGCATATTAAAAAAAAAATTGAAAGCACTTGGGGGAGGGGAGGGACGTGTTGTTATGTATGGAATATCTCCTGCCGATCCACTGTTGCAATTAGTTGACTGAATAGGAGACATTAAAAAAAGCACTTCAGTTTTTAAACTTAATGTAGTGAAGGGGGCGGAATCCAAAGTGTAGCACCACGATAACTTTGCAGAAAATCAGGTTTAATTAATTTTCACATAAAAATCCCATTATTATTTCAACACTCTCTCTCTATCCCACTGTTTCAAATACCACTTTAATGAAACTATGGCTTAGAATGAAAATCACGCTCTGACTTTTAAATTCTAATCCGGGGGGGGGGGAGGGGGGAAAAAACTCAGTACAGGCATCTGTACTGAGTCAGTGTTAATTTTTACCTTTGAGAAATTACATTTTTTTTGGGGGGGGGGTTTGGGGCTAATCAGTGTTTTACTAGGAAAAGCAGGAAGCAAGTCCATTTTCGACCACAAAAATGGCCCTGCTGGAAATCATGAGACTGACATGGATGTGAGCTGTACTGGTAGGGAAATAACACAATAACATCAGAGTCCAGTGGCCCCTTTAAGACCAACAAAGATTTATTCAAGGTGTGAGCTTTTGAGTGCAAGCACTCTTCCACAGACTATGAACCGACCATCATGACAGTGGGAATATAAAGCAAAAATTAATTCTGTTAAATTAGTACACTGTGTCATGCATCCGGATACAGCCATACGATAATTCTTTGCCAAAACAGCCAATCAGTCCTTTCGAATTCAGTTGCAGTTCACCAAAACATAGGGAAATAAGGTGAGATCCTTTGGGCTGATCCTGGGTTGAGCAGGGGGTTGGACTAGATGGCCTATATGGCCCCTTCCAACTCTATGATTCTGTGATTCTATGAGATCAAGTGAAAATCCTGGCAGGATCCAATCCTTGGACTTTTGATCATGACTTCAGGATGTACCCCAAGTTAGGGTGGCCAACTCTGGGACTGGAAATATCTGGAGATCGTGGAGAGTGGAATCTGGGAGAGTGGGGCTCGGGGAGGCAGCTGGGGAGAGCATAATGTCATGTGTTCCACCTTCTAAGGCAGCCATTTTCTCCAGGAGGAGTGGAATGAATTTCTCAAATTAATAAATAATAAGCAATTTATGTATTCTGGAGATAATTTGCCATTCCAGGAGACTTCAAGCCCCTCTCCCCCCTCCCCCCCATGAAGGTTGGCAACCTGAACTCAGTTTATGCTTTAGCCCCCTACCAACCAAATCTTGGAAACATGTCTTTGTGGAGTAAAATCTGATGTTGTGCACTTGCTATTCCACCATTTAGAATGGATCTACCTGTATGCATTTATTGCAAAGTCACCTACTTGGTAGGAAAATGGTCTATGACAAAGTGACATCCTTTGTTTAAAAAAAAATGCAATTGATATTTCTTCTAAGGGTGATCATGGTTAGGAGATGGCATCCAGACTGCCCAGATGAAAGTCCCCCAAAAGTTTTGAAAAGGTGATCCCCTGACCCAAGCTGAGGAGGCGGCTTGTGTGTGTTCATGTGAGCAAAAGAATAACAAAACAGAATTTTTTTACAGGGAAACAGACAGGGATCTGTAAACTGAACGAAGGTAAAAACAAACTTTTATGACACCTTTGTGACTAACAAATTTTTATTCCCACAAAACTTTTGCAGACTAAAACACATCATCAGATTCAAGCAGCGGGTGTTCTCTAGAGAGGCAACTATATGTGAAGATATAAAGAAAAAAATATAGAAACACCATGATCAAAGAAAGGGCGATAAAGTGAAAAACTTGGGGGTGCAGGATCTCTCTTTTTCTGGGAACATGATGTCCATGTGGGACTCTGCGAGCTGTAGAAGGGCTTCCATGGCCCCAACTGTGCTCTTCTTTATTTGGGAAATCAAGCAGATATTACAAAAAATTCCATAAGTTCTCAAAGCTGTCTCCTCTATAGAAAAATTAGCTCAGAAATATTAAACATGATCCATTAATGCAATCCATCATCAAAATGCAAAGGCCACAAGATGAGCCATGTTGAATGAGCTTATATAATAGCTGGCGAGGGGCAATTCCACATCCTGGACTCTGCTGAGAACATTACAGGAGGAAGATCTGACTACTCCTTTGGGCTCATGGAATGCTGCACATTTGGGCTGACACAAAAGCAAGGTCCCAGTAACTCCAAAGCACAGAGAGAAAAAAAGGATTCCAAATCAGGATTCCAAATCCTGTTAGAATCACAGAATCATAGAGTTGGAAAGGGCCATACAGGCCATCTAGTCCAACCCCCTGCTCAATGCAGGATCAGCCCAGAGCATCCTAACGCATCCAAGAAAAGTGTGTATCCAACCTCTGCTTGAAGACTGCCAGAGAGGGGGAGCTCACCACCTCCTTAGGCAGCCTATTGCACTGCTGAACTACTCTGACTGTGAAAAAAAAAATTCCACTTCCAGGGGCCTGCAGGGAAGAGAGGAAGCCATCGGCATCCGAAAGCAGGGACCAAACGTCTCCAGTTGCACACCTCTCTTTGGATCCTGGCCAAGAACTTTCACTGCTTGTTCCACTCATCCAAACATCAAAAGGCAGCTGAGACACAGCTACAGACCCGAGAGATATTTTTCCCCTTCAGATTCTCCTCACTTTGTTATCTCTGCCTTTGAAAACTCCTCCCTTCCTTGAGCTTTCCAAAGAGATGCTTTACAAAAAATGATTTGTATTGTCCATCTGTTTAAAGCTGCCGGTTTGACAGATTTTGTATGATCTCCCCTACATTTTTCAAGTGCCACAGACTCAGTTGTTCGGTGAAGCCGGAACAGCGATGCTATTTCTAGTTCAAAGGCCTGCTCCTAGAGATATTCGAGACTGAGAACCGGTTTAGATGGCACGTTGTATAGGTTAAAGAAAACAAGGTCCACGTGGCCGGCGTCTCATTGAAGCTGGGTTTCTGACACCCACCCATGCAGGTTTGCATAACCATAGGACATGCTGCCTTGCTAAACTTGCATGTTGAAAGAACCACTGACTCCCAGGCACCACTATTCAAGTAAGAGGCTCATTTAAACAAAGCCTGAGATGGACAGGCTGAGGAAGAAGCTGTGCATTTTAAGAGAATTTGTAGAGTTACTTTTTAATATCTCAGAATACCCATATTATTCTTGAGAACTAGTTGCACACTATCTGAAGGACTAGGGTTGCCAACTCCAGGTTGGGAAATAGAATCATAGAATCATAGAATCATAGAATAATAGAGTTGGAAGGGCTCTCATGGGTCATCTTGTCCAACCCCCTGCACTATGCAGGACACTCACATCCCTATCGCTCATCCACTGTAACCTGCCACCCCCTTGAGCCTTCACAGAATCATCCTCTCTGTCACATGGCTATCCAGCCTCTGCTTAAAAATTTCCAAAGACGGAGAACCCACCACCTCCCAAGGAAGCCTGTTCCACTGAGAAACCGCTCTAACTGTCAGGATCTTCTTCCGGATGTTTAGATGGAATTTCTTTTGAATTAATTCCATCCCATTCGTTCTGGTCTGTCCCTCTGGGGCAAAAGGGAACAATTCTGCTCCATCCTCCATATGGCACCCTTTTAAATACTTGAAGATGGTTATCAGATCCCCTCTCAGTCCTCTTCTCTCTAGGCTAAACAGACCAAGCTCCCCCAACCTTTCTTCATATGTCTTGGTCTCTGAACCCCTCACCATCTTTGTTGCCCTCCTCTGGACATATTCCAATTTGTCAACATCCCTCTTCTACTTGGGTGCCCAAAACTGAACACAGGACTCCAAATACCTGGAGATGAGTAGGTAGAACGGGGCTTGGGGAGAACAGGAACTTCAGTGAGGTATAATGCTATAGAAGCCCACCCTCCAGAGCAGCCATTTTCTCCAGGGGAATCTGGAGAACAGTTGTAATTTTGAGAGATCATCAGGATCACCCCCACCTGGAGGTCGGCAACTTTACACAACATCCAAAGAAAAATAGAAGTCAACAAAAGCTGGGCCTGACTGAATTGTTTTCCAGAACACAATCATCAGTCAACCATGTATTTTCAGAAACGACAGGTCACTCGTTAACTGATTGGCTCTTGGCCAGTAAGAGCCCTCCCCTGTAGCTGAGTCCCTATTAGGAGGGAGCTCTCAGCCAGGAAGTTGGGGGAAAGGGGCAAAGTTGGGCTGCCCTAGTGAGTGCTCTGGTGTAGAAGTGGGGTGGGGTGGAGGGAAGCCGAGTCTGGCCCAGTGAGTTGCCCAGGAGATACATAAACCACCAATGGTCCTTCCTTCTCCTTGAATGTGGTTAGGGCTTGCTATGGGTCCACCCTCTACACAGGGAAGGAGCTTTGGTCTTTTCGTCTTTCCAGTCACTCTGCTAGCAGCTAGTATTGGCAAATGCAAATGTAACTCCATCATTTAAGAATAAAATAAGGCAGAAAATTTTCTCCTCTGCCTCCCTGCGGCCATCCCATCTGCAGAAGCACACATTTACATACAAATGCAGCACTAATCTCAGAGCTAATAGGGAACAGTTTCTCCCCCGGAATTCTTCTTCTTCTTCTTTTTTTTTTTTTGAGAAACCTCATCTAGTTGAGACAGGGCGCTCCAGTGAATGGCCTTGCATTTAAACAGGTCAGGATTCAAATATGGGTCTTGCAGATCCCAATCTCATGCATCAACCACTATGCCACTCAGATTCCCAACCTTTGTGCATCTAGTTACCAAGGCAGCCAGGGAGAGTCAAATGTAAAACCATTTCCCTTGCCAGATTATGGCAGCGATTGATAACTGAGTCTGAATTATCCTGCTATATATCAGAAGGAAGTTCTTCCCTGCCCGTTAGGACAGTGGCTGCCTCAATACTGTGCCGTAGCTGCAAGAAATGATAGAAATTTTTCCCAAAGAAAATGCTTCAGCCAGGGCCGGATTTTCCTGTAGGCTAACTAGGCTTTCAAGAGCCTTTTTGGGGGCAGAATGGTAAGGCAGCAGACATGCAGTCTGAAAGCTCTGCCATGAGGCTGGGAGTTCGATCCCAGGAGCCAGCTCAAGGTTGACTCCGCCTTCCATCCTTCCGAGGTCGGTAAATTGAGTACCCAGCTTGCTGCTGGGGGGTAAACGGTAATGACTGGGGAAGGCACTGGCAAACCACCCCGTATTGAGTCTGCCATGAAAACGCTGGAGGGCGTCACCCCAAGGGTCAGACATGACTCGGTGCTTGCACAGGGGATACCTTTACCTTTACCTTTAACTAGGCTACAGCCTAGGGCCTCAAGATCAAGAGGGGCCTATATTCCACATTTTTTATAGAGGTTAGTACCAATTACAACATGTTTCATTTAACATATTGATATATACCACAGTAATTATGTATTTTATTATTTCTCATGTAAATTACAAACTTAAAAATGGGAGGTGAAAGGGCCACATAACTGGAATAGCCTAGGGCCTCTTTTCATGTAAATCAGGCCCTGGCTTCAGCCATGGAGGCAAGTCGCTGCACACTTAAGAGGAGACGGTCAAGGAACCATTTAAAGTTGGCTCTATATGGAGTTAATTTCCCATGCACCAGTGCTCTAAAAACGTTCTCTAAGTGCCTGTGCATTCCTAGGTTAGGTAGAGGGTTGCCTACTAGCTCTGTGCAATGGTTTATCCATCTTCCAACAGGGTTGTCAACCTCCAGGGGAGACCTGGAGATCTCCTGGAATTTCCTTTGATCTCCAGACTATAGGGATCAGTTCACCAAGAGAAAACAGCATGTTTGGAGTTCAGATTGACAAGACTTCACTGCTGAGTTTCATCTCTTCTCCAAACCCTGCTCAGGCTCCACCCCTTAAATCTCCAGGAATTCCCCAACCCAAAGTTGACAACACTAGCCTCTGTGCAACTTAGAGTGCCATACACAGGTCTCCCCACCTTGATCCTGTCCTCACCACAATTCTGTGAAGTAGGCTAGGCTCAGAGGCAGTGTGACTGGCCCAAAGTCAGCAGATAAGCCTTATGGCAGAATGGGGTCTGGAATGCCCAGGTGTTAGTCCAGAACCACATTCAGGAGGGTAGCCATGTTGATCTGAAGCATAAGAACTAAGTCTGAATCCAGTGGCACTTTTAAGACCAACAAAACTTTTTTTCTAAGTTTTGTTGGTCTTAAAGGTGCCACTGGTCTCAAATAGGGATCAGGTGGCAGGTGATGTGAAAGACCGATGTCTGAGAGCTTGGCCAGCCACTGCCAGCTGGAGTAGACAATAATGACCACAAGAGACCAAGGGGAGTAGACAATAATGACCTTCAGAGACCAAGGGGAACAGGCAATAATGACCTTGGAATATCAAAGGAAGTAGAAAATAATTATCTTGAGAGACCAAGGGGAGCAGACAATAATGACCTCAAGAGACCGGGGAGCAGACAATAATGACCTCAAGAGACTATGGGGAGTAGACAATAATGACCTCAAAAGACCAAATGGAGTAGAAAATAATGACCTTGAGACATCAGATGGAACAAGCAATAATTACCTTCAGAGATCAAAGGAAGTTGAAAATAATTATCTTGAGAAACCAAGGAAAGCAGACAATATTGACCTCAAGGGACCAAGGGGAACACATAACATTGATCTCAAGAGACCAAGAGGAGCAGACAATAATGACCTTGAGAGACCAATGGGAATAGGCTGTAATGACCATGAGAGACCAATAGGAGTAGACAATAATGACCTTGAGTGACCAGGGCTGAAAGCAGGGCTGAAAGTCCTCTGTTATCTAAGCTAAAGGTACATAAGGAGAAGGAGCAATGGGCACCAGGTACTACAATAACAAAAGTTACCTCCCTAGTGAAGTCTGTCCTGATTGCCCATGCTTTCAATCACTCATAGTGTGATGTTCTCTGAACTCTACTGGTCTTACTGCTTGTATTATTTTATTTAATATTCCCTGCAGTAGTATACTGTACTTCTACATGTTTACATTTTGACTATAAGCCACTTTTAAAAACAGAAATTTGGGATACAGATAGTTTCAAGCCATCATAGAGCTGGAAAAACCATCTAATGAAGCAGCAACCCTAACCTTGGTATAGATGCTTCTCTTACATTTTGGGGAACATCCATCCAAATGACTCCATAATTCCCCTTGGCAATGTGGTCATTTGCATCATCAGTAAAATTCCCATAAATGTTAACTGCCTTTTGTTTATACCCAGCATGTCTTGCCAGTGTTCCCTCCTCTTACTACATGCTTCTGATCTGCACATTGAACAGTAGGCTTCTCGCTATCGATCAGCTGTTTGGTGGGCTGGGAGTGGGTCCAAACTAGGCCTGGCCCAACTCTGTGCCAGACAGGGAATGAGGAACAGGGCTGAGCCCTACCCGAGAAAGGAGACAAACAGCCAAGCCCCACATTGTGTTGGCTAGTTCTGTCTTCTAAGGGGGGATGGGGGCTTTTCCCAGACATTATTTTTCCCCCAGTCCACCCCTTCCTGCCACAGAACTGTGGTGCCAGGTTTTCTCCTTGAGATGCTAACTTAGGACATGCTGGGAAGTTTCAACATGGGGAAACAGTCAAAAATACGACCCACCCAGAAGTGTCCAGAGGTGGTACAGTCTAGAATTCTGCCTTCTCTCTCGCCCAGATTGAATGAGATTGGCTACGAGACTCCGTGAGAACTTGGAAATGTATCTAGAAATGATTACTTTTTTTGGCAGAGATCATGATTCAATCTGACACCTCTGTTTATGCTTTTGAAGCCTCAGCAATGAAAATTGTTTCTCCCAAAGGCAAGCTGTTGCCAGACAGTAAAGTTATTTTAATTTGCATTTGGCCTAAAACACATCTTCTGTTCGTAGTCAACCTGTGGTCCTCCAGATGTCCATGGACTACAATTCCCATGAGCCCCTGTCAGCATTTTGCTGGCAGGGGCTCATGGGAATTGTAGTCCATGGACATCTGGAGGACCACAGGTTGACTAACCCTGCACTAAGATACTGCTGGAAAGTTTGCATTGGGGCCCAGAGGTATTTGCTTCTCAGCATGAGCTCTCTTGGACTCCTTTCAATTGCTGTTAGGCTCAAGAGCATCTAAGGAGGCATTCCCATATCTATCTGTCTGTCTGCCTATCATCTATCTATCTAATTCGATGCATTTTGGCCCCGATGTTTGATCCGAGCAATCTAAAATAATTAAAATCCACAGTACTAATAAAACAAAGACAATGTGTTCAAATACACAAAAGCACTGTATCCACCTCCCCACCGTCCAACCAAAGATGTTTGTGGCGAATTCCATAACATTAATTAAAATGCTAATTAAATTTTAATGAAAATGTTAATTAAAAGCAATACAATAGACTATACCATTAAAACCTTGCCAATGCACTGTTAAGGACAACACAGAGACAAGAGAAGGAAAAACACACATGAACAATCCCAGTTAGGGTTGCTGGGTGCCCCCAGGGGATGGGGGGAGATGGTTGACAGATCCAGGTTGGGAAAGATTTGAGAGTGGAGCCTGGAGACGACAGAAATCTCAGTGCAGTACAATGACATAGAACCCATCTTCCATAGCATTCATTGTTTCCAGGGGAACTGATCTCTTTAGTCTTGAGATGAGCTTTAACTTCCAAGGGGTCCCCAGGTCCCACCTGGAGGCCAGCAAGCTTAAATCCCACTAGCCAATCAAAATCATTCCAAGGCCTAAATGAATAAACGTGGGAAGGAAGTACTTCAACTGAGACACCATCAACAAGCTCTTCTTTTGGGTAGCCACTGGTCTCAACTCAGGTGATGGGCTTTCTCAAGGAAGAGCCTCCGCAGGTCATCTGTGGGGGACACCAGCTCAGAGCTTTCTACTGATGGTTGGTGGGACTGGTCACCACATGTATCTTCTATGACAGATCTTTATCCCGATTTCCTTAGAACAGGGGTAGTCAACCTGTGGTCCTCCAGATGTTCATGGACTACAATTCCCAGGAGCCCCTGCCAGCAAATTCTACCTTAGAATACAAAGGAACCCAACCAGTTCTAACAAGCAGGAGAAGGTGACCAGAAGCCATTTGTTTTAGCTGCCCAGGCAATTTCTCCTTTCCAGAGATCTATTTGACCTATTTACTTGTTTTTTTGTTTCTGTAAAATCACAACTGAATTATGGCAACTTCCAACATAACCCAGGAGTGACGTAGACTCATTGGGGATGTCAGGAAGATTCTCTGTTTTTGGGGCAAAACTCTTTTGTAGAATGTTTGATTTAAAAAAAAAACAGAGCATTGCTCTGATATTCCGAACACACCTACAGCATTTCCGAGTCATGTTCAAGTCACGTGGGCACATTACTAAAATGTTCCTCCCTTTTTTTGCAGTAAGTCTCCCCTGCCAGCTAGTTGAATGGTGGTAGAACGGTGAGGCCTGGGATCAGGGGATACCCTCCCTCACCCGACCCCAGACTCATGGTGACAGACCATGCCTGCCCTTACTTTTCCCTGTGGCCTCAATTGCCCATTTGCTCCTATTACCATTAATATTAACCTTACATTACATTACATCAGTGGTCCCCAAGCTTTTTATCACCGGGGACCGGTCAACGCCTGACAATTTTACTGAGCCCCGGGGAGTAGTCTTTTGCTGAGGGACGTCGCTGCCACTGCCTGAGCCCCTGCTCCACTTGCTTTCCCGCTGGTGCCCCTGACTTCCCACCGCCCACTGGGGGGCGCTGCTAGCAGCAGCTGCACAGTGCCATGCGCCAAGGGGGAGCCCCAGCCATGGCGGTCACTGGAGAGCACCAAAGATGAGCCGGGGGCAGAGTGGCAGGGCAGCCCTCAAGGCAGCAGCTGGGGAGAAGGACGAGAAGGAGCCACAGCCCGGTACCGACTGATCAACGGATCGGTCCCGGTCCCCGGACCACGGGTTGGGGACCACTGCATTGCATAACTCAAGGGTGGAAGAGAGACCCAGCAGCCGGATTTACAGATTTACCAAGGCAGCATCACGATTGCTTGCTCTTCCACCTGGAACCCCTGCCCCCCAAACCAATCAAAATAGCATCCCCATTTGCCAGTCTCAAGGGGAAGAGCATTGCAAGTCGAACCTCACCTCTGCGGAGGCCTCCCTGCCTTTGAAGAGGCCTCCAATTATCAGCGTCAATTTATATTCCCAAGGAGGAATGACGGCCTGCTTATAAATATGGCGGGAAGTCTAAGCACCGTAAATCAGACCTTTGGAGACAACTTTCTGCTCTCTCTTTTACTCTTGTTGGCAGCTACTGTTACCAACCAGGGAAGTTGCTTTTGCATTTTAACAGTGGGAGCTCTCTTGTCTCCCCAGTGAGCCTGTCTATCACATTCAGAAGCCACAGAATTCATCTGGCCAAGAGGGATTATTCTCCAAATGCAAGCATGCTGAGACCTCACAGTCATAAGCTCACGGCAATTGATCGAATAAGCAACTCCCCATCCTGCCTGTGCAGAGAGGGGGAAGGAGTCGGGGAGGGGGAATACCAACTGAAATTATGTCCTAATAGAACGGAGCAGGCAGAACGATACATACCAGGAAGGCTAATAGCAAAATGCAAGAGAGAATCCCAGCAGACTTGCAGAACTCGGTAAGGACCAATCCAAAATCACACCTCCATAGAAATCGCAATCTGACTATGTGAAGAAAGGCATTTTAAATTGGAGAATCTGCGGCGTAAAAAACCATCACATTTCATTTTTTAAAAAAGTGATTCCCTTTCCAAAGCAGAGGGCAGAAAGGAGTCTGGGTGTCAAGCATTATCCAAGCATCAATGTTTCAGTGCTTAGAAAGGCCAATGGAATCCTGGCCAGAAACAATGAAATGGCCAGATCACACACCCAGCTTGCAGCTGATGTCCAGAAGTGACTTGTAGTGGGGCTCAAGACAGACCAGTATACTTTTCATGGCTCAGTATGCCTGGCCATTGGGGACGCTACATCACTGTAAGAGCTTATAGGTTATACCATTGACTAGGATGCCACTCTGTCTTAACCAGGGAGCTGCCCTCTGACCCCTCCTCTCTCTTGGTCCTCTCACTTTCACTGCCCATGGCCTTCCACAGAGGCAGGTGTCTCTGGGTGAGGCTCCCATGTCTCAGCCACTATACATCAAGCAGAAAGACGGCAATCCAGTTTTCTAGTGCCACCTATCCCAGGTATGGAAAGTGTCATCTACTGGTTTTCTCGTCACGCAGCAAAAGAACTTTCATTAACAACTAACTTGTCCACCCTACTCCCCACAAAAGCATTCTAGGATAAGCCATTTCGGGTGTCAGTGGCAGGTTTTGTATAATGCGCGCGCACACACACACACACACGGCTACTTCTATTTCCACTGGATAATTTGGTGATGGGAACATTTGAATGAGAATTCAGCAGGTGACATTCCAGGGTGGAAATGACACTTTACCCACTCTATTAAAGGTGAGAAACCAGACCTCTTGAGGTTTATTACAGTGTTTGCTGGCTATAAGACTACTTTTTCCCCCTGAAAAATATGCCTCCAAGTGGGGAGGGGTCATCTTATACGCCGGGTGCACTTCAGTTGGGATAGACATAGCTGCCCATAGTGGCCCATTACAGTACTGTAATGTAATGTAACAAACTCTATATTTTGAGTGGAAATGTTGGGGGGTCGTCTTATACGCCCAGTCGTCTTATACACCGGCAAATACGGTAGTTCCCTTTCTACCCAGCTGAAGAGGCTTTCTTTACAATGCCTAGGAACAAGGTAGCCAGAAGATGAAGTTGATGTGGGAAGGGATTGGCACCTCCGTGACCTGGCTTTGTCCAGGGTTGTTGCTCGGTTCCCTGAATTTCCTGCCAAGATACAGTCTGTTATATCTGGATACCGTCAGCTCACACAGGGGGAAAGGGCAATGCGTGGAAGGGAAGCTATTGTGATGCCAATCATCTAAATTAGACCCAATTTAAGCCACAGGCCTGATGTGCTCCAGTAATTAGAGATCAAAAGTTACGTTTGCTCTGTTGGTGTTCATTCTCTCTCTCTCTTTCTTTCTCATCTCTCTTACAAAGGTGTAGGTCAACATCTGAGGTCTTCTCACTAGAGCATTTCCTCTGTGCTATGGCTGCAGAAAGGCTCAGATCAAAGGATGCACATGCCAGTTTCTACACAGAGTGATGAGGATGAGCCAGAGTCTGGTGACCAAGTCCTATGAGGAAAGGATGAGGGACTTGGGAATGTTCAGCCTGGCAGCAGAGGATAGGACCCGCAGCTTTAAACTACGAGTAGAACATTTCTGGCTAGATATCAGGTGGAATGATTCCACAGTCAGAGTAGTTCAGCAGTAGAATCAGCTGTCTGAGGAGGTGGTGAGTTCCCCCTCACTGGCAGTCTAAGCAGTGGCTGCTTAGACTTTATCCATCTATCATGGATACTTTAGGCTGATCCTGCATTGAGCAGGGGGTTGGACTACATGGCCTGTCTCACCCCTTCCAATCCTATGATTCTATTCTAAGCTTGCTACAAGATTTCACACCTTTTGGGGGCATTGACTAGATGAGCTCCATCTTTAAGTATTTACAAGGCTGACATATGGAGGATGGAGCAGAGTTGTTCTCTTTTGCTCCAGAGGGACAGACCAGAATGAATGGGATGAAATTAATTCAAAAGAAATTCTGTCTCAACATCTGGAAGAAGTTCCTGACAGTTAGAGTGGTTTCTCAGTGGAACAAGCTTCCTCGGGAGGTGGTGGGTTCTCCATCTTTGGAAATTTTTAAACAGAGTCTGGATAGCCATCTGACAGAGAGGCTGATTCTGTGAAGGTTCAAGGGGGTGGCAGGTTACAGAGGATGAGTGATAGGGTTGTGAGTGTCCTGCATAGTGCAGGGGGTTGGACTAGATGATCCATGAGGTCCCTTCCAACTCTGTTATTCTATGAGTCTATGAAAGTCAGCACTGTCAGTTCACCAGTTTTGTCCCGTGGCTCTCCAGAGTCTGAGGCAGAGGTATTTTACATCACTTCCTGCTTGATTCCATAATTGGAAATGTCAGGAATTGAACCTGAGATCTTTGCATGCCAAGCAGATGCTTTGTCACTGAGCCACATCCCATCCTGGACAGCTCCATGAATAAGACTGTTGGTGTGTCAGAGGACTGGATCCTACCCTCTATCTTCTGGTCTTACCCTGGTCCCCTCTTCATTACAGCTCCTTCCCATGTTACATGACTTTGTGTCTACATGAGTCTCCCCTGCATAGTCTTTTGGAAAGTCATACGGAGAGGGTGGAAAGCAATCCACTTGTAGAAAAAAAGCCAACCCAGTAATGAGAAAGCAAATATTGAAAGGCTGAGTTAAGTCCAGAGCCCAGGTCGATACAGTAATTCAGACCTGGATGAGTCCAGGTTAGCCCAATCTTGTTAGATCTAGGAAGCTAGGCAGGGTTGGCCCTAGGATAAGGTAGGGTTGGATGGTAGACAACCAAGGAAGTCCAGTGTTATAAGCAGAGGCAGGCCATGGCAAACCATCTCTATTTGTCTCTTGCCTTGAAAACCCTATGGTTTCATAGAATCATCGAGTTGGAAGGGACCTCATGGGTCATCTAATCCAACCCCCTGCACTATGCAGGACACTCACATCCCAATCACTCATCTACTGTAACCTGCCACCCCTTTGCCTTCACAGAATCAGCCTCTCCATCAGATGGCTTTCTAGCCAAGTTGGCTGCATAGGAATGCCAATCCCCAGATGGGACCTGAGGATCCCCTGTAATTATATCTCATCTCCAGCCTAAGGAGATCAGATCAGATCCCTGGAGACAATGGCAGGTGGACTTTATAGCATTATACCCCAACTGAGGTCCTTCCCTGCCCAAAATCCCACCGACTCCCAGCTCCACCCCCAAAGTCTCAAAGACTAGATGGCCTGTGCGGCCCCTTCCAACTCTATGATTCTATGATTCTAACTCGACAGCACATTCCACCACCACAGCTGGAGGCCAGCATTCCTGTTTCCAGGTCATCTCAAAATTCCAGCAAAGACTGCACTGTTTTGCTTGCTCCCTTTCTGATTGCAAAGAAGGGAAGTTTAAGACGGACAGTAAAATAGCACCGAGACAGCAAGATGAGTTTTAGGAAGCCCGGGGCCAGCAAGGCAGACAGAGTTTGACGGGTCGAGCCAGAATTTTACCCTCTTGGCTGATTGCCCGATGATAAGACACAAAGCCGGACACGTTTCCATCACTCGGTTTGCTCAGAGGCCCATTACAGAGTGCCTGCCTGTACAACGACTTCCCTGCTTTTCAGTTCTGTGGGCTATAAAAGCTTCCTCCGAGGGCTGTTCCTGCTTTTAGAGCAAACGGCACCCGTGGGCCCTCTGAGGAGAGCATTTAGGGCAGATGCCTCCCCCCCACCCTCATTTTTAGAGCACTCTTCAGTTAGTATCTATCTGCCGTTCTGGGTTGTGCAGCCTTCTTTGCTGCAAGGCACACTTCGGAATTTTTTTTTGTTTCAGACTGTTCTGCTCCTCTGGCTTTCGCAGCCCTTTGAAAACAGATGGATGCCATTTTTCTTCCTGGCACGAGGCACAACGGAAAGCAGCCATTTATTTTCATCGGGGCAGCCGTTGGACTCTTACCGGGTGTGCTTAGATTACAAACTCCAGTCCCCGACTCCTTTTCAGACAATCTGCTCTGATCGATCGGGTTAAAAACTGGTCTGGAAACCATGCCCTCCAACGTGGCATCTATTCCCCATAACCTGAGATATATGACATGTATAATCCTGCCCAGACATTGTGTTTGTTATTGAGGTCCTTCATCTGCCTTGACTGTCAGATGTGAGGTCCATGGCCACAAGGGTCTTTTTGGTGACTGCCCCTCAGCTGAGAAATGCCTTCTCTCTTTCTCTTTGCCTGACAATTGTTGCAGCTTTGCTTTGACTGATTTATACCATGCTTTGATCACTTTTATTTGCAATTCCCTGTTTTGCTTTCCCTTGCCAGTATGGACGGTGTCTATGGATGCCAAATTTGAACTGGGAAATGTCTGGATATTTGGGGACAGTGCCTGTGGAGAGTGGAATGTGTTTGGGGAGGGGGAGGGGGTTGACCTGGACACTACCTATGGCATACCATACAGTTTTTCCTCTGCCTGAAGCGGCCATAGTAGAGATCAGTTGTAATTCCAAGAGAATTCCAGGCTCTTCCTGGAAGTTGGCAAAAGTGCAGCTTGTTTTGTCTATGGTTGAACGTGGTGTTAGTACTGGATTAATATTTTTATATTTATTGTTTGGGGGAGAAGGATCCAGACCAATATTTGTTTATAAGCCTATTGATAGAAGAAGAGATGGGGTTTTGTACTCTGATTTTTACTACCCAAAGGAATCTCAAAGTGGCTTATACTCACCTACCCTTCTTCTCCCCACAACAGATGCTCTGTGAGGTAGGTGAGGCTGAGAGAACTGTGAGTGGCCCATGGTCACCCAGCTGGCTATATGTGGAAAAGGAGTGGAGAATCAAACCCGGTTCCCCAGACTAGAGGACACCATTCTAAACCACTGCACCAAGCTGTCTCAATAGTTTTGCTGAGTTGGAGTCACAGCAAGCCCCCCAAAAGACAGGAATTTTTTCCGAGGTAAAATGGAAAATACAAAGCACAGAAGGTTGTGATGCATAAGTGTGTAATTAACACACAAACTACCTGCAGCCTGCAAACAACACATTAAATGATGACAAGGCCATTAGTTGCCAATGATGCAACAGAGCAGTGTTCTTGGGTACACAATGCAAATGATGCACAATATCCAATCCAGTATCTGAGATAGCTTATAAAAAGCTGCAGCCTGTCAAGGAACACGATGAGGGCTGCAAGAGGGAGGAAGATTGTGCTGTCTGCATTCATAGAGCCAAACCATCGGTTGCATATTGATAGATAGATGAGCATTCTTTTAATTCTTTCGTCCACATATGAACACATGAAACTATTGAATGAGATCTTTGGTCAATCAAGGTTAGCATTGTCTACTCAGACTGGCAGCAAGTTCTCAAGGTCTTTTGTGTCACTTATTACTTGGCTCTTTTAACTGGAGATGCCAGGGGTTGAACCTGGGACCTTCTGCATACCAAACAGATGCTCCACAACCTCCTGAATCCTCAACCCTTTCCCCTAATCCTAGTTGTATGAGGAGGTGAGAGTAACAGGGAGCTACTATAGTAATTAATGGTGCAGGTCACACACTGCAATCATGCTCAAAGGGGCAGATCAGTCACAAATCCTACACCCGTCCAGATATTATTATTCTCTAGAAGAGCTAGTTTCAAGTCCAGTAGCACCTTAGAGACCATGAAGATTTTGGCGATCCACAAGAGTAGAGACTATCAAGATCTTGTTATCTCTTTGGTGCTGGTGGAGAAATCTAGCTCTACTTCAGACCAACATGGCTATCTTCCCGAGAACAGCTCTATAGCAATAATTCACAACTGGATTGTCTTCTGTAGAGAAGTCTATCTAGTTGCAATAGCCCAATGATAGTGCCATAATCAATGACATGGATGTGGCCAACCATCTATTCGATTCACTTCCTGCAGTATCTCATTCATTTGTCATGTTTCTGGAGGGTAACTTAAAAAGATATTGTAGGAACATACTGTAGGACAAGCACAATATATTCACTGATTCATCTGAAATGTGAAGTTTCAGTACAATTTTGCAGATACTGTAGACCAGCCATTCACAACAGAGGCCATATGGCCCCTGCCACATTTGAAGGGTGCCACAGACTGGAAAATGTGAGAATGGGAGCCCAAAGAGTTTATTGGGCCTGCTAACTGAACCAATGAAATACTGTTTTTGTCACGTAGGACATCATTAATTGCTATAAAGTTAAACTTTTGTCAAGGGAATGTAAAATATATCATGCAATCCATTTCTTTGTGTGTGCTTGACTTAATGCATTCATGGCAGGAAAAAATGAGCACATCTGGATCCAACGTTCTAGAAATCTATCCTGTGTGCATATAAGATAAGGTAGGTCGAGTATAATTATTTCACTCTCCGCTTAGACCTTTTTTAGCCTTTTTGTGCAAGTGGGCATTATGCTGCAGAGGGCCTTGGAACATGAGCAGAGCTCCTAAAAAGGCTGTGAACAAAAAGAAAAAGAAAAAGAAAACGTTGAGGATGGCTGGTGTAGACCACTAAAAAGACAAACAAGTGGGTTCTAGATCGAATCAAGCCTGAACTCTCCTTAGAAGCTAAAATGACTACATCGAGGCTATTGTACTTTGTACTTTGGTCACATTAGGAGAAGACAAGAGTCACTGGACAATTCAGTAATGCTAGGGAAAGTGGGTGGCAGCAGCCCTCAGCCTGCAAGACTTGAGCAAGGCATTTGGGAGGTAATTCATTCATAGGGTCAATTTTGGAGGCCATTCACTCATAGGGTCCCCACAAGTCAGAAGAGACTTGATGACATCACACACACACACATACTGTCTGAAGTCTTGCATTTGCTAGATGCAACCAAGTACTAAATGTTGTGAGCCCCAAGTTAGTAACAGCTTTCTAGGTCGTATCCATCTCGGACACATTGATGGCTAAATGGATACGCTGATAAATAAGTATTTGTACATTTCCCAATGGGTTCTCATCGATCTGCTGTTTCCCCAGTGAGTGGGAGGATGTAATCTTTCATAAGGTGACATTTCAAAAGCAATAAAAAAAAAAACACCCTCCCTCTTTACTTGTAAACACACTCACCAGAAAAAGCTCTTGCATTTTCATAAAATTGCGAATCGTCAATCTGTCTTCAAGCTGTTCCACATTTTTCACAGAGCCTGTATCTTCAGTAATGCTCAGCGGCTGATCCTCAGTAGCAACCGTGGCTTTTCTTAGCACGAGAGGCATATTTGTTGCTAAGATCTAGTTGGCTTTTATGTACATCGATAAGTCTCCGAGTTGTTCTTTTGTATCGTTCGCAAAATCTTGCTTGGCAGGCCAGCTAACCCAAATGATGAGGTAAAGATTCTGGAAGATCAAAAGGGATGGCATTTGGGGTGGGGAGACAAAAGAGCTAACTGCAAGTTTCAGTTGGGATCTTTTAATTCTTATTTAGCCTGAATTGAACACTGGATTCGGGCCAATCTGGGTAGAGTGGAGAAAGCGAGTGACGCACAGTAAGCAAACAGAATCAAGCCCATTTATAATCATTTATAATTTGTTCCTGTAAATGGAGTAGAAGGCACTCTCCCATAGAAAATCCATTTTGCTTACCTTGTCACTATTAACTTGTTATTGACTCTGATTAAAATTCTTTCTTTTTTTTTCCAGAATGTATTTGATTAGCTACAACGTTCCTTTTAACTCAGCTACTCAAAAGTTTATTCTCCAGGCATTTGCAGGATTGTTTGAGGAGCTGGATTTCCTTGCCCACGTCTCTTAGCAACCTGACACAACACAAGCTCCCTCCTTCTCCCAGTCAGGGGTCAAAATAAAGAATGGGCTGAGCTATCCTGGGGGAGAATTTTGCAAAACAAGCCAGGAAAGGCAGAGGCATAGCAAATTAAAGGACCTGAAGCCGGATTCTTCAAGAATAGAAGTTTCAGCGCAGCAAAAAGGGAAGAGATTACATTTTGCATGGACTTGCATGCATGCACACATACAATGTGGACTTTTAAATCTCTGATGTGGCTGAATGGCACAATGCAGACAAGTGTGCAGACCAGTCACTCTGCAGTGGCATGAACTTTTTAGGCCCTTATGACGATCTCACGCTCTTCCCTCCCTCACACGCAGGGCTTTCCCTTTGTTTTTTCTTTCTTTCTTCCTGGCTGAGCAGTCAGTATATCTATTTTCTTCTTATTTGAGGGTTTATGGATGACCCCTCTGTCACATTATTATATTTTGTTGCTGGCTCAGCTCAAGGACTGCAGGGAAGAAACAAGATCAGCTTCTTAACTTTGAAAATAGGACTCGAGAGGTTTTAGAAAGTTTTAAAAATAATATTCAATGTAGAGGGAGGAGGGGGGTGCAACAGTGTTGGAAGTCATTGTGGTGTCTCTTAGCCTCAGACTTCAGAGGAAGCAAGGAGAAAGTTTTAGAGAGAGAGAGCTCAGTACCCCCAGCATCCTCTCTGTCTCTTTTTTATGGCTATCCCATTGATGTGCAGACTGAGACTTTTAGGCAGGGGTAGTCAACCTGTGGTCGTCCAGATGTCCATGGACTACAATTCCCATGAGCCCCTGCCAGCAAACGCTGGCAGGGGCTCATGAGAATTGTAGTCCATGGACATCTGGAGGACCACAGCTTGACTACCCCTGCTCTTAGGGACCAGACTTATTTCCTCCTCCTTTTATTGCCGCTCTCACACACATTGACTCTTCTCCATCTTGACAAGCTACATGCTTGCATCTCTCTCCATCCTAGCTAGCTAGATTAGATTAGATCTCTGCCTCTTCACTATCCTATCTGGAAATGTACTTCCTGTAACAAACCTCTTATATTACTTCAAAAGGATAAAGAAGACTCTGTTATTGTTTTCTTGCCTGTAGGTACATGGATCACATGGCTTCTGCTGTTGCTTAGAGCAGGGGTAGTCAACCTGTGGTCCTCCAGATGTTCATGGACATCTGTTCATGGACAACCTGTGGTTTGTGTCCTTCCTTTCTTTCTAAGTTATCCCAAAATGTACCACACCTGGAATTACAGTCAAAATGAGTATTAAGAAATGCAATGGGATTCCCTAAGGTAAATCAATTTTACAATCCAAAATTCATGAACAGTTCAAAACTGGCAGGGGCTCATGGGAATTGTAGTCCATGGACATCTGGAGGACCACAGGATGACTACCCCTGGCTTAGAGCCATTAGTGCCTTCTGAAGAAGAAGAGTTGGTTCTTATGTGCCACTTTTCTCTATCAGAGCCAGATTTCTCTGTCTGCTAAATGTTAGGAATATTACCCCAATATTCCAACAAACAGGACACGAGATGGTGTGGTTTCCTAGCCCCTGATGAAAAACAGAGGGTGTTAGAGGATGGTTAGAATGGTCTGAATCCAGCATACCGCTCTAACAGATTGATGACTGAACCCAGCCTTTCTTTCTAACTAATAGATTACTGGCTTTCCAGAAGACGTCTGGGCTGTTGGGTACACTGGGCTTTTTGTCTTGCTGCAGCTGTAGGAATTCATCCGGATATTCATTCATCAAACTTTGTGATGCTCACCTGAATGAACATGGATTTTAGCACTGGACTGAGTGCTTCCAGGGAGAAGAAACAGGAGTTTAAGAACAACATAAAAATGGTACATTTTCCACTTCCAAGTCTTTAAATTCAGAATCACTAATGGCTGAATATTCACCAGAGAGCCATGACACTCCGCTGTGGTTTGTGTCCTTCCTTTCTTTCGAAGTTATCCCAAAATGTACCATACCTGGAATTACAGTCAAAATGGGTATTACGAAATGTGATGGGATTCCCTAAGGTAAATCAATTTTACAATCCAAAATTCATCTTAGAAAGGACAAAGCATGTGGCATCAACATGAAAGGATGAAATTTAAACCAAAAGCGTTTATAATGAAGTCCCCAAATTTGTAATCATTTAGGAGATTAGAGCCAAGCTTTGAGAGGACAAGTTGCTTCTGATTTATGGTGACCCTGTCAATTAAGGTTCTCCAAAAGGTCTTATCATTCACAACCTTGCCTAGGGGCCATTCTGCACCAGGATCTATGTAGCAAATTGGTTGCGGAAGGAAAAAACGCCATTTTAAATAGTGGAATTCGTCGTTATGTATACCTGCCTTTGTAGTGGAATCCAGTTGCGTTTCTATCGTTTCCCACAGGAAGCAATATTGCCGAGCTTTGTACCGTCCCTGGCCGTCAAGCAGCCAATGGGCGGCCCTTATCATGCTCCCGAAAAGCCCCTTTTCCTTTAAGGAAGGTTTAAAAAAAAAACACGTTGCAACGAATCTGCGTTGATTCGTTGCAACGGAGAGACCCACCTAGCTAGCAGACCGAAAATAGAGTGAAAAATAAAGGGAAAATAAACCAGCAAACGGGGCTGTGTGTTGCTTGGTGCTTGGTGACTTAAAACAGCTCTAGGGAGGGACTGCAGCCAGGGAAGCCTCGCTGAGTAAACGAAAGCTCGCTGGTGCGTTGATCTCCGCTCGCTCCGAGAAAAAAAAATGGCGATCGCTTCGCCGGAAGATCAGAGGAGAGAGCCAGGGGGAGGGACTTTGCAGAAACCGCAACAATGGTAACGCATAGAATTTTGCAGATGTTTGCAGTGTTGCAGATTAGTTGCAAGAGTAGCGCTTTCCGGAGGGTGAATCCACTTTTTGAGATTTCCCTGAAAGCACTACAATGAAGCGCTTTTTGTGGATCGGTTTCAGGAGTGTTGCAGATTGTCAACGACGTTGTGCATAACAGCAAATCAGTAGCGATTTCAATTTGCAACCATTGTGCAATTTTGAACGAGTACGGAATGGCCCTAGGTCTTGACCATGTTAAGGAGGACAAAATATGCATCCACAAAATGAAGTTACTGCTGTGGGTTAGAAAAGAAAATTGCTCTCCATCCCTTCTTATTGATCTCAGTAATTCCTTATGCTGGTGGGATCCAGTCTAACCCAATGATCACTCTGAAAATCCCTGGCCACAGCCAATAGGTTCATTCTTATAAGTGAAAATTAAACAAAATGTTGAATGAGATCCAGGGGGAATTAATTAATACTCCGTGCAACCAGGGTTGATGAACAGCAAGCATTTCGAGGCACCTCTTCCACTGGTTATTCAATCAAAATGTGAAAGTGCAGAAAAACAAACAAAAAGTATCAGATTTGCTTGGCTTAAAAGGGAACAGGAGATTCTTCTAACTCAGTTGAGATTAGGGATTGGCATGAACCGGCTCACAAACTAAAGTTGTGATGAATTTTGTTTGCTTGGATTGTGATTGTGTAGTTTACATCAGTCCTGTTGGGTTGGCCTTGCCTCTGCTGGGCACTAGTACATCGCACAGGCTCTACTGGACTTGCAACCCCTCCTTGTTTGGAGTATGAATCCGTACTTCATATCAGTACTGTTAAACTGGCATTGCTGCACTGTGTTCTGCTGGGCAGTCTTTGATTGCACTAGTACTGCTGGGTACTGATCCTGTAGGACTTGCAAAAATGCCCCTCCCTCCATCTGCAGTTTCTACTTCAGAGATTCTGTCTTGACCTTAGTTCTGTTGGGTCCACACTGCCATAGTGGCACTGGTTTTGCTGGGTTTGCAAAAATGCCCCCTGCCCACCTTCCATTTCTACTGCAGAGATTCTCTGGACTTCTATTGCCCTTGATTTTTTTTTGGTGTCCCCCCCCCCCTTCATTGGAAGCAATGAAGAACGGGAGCATCTTCTGGGGGGTGGGGGGGATCATAACTTAGATAGACCCTGTAAAGTCAATCCTCACCAAACGTGGAGGGTGGGTAAAGGAGAATCAGCCAGAGATCCCCTATAATTTGATGTCTCTAGCATCCCAGGGGCTGTTCTAACCACAACACAAACCTCACAAACTGGACTGGTTCATTTAGCTCCTAAAAGTTTGTGACAGTTCATGGCTTGTGAACTGGGCATATTATGAACTGCAAACCAAACTGGATTTTCCCATTTTGTACCCATCCCTAGTTGAGATACAGATTTAGTGCTTGCTTGATGAAGACTACAGTCCTATGAGAACTTGTGGGCAAGGCCCATAGAAAGCAAGGGACAGAAAGGCCTAGGTAGCACACGTGCTTGAGCACCTGAACAAAAGAACTTGGCCCATCGACATTAGAAGGCTTACTTGGACACCCCAATCCAATAACACTTTAAAAGGATCTTTCTAACCGCAATAGCAGTTTGACAAGTGAACCAGTTTCATAGGTTTGATGAGATCTCTCTTGCTGGGGATCTTGAATCAGAGGCTGGACTTCCACCAGCAGGGAATGCTGTAGCTTTGGATTTCGGGCACTGAGTAGAAGGTTGGACTACATAGTCTATAAGGCCCTTTCCAGCTCATTGCTTCAAATCAGAAGGATGCAATGGCTCACCAGTCTCTAAGATCGACATTCAGTCTTAAACACAATGCTTAGATTTGATACACTCAACACATCAGACACCCAAAGGGGACTAAAAACCCAGGGTCCCTTCATCACACTTGTCCTGTTCAAGATGGTCTTTAAATGTTAATCCTTCTTCAGATGTCTAGAGTTGGGATCAATTTCTGGCCTGGCACAGAGAGCAATCCTAGGCTTTGTGAATGTTTAAAAACAAAACAAAAAAAAGCAATAGTCTCAAAAATCAAAGCTTTACACGCAAAGCAAAGGGTACTTAGGTCAGGATCAACATCCCCGTGAACCCTTATCCCCGTCTCCCTCCCACACAATCAATTTCAGTCAAAGCAAAAAGGGAAATTAGTCTCACTGCAGTTTGCTTTGATTCTGCTGGTAGGTGAGCAACCGATGATAAAGGGCTGACTCCTCCAAGCCCATTAGATGAATCCCCCCTCTCTTCGCGGAGAAGCTATCCAATGCACAAGAACATGAAGGAAGAAAAATGCTTTAAAATAGACCTGAAGATTCCGTGACTCTTGAAGTGCCAGCATGCCTCACAGCTCACTGAAATCCAACACTGTAACACCAACAGCAGCATGGTGTAAAGCAGCATGGTGTAGTAGTTACACAGAGGCGTCTCTGCTCAAGCTTCCATTCGCCTTCTGATGTCTAGGCCACAAAGCTACCTTGCAGGGTTTTTGAGGGAGAGGAGACGGACCATGCATGCCCTTCTGAACACTTTGAGTAGAATAAAACTTAAGAGACCTACGTCTGGATCCCATGAAAGAAAGATCCATGAATGTAAAGGAGGGACAGTTTTTGCAGTTCCCCCAGAAGCCCTCTTATCTCTCCCCATGCTCTTCCTAGGGCTTCCCCACCCCCCAGGAGCAACAAGGGGGGATGGTATGTGGCACAAAGAGGTGGCAGGCAGAGAAGTTACTTCTCCATGCAGAAGAAAAAGTTGGTTCTTACATGCTGCTTTTCTCTACCCGAAGGAGGCTCAAAGCGGCTTACAGTCGCCTTCCCTTTCCTCTCCCCAAAACAGACACCATGTGAGGTGGGTGAGGCTGAGAGAGCCCTGATATCACTGCTTGGTCAGAACAGTTTTATCAGTGCTGTGGTGAGCTCAAGGTCATCCAGCTGGTTACATGTGGGGGAGCGCAGAATCAAACCCGGCTTGCCAGATTAGAAGTCCGTACTCCTAACCACTACACCAAACTGGCTCTCAGAAGCCTTTCCATACATGGAAGGAGACGTACTGAGTTTTTGTACCCTGCACTACCCAAAGGAGTCTCAAAATGACTTACAATAGCCTACCTTTCTTCTCCCCACAACAAACACCCAGTGAGGTAGATGAGGTTGAGAGAGCCATGAGAGAACTGTAACTGGCCCACAGTCACCCAGCTGGCTGCATGTGGAAGAGCGGGAAATCAAACCCAGTTCTCCAGATTAGAGGCCACCACTCTTAACCTCTACACCAAGCTGGCTCTCAACTATTACCTCACTGCTACTTTTTCAGTATTTCCAGTGCTGGTGGCGGTCCTACAAATGAATTTTAGGAGGGCTCTTTAGGCTGGAGAATGGCTTAAAATTTTGCTCAGCAGAGTGGTAGAATTGGGGGAGAACACCCTGGCATCAAGGAGCAGGCTGGACTAGATAGCATACAAGGTCCCTTCCAATTTGATGATCCTTACATGCACAAACATAAATGGCTGAAAGTTGACCAATGCAAAGAGCCATTATTCTTCTCCTGAAGAACAGCTGCCTGTTTTAGTACAAAGGAAGGGTCCATTTCCCCTAGTTATAACCTCTTTAACTGCTAAAATTTGTCTTTCTTTTGGGCCAAACACAAGACTAAGATATCACAAATATGACATTAAGAAGTAGCAAACAATTCAGTGCTTGAAGAGCTTCCTACGTAAGTCCCTGTTGCATGAGTCCAGTTTTCCCCATGCAGCACTGTAGATGAGATAGTTGAGATTTGAAGGTCTCCTAAACTACACCTTGTTCTTAGCTATTATGCTTCAACAACTCTGAAATACTGTCTCCACAGTCCACGTTTAGGGTGCTTTCACGGCCACTGAATGAATACACTTTGCAACTGGATTTTACCACGCACAATGACAAAAATCCACCTGCGAACTGTCAGAGTGGATTGCAAGTGCATTATTCAGCATGTGAGAAATAAGGCAGAGGTCAGTGAAATGAGGACAGCCCACAGCTCTGTCGCAACAGATCCTTGATAAAAGGGATGGTCCAGGATCAATGCAGAACTCTCATGCAGAATTCATCCTTCAAACACTGAGATCAGGGCTTGCAAAGTGTAAGCATGTGAGCATCAGAGAACACAGCTTGGACCAGGCTTTCATCCCCGATCAGCTCCCAAATTCTCCGCCTCTGTCAGCTCCGTGCAAACCGGGTCTCGTAAGGTAAGACGGGCATCTCCCCTGCTGCACCTGCAAGTCTAGTTTATCCACGGCAGTGGAGTATACAGAACATTTTGAAACTAGGTAGTTTACACACCATTGACTTTTCAGATGTTTCGCAGTACTTCAGAAGAAGAAATGCTTTTTAAAGCAAGCGCTAAAGGTAATACAAGTTGTTTACTGCCAGAAGCAAGAAAAAATAAATTCTGAAGATGCCTGCGCAGGAAAGTAATTGCTGGATGCATTCGCATACGTGGAGATTTTAAATCTTTGCCCGCGATCCGTACTGTTGCAAAAGAAGTTTGCTTGATTTGTTACATTAATGGAAGTTGCAGATCTGCCAAATGGAGTGGAATGTCTTTTCCTACCACTCAAAGACCACTGAGCTCCCCCCCCCCCAAAAAATCTGTTTCTGTGAGCTTCAGGTACAACTGGAGGGAAATTTGAGTGGGAAATCAGAAGAAACAGCTGCGCCCTTCTCTACATCCACCAGCAGAAGTGCTTCTTGCATCATCCTGCAAGCCTGAATTTTAACTCTTCTGCAGAAAAGGCAGCTTCTCCATTTTGCCCCCACAGACATTAACCTACCAGCATTTCAGTGTTATACACTCAAGAACCTTGGGTCCCAAAGCTGGTGACAGAACTATTATAGTAAAATATATATTTTAGATAGAACCCAGCAGATAGAGGCATATCATGGACCAGTCATAGATCCAACAGGGCCACTTCCAAGGCCACAGGCACTTGGGCCTCTGGCTAAGCCCAGACTTTATACCTGGAGACTGGAAGAGCTAACAAAAGCTCAGCACTGTTGTTTACCCAACTGGCAGCAACGTTCCTCCCCATCCGCCCCGCTTCTTGCTTTAAGAAGTCTGACTTTTCATAGCTACCAACCTTAGGAGGAAAGGCTGAAAGGCCTTGTGGATGCCGAAGACACTAGAAAATCTGCTCTTTTCCCTGCAGCTTGCAAATGGAACAGATCGCACAGATAATCTAACAGATGTAAACTATTTATTGAATATTTGCCACCAATATTATTAAATACATAATCTTGCAGTTTTTCGCTTTCAAGTTAAAATGTCAGAAACAGAACACCAAGTATTTACAATTCTTATAAGGAATGTTACATAATGACACATTAAGGCGTAAATTCTTTTGGCTTATAATTCTGAAAAGAATGATAATAGCAAAAAAGTGATGCAAAATCTTCATCGTGAGATTATGATTAAGCTACAATGTTTTTACAAAAATATGGTGTAAGATGGCAATAAATCCCATTCAAAATCCTGCATTACGTCCCTCCAACGGGGACTGATAATTTATACAGTCAAAACTTTAAAGTTTACATATAAAGGTATCCTATCCACCATTGAAAAGTACAGCTCTCGACATATACAGTTTTTTTTGTTTTGTTTTGTTTTTTCAGGCCACAGTTTTGAAGGTCTGGAGTATCAAGTTGGTTTGATGAATTAGTCGGTTGGCACTTATGAACACATTTATTGCCCTGTTGTAAGAAAACAAAACATAAATTTAGCAGCAAGACAGGGACCATGAAACCATCTGGTGACTTTCGAATATATATGTACATATTCCATCATAAATCTAGACCAAAAGGGATGCATGCATTTTGACTCCATGATAAGCAGGATGGGATTCAAATGTATCACCCCCGCCCCTGGGAATGACACTTCATGAGTGAAAGAGGATTTTTTTTTTTTTTTACAGATTTCTCCCTTCCTACAGAAGACCCACAACATGACCTCGATAACCCCAAGCTAGCCTGATTTTGGAAACTAACCAGGATCAGCCCTGGGTAATTCTAGGATGCAAGACCACGAAGGAAGTCCAGGGTCCTTAAACAGAGGCAGGCAATGGCGAACCACCTTTGAAATTCCTTGCCTTGAAAACCCTACGGGGTCGTCATAGATCAACTGCAACATGATGTCATGCCCCCATCCCCACATTATTCTGAAGAGTTCCTTAACCCCCTAGGATCATTTCAGGGGGATCCGTGAGCTGCAAAAGGAAGAGGGGGGGGGCTTAGAAGTCCCTCTCTACCTGTTTCACTATACTGATGTAGTGTTTGGGATCCTACCCAGGCTGTAGCCTCTTTCGACTTGCAAGTAACGGCTGTCCTGCATTCTGTTAGAACAATACTAGCATGAGAACAAGATTCAAGTCCTTTAGCATGAGATACCAAGAGACCTAGAGAGCTATGACTTGTGACAGGTTATACCCTGAAAAATATACTGTTGGGTCTTTACAGTGCTACTGAAATTCTGTTCTTCTGTTAACTACTGATCTGGATAGCCTAGGCCAGGGGTAGTCAAACTGTGGCCCTCCAGATGTCCATGGACTACAATTCCTAGGCAAAACTACCTCTGAATGCCTCTCACCTTGGAAACCCCATAGTAGGTCACCATGTGCCAACTGTGACTTATGGCACTTTCCACCACCACCACCAGTACAGACAAGCACGGCTGTCCACTTGAAACAAGCAGTAGCTTCAGTAACTTCCCCACAGCTTATTTCTCTAAAATTAATACTTCAAACACTGGAGTGTTATTACTGTGCCTCTTCCCTTCAGCGAAACAAAGTTAACCGATTCCTAAAGTAATTTATTTTCCCAATGTCTAAATGTTAGTATTTCTCTATATATAAATCAACTGGATGGATTATATGTAAAAAAAACAGCAATGCAAAAGCTCAACCACTGAACACGTTAGCAGATATCTCAACGCCTGAGCCTTTGAATTAAGAGATTCTCGTTCATGTAGAATTCAGAACGAGAGTCTCTGCAAGGTGAAGTCACGATGACAAACACCTCCCTCTTAAAAACAGGTACAGAAATAAGGTGGCCTCACTGGAATGTACACCCCCCCATAAAGACAAAATCAAACACTGCCTTGCATTTATATTTCAAGTCCTCAAAAGCTGCTTGTACATGTCATATGCCATTCAAAGCTTCCCAATCACTCAAAACATCAAATAATTATAAGCCAGACTGAAAGCAAGTCAGTCAAATCCCTGCCAAAATAAGAGGTTGGAAGGCCCTTACAGAAGACAGGCCAGGAGCTCCTCCACATATCTAAAGTCACGTCATTCCAAAGTCCAAGGACCATCACTGCAAGAGCTTCATTTCTCATGGTCAATGTTATCACCCCTTGCCAATGGTGTTAGGGGGAGGGGAACACAAAGCAAATCCAAAGAAGAAAAGAAGAGATTGTTCCTTAAGCATGCAGGCCCCAAGCCAGGGCCGGGGCCTTTCCGGTCCTGGCCCCGACCTGGTGGAATGAGCTCCCGGAAGAGCTGAGGGCCCTGCCGGAGTTACCAGCTTTCCGCAGGGCCTGCAAGGCGGAGCTCTTCCGCCAGGCGTACGGTTGAGCCCAGGGCAGAGTCCCGGGTTTTCCAACTGGATCCCAGTTCCATCAGACCAGCTCCTGCTCTCACTAGAGGAAGATCAGGGCCCAACGCTGAACAAGGTGGGATCAGAACAGTTTATAAAGGATGTCCACTGCTGCTGTTGTATTGCGGTATTGTTTTATTGTTTAAATTGGGTATATTGGGGTTTTACTGTTTTTAGAATTTTAAGGTGTAAATTGCCGCGAGACCTATTGAGGAGCAGCGGTATAGAAATCTAAAATAAAATAAAATAAATAAGCCATGGGAGGGGGGCTGTACAACATCTGAAAGTTGGCCAGGGCTAATGCAATACAATGCAAGAACATTCTGCTGCCCACAACAATATCAGAAGCTTGATTTCATACCTGCTGAATCAGCAGTGCAGTCTGCAAGGACCGCCCCATGCACAGCGTGCCGCAGTAACGCACACTGCAATACATAACTCCATAGCCAGGCATAAGGACTTGCCTATTGGAGTTTTTGACCCAAAATAGCACCCTCCCTCCCCCCCACACACATTTTTGAAATGGCCCTGAAGCTCAAAATCAATTTACCATGCTATGATGGGGTTCTGTGTAAGGAACATGAGCCCAAAGCTTCTTTAAATGTACAGACCTTGGTGGCAGGTACATTAGAATTGTTTGCCTCTACTTGGTAGAATCCCTAAGCCTAACTCACGTGGTAAGCAGATATTAAAACAGAGACACGATTAAGCCACTAAGCATATATAAACACACTTAAATTTATGTGCAAGTGGGCCGTAACTGGAACCGCACGCGTGACATTTCGTTGTGTGTTTTAAGTACGGCTTGAATTAAAGCAGCAATTAATATAGGACAAATGCAAATTTGCAAACTGCTGCCTTAAGTCCCCCCACCCTCCACGTCTGTCACTGGAAGTAGCAGGACCGAACATCTATTTTGCTCTCAGCATTTCATCCCCTCTGCTAACCCATTTCACCCCTTTTTGGTTTGAGATTATCCTGGGTCAGAGCATACGTTGTTAATTTTGTTACTGTCGACTGCTCAAGCACTGGGCTACTTGGGGGTTTAATCAGAAGGACGTCTTAACAGAAACTTTAAATAAACTGCTCAGTGAGGAACACTACAAAGGTTTGTGTGTTGGCACGGCTGGGTTGGCTTTAAGGACCGTGAACCAGGTCAAGGAACTAATGGGATTACTTCCCCTTCGCTTCTCAGAGCTAAAACTGCTGTTCTGCGGCTTCTGTTACGGCTGCCTTTGGAAAAGTTGCAATGAGCCTAGTTCTACACGACAGCTTCACAAAAGCAAGTCATTGCTTCTGGACCCCTTTTCTCAAGTTCACACAGTGGTAGGGACTTGAACAGAAGATGCCATGATGCTGGGGAGGCATTGTGGTGCAAAGCAGCCAAATGTATGGGAGGGGGGCAAGAGCTTCCGGGAGCAGTGATCAGGTGGGAAAGCCCTGTAGAACTCTGCACCTGTGTATTTAATTCACACACGCCCAGCAACATGGGGAATCATTCCACTTATAAGCGTATCCTTCAGTGCTGTGTATGTGTGAGAGAGACAGCAAAGAAGATATGTTAAACCAGGGGTAGTCAACCTGTGGTCCTCCAGATGTTCATGGACTACCATTCCCATGAGCCCCTGCCAGCAAATGCTGGCAGAGGCTCATAGGAATTGTAGTCCGTGGACATCTGGAGGACCACAGGTTGACTACCCTTGTATGCTTTAACCTAGCCATCAGTGCTTCTTTGTTGAAGTAGATGAAGTCCACCAACGTTCCTTCCAGCAACAGCCAGTAAGATGCTTTCAGGTACTGAACAAACACACTGACCCTGCAAAGGGAGGTCTCCATTTAGCTATCGAAGCTAATAGCCAGCCAGGCAGACTGTCAATCACTTGACCATGCATGGCAACAGATGCCAACTTCGTTGAGCCAGATGGTCACTTTCGGACTGTGAAACCAGGTAGTGGGTGCAATCGTAAAACGTCAGCCAGGGAAGGGGGCGGAGTCAATCACAAAATAGCTGCTGTGATGGACTGGGATCAACTGCACAAGGTGAGAAGGTTCTAGACTAAGCATTCCTCTAGACTCACCACTTCCCTTCTTTAATGCAATGCCATTTAGAATACAGTTTCATACACCATTTCAGCTGGGCCTACCAGTTTGCGTTCAAACGGCATGCTTTGCACTGAAACAAGACTTAGGCTTCCTGAGCGATTTAGGTGATGCCAAAAGAAAAGTAACCGTATTACAGGCAGGATGACCCTCCAGCTGCCCCAACTGATAGCAAATGAGCAATCATTAGTGCTAAAGATAGCAGGAAGCAGGGGGAAGAAAGAATCAAAGCTGAACCAACTTAATAAAAAAAAAATACTTACTTTCCATCTTTAAAATAGGTTTTCAAAGTGTCGCTGAAACTTTTGGAGTATTTTACAAATTCTTTCTTTTGGTGCTCGAGTGCCTGAAAAGATGCATGCGTGAAGAGTCAATCAAAATCTCGCAATGTACCATCCCAGAACATCCTCCCTTAGCAGCTACACACGAGAGACGATGGAGACAAACCAAGGAAACGAGCTTCAAACACCACTGAAGCAGAATTCATCCATTTGAGAAATGAATTACATTTCCATGCACAGATGCTTCTGCAACCTGGTGTACGCATGTAAAAGCGCAACATTCACATAATCATCACAGCGTTTTTCAAATTCTACTAAGCCTTAATGTAGCCGCTGCAAATTAGAAAATCCACCTATTCTAAACAAAGCCATAAAAATCTATCGGCTTCGGGACAGAAGATTGATTTCCATTCTATTTGCTTCTTCATCTGAAAAATTTGTCTCAGCTGGCAGTTATTAGTGTTTAAATGATCTACTGTTCCCACCACCTATGCGTAACGACCGTGGAATCCTTAATATTCATAGTTAATACATTTATATTTCTGACAAGACAGCACTACAGATTAGGAGCACGATTCACATACCCTCCGGTTCTGGTATTGATATTTCTTGAAGACGTTATTTACTGTGTCAAGAAGTTCCTTTATTGCACTGGCAATGTCCCTGTTTGGCAATGGAAAGATAATTGTAACATCTTTTAAAACGAGACACACACTCCAGAATTTTAATCACTTCCAAAGTTATGTCGGACATGTATTTTCCTAAAGGACTGGCTGTTTTTACAGAATGAGTTTTAGATACGGCACAGCAAGACTGAACACTGAGAACTTATTAGATTACAGGATGCTTCGGAGTCCAAAGTAGGCTTAATGCAGTCTTCATATGCAGAGAGATGACACCTACCCAATATTATTATTATTATTTAATTTTTAGACCGCCCTTCTCCAAATAGGTCTCAGGGCGGTTTACAACATAAATAGTTAAAACACAATAAAATCCCCATAAAAACCCCAATTAACATCAACAAATTAACATTAACATCAATATGGATATCTATGTCATGAAGGATCTCTTGCACCTTTTACCATCAAATTCTTCCCTTAGAGAAACCTTGAAAATTATAGAGAGACACACTCACAACTGGTCTTTCACTATGAATAAGAAAAAAATTACCCTTGATTTGATTTGAACTGTTTTGTAAGCACTGATCTCATGAGCTCGCTTGTCCTAAATGCAGTCTCTAGACATTTAAATAAAGGTAAACCACCTGGAAGAAAATGGTCACAGCAAGTATCCTTGGAAGCAATTTGATGTCGGTAGTTTCCTCTCAGGAATAATGGGTACAATTAGTCTAACTTGAAGGGATTTAAGGTCAATTTATAACAAGAAGAAACAACCCTTCACAGGCCGAAAGGTCAAAAGGCAAAGAAGTTAGCGAATGCCACATACTTTGCATGCAACTCTGATGTTTCCCACAATTACGATTAAACCATAAACGCCCTGCCAAGAATCCCTTTCAAGATTAAAGTTACAAGGAAGGCAAGATCCAAACAAGTACATCTATGTAAAATAGGCCTAGCCCAAGAATCATGGAGTGACTGAGCATATTTAGGATGCTTAGGGCTGATCCTGCGTTGAGCAGGGGGTTGGACTAGATGGCCTGTATGGCCCCTTCCAACTCTATGATTCTATGATTCTATATTCGTGTTTTCAACTTTCCAAACAAATGAGGCCTACTTTGATTTTACTGTAATTCATGTTCCATTTCCAGATGGGGCCAATCGAGAAGCCATGTAAATTACTATGATGAATCCAACAACAACACCGATAAAAAGATCAAGATTGTAATTTGATGGATCAGTTTATATTGACAATGCTTGGGAAACCGACTTGCATCTTGGCCACATCTTCCAGATTCAACCATCACAAGGGACCCCCAATAAAGCTTTCAATTACAGCGACAAGAAATGCTCAAGGGAGAGTTCCCCCCAAGCCATTCTGAGTGCAGAGCACAAAGCCAGCTCTGGACGTCTTATGCTGAGAACAATGGAATGCTGCCTACGCTGAAAAGTTATAAATATCAGCTCTGAGCATCTCTGGGCTCTTCACAAGAAGAGCTCTGAATTGCTTTTAAAAGCCAAAAAGTTCATAGTGTCTCAGCGGCGGCACCTTATACGCAACCCGGATGTACCGTTCCTAAGTGAGTAAGGAAACCCTAACTCTTTGGAGGCTTATTATCAAGGCAACCTTCAGTATTAATCTGAACCTTAAAAAGACTGGCTGCCATCCCAGTACAGAATTACACATACTTAAAACCAGTCACTTGCAATAGGTTTACAACTTTGCACAGTGCTGTGGCAAGTGAGATCTTCTACGGATGGAGAGAGGCATAAAAAAAAAAAACGAATTCCCTACTTGGCAACGCTGAAGCCTCAGCACCAGGGTGCTCCAACAACTAATCTCTCAAAATGCTTTCAAGTCAGAAGCCATAAACGGGTGGCTGAAGACCTGCAGGTCTAGACATCACAGGATACACCTCAGAGACAGTGACAAAGCTCCAAAGAAGGTACGAATGCAGAACGACAGACACTACTCCTGCCATCAGGGCTTCTTGAGGCACTGCCAAAAGCAAGCCTACGCCATTACAACTTCAGAGAAAAACCTGACTGTGCACGTAGTTACTACCGACAAGCAGAATTAGTCATTTGGCATTGTGGACAGTGTCATGATTTAGGAGAGTTGCAGAGAGGTTGTAAAATTTGAGCTCCTAAGACCAAGGCCTCATTCCATACCCAAGAATTATTAACAGAATTCTTTATTATTCCCTTACTTGCAACAGAAGGATCCAAGATCCTGACAATCTGGAACACTTTCATGCATCTCACAGCGTGCTAATCACACATTAGAAGGTAACAAGGTGCCTATTTGAACACCTGCTTTGCATTTTCCCAGGACGCTCACTAGCCGTGTTGTGTTATGGATCATTTGCAACAGAACTGAACACACAGCCAAGGTTCTCTCGAGCCCTGAAACTTTGTGCCAGCATCAAGACTGCCATTTGGCCAATGCGAAGATCAACTACCCAATCGCGTTCAATTAAATGGTCAGATACTGGTTGAGTACTTAAAGCTCATTAGACCGAAAAGGCAGAAGCATCCAGGGAAGTACCACACAGAGATTAGTCAAACATACCCCACAAAATGATAAAACCTATCTTTACAGTCCTCTTATTAGAGTAAAGCATGTGCAGTGCGTCCATGTAAATTTGTGCTACCTGTCAATGCTAGGGCATATCTGCTTCATGCTACCTCTAGAAACCCATGTCCTTGTGAAAAGGGATCTGCAATTAGAACAACAGAAGAGTAGGCTTTTGCACCTTATTCTTCTCTACCCTATGAAGTCTCAAAGCTGTTTACAATCAAATTCCCTTCCTCTCCCTACAACAGCCACCTGGTGAGGTAGGTGGAGCTGAGAGAGTTCTAAGAGAACTGTAAATGGCCCAAGGTCATCCAGCTGGCTGCATGTGGAAGTGCAGGGAATCACAGTTGGTTCTCCGGATTACAGACCACCAACTCTTAATCACTATGCCACAAGGGCTTAAACAAGCAGCCAATCATGTGGCTTAACTGGGAGTGGAACATACAGGAGGGATACCTTGCAGAAAATTACAGGACAGGGGACTTCTCCTAAATAAATTGACAGAGTTGGATGGGTCCATACAGGCCATCTAGTCCAACCCCCTACTCATTGCAAGAGTTGGAAGAAAGATCATTTTATTCCTACAATTCTGTGGGGTGGGGTGGAGGGGAATTAGAAGAAGAGTTGGCTCTTATATGCCGTTTTTCTCTACCAGGAGGCATCTCAAAGCAGCTTACATTCGCCTTCCCTTGCCTCTCCCTGCAACAGACACCCTGTGAGGGAGGTGAGGCTGAGAGAGCCTTGATATTACTGCTTGGTCAGAACAGCTTTATCAGTGCTGTGGCGAGCCCAAGATCACCCAGCTGGTTTCATGTGGGGGAGGAGCAGGGAATCAAACCCAGATTAGAAGTCTGCACTCCTAACCAGTACACCAAGGTGGCTCATTGACACAAGGGCATTCTTGACTTCAAACAGCATTAGGCAATATCTGACTGGTCAAGTGATCAGAATCCCCAACAGTAGATGCTGTTTACTTTGATCAGCAGACTGGTTTAAAGCAGAAGCACTTACTTGATTGTCTGAAGAAACCTCACTCTGTCATTGATTTCGTCTGGAATCTTACTGAGGATCTGTTTAAGTGCTCGTGCCTTTTCGTTTAGGTCTTGAAATTCCGTCTCTGGCCTTTCAATCATGTATTCTGATGGAGGAAGAAAAGCACTGGCTTGAAGATTTCAAAAGATAACTAAAAAACTCCCGTCAATTCTAAGCTCTAAGTAAGTTGGGCATCAAAAACTGAGCCATGAACTGATGCCAAGTTCGTACAGGAAATGATTAATATATATGTGAAGCCTGGAAAATTGCGTTCTGACAACTGAATACCTTTGCCTCATAACTTGTATAGCACAAGAAATTATACAGGTGAATAAGAGATACTGGAGAGCTGGTGGGGGCAACGAAGGACATGGATTTTGGGCTCATGTCCAAGCTGTATAATGGATGCTCTCTATGGTCACTGGGTGTAATGCTTTCAGCCTTAATGTTTGAATTAACGTTTGGTCTTTTTTTTTACACAAAGCACACTGGCAAGAAGCTTATCTCCCACCTTTCCCCCTGCCACCACAATATTACACAACCACCATGAAAGGTGAAAAATAAGCATCTAAAACAGGGGTGGTCAAACTGCGGCCCTCCAGATGTCCATGGACATCTGCAGGGCCGCAGTTTGACTACCCCTGATCTAAAACCTAGGTCTTTTATAAACATTCACATAGCTAGTATAACAACAATTGGCATTTGGCTGTCAAGGGTTCACCCTGACTTGCATGAAACAAAGCACTGGCCTCAATCTCTCTGAGTGAACGATTTGGAACCTTGGTTTGGGGATAAAACACCTCCGAGCAATAATCAAGACCATTTACCGAAATTACCTTCTACATCATCAGCTGCCATGCGCAGAAGAGACTCAGTAAAATTAACTTCAACACTTTTTTTCTCCAATATTTTTATGATGATGTCTTGCGTGAGACCTGGATTTTCCTTTTCGGCCTGCATTTAAAAACAACAACAACACACACACACACTTTATTTAGTGCGCAAATGAAAGCAACCTAAGGACAGGCTGTCATTCTGCACTGTGCAGGGGGGGCTGGACCTTTGAGGTCACTTCCAACTCCAAGATTGTATGATCTCAAGACAATGGTTTTAGAAGCCAGCTTTACTTATTATTCAATTTCTAGACCACCCCTTCTCGCTAGTGGACTTGGGGATATAATAAAGAAGAGTTAGTTCTGATATTCCGCTTTACTCTACCAGAAGGAGACTCAAAAAGGTTTACAATCACCTTCCCTTTCCTCTCTCCATAACAGACCCCCTGTGAGGTGGGTGAGGCTGAGAGAGCCCTGATATTACTGCCCGGTCTGAACAGCCTTAGCAGTGCTGTGGTGAACCCAAGGCCACCTAAGAGGCAGGAAGTCAAACCTGACCCGCCAGATCAGAAGTTGGCACTCCTAACCACTACAGCAAGCTGAAATAAAACATAGTAAACTCCAATAAAATTTGATAGCCACCACTATCTTTGCTGGTGATTTTCTGTAGCTATGGTGGTCAATTGTCCCCTGTAGATGGGAAGTCTTATACAGGGAAACATGGAGAGGAAAGCAGCCCACACCGGTTCTAGACCACCCTGGTTTCTACCATGGGCCTACTGGAAGAGGGCTGTTTAACAAACCCTGTGGAACTTTAACAGCTCCATCAGGGTCCAGCTCTCCATTGGCAGCTCATTCACCGAGGCCAGCCAGAGCTTAACAGAATTGGCTCATCAGAATGGCCATTGTATATCACATTTCTCCCCCAAAGGGAAGACGGCAACATTTTTCATCAACAACTTTTGCTCGGAGAGGGATTTCACTCATTCTTCTGGGCCATACTGCATATCAGACAGCATGGTGTTCCCTTTTTCGTGTTCACTGGAATAAAGGGGACAGATTTATACACTTCTTTTAAGCCTCTGTACATTATGAACTGCACAGGATTACAGATACTCAGCTTGTCATCATGAGTTTCACTTATCCTTCAAGATACATGGCAATTATTCTTCCTACAACTAGAACAGTCACATTTCAAGAAGACATAATGCACTTCACAAAGGGTCGAAGGGAGCTGTAAAACCTCAGTTTTCCTACTTCCCATTTCACTCTTACATCTTGCATGTTCTTCCAAGTGCTTTTATAGTATTGATTTCTTTCTCCCAAAAGCTAAAATACACGAAGCACCAACGTAACAGGGAGCGTTAAAGCCAACCACATCAAGACAGGCTGTACTTCAGAGGGAGGATTAAGATCCATGTTATTCTTTGTTGTTGTTGTTATGTGCGAAGTCGTGTCCGACCCATCGCGACCCCATGGACAATGATCCTCCAGGCCTTCCTGTCCTCTACCATTCCCTGGAGTCCATTTAAGTTTGCACCTACTGCTTCAGTGACTCCATCCAGCCACCTCATTCTCTGTCGTCCCCTTCTTCTTTTGCCCTCGATCGCTCCCAGCATTAGGCTCTTCTCCAGGGAGTCCTTCCTTCTCATGAGGTGGCCAAAATATTTGAGTTTCATCTTCAGGATCTGGCCTTCTAAAGAGCAGTCAGGGCTGATCTCCTCTAGGACTGACCGGTTTGTTCGCCTTGCAGTCCAAGGGACTCGCAAGAGTCTTCTCCAGCACCAGAGTTCAAAAGCCTCAATTCTTTGACGCTCGGCCTTCCTTATGGTCCAACTTTCGCAGCCATACATTGCGACTGGGAAGACCATAGCCTTGACTAAACGCACTTTTGTTGGCAGGGTGATGTCTCTGCTTTTTAGGATGCTGTCTAGATTTGCCATAGCTTTCCTCCCCAGGAGCAAGCGTCTTTTAATTTCTTTGCTGCAGTCCCCATCTGCAGTGATCTTGGAGCCCAGGAAAATAAAATCTGTCACTATCTCCATTTCTTCCCCTTCTATTTGCCAGGAATTGAGAGGGCCGGATGCCATGATCTTTGTTTTCTTGATGTTGAGTTTCAAGCCAACTTTTGCACTCTCCTCCTTCACCCGCATCAACAGGCTCTTTAGTTCCTCTTCACTTTCTGCCATTAGAGTGGTATCATCTGCATATCTGAGGTTGTTGATATTTCTCCCTGCAATCTTGATCCCAATTTGTGACTCCTCTAATCCCGCATTTCTCATGATGTGCTCTGCATACAAGTTAAATAGGCAAGGCGACAGTATACAGCCTTGCCGAACTCCTTTCTCAATTTTGAACCAGTCAGTGATTCCATGTTCAGTTCTCACTGTTGCTTCTTGACCTGCATATAAATTTCTCAAGAGACAAATAAGATGCTCTGGTATTCCCATCTCTTTAAGAACTTGCCACAATTTGTTGTGTTCCACACAATCAAAGGCTTTAGCATAGTCAATGAAGCAGAAGTAGACGTTCTTCTGGTACTCCCTAGCTTTCTCCATGATCCAGCGTATGTTGGCAATTTGATCTCTAGTTCCTCTGCCTCTTCGAAATCCTGCCTGTACTTCTGGAAGTTCTCGGTCCACATATTGCTGGAGCCTAGCTTGTAGGATTTTGAGCATAACTTTGCTAGCATGAGAAATTAGTGCAATGGTGCGGTAGTTTGAACATTCTTTGGCATTGCCCTTCTTTGGGATTGGAATGTAAACTGACCTTTTCCAATCCTGTGGCCATTGTTGAGTTTTCCAAATTTGCTGGCATATTGAGTGTAGCACTTTTACTGCATCGTCCTTTAAGATTTTGAATAGTTCAACTGGAATGCTGTCACCACCACTAGCTTTATTGTTACTCAGACTTCCTAAGGCCCATTTGACTTCACATTCCAGGATGTCTGGCTCCAGGTCAGTAACTACCCCATTGTGGTCATCAGGGATGTTAAGCTCGCTCTTGTATAGTTCTTCTGTATAATTTTGCCACCTTTGTTTAATCTCTTCTGCTTCTGTGAGGTCCCTACCATTTTGGTCCCTTATCATACCCATCTTTGCATGAAACGTTCTCTTCATATCTCCAATTTTCTTGAAAAGATCTCTGGTCCTCCCGATTCTATTGTTTTCTTCTATTTGTTTGCACTGTTCATTTAAGAAGGCATTCTTATCTCTTCTAGCTTTTCTCTGGAATTCTGCATTCAGTTGGGTGTATCTTTCTCTTTCTCCCTTGCCTTTCACTTCCCTTCTCTCCTTAGCTATTTGTAAAGCTTCCTCAGACAGCCATTTTGATTTCTTGCATTTCTTTTTCTTTGGGATGGTTTTAGTTGCTACCTCTTGTACAATGTTGCGAACCTCCGTCCATAGTTCTTCAGGCACTCTGTCTATCAGATCTAATTCCTTAAATCTATTTATCACCTCCACTGTGTATTCGTCGGGGATATGATTTAGTTCATACCTGAGTGGCCTAGTGCTTTTCCCTACTTTCTTCAATTTAAGCCTAAATTTTGCAACAAGAAGCTCATGATCTGAACCACAATCAGCTCCTGGTCTTGTTTTTATTGACTGGATAGAACTTTTCCATCTTTGGCTGCAGAGCACATAGTCAATCTGATTTCTGTGTTGACCGTCTGGTGATGTCCATGTGTAGAGTCGTCTCTTGGGTTGCTGGAAAAGAGTGTTTGCTATGACCATTGTATTCTCTTGACAAAATTCTACCAGCCTGTGCCCTGCTTCATTTTGTACTCCAAGGCCAAACTTGCCTGTTATCCCGGTTATCTTTTGGCTTCCTACTTTAGCATTCCAATCCCCCATGATGATAAGCACATCATTTTTGGGCGTTGCTTCTAGAAGGTGTTGTAGGGCTTCATAGAACTGATCAACTTCATCCTCTTCAGCAGCAGTGGTTGGGGCGTAGACCTGGATCACTGTGATGTTGAATGGTTTGCCTTGGATTCGAACTGAGATCATTCTGTCATTTTGGGGATTGTATCCCAAGACTGCTTTTCCTACTCTCTTATTGATTATGAAGGCTACTCCATTTCTTCTGCGAGATTCTTGTCCACAGTAGTATACCTGATGGTCATCTGAATTAAATTCACCCATTCCTGTCCATTTTAGTTCACTGATTCCTAAAATGTCGATGTTCAGTCTTGTCATTTCTTGTTTAACCACGTCCAGCTTGCCTTGATTCATGGATCTGACGTTCCAGGTTCCTATGGAATAAAAATCTTTACAGCATCGGACTGTCTTTTCGCCACCAGTTACTTCCACAACTGAGCGTCCTTTCGGCTTTGGCCCAGCCGCTTCATTCATTCTGGCGCTACTCGTACTAGCCGTCTGCTCATCCCCAGTAGCATATTGGACACCTTCCGACCTGAGGGGCTCATCTTCCAGCGTCATATCGTTATGCCTATTGGAACTGTCCATAGAGTTTTCATGGCAAAGATACTGGAGTGGTTTGCCATTTCCTTCTCCAGTGGATCACCTTTTGTCAGAGCTCTCAGCTATGACCTGTCCGTCTTGGGTGGCCCTGCACGGTATAGCTCATAGCTTCACTGAACTACGCAAGCCCCCTTGCCACAACAAGGCAGCGATCCTTGAAGGGGGATGTTATTCTATATGTACCTATTTAATTTTTATCCAATCCCAAACCGGGAAATTTTCCTCTTTAGGTCACATCCTTGTTTCTCATCACAGTTAAAGTTAAAGGTAAAGGTATCCCCTGTGCAAGCACCGGGTCATGTCTGACCCTTGGGGTGACACCCTCTAGCATTTTCATGGCAGACTCAATACGGGGTGGATTGCCAGTGCCTTCCCCAGTCATTACCATTTAACCCCCAGCAAGCTGGGTACTCATTTTACCGACCTCGGAAGGATGGAAGGCTGAGTCAACCTTGAGCCAGCAGCTGGGATGGAACTCCCAGCCTCATGGGCAGAGCTTCAAACAGCATATCTGCTGCTTTACCACTCTGCGCCACAAGTTAGAAGGTCTTAATTGGTGAATTAGACTAAAATTTCACACTAGGCAGGAGGTCCTGCACCAACAAAGGCCAATGATGCAACTCCAGAAGCTTAGCCACGGAAGGAGGATCAATATGTAGTCTCTTATCCTGGATTCAGGGGGAGGAAAGGTGATCCAAGAAAGTGAGGCCTCTCTTGACAAGGGGCTCCACCATCTTCCATAAGCCTATTGGCATCACTTACTGACAAATTGGCCTGAAGCCTTTACGGTCAGCATACTTGAAAAATCCTTGCTTTTCTTTTTTCAACAACATGAAACAATATTTTTTTCTAGACAGCCAATTCTGTAACTTAATTGTTCTTTATGAACCTCAATCCAGACTTCAAGATGATTAGCTCAAAAGCATTCAGCATATCTTGACTCCCCCCCCCCCCCTTACAACAGTGCTCTCCAATACAGAAGAGATCCATTCCCTGGATCACTGCAAATGGCAAGCTCCATGGACATGGGCTGGTAGAGCCTCTGCTACCACTCACTAGCAAAAGTAGAAGAAGAAGAGTTGGTTCTTATATGCCGCTTTTCCCTACCTGAAGGAGGCTCAAAGCGGCTTACAGTCACCTTCTCATTCCTCTCCCCACAATAGACACCCTGTGGGGTGGGTGAGGCTGAGAGCGCCCTGATATCACTGCCCGGTCAGAACAGTTTTATCAGTGCCATGGTGAGCCCAAGGTCACCCAGCTGGTTGCATGTGGGGGAGCGAAGAATCGAACCTGGCATGCCAGATTAGAAGTCCGCACTCTTAACCACTACACCAAACTGGCTCTCAGTACAGTTTCCCACAAAATGTAGCTATGTAATCATTCTGCTGCTGGCATAACGGGTGTAAACACCAGCTGGAGACCGCCTCCTATGGCTGGACCTCAAGTAAGTGAAACTATGAACCACCAATGGCAAGGGCCTATTTGTAATGCATGAAAAGCTGATGTCAACCCTCAATATTTCCCCTCCCTGCCTCAAGATCAACACACTGTCATTTTATTCGACAGTTCCTCATACCTTTCTCTTGAAGTCATTCTTTTTAACCCTCCTAACTCATCCAAGTCCTTCCTGTCCAATTTACCAACATCCTTTCTGAGGCATGGTATTTTTAAAACCAATCCTGCAATTGCCAAACAAGTCAGTAATTTGATCCTGGAAGCCAAAGCCCTCTAGAAACCACAGCAAAGCTACCAATCAAAATAAAAGAAAGAATATCTTGGCTGAAACGACCTATGATAGCATACTATGATGACCTATGGTATACTACGAAACGACCTATGATGGTAGAATCATAGGAATACTCTCTTCTGTGTAACGTCGCAAATGCAGCGACTTTTTATCCAGAAGCAAAAGAAAGTCTACCTCCACAAGCTGACAAAATGTGCACCAGATTTATGCTAAGCACAAGGGTTGTGCAATATATAGTGGTGAAGGACACAGGTAAGAAACAAAAGGAAAGAGCAATGCAAACTTCTGAAATATATAAGATTAGGATGGACCCTAAGTCAGTGGGGCAGTACTCATGGAGTCAACCCTTCACATTGCAGCTTCCTGTGTCCTCTGAACTCATGCCTTTGGGAGCTGATGGAGATCTAGGAACAGCACAGAGGGCAAATTGGGGGATCCAGGAGGAAATCGGTGAAAACCCCATCCCCCCCCTACACTGGCAGCATGGAAAACATGGTTGGGTTGAAACATGTAAATTTGACAACAGCTACTGCTGTCATTTTCTTTACACCCAAGAAGCAACTGGCCTAGAAAGAAACAACAGCGACACATCTTACCCCCCTTTCAGCCAAAGAAGGAAAGAGTTGTGAGGGAAAATGACAGCTGCATCTTTCGTCTCTTAAGAGGAGTAAACTCTGCTAGGCCCAAAGCAAATCTCTCCATTTTGGGAGAGAGGGCATGGCTCAATGGAAGAGCATTTACTTTGCATGCAGAAGGTTCCAGGTTCAATCCCTGCATCTACAAGTTTAGAGGATCAAGCAGCTTGAGCCAGCTTGGTGTAGTGGTTGAGAGCAGCAGTTTCTAAATTTGGTGAGCTGGGTTTGATTCCCCAATCCTCCACATGCAGCCAGGGGGGTGACCTTGGCCTAGTCACAGTCTCAATAGAGCTGTTCTCATACAGCAGTCCTCTCTCAGTTCCACCTACTTCACAGTTGTGAGGAGAGGACGTGAAGGCAATTGTAACCCGCTTTGAGAATCCTTTGGGCAGTGAAAAGCAGGGTATAAAACCAACTCTTCTTCAACGGGTGATGTGAAAGACCTTCGGCTGAGACCCTGGAGTGCTGCCGCCAGTCTGCCCAGACAGAACTGATTCTGAAAAGACTGATGGTCTGATTCAATCTAAAGCGGGGTAGTCAACCTGTGGTCCTCCAGATGTCCATGGACTACAATTTCCATGAGCCTACAATGGGAATTGTAGTCCATGGACATCTGGAGGACCACAGGTTGACTACCCCTGGTATAAAGCACTTTCATGTGTTCATCTTTGAGAAAGGGGACTTTTGTACTATTCCACTTGCCTCTTCAGCTTACAAATGCACACAAACAATGGGGTTACTACCACCATCACTTCATCAGCTGGATTTGAAGGTGACAGAGGGGCCTAGGATAGTCCTGCACACCATTTCTGGGCTGGATGACTAAAGAACTACAGAGAAGACACTAGAAGGAGGCAAGTACATGGGCAGCAAAGCTGGGATATCTCATCAAGGTTGGGAAACCGCATCAGACTTCTTCATGCCCACGTGAACATATGTAATATAGTTTTTGTGCTCAAGTGGCATTTAATATACGAAGCTGCCTTATAGTTCAGCAGACGGCTTTGTTGAACATCATCTGCTCTAACTGGCAGAGGTTCTCCAAGCTTTCAGGGGGAAAAAAAGTCTTCTTCAGTCATTTTACGAATATACTTTTAATAGCTAGGGATTTTGCCTGGGACTTTATGCATGCACAGTATGTGCTCTACCACTGAGCTCTGGCCCCATGGTAAATGGTTTTCTGCTAGTCTCAATAAGTTGTTTGCTAATTAGAGCAGGAACGGTATTTAGAGTCTCTAGGGAAGAGGGAAGGAGAAAAAGATGTGACTGATTCAGAACAGAAAAGCAGGTGAATCCACACAATCATTTAATCTGATCTTTACATTTTAATGTTGTGTGAGCATCAAGTAGAGACAATTTTCATTATTCTTACCTTAATAAACGCTGCTCTCAACGTCTGAGCTGCAGATAAATTTACTCGTTCTAGCTGCAATATAAAAAACAGTTACACTAAATCAAAGGATGCAATCACTTATTTTTTCTGAGGCTAAAAAACCATGTGCGGTCAATTCATGAGCACTTCTGGGGAAAAAATAATCATGTCCTGAATTTTCCACATGCCCAAATGGCTCCATGAACTATCCCAAGACCTTAAACTTATTGACCATCACATTCTGTTGGAATGTAACATACTAAGTGCCAACAAAGAGTGGCCCTCACAACAGGACCTGCTTTGTCCCACACAAGTATGATAAAGTGACAGTGCTATCCTTCAGATGGAAGAAAGACAAAAAAGTGGAAAATGTTAGATAAAATAATGGCTACTAGAATATAGTTCTATATTTTGTACTTCTGAACAGACTGTCAGATTATCAAGATGGTTATACATGCAAAGGAACCTTTTCACACTTATGTAATTTACCATTTGTAATGTTAATTTACCATTTGTATAAGGCTTTCTGGGAAGATTACCAAAGACAGGCTGTTCCCCTCTAGACTGACATTAATCAAATCCAAGTCCTGGGTTCCCATATTGCCATTTGGATTTCACAACATTCAGCTGAGGTCACTGCTGTCAACCTATAGTGACCACAGCCACACAACACAAGGAATTCTCCCTTCTTATCCTATGGCTGACTTAAACTGGGACACTAATTTAAAACCTACCAGCTTTACATTTTGGAAACTTGCTGAATGCTGGAAGCATCTTGCAAGCCTGTCTTTTCTGAAAGCAGAGTCAGAATCAAGGAAGAAACTGGGGCAAACAAATAGCTAAAGGTTTTAGATGTTACTTCCAGGGAAGAAAAAGCTAAAAGATAGAACTCATTAGGGCTTGAAGGCCGAGGATGAAAACTTAAGCATATCAGCATAAATAATGCATGTCGGGGTATTATTTGACATTTTGAAGGCAACCTCGTGTTTCCCAGCCATTATCGTGCGGAAAAATAAACTAGGAAGGCATGTTACCTCATTAAAGACAGGATACATAATGGCATAGAGGGGCATGGAAACCATAGAAGTGGTCTCTGCTTCATTCTTCATCTCTTCCATTGTCATCCTCATTCACAGAGCCACTCTCGAGGGGAAAAGGCTACCGAAGCAAAGGACTCCTCATTCACTGAAGGGCTTCTTTTTCCTCCTTGTGCCACAGAGTTTAGAGCACTTAAAAATATAGAAACCTGAAAGGTAAAAGAGGAGTCTCCATTAAACCCAGTCCCTGTTTCAGAAAACACTGTCAATATTTTAAGGCGTTAAATTCAGAACTGCCTCCACTCCCCTTTAATCAGATCCGCTGGCTGATAATTTGTATGTAATTAAGGCAGTCCTTGAACATTCATTCCCAGTTCTTGTTCATTCTTCTTCTTTGTAAAGAGCTATGGAACGTGAGAAATGGTGCCTTTAAAATGCTAAAGGTCAAAACTATTTTTACACTTAGCACAGGAATTATTCACCAGTGCTAGTTAACTTAGTCATTCATCTACAGTTTCTCTCTTGGAATGTCAAATGGCAACAAATATGCGACACAAAAATATGAAATTTTGCTTTTCAATCTCGTACAGTGGAATTCTTTGAGAAAACTGGAATTGCGGTAAAATACAGAGCGATACAAACTTCTGTACCCAGAGTTGTTTTAAAACCAACACTTGTCTAATGTTCTGTTTCCACACAGGGTGTGCCAGCAAATGCTGGCTCAACAGCTCACACAGCTCAAGTAACTGAATCTGGCTAGAGAGGTTCTCCACCCTGTCCAACCCATTAAGGTTTTTTTTTAATTTAAAGGTGACTTGAATTTCTAGTATTCACATGAAACAAATCAGCCATTTATTTTTATATAGCCTATGAAAAACTGGAGAGCGTGCCATTCATTATTTTTGGTCCCAGGTGGAATTGGTATTTAAATTCACACACTAGTGCCTAACACACATTTCAAATATTTTTTCCAGCCTCCTGAGAAACCTGCAGAAGGAACAGTAATTTGGAAGATACTTTATGTACCTTCCCATTAAACACATAATGGCAGCTTACAGATCCTCATCTGGTGGGTCAGGGCACAAAAAAGGCCACACCCAAACCTAAAGCAGATCATTCAGGGCTTTTTGAGTGGCAAGCACCCTTGGAATTTTGAGATGGGGTGGTAAGCTGGCACAAGACTCAAAGCCAAATACGACACCTTCCAATCACATTGAACACATGAAACTGCTTTATTCAAAATCTGGCCCTTGGTCTGTCAAGGTTAGTTGAAATCTCTGCTCTCGTTAGAAGCATAGTCCAGCCACTAGGGATATCAGTAAGCCTGAAAAAGGGGGGGGGGGGGGAGAGAAGGTGGGCCTCTGCTGCTGAATACCTTCATGCAACAGCCCAGGTCACTGGACTCTGGAACGCAGCTCCCTTTGCTTAGTGGGAAAAGCTCATGGCAACAGCAGGCCAGGCTTGAAGGAGGAATGAAGTTACACACCACCTAATGAAAGCCCAGGTACCAATCCTCCTGATTAACCAGTGGTTGTTATGCAGTCATGGAAAACACACTAGAGGGCAGCCAACAAAAAATCCTGGCTTATAACAGCCCTGCCCACTTTCTGGACCACTCAGCAGAGGAGCTAGAGGCAGGTGCATACATGGCCTGGGGAAGCATGTTTCAGGGTTCTTCTTTCTGACGATGGAATATGAGTCAAGTATGTTCCCCAAGCAGCATTATACTCTGCAAATACCAACTTGCTTGTAATCCTTGGCCCTAGAGAGATCGGGCTGGCCTTGATCAGAGTCAGGGACTTTTCAGGCCTCACTCCTCCTGGTGGAACAAATTGCCAATAGAAATCCAGGCTCTGATCAAGTTATCCAAGTAGCACAGGGCCTGTAAAACGGCACTCTGCCACCAGGCCTGTGGTTGAGGCCAGGTCGATTATAAACAACTAGAGGCAGCCCTCCTCTCCCTACCCTTTCCCCGTTTTGGGGTTCCCCTCATTCCAGGGATATCTAGTGAGAAACAGAAAACTTCTGATTAGACATGGTGAAAGTAGAAACGACAAACCCCCCAAATGTTTTACAGTGTTTTATTGTGTTTTTAATGGAACGGTTTTAATATGTAAATTCATGTCATAAATTCCCACGAGCCCACAATTAGGGGGGAGGGGGAAGTCTGGAAATGAGACTATAAACAAATACACAAGTATATAAATACACAAGTCAAGGATCTAGGAAAGCCAGGTTCACACTCCCTCTCTGTTATGGTAGCCTGATGGGTCAAGGTGGAGAATACTCTAAGCTGCCGAGGGGGGGGGGGATAGGGTTAAAAACAAAACAGAACCCAAAACAGCAAGAAAATGAAGCAGCAAAAAGGGTGAGAAATTAGGAGAAAAACAATGAGAAACAATGCATTAAAATTGCAATCAAATCTGGTGATTTAAGACTAACTGACAGTTCTAGGTCTATCAAGAGACCACTATGCAGATTACTGTTCTGGCAAACCTCTATGAGGATTTAGTTGGCATTTACAGATTTAGCTAGCATTGTTCAAACTTTGCAATATTCAGCAGCTTTAATGTCCTCAGCGCAGAAACCTGATTTTGAGAATCATTTTCTGTCCCGAACCTCTAGAACAGAGGTAGTCAAACTGTGGCCCTCCAGATGTCTATGGACTACAATTCCCATGAGCCCCTGCCAGCATTTGTAGTCTATGGGAATTGTAGTCCATGGACATCTGGAGGGCCACAGTTACCTCTGCTCTAGTATATCATGTCTTCTGAAACCTAACATTCATGAGCAGACCTAAGCACTACATTAGAATTAACACACACACACACAGACACCCATCTCTTACTGCCAAATCCTAAATATAACTGCCGATTAGGTTAAGCCCACAAGTCCTCAGTTTAGGAAGTATAATTACTTTAAGTGTCTGGGGGCGGAAACAACAACATGTAGCCCTTTCCGCTTGTCTCCTGAGTCAACTCAGCGGGAGAAGTAGTAGTATTGTCCTCCCCAGTCCAGAGAGAGACCAGCACCTTCCCAGATAAAAGGCTTCACACATCAGCAAGTCTCTTGCAAATCCTGGGAACAGTCCTTCAAAGTTTTACCATTCGCCACAGAATCCAGGAACAGTCCTTGAATCTGAGGTCCAAATCACAATGCTTGAGATTGTTCTGCTTTGTATTTCTGCTTTATATTTCAGCAAAACCTTCAAAAGCATCCTCACATGGGTACATGCACATTATCTGTTCTTTCCCCGTTACTTTGCTTCAGTCAGCGCTTTGATCTTGCCTCTCTACCATTTCCCCCAATGTGCAAGACCATCTCTGTTGTTCATATAGAGGGAAAGGGAGACACGGGGAATTTCCTCAGGCATTACCCACTTATATCTAGGCAGCTAGGACTCAAGACCTCATTTCAGAAAGAGGCTATCCTGAAGAGCAGGGAAGACAGAAGACAAAACAAGAAGCACAAAGCAATCCCTCGATCCTTATCCTTGCTGTATAAAATTTTGGGTGCCACACTGCAGACAGCTAACTGGAAACCACCCATGGAGCTTTGTTCATTTCCTCCTTGATAGCCAAACCACCAACTCCTACAAGTTCAGTTAAGTTAGTTGTATTCAGAGCAGAAAACATGCATAGCCTGCTCGACACCCAATATCCAGAGAGATGGCAGAAACAAAGTAACTTTAATGGTGGCAAACCTCCTATGTGAAAAGAGCTTTTTATCCATTCTGAAGCATCCTAAGGGTTTACCTGGAATTATTTTTGCTCCTGTATTTTTCAGTCTAATTCCTATAAACAACAGGAGAAAGAAGAACCCACACCTGCTTGATCATGTTTCCCAAATACTTCAGCTATCTCACTTTTCAGGGGATAGGAGGGAAAACATCTCTGCTCCTCTGCAAATCCAAGAGATGCTTTACTCAGGTCATCGACTGCTCCTGCAATGCATGAACACGGAGGAACCATGAAAAATCATTACCTTGCCGACCCAAGCTTGAACGAGCAAGCACACTTCATTTACTGAGGAAGATGCAATTCTGAGGAGGTCTGTAGTGAGATACAAAACTACACCTCCTTAAGGCAAATAACGCAGAGGAACCATCTGTTACAAACTGGAAGCTGCTTACAGAAAGAACTCAAGAGGTCACAACAACAAGAACAGCTGAAAACTTCAAGCCATTCAAAAGGTATGTGGCAGGGTTTCCACAGGTGCACTAGGTCAGTGGTCTCTTCAAATCTTTTGTGGGACTTACTGAGAAGTTTCATTGCAAGGCAGTTTTGTCCAACGCTACCGGTCTTCTCCTGCAATGCACAACAGTAGGGCCATGGGCTATAGCAAGACAAACTGACAGAGGAAATACTTCCAGAGGGGCAAAGCTTTGAAAGTCCCTTACTTACAGTGGTCCCCAACCCCCGGTCCAGGGACCAGTACCAGACCGTAGATGACAGTCGGTACCGGGCCGTGGCTCCTCCTCGTCCTCCTCCCCGGCTACTGCCTCGGGGGCTGCCCTGTCACTTTGCTGCTGGCTCTGCGGCAGCTGCCATGGCTGGGGCTCTCCCTCGGCATGGCACTGCGCAGCTGCTGCTAGCAGCACCGCCGGCGGGAAAGCAAGCAGAGCGGGGGCTCAGGAGGTGACGGTGACATCCCTCAGCAAAAGACTACCCCCCTGGGGCTCAGTAAAATTGTCAAGCATTGACCGGTCCCCAGTGATAAAAAGGTTGGGGACCACTGATATATGCTTAAGTGTAAAGACAAGTTCTAGCTAGTTAAACTAAAGTCACAGCCAGCCCAAAGAGGATGTCACAAATCTAATATATGAGTCTGTGCCATTCTGTAGCATATAAATACAGATCCTGCTGCCCTGAAGTGGTTTAGACCCTAGTCTAGGGAGCAGGCAGCAGTGTGAAGCTCATGGACCTCTGGAACCCTTGCCCAGAAGCACAGACATTTATCCCTCATACCACATCTTGATTAAGTAAGAAGAAGAGTTGGTTCTTATATGCTGCTTTTCTCTACTAGGAGTCTTAAAGCGGCTTACAATTGCCTTCCCTCTCCTCTACCGATAACAGACACCCTGTAAGGTAGGTGAGGCTGCAAAGTCCCTAAATGTGCAATAAAGTAAAAACAGCTTTGTCCAATAATTGAATACGATGTCTGGCTCTCTCCTTCATAGTGAGGGAACAGCCCAGTGATAGCGTTTACTTCTCCTGCCTCTTGGTGGTGGAAAGTGCCGTCTGTGGGGTTTTCAAGGCAAGAGATGTTCAAAGGTGGTTTGCCATTGCCTGCCTCCACATCCCAACCTTGGTGCTCCTTTGAGATCTCCCATCCAAACACAAGCCCAGGCTGACCCTGCTTCGCTTCAGAGATCTGACAAGATCAGGCTCGCCTGGGCTATTAGGGTTCAGCAACATCAGCAGCCATGCCCACTTGGGAGAGGGAGGAGAGACCAGAGAGGTGGGTGGGCAACCAGCATCATGTGTGACCTTCTGTTTGCCAGGCTGCTTTTAAACAACCTCAAGTGAAATTCTTTCCTACAGAAGAGAGGGTCAGATTTGGGCGATGATGTATGATGATAGTAGTCTAGCTACACTGCAACAAATCCAATGAACACCCTAAAGCTTAAAGGAAGCCACAAGGTAATTAACCTTGACCATTTTTCCAACACATTCAACTCACTGAGCATGCCAACGAGAAAAGCAAATAGAAGCAGGCAGCTGGATGTTTGGCTCAGACACAAGCACACTGTTAAGCCAAGTTGGCACATACAAGTTCTACACTTGGTTTTTGACAGGAGCAATATTCATGCTTATGCCCTGGAAGACTTTGCAGTCTCCAGTGCTGATTTCTGATTAAATGTATAGGAGTTCAAGGCAGCTTTTAAGCTAAAAAGATTGTGTTCTCTTCTGCTTCCAAGGAAGAATGACTGAGTAGTGACTGACAATCTATATCAGGGGTAGTCAAACTGCGGCCCTCCAGATGTCCATGGACTACAATTCCCAGAAGCATTCGCTGGCAGGGGCTTCTGGGAATTGTAGTCCATGGACATCTGGAGGGCCGCAGTTTGACTACCCCTGATCTATATTCACTATCATTCACTTTTCAGAGTATCTTTAAGACCCAATCTAAGCAGCGTTTCAAAAAATATCAACGTCATCAACGTAGCACACAACTATACATATCCTCTATTCTGTAGCAAGGCTGAACAAAAAACACCCCAAACTTTTCCAGGCATATGAAAACAGCAGCATCTATCTTACCTCTCCACTGAGCAAGTTCTTCCAGCCTAAGGAACACTTCCTCCAACTTAAGTGGCTCTTCCTCCAATGGGAAGCCACTGAAGCTGGAGGTGGTTCTTAAGGCTGCAGGAACTTCCTCCAGCCTGATTACCTGCCAATGTCCACAATAATTACAAAACAAGGGTAATAATTTATCCCTATGCACCAGCTTGGAACTCTCAGGTATCTGGAACTTTTTTAGCTCTATATTTGAGGTTTATGGCATGATAAACAGAGGATTAAGCATGAAATACTCTTGTCTGGGGATTCTCTGTTTCACAGCTTATAAAGATGCAACACTTGTAAAAGGGCAGAAAGAAAATTTCACAGGAAGGTTGCCAAGAGTTTAAGTTCAAAATTCACCTTCCTACCTAGAAAGCATGTATACACCATCTCTGGGTCACAGCATGTGAACAGAGCAACTGCCAGGACTTGGCTAAAGCTTTTGTAAATCCCAACCCTTAAGCCTATTTGGCAGGGAGAAGGATAAGAGAGGCAGGAATGTTTTCAGTTCACCAAACGTAACTTAGCATTGTTATAAAAACAATACGGACATTATCACATGACATAAAGATATGGAAATTAGTTAAAAGAACATGTCTTACGAGTACTCACTGCTCGACTGTACAGTCTCTATCAAATGAGACTCCGTTCAACAACACGCTCCAAAATAACTGGTGTCACCAGATGAGAAAGTGTCTCTAATGACACCTTATCCCAATATAAGAGCATGTGTCTCTTGAAACAACCACCCAGGCTTCTAAATAAGGAGTTAAACTACTTTCAGGAAATGCCAGTACAAAAAACTACATCTGAAATAAGAGCACACAGCCAACTATTTAAAAGAAGCCAGTGTAAGTTTTATCGGTCTACAGTAGGAGTTGCCAAACTGGCTCTGTAGAAGTCCGTGAACTACAATTCCCACAGGCCCCTGCCAACACATGCTAGCAGGAACTCATGGGAAATGTGGTCCATGGGCATCTGGAGAGCCAGTTTGGCCACCCCTGCTCTACAGTATAGTAAGGTGACCAGATTGTCCCACTTTTGGAGGGACATCTGGGGACACCTGGCAAATTGTACCTACGTTGAAATTAATATATATATATATATTCTATGCATTCTATCAAACTTTTTGTTGCTCCATATAGACCAAATTTTTAATCAAGAACCCCCCCCCCCCCCGGTCAATGGTGTCCTGCTTTACCAATGTTGAAATCTGGTCACCTTACAGTATAGCCAAGACTTAAAGTTAAGTCTGAGTATAGGAAATTGTTGGATATAAGAACTGTAATTTTCCAAATATAATCCAGACTTATAAAAACAGATAACACAATGCACAGAGGTAAGGATCCAACTAGTTCCATGTCCCAAAAACTAGTTCCATGTATTTCTTGAACTGCAGCCACCATGGCAAATGGAAAGCACATTTCAAAGCCAGGATGTGATATACTATGGATGTCTGTTTTTCAAAATTAAACCAATGTTACGCTTTTGTTTGATTAGGGCAGGTTCTCGATCCCAGCTAGTATATAATTATCTAGCTGAATTATAAAACCATGATTGCCACTTTAGCCCATATCACCTTCTTAGCATTCTTCACAGGGGCAAAGGAAAAAAAAATGTCCCAGGTACCTAAAATAAATGGACTCCGAATATTGCATGTTCGTTTCAAGAAGACAGAAACAATCTTCTAGCTCAGGGAAGAAGAAATGAGGATCTTCATCAACCCCCATTCAGTCTTCTCTATGATTAAACACATACACACACAGAAAGAGAGAGAGGAATCCCGAGTTCAACTAATTTTCAAGACCTCCCAGTTTAGGATGCTTTCTAGGCAAAACAAAGGAAGTTTACATGTCCAAGAACACTTGCAACCACGTGTAGAGGAAGGGAAAAGGGAGAAGTAATATCTAAACAGGGCACAAGGAAAGTCACGGTTACCCACAAAGATAGCACAGCTTGATTTTATGTATTCAGAAGTGTCCTTGTAACAGGTGAAGTAAGCCACGTTTTTGAACATGTGAAAGCAGTTATGGATTAGTTCAATCTTAGGCCTCCTTCCTCTCACACTTGTACAAGCTATCCGCTGATTTCCTCTTCCCACTACAGAACCCTCAAAAGGCCTCCCAAGTTTCCTAAGTTCCACTGGTCCTCACAAACAGGATTAAGGGGACACAACAGGAATGAGTGGGAAATACCCACTCCTTGAGCACAACTGAACATGTGGCGCAGTTTCCAACCCTAAGGTACTTTGCCCAAGCTCTACACAGAACTAAACAAAAGCCCTTACGATAGTCCAAAAGAAGAAAGGCAGGTCTTCTATTTTTGTGTATGTTATGGACACACCCTTCTCCTGCTGGTGTACACAATTGCCTCTCTGCATAACAACTACACACCAACCCCAGAAGCCATCGAACCCTTATAATTAAGTCCATAATACTTAGCATACTTCTGTAGTTATGCTTCATGACCTAGTTTAGCTACTACCTGCTCTTAACGTAGTCCACGTGGAGACTCTTTCTCTCTCTAGATGAAGGATACCTGTTTTCCATCTGCCCCTCTATATGTCCACAGACAAAGATGTTGGCTTAACATTTCACACACACTCCCAATAACTGTGAACACTGTGAACATCTTCCCTTGACTTTTTTTATGGAGTTCACTTTTCAGCCAAGAGGGATGCATTGCCATTTAACTGTGAAGTTCATCTTATCAAGAAGACTAAAGAGTGACTCATAGGGCTTTAACACCAAGGGGCAGATACTGCCAAAGTGAATCAGAACACAAGTCAGTCTCCTTCATCTGACAGTGACCAATGACAGAATGTGGTACAGGAAACAGACTGTAGTAGAATCCCCCCTTTTCTTAGTAGGGATGCTATCAGCTTAAAAAGCTAGTATGGTGCAAAAAGACAGCATGCTGAACAGGAAATTAAAAGGCTACAGCTGAAATTGTAGTGCTTTTCTCTCGTTCTGCCCTTATCTGTAACAGAAAAACAGTCATGCCTAGGTAAAACTCCTACAAACAGAAACAGGAATTGATAGTGTAGATGCCAACCCCAACAGACTGTTTCATCTTTATGTCAGATCTTATCAACTTGGCTAACTGGAAAGTGATTTAAACACGAAGCAGGAGCTCAGCACAAGGGCTGGATGGCATTTGGCTTGAGGGAAAAGTTGGTCTTGACTGCTAAGGTGTGAGAAATCCCTTGTCCCAAAGCAGCTTACAATCGCCTTCCTTTCCTCTCCTCACAACAAGCATACCGTGGGGCAGGTGGGGCTAAAAGAATTCTCACAGAACTGCTGTGAGAACAGATCTAGCAGGACTAGTACAACGTCACCCCATTGGCTGCACGTGGAGGAGTGGGGAATCCAGCTCTCCAGGTTAGAAGCCGTTGCTCTTCACCACCTACACCAAGCTGACTCCGTTTCTCCACTCAGCTATTTACAAATACTCCTCGTGCCAAATATAAAATAAATTTTACCAAAGACTAGAGTATGGGGTTTCTTTGAAGTTTCACCAAGTTAGATAAGCTTTAACAGTGGTAAAAGTCTGCTTTTCAGGCGTCTGTTGGCCTGACATAAGCATGGGTAAAGCTTACACTTACCTACTGCTTCAACACTTTTCAAAATAGCATTAAATGCACAGCCTCATCTTTGTATCACCTAGTCACTGGGAGGCCACATAGTAGTTACTCAAGGTTTAGAAATAGGCAAATGACTTGATGGTACTGAGCACACACACAAGGCTAAACTCTTTGTTTTTTTTTAAGTTACTCTAACTTTTGCTCCATAAAACAACCCAAAAACATCTGTCAATATTTCACTTCTCTCTTTACCCATCACTCATTTCAAAATAATTCTGACAGGAAATAATAGCAACCCATTTATGCCATCACGGAATGATTCCACAGAGAGGCCAAAGGTTTTTATCATAGACAAGAATAACCTTATCTTTTTTTTTGGGGGGGGGAGGGGGTTTCACACACACATGCAGGCACAACTAATTTGTTGTGGAAGATCCAGCCATGTCTCCCTTAAGGGTAGCATTTATATTCTAAGACTTTGTACTTTCCCCATGCATAAACAAAATATCTCGACAGTACAGAAGTGTGCAATTCTTCCATCAATTAGTGCATCCACTTGGGTCTGTTGGATAGGATCTGGAAGCACAAAATCTCAGGGTCTATTTCTTCATACCATAGTGTTTTTGTGTAGCTTCATGATTTATTTACTTTTTACTAAGAAGCTGATGAACACCACTAAAATTAATTCCACTCTCAATAATTTCAGGGACCTTCACTTGTGGTGCTTAGTGCACTTGAGTAGGATCTGAGACATCCCAGTTAAAATCCCCACTATGCCAAGTGTGCTGGGTATCCGTGGGCCAGTCATACACACTTTATCCAACCTATCTCTAAGGACTGGTGAGGATAAAACACAGCAGAATGATGTAAGGCACTTTGGCTTCCCATTGTGGAGAGGGATGGAATATAAATGAAATCAATAAGCAGAATAAAGTGCTTTTCTGAAAAACAACTTTTTGCAAGGCCTGAAACTCATATCTCTTACTAAACAATGGAATGATTGGGTAAAAACCATTCACTTATTTAGCTGCAGCAAAAAAAAAATATGAAGGAGAATCCCCTTTGATCAGGCATCTTGACTAATGCCAGTGGTACTCTAAGAAATAAACCAAAAAGTTGGAGTACTGTCCATAAAGGTCAGTCACTAGAAATAATCTCAAATAATAGATTACTTAGCACTCCATCTTTATTTCTTGTTAACATAATTCCCTAATGTCTGATGAAATGAGGTCTGACTCATGAAAACATATCTGTTCCACTTAATACTTCTGGTAAGGCCTTGGAGGAGGAATGTGTCTCATGGCTTAAGTGCCACACAGTGTTTAAGAGCCACTCAGGGCGGCTGTCCCACCATGAGTGCCTCCTCCTCCAACCAGCCTGTCTGTCCATCAGCCAGCTAATTGTCTTCTGTCCCTCACCCCTGACCACCCCCTCCTCCTTCCACTTCCCTCTGAGGCTTGGAGGCTGCAGATCCCTGCTGCATAAGAGCTGCCCCTGGTGGTGAGTTCCATAACACCTACCTGCAGCCTTTCCAGGTCTGCAGAGTTCTTCCACACACACCCCAATCTACAACCCATTGTATTCATTAATGCAACATGTTTGGTCTCTACTGCTGGAATAAATGTTGTTTGTCTTTAAGGTGCCATTGGGCCTTAATGCTTTATTTTTTGTGTTACAGTTCATGTGAATGTTGAAAGCCACGAGTCTCATTTTCTGTCTTTCCATCAAACTGCAAGAACATATCTGTAAGAATGAATACACCACGACATCAAAAGTTTGATTAAAAAACAACACAGAGAAACACAGACCCCTGATTTGTTTGGGGGAGGGGAATGCTTCCTCCTGGCCTTTCACTTCACCTCATTACTTGGGATGCATCATCTGCACACAAAAAACAAACAATGTCAAGAATCGTGTCCTACACCTAGACTATTCAGCAGGAACTTCACTCATGCCTGTATCAAGGATACTGTCAACTGGTCACAGAGACTGGCTAGTATGACCGACTGTTCATCTGCTGACAAGCTATTTTCCATACTTAGCAATACGTCTCCTGTATCAATGGAAATTCAAGATCACACACCAAAATTACTTTTTGTGAAAATGTGCTATAGATTTAGGTCACCTGAGCTGTTCAGCACATTTGCATGATAAGAAAGAAATGAAAGAGAAACTTCTTCCTCTTCACTTGTCAGGGACACTGAAGTCTACATCTTTTCTTCTCAAAGTCTTAAAATATCTTATTAAGGCACTATTGAGACTCATCAACAGAATTTTACTCCTGCTTGGCAGCAGTATCTGCAACCTATCTCAAGTACCCAAAACAGCCATTCTCAACTTTTTTTATCACTGAGAAACCCCTGAAACATTCTTCAGGCTTCAAGAAATGTCAGAAGTGGGACATCATGCCAAATTTGGTTGGGAAGCACAGCTGTGTACATGCTCACCCGGAGCCCACCCCTTCCCATCCCCTCTAGGACTGTCATTGAGCAAGGGTTTCATGAAACCCTGGTTGAGGAAGCCTAACCTAAAATTTAGTCCCTGATTATTAGTTCCATGCAATCCTCTTAACTCCATCTCCCCAATTGCTATGTAGTGCTTCTGGCTCACAATAAGGATACCACATCCAATTCAACAGAAGAATCAATCCGTATTCTTTTTTCTCTTATCCCCATTCTGTTCATCAGTCTCTCTTCCCTCTTTCTGCAGCACTTCCATTTATTTATTTACTAGGGGCCAAACCCATTGCATTCAGGAATACAACACACACTAGATGGGGCAGGTGGGGTGGAAGAACTCTGTGTAGATGGCCATGAGACACACTCCTCCTCCAAGGCCTTGCCAGAAATATAGTATGTGGAACAGATTTCTTATATTTTTATATTCATTTTTATTTATTTACAGGATTATGAGATCCCACAAAAGGGTATCTAAGATAGCAGTGTTGATGTTCTCTTCACCCCACGCTCTCCTAAAATCCATATCTGCGCTTTATTCCTTAATCCACCTCCTCTTCTCCATAAGTACACCTACCGCCCCTCAGTATACCCTCCAAGGCACAGTCTACACAAACAATGGACGAGGCAGCAAAAGACTTCCTGGCCTGCAGGGTGGGAACCACATGAGTGAGCATGTTCCCTTTATTATAAAAATTCCCCATTAATGGAAGCATAGATTCGGGGAGAAAGACTAAAGCTTAGTCACCTCTCTGCCATGCTAGCTTCCTGTGGACAGTGATGCCCTTCAACATTATCCTTTGCAGCCCAGAGGTTATGTATATTAGACTTCTGTGAAGATGAGGCCTGACTCAAGCCTCATCCTTTCCTATACTTTAGGCAGGAGAAATACACCCAATTTACTCCAACCAGGGATATACTTCCTCCACCCAACTGAAATTAAACAGGAGCCCAGTGGCACCTTAAAGACAACATGATGTATTCCCGAATAAGCGCTGAGTCAGAACCTATGCAGGAGCCAGTTTTGTTAGCTGTTAAGGTGCTAATGGACTTCTGTTTAATTCAACTGCAGTCAATCTGTGGTCCTCCAGATGTTCATGGACTACAATCCCCGTGAGCTCCTGCCAGCATCTGCTGGCAGGGGCTCATGAGAATTGTAGTCCACAAACATCTGGAGAACCACAAGTTGACTACCCTTGAACTAGAACATGCAGTTACCCCCACAGCATCTACCCAACCCTCCACCACCTTGCAGTTCTGGTACCCCACCTCCATCTTCCTGCTTTCAAAAGAAAGCTTTTGTGAGGCAGTGTTTTCCTCCAGGGGTTGGACCAGGAGCTGAGATCCCCAGATGCCAGCCCCACACTCCTAACCAATGGAGTAACCTAAGGCCTATCCATTATTTCAACTACAACTGGGATTAGGGTACTGTCAGAGCAAGAAGGGAGAGCACTATATAAGACACCCCAAGTTCCCTGGAGGAACAGCAGGATATATACACATGGAAGAAGAAGAGGTGGTTTTTATACTTCTCACTACACAAAGGTGTCCCAGAGCAGCTTACAATCGCCTTCCCTTCCTCTCCCCACAACAAGTCACCCTGTGAGGTAGGTGGGGCTGAGAGAGCTCTGTCAGAACTATTATGTGAAAACAGCTCTAGTAGGACTGTGACTAGCCCAAGGTCACTCAGCTGGAGAAGCGGGGAACGGCTTGCTAGATCAGAGGCCGCCCCTCTTAACCAAGCTGACTCGATGTCATGTTTACCTAACACCCCCCTACTTATAGCAACAACTTTTATTTTTATAGTCCGCCCTTCCCGGTTGCCTCAGGGCGGGTGACAACCCGGTTAAAACATGCAAACGACGCCCTTCACCCCATTAAGCGACATTAGTACCTAAGCTCAAGTTCACCCTATCCTAAGAAAAGCAGCCTCCCAATTCCCTCCCCTCCTCTCGAAGACGGTCTCCCCTCCCTCCTCCAATGCCCACCGCCGTCCGCCTTCGTCCTCGGCTCGGCCGGCCAGGGGCAGCGGAGGCCCTTCTCCTCAAGGCCACGGAGGGGGGCAACCAGGTCGCCGCGGAGGAGCTGCTGCTGCTGCGGTTGGTGCTGCTGGGCGGCGTCTGCCTGAGTCGCCAGGCCCTTCTCGGGCCCCAGCCCGGCCCTTCCCAGGCGCCGACAGCCCCGTCGGGCCTCTGAGGCGGCGCAGGCCCCGCGGAGCGACTAGGCCCCTGCGCCGCTCCTCTGAGGTGACCCCCGCAGCCGGCCCGGCCCTGCCCCGGGCGACCCTGCCGCGCCGTGCCTTACCTTCCCCCTCCCGGCCCACCCGCCCCTGGAAGCCTGCGGGGCTCCCGAGCGGGCTGCTCCGCCGTCGCCGCTGCCGGAAGTGCCCTCCGGAAAGGAAGCGTCCCGGCCGCCCCCCTCGCCGCCGCTGCCCCCGTCGTTACCACACACCAGGCGTTGTCCGGAACTAGCCGGCGAGCGCGCGGGCCCCTGGGACGGGTAGTTCCGCCGTGCGGGAAAACTACAACCCCCGTCAAGGGTCGCGTGACGGGGAGACGTCAGGCGGGGAGGGGAGGGGAAGGAGGAGGGAAAAGGCCTCGGAGCGGCCAGCCAATCCGCGCGCGGCCTGAATGGACGGGGCGTGGCCATGCCCATAGGAGGAACAGAGGGAGGGGCGGGCGAGGGGGAGAAAGTATTGCGGGCGCCGCGAGACGCCGGAGAAACAATCCTCGAGGCGGTGCGCGTGCCTGGTGCGCCGGCCAAAGGAGCAGCAGCAGCAGCAGCAGCAGCAGCAGCAGCAGCAGCAGCAGCAGCAGCAAAAGCAAAAAAGAGCCCCATCGTGGAGCTAAGTCGGGGTGCCGCCGGTCACACCTGCAGCCGCCGCCGCATCTCCAGCATCCGTCCTCCGCGGGGCTTGGGAGGCAGGTAAGCGCCCCTCGGTGACTTCTGCAGCGGCGCGGCTTCAGCAGCAGCGGCTGCAAAGAGGGACCGGGAGGGGAAGAAGTGGACAGCTCCACGCCCGGTGGCTTTTTATTATTTCTTTTTTCCCCAACGGGTCGTTTTTTCGCTTTCACTCGTGCTAGGCGCCGTTGGCATGCCCTTTGCTTTTTGTAAAGCAAAAAAAGGTGCACACTGTTAGATTTTTTTTTTGAGGGGGTCTTGGATGCCAGATGTTAGGGGGAAAGGAAAGGGAATCACTTCTTAGGTTATTCCCTAGTTTCATTAAAGGGACTTGAACGCATCCCTTTCGACGCTGAGCCTTCGGTATTTCCTCCTCCTGTTGCTTGAGGCAGGGGGACGTTGTTGCATCCTGCACCCACCCCGTACCTCCTTTGATATTCCGAATTGGGTCGGTTTCCCTTAGGGAGGTTTTGATGCAATGCAAGATCACATTCGAGAAAACAGCCCTTTTTCATTGGGGGTGTGGGGGGATCTGGGTTTCCCCTATTTCTGCCCTATGCAACTCACGTGGTAGGACAATGCTGGGGGGGGGGGCTTAAAAGGTGACCAGAACTTTGCAAGCTCTTAAGTGTAAAAAAAAATGCTATTTTGGATTCAATGGGGCATCTCCTTAAAAAAAAAAAAAATTAAAAGCCCAGATGTATTTTTATTGTGTCTTTAAAATCGACAGGTACTTTACAATAGATGTTATTCAGTGCTCTTATAGATGCTCCTGGAGTCCTGGTTTGGCTGGATTTCATGGAATCCCATTGGAGGGAATCGTCTGCTTTGTGGGGCTAGTGGTGTAATGGCTTCTCGTTTTCTTTTGGTTCTTAAGGAAGTGCTTTCTCCAAAATCTCCCCATTACAAAGTTTTAAATTGAATGTCAGCCTCGTAAAGTGATGGCTAAGCCTTTGGGCATTGTCTGGTTCTGTAGAGGCTGAAAGCTTTCCCTTGAATTTGGAACCTGACTCCCAATGAGATGCTGTCCGGTATTTATACGGTTCTGTTATTTCAGGGGGGAAAGAGTCAGGTCTGAACCACCATGGTGAATCATGTTGCAAGCCACGTAAACTGGGGTGGCGCATGGTGTTTCACCGAATACATGCAGCGTAACAGAGGGGGTAACCCTGCACATGTTTTCTGGGGAATAAATCTCAGTTGAATTCACTGGGATTTGCCCCTGAGTCAAGAGGCATAGATTTGTCCACAGGCGGCACAACCCTAAACAGAGTGATCCCCATTTAAGCCCTTTGACTTCCACAGACTTAGAAGGGGTGTAGCTGCTTAGGATTCCACCGATGCTGAGGAAATCAGGTATGTAACCGGTCCTGTAAGTGCACAGAAGTATTCTGAGGAACCGAATGGGCTTAAAACTCCCAGGGAAATGTGCAAAGGTGTCTTCTGTGGATGTTGGGGTTTATCTGATCAGCTCGCCTGTGAATGAATGGCATATCACGCGTCCTTTAGGCACAGATAATAGGGCTGCTTCTACATTTGTGATGTGAACTCTGGAAGTTTGACACTGTCTTTGGGATTGAGAAATCAGAAGCTGTCCTTGTAAAGCAACCCCCCCCCCTTCCCCAGTTCTGTTCTCTTGCATATGAGTGGCACTAAATGGTAGAGCCATTGGTGATAACAAAGGGACACTGTTCAGGGATGCAGGGCTGATGCCTCGGAAGCCCCTGTGCTGAGGGGATGACATTTCAGGTATAGGCAACACTGGCATAATGTGCAACCAACCATCAGTTCTTCACTTGGCTGCCTGGGGGTACGGGGGGGGGGGGAAGCAAGAATGCCACAGATTGGATTGGTCCTCTTATTTTCTTTTTAGAAAAAAAAGCATATCTTTTTAGCATCATCCAGTTTGATATCCTCCTCCCATGTTCTGATCACTAATGATGGAGTCCTAGGAATACTGTACTGTGGTGCGAACCAGTGAATTTGTAGCAATCGCATAATAAAAGGGGATGTGAGCCATTTCAGTTTCCTCAGCTGATTGTATTACATATTTAGGAGCAATATAAAATACCAATGAAAAATGTTGTAGGGAGTTGTCTTTCAACGCCTGGGAAAGGCAGGTGCTAGGACTTTCTCCGATCTGACATTTGACTTAATCTCGGATTTGGTGAAAATAATATCCTCGCCTACGTGACAAGCACAGACTGATGTGGAATAAAAGATCAGCGCTTTCCCTGAATGGAACTGTCCATGCAAGAGGGCAGTCTGCAACCTTGTTTACTTAGGAGTAAATCCCACCTCGTTCAAGGGGGATTGCTCCCTAGCAAATGTGTTTTAGGATGCAGCCAGATCTTAATAGCAGAGGTTTAGCATTGCAGAAAGACATGCTTGTGCATAATTCTACAAACTGCATGCTGCAGTTGATGGGATTGGTTTGGGGTAACTGGTGGCATTTCTTCTGTCCTGAGTACTTGGAACGGCATGACAGGATACTTGAGTGGCGTCAGCGATCCATATGGTTGGCTCTAAGTGAATGAGTCCAGGTGTTGGACAGTTTTAGGACTGGGAAAATTCTCTTGCATTCCCACAGTCGTCTCACTCCATTAATATGGTGTATTTGCCTCCAACTTTTGTTCCATTGGGCAATAAGCTAAGATCATGCAGATAATTGATTTTTTTCCATATGAAAGTGTGCTATACTGAGCGTGCGAAGAGCCTACTGTGGTCAAAAGAAGTAACATCTCAAGCAAGAGTCTCTGCCTGTAAAGCAGCCTATGCCCCCCCCCCATTTTGGTCCAGTCATTCTGCAGTAGCCATAAGAACTGTGTGGGTGTTTTCCCTTCTACTGGTCCTTTGATCAACGCATACAGTAATGCTTGCTCTCTCTGGCACTTCATGCATATGACAGAATAGCCTCTTCCTTACAAAAACTTTTGGTCCATTGAACCAGGGCTGTCACCCTATTAACTGTTGCCCTCACCAGTTAATACTGCTTTAATCAGCTAAACTGTCATGTCTCAGAACAAAATCTACAGTTCTTTTTTCAAAAACCTGTAGGTAATGCAAGGTATATGCAGACTATGTAATCTTAGAAGCACTGGAAGAAGGAGAGGATGGCTCTTCTAAATGGGCACTTTACACCAAGGGGTTTATAAGTAGCTCTACATAGAATAAATCTAAGGAAAGAACACCTTACAAAATCCCAAACCTGTGAAGCTATATGTGAAAATGGCATTAAAACTGAAGGATAAGCTGGGTTTAGTAGCTGCCTCTAGGTTCTGACGCAAGCCATTGAAAGAGCAGTTTTAATTCCTGTTCACAAAGGGGTGTTTCTAAAGACTCCCTTCTTCCAGATCTTTCTCCATTGGAGGATTTAGCAGAAAGGAGCTAGGGTTGCCAGCACCCCTGAAATCTCCAGGAATCTCTTAACCCAGAGTTGGCAGCTGCAAAGAAGACGATTGGTTGTTTTTTATGTTGAAGTTTTCACTACCCGAAGGAGTCTCAAAGAGGCTGCTAAGCCCTACCCTTCTTCTCCCCCAAACAGACACCCTGTGAGGTAGGTGGTGCTGAGAGAGCTCAGAGAGAACTGCGACTGGCCCAAGGTCACCCAGCTGGCTTCTATGGAGGAGCAGTGGGGAATCAAATCCAGTTGTCCAAATTAGAGAGCGTTCTTAATCACTACACCATGCTGGCTCTCAAGGAAGTTGTTGGGTCTGACCCAATGAAATGTGCGCTCACTAGACACACTCAAACTAAATATGGAACTTCCAATTGATAACGTAGTTTTAGGGAGTTCCTTAGGAAACATAGAACAGGTACAAGGGTTGTCCTCTACATGTTTTTACCCTGAGGCCTTAAATCAAGGGCAGGTGGAGTCAGTCTTCATCTATTCTTTGTGTTTTTATCCTGTTCTTCCTCCTATGAGTCTATCCTGTTCCTCCTCCTACGAGTTCAAGGTCACTTCAGGTCTTTTGTTTTGTGTTATTCTCAACACCCTTGCAGGGTAGGCTGGCTAACAGGAGGTGATTGCCTCACGCTCACCCGATGAGTTTCACAAATTTGATCTGGAGTTTCACTCCAAATGGACTCAGACTTTGTTCTATTGCACACAGTGTTACTCTAGCCACTATCCCCTGCTGGTTTATAATCTCAGATTGGGAAAAGAGCAGGTCAAGGACAGAGCCAGGACCAAATCTGGCTCATTGGGAATTGAGCATGAAGGGGTTTGGCAGGTCAGAATCAAGCTAGGGCAGAACATGGAACACAGCTAGATTTTTGGAAGAACCCAGTAGATGGGTGGAATCTGGTTGATTGGTTTTCCCACAGCATTTATCCCATAATTTTTTTAAAATCATTTTGCCCTGCCTTTTTCCCCAATGGGAGATGGCTTCCCCCCCCCTTCCCTCTCCTCCATTTGATCAGCTCAACAGCCCTGTGTGATGGGTTAAGCTAAAAGAGTGTGAGTAGCCCAAGGTCACTCCACAAGCAGCACAAATGGAGCAAATCTTCCAGATCCTAGGCCATTTCTGCAATGGGAACTTCACTGGCATGAAGTTCCCAAATCTGGTGTGGACAAGATGCACCGGGGCCAAATGGTTCTCTGTGCGGGAGCAGGAAGAGGTGGAGCAACCTGCCCGGACTCAAACTCCAGCCTGCAGCCCGTTGCGAAGCTTCCAGTGCAGAAATGGTCCTAGTCCAATAAGATGCAGTTTTCATTATTTGGAATCATAAAAAATAATGGAAACTTGACAACTGTATGCATATATTAGCACACACCCATGAAGTTGCCAACTGCCAAGTCAGACCATTGATCTCCTAAGGTCTGTATGACCTGTTCAGACTGGCGGGGGCTCCTTGGAATCTCAGATGGGGGTGTTTCACCTCGCCTGCTGTGTGGTTTAACCCTCTGTGTGCAAAGCCACCACTCTGCAACCGGGCTGTCCTCTTTCCCCAGATGTATCATGGTAAACTCAAAAACATTCCCAGTGGAGCATAGATGTAGTGAAAGAAAGCGAGGGAGAGGATCTTTTAACTGGAGATGCTGCAGACTGAACTGGGGACTTTCTGCGTGCAAAGCTCTCCCCCTTGAGGCTTACCTGGTGACTTCCTCTCTTTTAAACACCCAGTCCAAGTGTGTGTGTGTGTGTGTGTGTGTAGTGGGATTCTTTAGCCAGTTGTTTCCCTAAGGGGTATTGTCTTTTTTTTTCCAGCTGTTTTATGGTCCGCTTCTGACATGAGGTTTATTTTATGGACTTTTTCCCCCAGACTGTTCAGTGTTTGCTTTATGGGTTTTCTTTTAATACCCCTGGCTTGATTTGTAATGGCTTATTTTTCGTTCTGGTAATGTATGTCTTTAATGATTTTATGGTTCCTGTTTGTACTCATGAGCCACCTCGGGCTCTGGAGAGGCAGCAGATACATTCCAGGGGGAAATGAAATAGATTTTGCTACACTAGTCCGGACCCATTCGCTTCTTGCCAAAGGAAATGCAGTTGAGATGCCCCCTTCTCTTATTACCCCTTTTACCAAGAAGATTATTCAGCAGTGTTTGGTTGCTCATTCTTTTGAAAAGGAAAAAAAATGCTCTTTTGGGGAATGAGAAGTATTGGTCTAATGTGAGCACCTGCCTCTGAAAGCCCAGAATTAAGATTTTTAAAATGTGGCTTGATTTGGGGGACATGACAAAAGTGCCGTCAGCCGCCATGTCCTCCTCCCATGTGCAGCTTTTCTGCAGACTTTTGCTGGAATGAAATGGAGACAACTGCCACTGTTTTGTCGCTCTAACGGTACGACTAGTTGAATAAAGTGAAGCTGTATACTTAGCACAATTGAAATAACTGGCTCAGATAAATGAAGCATGAGGGCTAGCGAATTGCCCCCTCTCATTATCCCTAGGGGGTTATCGACTTGTTGCACCCTTTCCCCAAGCACCTCGGAGTGCATGTTTTTCTCTACCTGAAAGAAGTCTCAAAGTGGCTTACAGTCGCCTTCCCCTTCCTCTCCCCACAACAGACACCCTGTGAGGTGAGTGAGCAGATCAGCAGATCGCAACATATAAAAATAATAAACCAATTTTACAAACCCTACCACCTCCCATGGGGAAGGCACTGGCAAACCACCCCGTATTGAGTCTGCCATGAAAACGCTAGAGGGCGTCACCCCAAGGGTCAGACATGACTCGGTGCTTGCACAGGGGATACCTTTACCTTTACCTTTACCACCTCCCTTAACCCCTCTCGCCATCCCCAGCATATCCCCCCTCCCTCGGCCACCCACAACCCAGCCTTGTGCCTGGGAAGATGGAATATGGCATTTCAGAGGAGGGCCCAGATCTTCCTCTTCATCCAGCCTGGCCTCAACCTGGTTCAGAGTGGCAAAGATGAATTTCTGTCTCATTTTGGAGGCTGATGCTCCTGTTGCGTTTGTTGCTCTTATCCTCCTATGTGATGCAAAAAAAAAAAATATGGGTAAATTGTCTGGAATGGGGAAGTGCTCAGCATGAGGGCATGGGAAGCAGTACAAGAGTGAGGGCTCCCAGATTTGTTTGCACAAGGGAGAAGCAAAGGAAGGATTTTCAAGTGGGAGCCCTTCCACCAATCAGTGAAACAACAACATCTGTTGGGCCCCCAGAAGATCTGACCGATCTGTAGGGTTATGGTTGAAATGTTAATAGTTAAACAATGGAAAATTAAATATTCACCGATGTTATCATTGATTGATGCAGTTATTGAATTCATATTGTGTGTCTTCTTGGTTTTCAATTTCCCCTGTGAGCTGCCCTGAGCCACAAGAGTATAAAAATGTATAAAGGGTATAAAAATGGAAGAAATAATTTTCTTAAAAATGAAGTGTGTGTATGGGGGGTGTGTGCATCTACTATGCTGCAGTGTGTATGTTCCCTTCTGCCACTTTTTTTCTTTAAAAATTTATGAGGACACGTTAGTGACTGATCATGCAGGGAGTATAGAACCTGAATTCCTCTAATTCAGTGGTTCTCAACCTATCTAATGCCATAACCCTTTAATCCAGTTCCTCATGTTGTGGTGACCCCCAACCATAAAATTATGCAACTGTTCTTTCACAGAAATTAAACCGAAACTGACCAGTGGCATGAAGATCCATTCTTCATTATTGTATGTAAATTGTTTTTTCCCCAGGTTTTCTCAGTTCAGTTCTGCCTCTTGTCCCACCATATAGCAAGTTATGAGGCACTGGGATACCAATAGGGCGAATTTAAATATACAGAGTAGACTTCTATGGAGTCTTGCAAAATAATCTCTCAACAGTGAGTAAGGCTGTTGTGCGGATGGCGCCCCTCCTGGCCAAGCTGCTTGCCCTGCCACGACCCCTGTGAAAGGGTTGTTCGAACCCCAAAAGGGTCCCGATCCTCAGGTTGAGAACCACTGCTCTAAGAGGCCGTCTGTGCATACATAAAAGCAGGATAATCAAATTCTGGCTTATACGCCCCTTCACCTGGCAAACGGAACATGTATTTTAAACAATCTCTTCATGTAACAATTTTCCTGTATGCCAAGCACTGTCCTCTCAGTGGTGTGTTTGCGTTTTGACTACAGTTTATTTTATTACAAGCAGGCGATTCATAGGGGGGAAGCGAAGAGGAAGAGATTGGCACAAAGAAATTCCCATCGTGCCATGTCCTATCTTGGCAGATGTCAGCCACAGTTACTGGCAAACCGTCAGGGGCTAAAACTGCCAGACCTCAGCCACACAGGCCAGAAAACCCATAACTGCCAGCTGACTCCAGTCATGAAAGCCATTGACAATTTGCATGGGGGAGCATTTTTCAAAAAATGGCCATTGCTCACCTGCCCCTGGAAGTGGTGCATTCCGGACTGGGTCTCAGGACAGGTCCACATGTTAGCAAGACAGGGCCCCAGGAAGCCACTATTTGACCTGTTCTGGAAAGGTAATATATACTAGAGGCGTTCATGTAAAGTTCCCTATCAGGACCAATAGTAATTCTCTAGGGGAAATTTCGAGTCTGGGAAACTGGCTTTGGGGGGCAACTTGGGCTTTTTCTTGCATAGTATCCAGTGAGGGCCTGAGGATTAAGTTCTCAGAGGGGAGTTCCTGTTGCCTATCTAAAAAAAAAATCCCATTAGGTGACTGTCATGTGATCAGTCCCAAGGCTCAGTCTACTTGGACAGTAGCTGCAGATATGAATCACATTTACCTCTCTGTACACTTGAGGATGTGATTGTGGTAGCCCATAGCTCACTGCAGATTCTTCTAGCGAGAAGGTAAGCTGGGAGAAGTGGTAGGAGGAGCAGAAGCTGTTAAAATGGGGGTGGGTCATGACGACTGGTAAAGCGTATGTTTCACATGTACCGGAGGCTCCCTGGCTCAATTGTTGGAATCTCCAGGTAGTAGTGAGCCTCTTGTGGCGCAGAGTGGTAAGGCAGCCATCTGAAAGCTTTGCCCATGAGGCTGGGAGTTCAATCCCAGCAGCCGGCTCAAGGTTGACTCAGCCTTCCATCCTTCCGAGGTCGGTAAAATGAGTACCCAGCTTGCTGGGGGGTAAACGGTAATGACTGGGGAAGGCACTGGCAAACCACCCCGTATTGAGTCTGCCATGAAAACGCTGGAGGGCGTCACCCCAAGGGTCAGACATGACTCGGTGCTTGCACAGGGGATACCTTTACCTTTACCAGGTAGTTGGTCTTACAGGCAAGTCACTGTTCCCACTGAGACCCTGGAGCACACTGCCAATCTTTGTAGAAAACATAGAGCTACGTAGACTGAGTCAGTGGCATAAGGCCACTTGAGATGTCCAAGTGCTAACTGCTGCAGGTACCTGGAGCCTCAGTGGTGTAATCTGAGACTTAGTAGATTGGGGGAATGCTTCCAGCCCTACAACACTGAGCAAAGTTGTTGTTGTGAGTCAGGCTCAAATTGGAAAGCCCACTGCTTTCTTCTTTCTCCGCATCCAGAAGGCCTGGAAGGTAGAAACAAACCCACATTCTCTAGCCATTACAGAGGAGTTTGGGGGTTGTCTAACTCCTGTAATACTGTGGGACCGAACTGGTTTGCATTCTGTCTTTCGCGAGTGTCCCGGAGAGGTGAGTTTTATTTAAGCTACAAAAGTGATTAATGCAACTGTGAATCTTCAACATCTAATGCTGGGATCTGTGCCCAACAAATTGTCTTGCTAGGGAGGGATGGTGGAACCTGGCTGTGGGCCACTGGATGAGTTGTGTTGATGATCATTATAATTTATGTTAATGTTACTTAGTCTGTTGGTTCTTAATATTCCTATATAGGTTTTAGATGCATTGGATATCCTTTGTGGACTATTCAGTTTCCTCCTGCATAACTATCAAATGTCATCTGGCATGTAGTGAGAGTATATACAGTCTAGCAGTCTCTTTTGACATTCATTTTCTGGGCAGAAGGGATTGATGCTATCTGTTCTCCCTCTTGGTGTCTTTCCAGAGAGCAGACACCGTGCCTAACTAGAGCTAATATATTTTAATATTTAATTTAATTGGTTCAGTAAATCTGTTCCTCTGGAATACTTTCTCTCCCTCCACATTAAAGTAGGGTTTAAAACATGTAGTCGCTATGTACTTCACACAGTGATTCGGGATGTGTTCAAACTGTTGTTCTTTTTGAGAATTCCCCCCCTCCACACACACACACACACACAAACACACACATTCTGGCTCACAACAATCCTAGCTTTGTAGCATCTTCAGAACACATGTATTCTTACAAAAGAAGAGCCCTGGTAGATAAAATCAGTCATCCATGGCTGTTGGGTGTTGATAAACCTATCTACCATGAATCTGGCTAATCCCTTTTTAAAGCTGTCTGGGCCTGTGGCCGTCACTACATCCTCAGGGGTCCCCAGTTCTGAATACCCACTCCAGCAGCTTCCACCATCCATTCCAAACTTATGTACTACATTTCTTCCCAAAGCTGCTTTTATCAGTCTCTCCCCTTCATTTTATCTTCGCAACAACCCTGAGGAAAGGTAGACAAAGAGATGGTGACCCGGGAAACACAATGGCTCGGTAATAGGGCATCTGCTTGCCATGCAGAAGGTCCCGGATTTCCCCAGGGGAAAAGGGAGTGGCCAAAAAGGTATAATGGTTATAAAAGGGCCATGTTTCCTCATACAAAGTCAGAGATAGAGATGAAGTCAGGCCTCAGAGAGGGAGTGGACTTGCAGACAAAACTGGAAGTTTGCAAGAGAATACCTGTGTAAGACGGTAAGGAACTAGGCAAGGCCCTAATAAGGTAATATTCAACCATGACCTCATATAAAGGATTTGACCAGACATGAAGCTGCATTTGAGGAGTTCTTTGGTTTCCACCTTCGGGACTCAAGGTGAGAAACTACCATCAGGTGGGGCCCTGTTGGAACTTCTCACATTTGATATCCACTATATGGATGGTGGATACCCATTAATTAAGTTCTCTTCTCTCCCTGGGAACCCACTATGATAGATGTGAGTCAACCCAGCTTTTATGGCATAAGTGAAAAAGGCATGTCCTTATTGTGAATGGCAGGTTTACATCCATGTATAGGCATAGAGTGCATTGCTCAGAACTTGGAGGAAAGCTGGGCTAAAATGCCCCAAATACATACTAAATAAACTTGTAGGTTCTGTTAAATGTACACAGGTCTTGTTTTTAGTCTAGTTTATCCCATTCCCCCATTTAAAATAAAATCATTGGCCTGGGAGTGATTTTGTAGGAATGGCTTAATATAAGATATATATAAAGAAGATACGCTAACCTCCAGGGCTAGAGCTGGTAAACCAGACAAGGAAAAGGCCTCCTTATTAAATACAATAGCAGTTGGCTGTGATCCTTTTATTATCAGTTAACCTGAGAACACAAGAATTCCGAAGAGGTTAGAGAAATTTAATTAAAAGCGGACTCGAAACAATTCCACTTAGTGGTACATAGGCACCAGTATCCCTGGGAAAGAATTTAAGTTGTAATTTCATTGATGGATGAAAGGTCATAAATATAGGGGTTTTAATTGGATTGTCAGGACGAAGAGGAATAAGAAGTCCTGTGTAATACACTGATATTGGGGTGTATTTGGGAGAAAGTTGGGAAAGTTTCAAGGAAATAACACTATGAATATGTATATGTATAAATACTGACCGCGTTTTGGATTTCGGGGGTTTTCTGTTTGGGGATTTTCTGACAGATGGCTCTCTTCCACTGCTGTCTCTAGAACAAAGATATGCCCATATGACCTCATTGTGAATTGCCATGAGCCGATTGTTCGGGAGTGATGGTCAATAAATACAAGCATAAATAAATAAATAAAATCATAGAGCTGCCAATTCAGGGTTGTGAAATTCATTTTTTTGAGGGGTGGAGACTAGGATGGGGAGTGACTTCAGTGAGGTTAAATGCCATAGAATCATCCCCCCAAAAGAGATACTCTCCCCCCCCCCCAAGGAACTGATCTTTGTAGTCCGGTGATCAATTGCATCCCTGGAAGAGCTTCAGCCCTCACCTGGAAACTGGCAACCCAGGCAAAAGCTCCATGCTCTTGTTCCGTAAACTCCAGCAGAGACTGCCCATCCATTACAAGTTGTTTTCCCTCCCTTTCAATTCCTAACTTTTCAAAAGAAAGATAAACGAGGATAACTAATTCTTCTCCAGGTTCCCGATCGCTCATTTGTGTGATGTATTTAGACACGAGAAGTACAACCTTAAATGCAAATCAGGCATAATATAAGACATCCTTTTTCTTTAGCATGACATCTCATTTCATCTCTAGCTGTGACATGACATTCAACATGCACACCCCAAAAAATCTTAGCTTCTCTTTTTTGAGAAAAGCACTATGTTAAGATAGCAATTTTAAAGATATATATTAAAAATTCACTCCTACCCATTCAGGAAACCCCAGGATTTCATGACACCCTGGTTGAGTAAGCCTTTCTTAGCTCATGTTGTGCTAAAAATGTCAACATTGCTATGCTCAGCAGGTTATTTACAGTTGCATGGTGCCCTCTCCTTCCACAGTGGCGTCTGTTTATTATCTCAGCTTCCACTTACTCATCTTTCATGATCACCTTCCTTCCGTCTTCCACAGTGGTCTTGATAAAACTTTAAATGTCTTTGCAGAAGATATTAATTTGTTCCTGAGCTCAGCAGTTGTAATCTTGGAAGAGCACTGGCTACAACCCTAACTACATCTTGCCCTAGAAAGATGGCAGAAAAAGGTACTTAGAGTAGTCTCTGTGTCCCAGGTCCTGTTTGCAACAGACAGGTGATAATTAGGTGGTTTCAACAAGGGATTGCAAAATGATGTTCCTTGAACAATGACGGAGTTATATTTATGCTACTGTTTCTGTTACTGAGTCATAAGTGCCCTATTTTGCTAGAAAGGGCAAAATTAAAGGCATTCCACCTCATATTAGTAAGTCTTTGGTGGCTTCTGCATTTGCAGTGCAATCTTGGACCATTACTGCAGTCTATACCTATGGAAACCACATAAATGCGTGGGCAGTGCCTTCTGCAGTCTACAAAACAAGAACGCATTTGTTATAGTCTTCAGTCTTCTGGTGGGTTCTGAAGCTTTTCCAGAATTGCAACCGATCCCCAGACTACAGACATCAGTTCCTTCAGAGAGAATGGCAGCTTTGTTGGGGAGACTCTGAAATTATACCACACTGAGGTTGGGGAGTCTCTATGGCAGGGGTTCATGGTAATTGTAGTCCATGGACATCTGGATAGCCGCAGTTGGGCTACCCCTGCTGTATGGCATTATACCTCACTGAGGTCCTCCCCAATCTCCCAAGAATTTCCCACCCCAGAGCTGGACTGGAGTAACTGCATGAAATTGCAGGCGTTAATAACAGGAGGGAAGGATATGCAGGAGACATATGTTGAAGCAATCTGTTGGAGATCTTATTTAATTTGGAGGCCTTGCAATCTTCGTAAGCCCAGTATGAGATGATTAGTATTGATGGTCAGGGCAAGCTCTGGGGCAGTACCAACAAGGAATACTAAAGCAGTAATCAAAATGCCACCTGTTTACCCCAATGATAAAAAAGCAGGAAACACAAAAAGTGCAATTGAGCTTAAAAGCTACGAAGATAATGTGTCTGCCCGTAGTCATGTCTCCATGTCATGAGAAGCCCTCTGGGGATAAATCTGCTTTGACATGCATGGGCATAGACCCAGGCTATATTGGCAGATTCCACCTTGCTGTGTAAACCTATAAGAGTACACCCTCCACAGCAACTATTTCCCTCCCCTGGGAAATCTGAAGATCAGTTGCAGTTCTGAGAGATTTCCTACAAAACAGAAGTTTGCCAGATATCCATAGCTGGCACACAGGGGCATTTGGAAGGAGATGATTCTTCAGCTATGTGGAATCCAGGTGATGAAAGGGCTTAAGGGTCAGTAATAGCATCTTGAACTGTGTGTCCTTCAGTCTTGGTTCTCCCCCTGCAAAATGGAATCAATTATTGCCTGATTTCTCAATTTGTCTATACAATTTTATCCCACCCTTTCCCCAAGGTGGTCCAACATGGTCCTTCCTCATTGTATAATTCTGACAATGCTGCGAAATTGGTTAGTATTATCTGGTCCAAACTTTGAGACAGATGGAGGATCTGAACTGTTCTCCTGGTCCTAAACCCAGTACTTAGCCAGCTCTGCGCAATACTGGCTCTGTGAGCTTCTGTAACCATTATGAGGATGGATGTAATCCCCCTGTGATTTCCATGTCACATGGCTACAGGGGCTATATAAGCCAGCTGTTTGGACAGGTTATGCAGTTTCAATTATGTTTGTTTTGGGAACGTACAGGAAGCTGAAATACATTGTCACCCATGAAAAACTTCATTATATTGAGTTTGGTCAGAGCGAGTCCAAGAGAATTAGGTCCCTGTTTTCTGGAAGCAGGCAATTCCAGTCTTGCAACGTAGCAGAAACGCTACAAGACAGACGGAATTGGATAAAATTTGAATTGCTTCATCAGGCTTTGGTAGAACAAAGCTGAAGTCAATTTGCCGAATGAAACTTTTATTTATTTGTTTTAAAAAGGAATTGGTAATCTGAGATGTCCTTTGCCAGTTTGCTTGGGGCAGAACGCTATGTTATCAGGCACTTCTGACCCCCAAGCAGTGTTTTGAAGAGGAGAAAAAAAACACAGAAGAGGGTAGTTTTGGGTCAAACCAGTTAAAATGCGGGGAGATTCTTGAATTGGATCTCCTGGGCCTTTTAGATAGTCTCTTTATGCTAACTGCACATCTCTGATGCCCCATGTAGGAGATTCTTCATATGCTGTTGAATTGTACACACACTCCAGGTCTCGCATATTCCTACGGTACTCAGCTGGATGTGCTTAGAAGAAGCCAAGTCCCACTGGCACGGCCAGCATCTCTGGGATTTGCCTAGGACCCAGCTAGTGGCTGCAGGGGCCCGGGTGTCCCTGGGCACATGCTAGGGTCTTGTAGAAGTTTTATTGCACAAACTGTAGGCAGAAAGACTTGTGCTGGAACTCCAGAATAGCCAATGAAGTTAATTGTTGGCAGGTTGAGGGTAGGGTGCAGATGTGGCCATCACTTTCCCAAGAGGAAGAACACTGGGATAAAATGGGGCTTACTTCTGAGTAAATCTAGTTTTGGCATGCCATCCCTGGATGTGCTGCTTCCTTTAACTTGCAATTAATTTACAGAATGCACAACCTTAAGATACAGTGGTTTAAATTGGACACTCATTCATCTTTATGAGGAATCTGTCTAAAACATCTGCATTTAGATTACCTTATTCAGGGGGAAGATCTTGATTTTATTTATTAATGGCCTCTTATTAATTTGGCTGTTGTCTCGTTCTTCTTCCTGCTGCTTTTATTTTTATTGGTGCTTTTCAGTGCTTTGGCTGCATTTGGTGTATGTTGAGTGGCCTTTAAATGTCTATCAGAACTACAGGCTTTTTTTTTTTTTGGTAAATAAATAAAAGACATGTCGATTGATTAGGTCACCTTTTTCTCAGGTCTACAAAGAGGTGTTAGCTCACTGGAACCTCCATCTTCAGGAGCAGTATATCTCCTGCTAGGGAGAAGCACAGAATGGCCATCAATCCCAGGCCTTGCTTTTGAACTCTGCAGGCATCTCAATAAGTTGCCAATCTCCAGGTGAGTTCTGGGAGGTTCCTGGTATTACAAGTGATGTCTAGACTACTGAGATAAGCTTCCCTGGAGGAAAAAGCTGTTTTGGAGGGTGTATTTTATGGTGACAAACCCTGATGATGTCTCTTACCTCTCCAAACCCCTGCACTCTTCAAATTGCCTGAAATGGATCCTGCAAGAGGAATTATGGGGAATTGTGAATATATAGCAAGAGGCTGGATAACAGCAGGATCTTTTCTACCAGCTTTTACAGCAGTCTTTTGACTGGAGGAGCCCCTGCAATAAATTTTCAGACTTCAGGGACCCCCAGAAGTGATGTCAGCTGGTCACACCTGTCTGCCACACTCCTCTGAAGTGACGCCAGCACTCACACCCTTTGCTCTCCTTTCACCTGCTCTCCCCCCTCCCCGGTCTTTACTACTACTATAGCAGCTCTACTTCATGTAGGCTGGAAAGAAAGGCCGGAGCTGAGAAGACAGCCTAGACCTCTGTACCATGCCATGCCTGACTCCCCACCATTTGATTTTTACACCCACGGCCTACCCATCAAACTTTCTGGACAGAGGTAACCAGTTCCTTATTTTGTGGCCAAGTTTATTAAGGTAGGAGGGGAAAGCTGTGAATGCCCTCTGGAGCTCCCACAGACCCATGACTGGTAAACCCTGGTTTACAGGGTCCTTTTCCCAGGGAGAAACCCTTTTTTAAAAAACAATGACAATTTAGCTTTAAATCAAGGAGATTTCTTTGGGGGAAATATTGGGGTACATTCAAAACTCACACACTAGCAAAAGCATACCAGTTCCCAAGAGAGAAAATGGAGTTCAGAGTATGGCTTGGTAATATTTACCTTTTCCAGAAGGGTTGCATATTTGGGGGGGGGGGGGGAGCCAGCAGCATAACAGTGGAGGGTGGCATCTGGAGCCTGTGAGCAGTCCAGCTGGACTTGATTACAGCACACCAAAATGGGGCTGAAAAGGCTATTTTTATAGCTGAAATGTGGCCTCTTAGCCACTTATTGTAGCATAATGTCACCAGAGGTTTCCCAATCTGTGACAAGTATTGATCCCAGGAAGAGACAATACCCGCTTGCATATGCTGATAGACCTCAGGCATTTGGACAAAGAAGGAGTAATTGCTTATCTTGATGGCCCATTAATATATATGTGTGTGGGCGGGGGATACATGACACATGTCTTGTGACTCCCTGGCCTGCTCGTTCCAGCATGTTCCACCTTGCTTGGTTCAGATGCCATTTTCTGAACACAGAGATGCCAGCTCAATATTAACTTTTTAAATATTTATGGGTCTATGAGGGATGTCTCTGTGAGCCAATGTAGGTTGTCTTTCTAGCCATTGAAAGGAACGTCTGTCACACTGCTATCACTCCAAGCATTTCCCTATCTGAATTTGGCAACCCTGCATGTTACTATCGATCATCCTTTTTCAACTGTTTAACCATGGAGGAGCCTCTAGAATAATTTTCCATGCTTTGAGGAGCCCCGGAAGTGATGTCAGCTGGCCACACCTCCCTGTCAACCTCCCTGGAAGTGACATCAACACTCGGATTAACAGGCAGGCTTGAGGAAGAGTGGGGGAGAGAGACAGGAGGCTGTTTAAGGCGGGAGTAGGTGTGCAGGCTCCGCCCTCTCCCAGGCACAGAAACCACGAGAGAACTCACACATGCTCAGGGAGGAGGAACAGTGGAAGTGGCCAGTTCTCTAGCTTGTGGCTGAGTCCATTAAGGCAGGAGGGGGAAGGCTGTGCCCCCTGGTTGGGAATCCCTGTTCTAGATGAACTTTCAGTCTGAACTAGCAAGGTAATTGCTATCTGTAGACTTGCCCCGGACTGAGCTTGAGGTCCGAGGCAGGATCGTAATCCTGTACCATAATCATAGAATCATAGAGTTGGAAGGGGCCATACAGGCCATCTAGTCCAACCCCCTGCTCAACGCAGGATCAGCCCTAAGCATCCTAAAGCATCCAAGAAAAGTGTGTATCCAACCTTTGCTTGAAGACTGCCAGTGAGGGGGAGCTCACCACCTCCTTAGGCAGCCTATTCCACTGCTGAACTACTCTGACTGTGAAATTTTTTTTCCTGATATCTAGCCTATATCGTTGTACTTGAAGTTTAAACCCATTACTGCGTGTCCTGATAATCAGCCAATGTGCAGCTAGATCCCGACTGCCAGATCCAGTCAGTTTAAACTGAACCTGACCAATTGCACGCACTGGCTGAAGGCCTGTTATCGTAGAATCATAGAGTTGGAAGGGACCTCCTGGGTCATCTAGTCCAACCCCCTGCACTATGCAAGACACTCACAACCTTATCGCTCATCCCCTGAATTATGTTATATATAAAAGTTGGGTTTGTTGGAAGGGTTCTCTGTACTAGCATGTTGGGGTCACAATAAAGAGCTGAAATGAACCCCCAGTGTCCTGGTCCCTGAGCCCACGGATTTAACTAATATATGTTCTTCCGAAGGATTCTACCCTCCCCCCCCCCCCCACCACCACCAAAAAGAAAAACAAAGTTGACCATCTTAATTCTTCTTTTGTGTTTTGTCAGGTGGAAACATATTTTATTATTTAAGTTTCAGTGATTGTCCCCAAACTGGTGCAAAATATAATTAATTGAGACATAGTACGTTTCCCCCTCCCCCTCCTTAAAGTCAAAGTAGAACATTCAGCTGGTCTGAGCTGCATGAATAATCCATCACTGTGAATCATTAACTTGCAAGACAGGCTACAGTAATTGATGTCTTTATGCACGCCATAGAAGCATTCCGGGGGAAATAATTTATTTCCCTCGCTGGCAAATGTTTTAATTCATTTATTTATTTGATCAGGCTCCACGTGCTGAAAAGCATTGTGCCGGAACCTGTGAATCAGACCAGCTTAAGGTTAAACGCTTCAATGGGATGATATATCTTCAGAAATAGAATTAGCACCAGCTTCCCTTTAGAATAACTGAAGATGCTGAAGACAGGAGAAAGAAAGGTATTGCTCTCTGAAGTTGGGCAAAACTGTGATTCTGCATATGTACAATGTGCATTTTCCTCTTTGGGAACATCAAGCCTTTCGCACTATAGAGGATTGTACAACATAGTGCTGGTACCATTGATGCTCAAGCTGAGGCCGCTTACAGACGATTTAATATTTATATCGGCCTAGTGGTTCCCAGAGAACTGCTTTTCTCGGTGCTCAACAGCGCTATCCCTGCAGCTGGTGTCACATGGTATTGCAGCTACCTTCTCAGCAAGGTTGAGATAATGCAGGAGGCCATTATGGTTCCATCTGGCCCTATGAAACTGGTAGTAATTCCCTGGCTCTTCAGCTTGAATTCAGCCAAGAGGATTGTGTCAACTGGAAGAAAATGAACTAGCAGGAGATTGTGTCTATGGGAATTTACCCACAACATGATGTAAAGCTTACCTAATTGGCTTTATTGGACTTTTTGCACATTAAATTTAATCTCCAATATTATCATTGTATGTCAAAAAGTTCTTAAAAGCTTGGACAGTCTTCTGTAGCTGGTCCCAATAAAAAGTATTAATGCAGATTCTGTTTTTTGGAAATCATCAGTCTTCTGGGTGGGGAGAGGGAGCCGAGGCTTTCATGGCCCGCTATCGGGACGCAGCCCGGGGGTTGGGAATCACTAACCTAGAAGAATGAACAACCTTAGGGAGTTGGTGGTTTGATATATACTTGTCACAGAAAATTTCTTAGCTGCCTTTCTCCAGTTCAGAACCTGGAAATTCTTCTTCTTCTTTAGGCCTGTCAATAAGGTTATATGTAGATCTGTTGCATGTATTGATGACTATCCAGACTCTCTCCCCACATCCGATGTTCTTATTTCCAGTGGGATCATAAATCTTGGAATTTATTAGGTAGACAATCCTACTCTGAGTGCTCATTGAAAGAATCTGCACAACGCTCAACCAAGGTTTTGTGAATGCTGTTGTGATGCAATCCTCAACACACTTATAACATGCTGAGGCTATTGATTTTTATTCTGTGAACCACCATGGGTTCATAGGGAAAGCAGTGGTATACAAATTGAATAAATAAATATGCCAGTTTGGTGTAGTGGTTAGGAGTGCGGACTTCTAATCTGGCATGCTGGGTTCAATTCTACTCCCCCACATGCAGCCAGCTGGGTGACCTTGGGCTCGCCAAGGCACTGATAAAGCTCTTCTGATGGAGGAGTGATATCAGGGCTCCCTCAGCCTCACCCATCTCACAGGGTGCCTGTTATGGGGAGAGGAAAGGGAAGGCAATTGTAAGCCACTTCGAGATTCCTTTGGGTAGAGAAAAGCAGCATATAAGAACCAACTCTTCTTCTAAATAAATAGTGAACATGAACTTGGAAATGGGTAACTCTGCTTAGGTTCCACTACACATGTGCATTGTCAGTGTATAGAAACCCCAAACATGTTACCTTTATATTAAATTGTATTTATTAATTTGATGTATTGGCCTCCCCTCTCTGACAGCAGTCTCGGGGCAAGTAACAACATTAAAACCCATCCATAAAGGATGTAAACCATTAGCAATTAACTGTTAAAATTTTTAAAACCCCGTTCCCATTTAAAAGAATGCTCCGGCACTTTCCCCGTGGGGTCACTATAATCCTGAATTGGTTTTATATCCAGGTTCAGATAGGAGGAGGTAGAGAGGAGGGGGACCATTCTGACATCTCTATGTGCTAGCAGTGGCCTCAGCTGTAATAATAGCTGCTTTATTAGCCTTCTCTCCGGCTGCCTTCCTAAAGGGACGAAGAAGAGACACAGACAGACCAAGCCACTAAGAACGGACTTACAACCAGGGTCATTAATATTGTCTCGTTTAATATTTTAACTGTTGGTTTTATTATTTTAACGACTGTGTATATATAAATGTTGTGAACCTCCCTGTACAAGCCCTGCTAAGCTTCTAAGAGCTGATGAGATCATAATAACTTGAACTATCCAGGTCAGGCCCATCGAATAATAAAATAATAATTACTCTAAAACAGATGGGTAATCATGTAGCTCTGCAGCAGCAGAATAAAAGAGAGCTCCAGCGGACCTTAAAGGCTAACAAAATTTATTTCAGCACACATTTTTCTGAGTCAGAATTTATTACACGCATGAGATGTACATTTGAGAGGCCAGTTTATATGCCCAGCATAAATGGAGTGGCAGTGTTTTTAAAAGTTCAAAAGAACATCCAGTCCATACACTAATCAGTTGTGATCACACCCAATCTTGTATGAACCAGCTGCTTACTCTTTGAGCCAGGTCTTGTTTTGAACCATTTTTCATTTTTGTCGCATTTCTCCATCCCCACCTTTCTCAGATAGGTTCTCAGAATTGTTAAGAATGGCAGATATTGGAGGGACTCACTAGCCGGGCTTAGTGCTTTGCTGTGTGGGCCCAAATGATTCACATATCCCTTTCTCTAGCCCGCTCACTTTGGGCAATAACCACAAATTAAAAGCCTAGCATGTCATTTCTTCTAAAGGCCCCAAGGTTGTGGATTCTTGATGAATGGCTGTTTCCTCCTGACTAGATTTCCCCTTGAAACTGAGAAAGTGACAAGATTTCCCCTTGAATAAAGCATCAGTAGGGCTCCCAAGCTCCCAGAGGACGCAGGGGAGCTTCCGTTGCCACTCAAAGTGGCGCAGGGCACTTTCAAAATCCCAGCAGTGTCAACAGTATGGAAAACCCAGAAGTGGCAGCAAGTACCTCTAGGAATTGCCAGAAACTCTTACCACAGAGTTTCCGGCAATTCCTAGAGCTTCTGGAAAAACCCAGAAGTGACATCATTCTCCCCAACTGTATCCCTGTTCCCAACTCTCCCTCCAGTTGCCAGGCTTAGCCCGATATGGCCTCAGCCATCACTACTCCAAGTGATTTTCCTGGTCCAGCCAACACTTTAACATACACAACCAATAGTTATTGGTGGGTTGGGCAGGGAATGGGTGTAGTTTCCTGGGGCCTTGGCCTAGAAAAACTGGAATAGATCCACTCTGCTCAGCAATATTTGAAGCCTTTCCTCTAGCTCGAACGACTCTCGGGTTGGAGGACTAGCCACTTCAATGCACGGAAGGCTTTGCTGAGTGGCTGGATCCACCCCCTCTTGTCCTTAAGTCCTGGTAGCTGAGAGGGATAAAGGAGAAAGATTCTGCCTCCTTCATGAAGCGCATCCCAAAAACCAAAGGCCCAGGCTCGAAAAGGATTGCAAACCCTTGATCCTCCTGTCTGAAATGACTCTGAGAAGGTGAATTTGGAAACCTTTTACTCCCTCCACTCAATAATTCTAAATATCCAAATAGCGTAGAAGGCCAGCCATCTGCATTTGAGAGCTCTTATAATGACTGACAAGCAAACTAATTTGCATTGTTGAGAGGATATCATCCATCATGTTGATGAATGGTGGCTGACAGTTTCTCAGGATGCCATTCTGGCTGCCAAATAAATAGATCATAAATGCTTTTGGAGTCTGAAATATTTATCGATGCCTGCTTGCCTGCGCCAAGCTAAGAAAGCAAAATTGAGGAGGGGAGGGAGTGAAGAATGAGAGGAAAGAACCTCCTTTCTCTTGCCAAAATGTCTGTTATTCAAACAATTGTGTTTTGGGGATTAGATCTTGAAAATCTTGTTTGTATTTGCTGTTGGTACATGATTATCATAACGGGTGTCATTAATTTCTGCAGGGATTTTGGTGGTATCTCGATTGGGTGAAAACAAGAACACAGGAGCTGGCAGCCAGGGGAATTTGTATAATGACTGCATGGTTGAGGGTTGCCAGGTCCTTCCTGGTGACCCAGTGGAGGATGAGGGGGACTTGCAAGGAGCAGGAGGGAGACTCAGGATATATACCCAGCGATATGACCACATTTTCACTGTGTCCTAGAAGTGACATCAACATGGCTGGCTAATCTCAAGAGTACTCTGGCATTTGAACAAAATCTCTATGGTAAAAATTACTTCTACCATAGAGTTTTGACCAAAATGCTAGAGTGTCAGCTGGATATCGCCAGCACAATGGTGTCACTTCTGGTATGTTGATGATGGCATAGCCTCTGCCTCCCTCTTGCTTCCAGTAAGTCCCCTGGCTGGCCGGCTGGCCAGTAGCAGGACTCAGGGCTTGGGGATCACCCATCTTCAGTGGCTGGCTGGCAACCCTAATATTATAATATTATATTAATTTTTTAATATATTTTCTAAATGTGTTAAACATTTATTGGGGATACGACCACATATGGTCATGTCAACCCCACCGTGGCCAATAATGGGCCTGGGGGGAAGGGTACACAGTTCCCAACCATACTCTGCATCAGGGATCCTCAACCTGTGGTCGACCACAGGTTGAGGATCCCTGCTCTGCACGATTGTACCACTTCTGGGGTTTCTCGAAGTCTGAAGAACGTTTCGGGGGGTTTCTGAACAGTAAAAAAGTTGAGAAAGGCTGCTTTAGAGGTTCAGGTGCTATCTATTCAGACTTCCAAGTGAGATCCACACTGTTTGGAGACTCAGGCAGAAAGGTGGGTCTTTGCCCTTTCCAACTCTCAGGTGGGGCATTGGTACCTGCCTCTGATAGGCTGCCCTCACCACTAGTTTCATTAACTAGTAACATTTTACTAGCAGTAACATTTTACTTGTCCACATTTGCATTGATCTTGCCAATCCACCTTTGAATCTACAAGCAAAGGGACAGTTCCCATTGCAGATCTCCGCCCACATGAGCTTATAGAACCATTAGCAAATCTAGAACCATTAGCAAATCTGCATTTCAAGCTCGCCAGAACCTATCCCTCCAATCAAGAGGTGATAATACATCAAATAGTTGGCAGGTTTTCCCTTTGGGTTGTGAAAACCCTCTTTATCTGGGAAAGTGGATTGGTTCCCATGCTCGGCCAGTCTTTGGGGCTCCATCTCAACCTATCCCTCTTCACAAGTGTCACAGAATATCTGTCATCTGCTTCTCATCCCACAACGTTCACCTTTCCTTTGGGGTTTTAATCTTTCTCCAGTCATAGGATTCTTTCCTCCAATTTAAATTGGTTCCTCTGTGGAAAGGAGAGAAGATCAGAGAAAGACCACTTAAAGGATAGTGGGATCCACCCCATTGCTAGTTCTGGTGTTGCATCAAGCCTTCTAATGTACATGCTAATGGAAAGGGTGAAAGGACCAAGATCTCATAGGAAAGCATAATAGCTCCATCTAAATCAGTGGTCCCCAACCTTTTTATCACCGGGATTGCAGCAGCTGCACAGTGCCATGCTGAGGGGAAGCCTCAGCCATGGCGGCCACTGGAGAGCACCAAAGGTGAGCTGGAGGCAGAGTGGCAGGGCAGCCCCCGAGGCAGCAGCCGGGGAAGAGGATGAGGAGGAGCTGCGGCCTGGTACCGACTGATCCACTGACCTATCCCAGTCCCCAAACCGGGGGTTGGGGACCACTGATCTAAATGATGTATATTATGGGAGTTCTAATGGAGGAGGCACCACTGGTCAATGGAATTGCCAGTTGACATATAACTTGAACATAGTCATATATGCTTAGCTGTGCTATGTTGACTGCAGCTTTAGACGCAAGGACTAGGAACAGTGGGCTCAAATTATGAGAAATATCAGAAAGCATTTTCTGATGGTAAGGCTGCTTATAGATGGAATATGCTCCCTTTGGTGGAAGTTTTTAGGAAGGGATTGGATGTGATTTTTAAATTCCAAGAACTTGACAATTGAGATGTTGGAGGCATTTGAACTTCGGGAATAAATACTTGGGTTATTCACAATTTCCTGTTTTGTGAGATTATAAATCCTGGAGACTGTCCCAGCGCACTTGGACTATTACAAAGCAATTGTCCGTTGTCAGGCTGGCAATCTAAAAAAAGACACAGCGATAAGTAACCAGAGCTGGAAAGATTGCTGTGATACAGAGACGGTATTCTGCTCTTAATCGCAGTTGCAATCAGGGCTAGCATTGTATATGACCCAAGCAGATCTTTTATCTTTTTGCTTTGTAGCACTTCGTTTCTCAGCCGCGGAGGACGTTGCAGGAAACAATGGAAATGGGGCTGCCTGAGAGGGTAGAAATGGCCGGGAAGAGAGGCGGTGAAATCAGCCGCGGAAAAGAGCAATTTCTCCTCTGAACGCCCATGTTGGAGGAGAAAAGAAAAGGATAGCAGTGCTGTTTTTCTTGAAGTGCACCTGTCACAAGGAAAGCTGACCTCAAGGTGTCTGTCAGTGTGATGGGCTTTGACACGCATCCAAATTGCCTTTAAATAACTGAGAGGAAAACATCTACGATGCTCATTGTACTGCACAATCACTTTACAGATCTTTCAACACTAGCAATTTAGCAATTTCCCAATCCTTAGGAATGTATGTGAAGTTGGTGATCTGCCAGGGACGTTTGCTCTGGTCCCAGGCATGATAGGTTTCAGTGCCCTTGTGTTGGTATGGTTTCATGCTCTTTGCTTTAGTTTTTCTTCTTCTTTTAAGCCCTTCCTAAGGGACTTCTGGAGCCTCTTGTGGCGCAGAGTGGTAAGGCAGCAGACATGCAGTCTGCCCATGAGGCTGGGAGTTCAATCCCAGCAGCCGGCTCAAGGTTGACTCAGCCTTCCATCCTTCCGAGGTCGGTAAAATGCATACCCACCTTGTTGCTGGGTGGTAAACGGTAATGACTGGGGAAGGCCCTGGCAAACCACCCCATATTGAGTCTGCCATTAAAACGCTAGAGAGCGTCACCCCAAGGGTCAGACATGACCCAGTGCTTGCACAGGGGATACCTTTACTTTTAAGGGACTTCTGAGGTTGCTTTACACAGTCCGTGGCCTTTGGGAGATGAAAGGTCATACTAGAGCCCAAGGAGTAAGTGTAGGCAGTGCTAGTTCTATTTCTGTTGACCCTGAAGTGAGTTGGGTTTTCTTGATCAGGTCCAAATTGTGCTCCTAGCAGTCCAGGCACATCAGTACTATCGATCAGATCAAAGTCCAAACAGACCTTTTGGTCAGCTCCCGTGAGGGGAAATATGTGTGATATTCCAAGCTTCCTTCATAGGCAAAAGGCAGCATCGTTTATTTTGTTTTATATCACTTTTATTGAGCTAAAACATTTTCAGGCTGCCTTTACGGCCAGCTCAGGATCCCCAAGGCCTAGTGTAGGCAGATGGCAGGGGAGTTGGGAGTGGCCCAGTGGTGTTTTTTATTTTTTATTTTTTATGCAGTCTCATGTACTCAGTGGAAGTCAATACAGGAAATAGGAATCGCTAGAAACTCTATATCAGCTTTCAGTTAGCATACAAGACTGCACTTCCCCCTTTTTTACCCCATGTTTAGGTGGTGAATGAGCCTCTTGTGGCGCAGAGTGGTAAGGCAGCCATCTGACAGCTTTGCCCATGAGGCTGGGAGTTCAATCCCAGCAGCCGGCTCAAGGTTGACTCAGCCTTCCATCCTTCCGAGGTCGGTAAAATGAGTACCCAGCTTGCTGGGGGGTAAACGGTAACGACTGGGGAAGGCACTGGCAAACCACCCCGTATTGAGTCTGCCAAGAAAACGCTAGAGGGCGTCACCCCAAGGGTCAGACATGACTCGGTGCTTGCACAGGGGATACCTTTACCTTTACCTTTACCTTAGGTGGTGAATAGCAGGACCTTGGGGTGCGGAATCCCCCACCTCCACCAGACAGGTTGCCAACATCCAGATGGTAGCTGGAGATCACGTGGGTTTCCAGTTTGGGTGAGATGGCCTGGGTTTCCAGTGTATTTCTGGAGAAAACGGTCCTCTTGGAAGGTGGGCTCAGTGGCTCTCCTTCCCCTCCTCAGACTCCACCCTCAAAATCTCCAGGTATTTCCCAACCTGGAACTGGCAACTCTACCTACTTTGGTCCACATCCCCCCCCCCTTTCATCTGGGCATATCATGTTAGAGAGAGCCGCTTTGTATGATGAAAGGACAGGGGATTTCTGTAAATGGAGGGGGAAGTTTGTCACTTCCCCCTCTGAAGACATCCACGTCCCCTTTCATAGTGGTCGTGGGAAGCCCTCTGACCCCTGGGAACAGCATTTGGGGGGGGGGGGTTCAAGGTAGCAGAAGAGAGGGGAAGAGAAAAATCCACTCCATTAATGAGAGTAAGTCCTGTCAGTGTAAATAATCTATAGGATCTAAGCCTAGATGAGTAATCGTGTTTTTCCCTTCAACCTGAACCTGTAATTTCTCCCCTCTCTTTCTTTGCTTTTTAAGTATTCATCCTCCTTGTGCACAATTTCAAGGGGGGGATCTATAGGTTATATATATATTTCTCCTGCTATGAAAAGGGAATGTCCAGAACTGACCTTCAAAACTATTTCCACTCTCAAAGTGCACAGTTGGGGTATTCCAAGAACCCTCTTAAATTGTCCTTACAACAGTAGACAGATATATCAATATTTTAGGTTCATTTTTTTTTTAAATAAGAGGGTTACTATGACGCTACTGGTGATGACACCCACTGATGACAGTGCCTTCCTTGACAGTCCTCAGTATTTAAAGCACATGCAGAAGAAAATCAACAGACTCCACAACTGTGAAAACGTACAGGAAGGACAGACATGCAGAAGAACCATTCCTGAACTAATAACAGTGCTCAAGCCAAGAAATTTAGCAGTAATTTGAGCATGTGGGGAAAGTCCTAGTCTCCATTTTGTGAAAGTGACAAAGTGCAGACTTGGGAGTCTTGCTCCTGTTCTCTGAATTGGGTCCCCAACAGGGTGCCTCTGGCACCATAGCAGCCGCCAACCCCTTTCCTGGTGCCCACCAAGTGTTTTTAGAAATTAAAAAATTGCTTCAGCTGCAGGTGCCACTGCAGCAGAAGGATCTTTACTGCATGATTAAAGGAAAGCTGTTTTTAAACAATATATTCATTTTACGAGGCATCCTGTAAAACAGAGCTGCTGCCTACAATGCTCAAGGGTTACTATTACAGTTATACATAACTTCACTCCCTCAGGTTTTTTTTAATTGGCTCTGCCTCCTTCTGGCAGCCATTTTGTGCTTGGCTCTGCCCCTTTTGACAGCCATTTTATGCTTGGCTCTCCCTCCCTTTGGCAGCTATTTTACAGTTGTGCCCATCACTGTGAGTCAGAATTTCAAAGGTGCCCCACAGGTTCAAAGAACTAGGGGATCCTTGCCCTTGAATATTCTCTCCTTCTTCTCTTTGTTGGGATGGTATCCAGACTATTAAAGAATTTTGAAGGCTGTGAAAGCCAACACTTATTGTTTTGTGATGTTCTTGTGTATCCTAATCAGAAGGTATTTACACTGTTGTTGGTTCGGAGATTTTTTTAAATGATATTCTCATTATTTTATGATATTCTGGTATGCACTTAAAATCATTATATTCTAGGAAAGGTTTCTGTAGAGCAATAGTCTTTGTACTTCTTCGCAGCAGTTGTATAGGACTGGTAATTTGATCATGGAATCAGTGCAGGGAGAAGGGGGGGGGGGGACTTGTATTTTTTCTCTCTCTCCACTGGGTTGATATACAGTTTTGGGATGTGTATAACCAAGATGATTAATGGGTTGGTGCACTTTGACCAGAGCTTTCTAGTCTAGGGAAGGAAGTGGCTGGTGGGAGTCATGATAAAGGTAAAGGTATCCCCTGTGCAAGCACCAGGTCATGTCTGACCCTTGGGGTGATGCCCTCTAGCGTTTTCATGGCAGACTCAATACGGGGTGGTTTGCAAGTGCCTTCCCCAGTCATTACCGTTTACCCCCCAGCAAGCTGGGTACTCATTTTACCGACCTCGGAAGGATGGAAGGCTGAGTCAACTTTGAGCCGGCTGCTGGGATCGAACTCCCAGCCTCAGGGGGGCAGAGCTTTCAGACTGCATGTCTGCTGCCTTACCACTCTGTGCCACAAGGGGCCCGGGAGTCATGATAGAGGTTCATAAAAATTATGCACAGGGTTAAGAAAGAAACAACTTTTTCTCCATTTCTAGATGTACTAGAATTTGGAGAGGATACCTGATAAGTTGATGGGCAGTAGATTCAGGCCTGACAAAAAGAAGCACTACTTTACCCAACAATTAATTAAATGGTAGAATTCGCTGCATGTGGGCCTGGTCAATGATGACCACTAGGTGGCTGTAAAAGTGGAGTTAAACAGATTCATGAAAGTTAGGCCCATCCATGGCTACTTGCCATGGTGATTAAAGGAAACCTCCATATGAGGCAGGAAAATTCTGGACACCAGTGCCGGAAAGCAACGCCAGGCCTCTATACCTTTTCTTGATCCTTCAGGAGAAGTGATTGTCCACTATGAAAAAGAAGGCTGGACTAGATGAGCCACTGATCGGATTTAGGCAAGACTTTGCGTTCTAAGACAGGCCTTCTCAACCAGGGTTCTGTGAAATCCTGGGGTTTCTTGACTACCCTGGAAGGGTTTCCCAAATTGGGGAGGGGGCGCCAATTTTTAAAATATATATATTTAATTTGTTAAACCTTTATTGGGCAATTTTTTTCACCCCGATAATTTCATCCTGTTATGGAAAAGGTATTTTTAAAGCACTCAGCGTTCATCTTCCTTCATAACTAGTTTCAGAACTTGCCAGCCGGAGTCACTGTGTGGGCCGTTTGTGCTCAAAAGAGCAGTCAAAAGAGCACCCTTTGGAAGCTCTGCTGTGGGGAGGGGTGGGTGGGAGATGGCTTTAGATCCCCTGCCAGCACATCTCCATTAGCTGAATAGTTCTGGGATCGGGCTCTTTGCCAGCAGTCCCCTTATCTGAGCCATTGTCTGTCTACGAGCTGCCAAGAATGGCTGGGTTTTTGTTGGCTGGTTGATTATGTGTTTCGGAGTTGAAGCCGCTCCATTTTGAATACAGTTTTCCTTGGGTGGCTGTCAACCTTCTGGCGATTGTGACTGTCTGTTGATTCATGTGGTCCCTTCCAAGAGTAATTACAGCCTGACTGGGAGCTCAGCACTGACTGCTGTTGCCGGTTTTCATCTCCCTAGCTATAATTGCCTGTAATGCTGAAAAACATTGGGAAAGCAACTGCCGTGAGTTAATAACAAATCCTTGATCATGATAAATTGGCGTTCCTCACCTCCCGAAATGGAACATCTTCTTCCTCCCCTAAAGCCACCGATGCAACGGATCTGTTCTCCTCATTATGGTACCCTTAGGAAATCAATAAGTTTAATGTCACCCGCATGATGGGGTCTCTTTCTGATCCAAGTCTGTGCTGTTGTAAAATGATGAGTTGTTTTGTGGAACACAGCAGACGAATGCACTAATTGTTCACCTGAATTCCTTGTTTGGGGGAGGGGGGAGAGAAAGGCACAACTTATGCATAGGTAACCTCTGTGCAATTTATAAAAAAGAACGTGCGTTTTCCAGCAGCCTTTGAAGTGGCAGGTTTTTTGGCTGTCTTTTGAAAGTTCTTCTTCATTTCCTGAATGCTTTATTGCCCAACAAGTCATAACAATGAGCCCACTTTTAGAAAAAGAGAGAATTTAAAACTGGGGCATTTAATAGAATGCTATAAAATAAAACAATTCCTGCTTTAGGTTAAGTGGCCAAAGCTGTGGGAAACACCTGAGTTGAATAACATGGAACTTACCTCTGAGTAGTTTTGCTTAGGGATACTCCTGTTATTCCATCAACACAACTTCTCTCAAAAAGTCTCAATTTATTGTTGCTTTCTCCAACATATGTCTGGGATGTTCTCTTGGCCATGATCCAAATTCACTGGAAGGTTGCCTTTGATCAGTGTCAGTCCTGTCCAGTTTATTCCTTCTCCGGCATGTTTTGTGTTAGGCCAATTTATTCATTAACATAGTCTAGTTTTGTTTTTTTAAATACTGGCTCTTAGAATACAACGCTGGGACTGGAGTAATTCTGCAAAGGAATGTACTTTCAGTGACTTATTTGATGCTGTCTGCTATATTTTAAAAATTACTGTGAGCTAGGCCCCCTTCCAGATTCCGTTTCACAATATTGCAATCCGCACCTGGGCTACAAAAAAAGGAAATTATGAATTAACTTGACAAGTGCCCTCATTGGTAAATGGCGACCTAGCATTCCAAATGAACAATCAGTTCTTCAAACTGTCAAACGGTAATTTTGTGCTTTGCTGGTGCCAGGAGTTAGCAGGGATCATCCCTAGCATCTGTTTTAGTACCAGCCATGCTGGATCAGACCAGTGGTCCGTCTAGTCCAGAATCCTAATTGCCAACTAAATACTCCCCAGCTGCAGAAAGTTGGGAAGCCAGGCACAGTGGCACAAACTTCTCCCTGCTGCTCTCCAGTGCTGGTATTCAGAGGTTTTTTACCTTGAAATGAAATCAGTGCAGCAATTATAAGTAAAGTTATATCCTTAATTCTGTTATCCTGCAAGGTGCCTGTGATTCTCCCCTTATCCTCCCATTACAGTTTTCAGTGTTCCCCTTCCTGCAGTGCTTAGGATCAACCTTGGGACTGCTAAGAATTGATTAAAGTTCCACAGAACACGTACAAAGATCATTTCCTTCACGATGGAATTGGACAGTGTTACTACACATTAGGGATCAGGGGAAGAACTTCCAGATCTGAGGATGTTATTTCAACAGAGACTTGAAGCCCCAGCGTGTCTCTTTCGAAAGATTGAGTTCTTGTTAATCGTAATACATTTCTACATCCAAAGGTCATAGAAACCGCTTCACAGAATCACAGTCACAGTGTTTAGTACCGGCAGCAGAATGGCTCTGGTAACAATTAAAGTCTCCAGTGCCGCCTCCTGCGTGACCACTTTTGGTGCCCTCAATCAAGCACCGTAGCAGGAGTCATCGGTGTCAAATGCTGCAGTGTGACCACACAGAGAGTCATAATCAGTAAAACACATTTTTGGAAACCACGGGTCACTTGCTACCTGAATGTCTCTCGGCCAGAAAGAGCCATTCCCTGTACCTGAACCGCAATTGGGAGGGAGCCCTCAGGCAGAAAAGGCTGATAAGGAGTAAGCTCTCTGCCCCCAACTTCCTGCCTTCCTGGGAACATGCTGGGAGGAAGCTGAACTGCCCCCACTTTGGAGCTCAGCCTTGGAGGGAGAGGAGAAACAGCAACAGCAGAAGAGGCCCCAGTGAATAACTTGGCCCTGGAGAGAAGGGGGGAGAAGCAACAGCAGCAGCAGAAGAGGACCCAGTGAGTAGCTCAGGTGTGGAGGGTGGGAGGGAGAGGAGGAGGAGCAGCAGCAGAAGAAGAAGATCCAGCCCCAGTAAGTAGCCCAGTCATGGAAAGGGGGAGAGAAGGAGAGACAGCCCCAGTGAATTGCTCTGGTGTAGACATGGGGTGAGGTGGGGTGGGGGGAAGCAAAGCCTGCCCCAGTCATTTGCCCTGGTGTAGTAGTTGAGGGAAGGAGGGGAGAAGTAGAGCTCCCCAGTGAAGTAGAAGTAGAGCTCTGGTGTAAAAGTGGGGTGTGGTGGGATGTGGTGGGGGAAGCCCCTCCCAAGCAGCCCTTTTCTCCAGGGGAACTGATCTCTGCAATCTGATAGAGAGCTGTCATTCTGGGGGATCTCCAGGTCCCCATGAAGGCTGAATTTTAAGGCTTATGGTATATTTTTGCATTGTATGTTTTAGAAGAAGACTCGGTTCCTATATGCCACTTTTCTCTACTCGAAGAAGTCTCAAAACATCTTACAATCACCTTCCCTTTCCTGTCCCTACAACAGACACCCTGTGAGGTAGGTGAGGCGGCGAGAGCTCTGACAGAACTTCCCTGTGAGAACAGCACTATCAGGTCTGTGGCAAGCCCAAGGTCACCCAGCTGGCTGCATGTTGGGGAGCGGGGAATCAAATCCAGCTTGTGAAATTAGAAATCCGTGCTCCTAACCACTGCACCAAGCTGCCCTGAACCTTCAGGGAAGGGAGGCATATAAATACAATACATATAAATTAAATACAGTAAATAAACAATCCTCACACATTTGCTTTCCCAGTGATGCTCCTGATACAGACAGTCATCGTGTTTTCCAAGCAGGGGGAATGCACCATTTTGCATGTGTATGCACCTTTGGTATGCTTCAGTCAGAATTCTGGAAAATCTAGTGATTGGTTTGCACTGCATGGGAACCTCACCTCTTGGGCTGATCTTCACATGGTTGGCATCCATGGGTTTAAGGTCAGACATTTGAGTTAGATTGCTTCCCTGTCCTTATGATGTCCACTCAAGGAGAGAATTCTCAGACGCTTCCGACTGAGGAGACATATAGCTCCTTGGGAATGTTTTCTTAACGTGTCCTTGTGTGGCATGTGAATTAAAACTCCTTTCCTCCCCCCACCCCCGCTGTTAAATGTGTTAATAAAATAAAACCAACGATAGCTTTTATAGCCCACTGATGCGCTAATGTCATGAGGCATCGTAGTGCTTTCTGCACCATAAGTGACAGCTTTCGTCGCTTATAAAAGCACGCTTCAGTACATTGCAGTAATGTCGCCCTTAGACTTGAACTGCAGCTATTGCAGATGGCAGTCACATATGGTGAATCTTAGCTACTGCCCTTTTAATTAAATTATAACAGGGGAATAGCTTCTGGGAGTCAGCGCCAAAGTTGCCAGATTTCACAGCCAGATACCGGATATGCAACTCCTGTGGTTGATAAGATGTGAGGATGTGCAAAAAGGAAGAGGTTATGAATGAACTGATGATCCAAGCACAATTAAGATAGTAGTATGAAACACTGTTCCTCCCATCTCCAAAAAGGATATTGTAGAACTTGTGAAGGTTCTGAAAAAGACAATGGGAATGGGTAAGGAGATGAAGCATATCGCTATCTTGGCTCCTAGATTCAGGGAAGAGCCCTACCATATCTCTCATTGACCATTTCCGCACTGGAAGTTTCAGGCCGGGCTGCAGGCTGGAGTTTTAGTCGTGGCAGGTTGTCCCATCGGTGGGGTGGGAAACTTTGGTCACTGACTTAAGCAGTTTTATTTCTCTTGGGTTTTTTTAACTACATCTGAATTCCAACTACAACCGGCTGTTTTGGCAAAGAATTATCACATGGCTGTATTTGGATGTGTGACACAGATTACTAATGTAACAGAATTAATTTTTGCTATAGGCGTGGCCGCTGGCGCACTGGCAGGTGCCGCCACCCGTGCCTTCTCCCCCCCCCCGCCGCCGTGGCCCGGTACCGAGGGTTCCACAGCCCGATACTGGTCTCCAGATCGGGGGTTGGGGAACACTGCTATAGATGATGATGGTGATGATGATGACTAAGGTTTGAGCCCATTAGCACCTTTAAGACCAACAAAGTTTTATTCAACGTATGAACTTTCGTGAGCATGCCCACTTCTTCAAATACAACATCTGCTGCTTCAGGCCAACACATCTAGCCACTTGAATCTATATATGATGGTGTACACCACCTGAGCCAGCTCGCTGGAAAGGTGGTATAAAAGTCAAAATTTAAAGAAATTGAAATGTGGGCCCAGGTCTGGAAAAGCTGGCGAGAACTGCCCAATGAGATACAGCAGGGTCCCCTGACATCACGCTATGGTGTCCACTGACATCTCCCCCAGTACCTACCAAGTGTCTTATAAAATGGATGGGGCCTAGCAGAGTTTCTCTTGGGCCATTGGAGAGCTGATTTTTTTTCTTCAGAACATGATTTTTGCTGAAGCTGCCAGCACCACCTAAAGAGCTTTGCTGAATGGTTGAGGGTTAGATGAGGCAGCTAGTTGACAGCTGGCTTTGCTTTCTGCAGCAGCGGCTTTGCCGCTGTGCTTCCCGTGCTCTGGGAGAATCCCAAAAGTGACCTCAGGCTCAAAAAGCTGGGGACCCCAGAGAGACCGTGTGGTGGCTTACAGAAAGCCTGCCCCACATGTGACCCTCTAAGCCGGTGGTTGTCAACCTTACTAATGCCGTGACCCTTTAATACAGTTAAACTGATATAAACTGATACTGAGTATTCTTATTTCCTAAGGCAGTGGTTCTCAGCCTTAATGCTGCGACCCTTTAATACAGTTCTTCATGTTGTGGTGACCCCCAACCATAAAATTAGACAAGTGTCCTTTCACAGACATTAAACCAAAACTGACCAATAGCATGAAGATCCATTGTTCATGATTGTATATAAATTGTTTTTTCCCCAGTTCTCAGTGCCTCCTGTCCCACCATGCCGATCTCGCTCTTTTCCACTGCTCCAGACAGACAAATGTTCTTTCTTGATCTACCCCGCATGGCTCTCGTGTGGATGGCGCCCCCCCCCCTGGCCAAGCTGCTTGCCCTGCCGCGACCCCTGTGAAAGGGTCGTTTGACCCCCCAAAGGGGTCCCGACCCCCAGGTTGAGAACCACTGCTCTAAGCTGACTTACAACTCAGTAGCCACGCATGGAACCGGTCATGTATTTGACAGCTTCCTAGGAGTGGCAGATCCACTCAGGCATTAAAAGGAGGAGGTTTGTCTCGTCCTTGGTAGACCGCCCTACGTGGGCAGCTTGGGCTTTGTTTGGCAAAACTTTGCAGCGCTGCTCCTTTGCTGTCCTTCCAAAAGAAGCCTTTCTGTTTTGGAGAGTTCCGTGTAAGCAGGCTGTAATTGCTTGCACGAAGAGCCGTCCCTTCCTAATCTCCGAGATGACATCTTTGCTGTCGCTTTATTTATCCCCCTAAATTGGACAGCACGCTGCCAACAAAATGGAAATCAACGTCAAGGTTCCCCGGTTCCAGAAAACAAGCAAGTAGGTGAATCAACAGCTGGTGTTCAAATGCTGCAATTTGGGTTATTGGCACTCATGGCACGCGGAAGCATGCATACAATTAAACATCGCTACTAAGGGAAGCGGAGCAGTTCTAGAAACGTGTAATGTGTGACATATGCCCATAAGGACGCTGTGTGTGCCAAAGTCATAAACCTGGATAGTTCCGTTCACCTCTCTGGGATATTCCGGACCAGGACGAAATGTTCTTGCAAAGCATGGGAAGACAAGTTGGTGTTTGTTGCAATAGTCCAGTGCAGGGGTAGTCAAACTGCGGCCCTCCAGATGTCCGTGGACTACAATTCCCAGGAGCCCCTGCCAGCGAATGCTGGCAGGGGCTCCTGGGAATTGTAGTCCACGGACATCTGGAGGGCCGCAGTTTGACTACCCCTGGTCCAGTGGGTTCAGTCAAACAGCCTGCCTTCCTTTTGTGCTACATCTTTGCAAAAGAAAGGTACAGGCTTGGCTCCCCTTTAAAATGTCCGTGGATGGAAGGATTTCCATCCACGGAGCATGACTTCCTGCCTCCCTCTTCCTGTAGCAGCCCCCAATGCCCCCTGAAATGCTGCTCTTGGGGGACAGGGGACCCCCACACAAAAACCTTTGTGGGAGTTGGAAGTCGGCTAAGGGAGGGGGGGAGAAAATTGTGTCAATCACTCCTCCCTTCCAAGCAGAGAAATTATGTGTGGGATCCAACCCCTGATCTGAAAACTCAGGCTTGCATTCAAAGAAGGTTGATCCAATCCCAAATGCTAATTTGGCCAAGTCAGCCAGCTATCTTCGATACATTCATGCAAACGTACCACTGAAATGAAATGAAACCTAACAAGTCAAAAGAAGAATTCCAAATATAGCCGATGTTTGAAGCAATAATTTACAACTCAAAACAGTCCCAAATTATTCTGTTTTAGAAGTCGACTTTATAAGAGCTCCAACTAAGAGCTCCCAAGCATTTTCGTTTCCCGTCTTCATCAGCAGCTATTATGCACTGCACAGGAGTTCAATGTATATTCATTAAAAAATCATTGATACCTTTTTTCACTGCAGAAGGGAGGAAGGGGGTGGGAGTAACTTATCGGGGTGGGAGTGATTATGCTACTTTAGATTTGGAGGAAGCCCATATATAGACATGCTAATAAAACATTCTCAGGGCCTTTGCCGAGATGTTAATCTATCTGACAACTGATATTTGAAAAAAAGCGGCTCTTTGCAGTCCCTCACATTACCAAGAAACAGAAACCATAGTGGAATGAAGCTGACAGGATCAGGTTTGAACCTTAATCGCTGAGGTGCTAGCAATTGGGAGCACATTCAAGCTCCAGAAGTGTCTTCTCAAATGAGGGCCATCCACAGAAGATGATGGCTGACATCATTTAAAAAAATGCTGCATCTGGAGAATCCCAGTGCACATTCCACAACACCATGGAACAAGATAACAAAATCTACAGACACAATCAGCCTTGACAGTGGGCGGCCCAGTCATCACAGTAGGGACATCATTATGGTAGATTTATTATTTATCTCCACTGTAGTGGAGATCCAAAGCAACTCAGAATATTGTTCCAATTTCCTCCCAACTTGCTGTCGCAAAAATAGTCCTGTGAGATAAGCTGGAATAAGAGACAAGGCTTGATCCAAGGTCAACTAGCAAGCTTCCATGGCAGAATTGGAAATCTGAACCTAGACTTCCTGGATCCTAGGATTCACACTCAAACCGCTGCATCATGATGGCCACTTTCAACTTCTTTCTATTTTTCCTCCTGAGGTAAAGCTTGTATAGAAGGGAGTCCTTTCCCCCACTCTTCCCAAGGTCTAGTTCATGGGACTGAAGGAACATAGGTTTTCAGTTGAGAGACAGAAAGTTTCGTTCTTCCTCATGGTCTGGAGCCCTGTTCGTTTTGGGAACAGTTGACAAGCAAACCTGGCCCCACACCTTACTCATAGGGCTGTCAGCCTCTAGGTGGGGCTTGGAGATCTCTAAGATTACAACCAATCTCCAGATGGTAGCAATCATTTTCTCAAGAGGGTAGACTCTATGGCATGAGATCCAGCTGAGTTCCTCTCCCCTCCCCAAACCCTGCCTTTCCCAGACTCTGCCCCCAAATTTCTAGGAATGTCCACCTTCAAATGTGACAGGATGTTTGCTAGGTTATTCATAAACCCTTGAAAAGCTGGAAGGTCCATTAGAAATCATGGAAAGACAATAAGCTTGTTGAGATGTTTTCTTCCCCTCCAGGACTCTATAAGCTCAAGCTGTTTTTGTTGTACTTGTGTGTGTTTTTCTTTAACTGACTTAACCGCTTTTGTGATGCCATACTTTCTGGAGCATACTCTGTTCTCCTCAGGTAATTTTCTGTTAGATACGTCCCGTCCCCCCCGTTAATTTACAAAGTCATATTTTTAAGGTGTCCCCTGCGTATGTAGAAACACCTGCTCTTTTTGTGAGCGGCCTGCCCTTGCTTCAGTTGTGATTAGCAGAAACTGCAAGCCATTCCCTAATAGCAATTTCATTGTATTTTAGCTGTCTACCCGAATGCATCAGCTCTGATGATGTTGCCATTTTGTTCCAGAGTTCAAGGGAAACTAGTAACTGAGAGGAACATAATCATTCTGGTATCTGCCATGGCCCATGCCTACCTGAGTTAAGAGGACATTATTTTGATCTGCTGAACTCTGCAAGGCAAGAACCATGACCAGCTTCCCATGACCTCGAAAGGGGGGAATAACTGAATTCTGTACCTTCAGCTGCCTAAGGAATCAGAGTGAGGAAAAAAATTCTGTGTTTCTCTGAGTAGCTGTATAAACTCCCCCAGATGAACATTTCTCCTCACGAGGCATCAAATTAAAGATTTCTTGGAGCACAAAAACTGTTTTGTTGGTTGCGCATTCCCAGTCTGTCCCCTGGTTCACCTTCAAGTCAGATCACCGTAGTCAGGCATTACGGTGTTTTGGTTGCTCTTGTCTTCTGCCTGATGTATTATTTGGCAGGTCTGTATTGAAGGCAGCTGACAGGGTCTTGGCCTTTCAGAGCGGCCTTGCATGCACTGAACTAAGTGTAACTGTTTAGGTTTTTATTTTTTTTAAATACCTGACAGTTTCTGAGTTATATGTCTTGGGTTGTGAGCCATTGGAGTGATGAGGAAAGGTTTTTGTTTAGATTGTTTTGAAAGAGAGCTGAGGGAAGAGAAAGCCCTGTAATTCTACACCTGCCTGGGCAGAAACCAAGTTTGAGTGTTTTATTTATTTACTTGGGCTGATTCCACTCAGATCCCCCCCCCCCCGACACACCTTTGCTTACAAACCAGAGTACTGTTTTCAGAAGAACCTCTACGCCAGCGGTGGCCAAAGTGTGGCTCTCCAGATGTTTATGGACTGCAGTTATCATGAGCGCCTGCCAACACCATGTTGGCAGAGGCTCATGGTAATTGGAGTCCATGGACATCCAGAGAGCCACAGTTTGGCTACCCCTGTTCTACACTGTACATTTTTCTGGCCTTCCCCATCTTCAGCACACACTATGTCAAACTGGGTATATTACAGTCTTTCCGGAAAGAATGCGGTCCAAGCAGGTGAACACACCATATGGATGCAGGGCTGTTCTCCCTGGAGATATGGAGCTTGAAAAGGGGAAGGAGCTCTGTGAGGTGCAATGCCATAGTTGACCATCCAGAGCAGTCATTTTTATTCCGGGGAAATGGATTTCTGCAGTCTGGAAATCACTTATAATTCCAGCAGGCTTGATGGTGGGCGGTAGTAGATTTTTTCCAAATCGAAACCTGGTTCACAGCCTGTCTGCAAATTGCCATCTTCTCCCAGTGATTTGTCTTTTTATATGTCATGATGATGAAATCCTTCCTGCAAACTGCTTGTTGAAGAAATCCTAGGCTTACTTTTTTATACAGAAGTATTGTCTGTGACTCTGTACTGTAGGTAGTGTCCCCTCCCTCTCTTTTGTCCCCATTGGGAATCCTAAGTCCTTAACACCAACCTTTTCGATTTTATCCTCACCAGGGCCAGCTCTAGATTTTTTTGGGGGGGGGGCATCAGAGAGTGCCCAAGGCCCCCTCCTTTCCTCTCCTTATGCCTCCCCCACCCCCTCTCACGACCTCAGTTCACAGATGTCAGTACCACCCACATGCTCTTTCCTATCCTATACTGAGAGCATGGATGGTGGAATGCTTGCAAACAGCAGGTGGGGTTAGGACATGTGAATTGTCAGCAGTGCAGGTGCCCCACCTCAAGGTACACTGATGCCAGCCCTGAACCTCAAAACAGCAAGCCTGTGAGTGAGTCAGTGGGTCTTCCATTCAGGAAAACCTACAGCCCAGCAGTCCTGGTTCCCAACTTGTTAGGAGAAATGGGTGGAGGCAGTCCCCACCACTCGGATGTCAAAACATCAGTTCTTGATATGTACTAGAACCTGGTTTTACCATAGAGTTTAAGTGGAACCCTAGAGTGTTGTCCCAACTTGATGGAGCCACTTCAGGGTTTATGCTGAAAGTGCTGATGGAGCAAGAGCAGTTCGTGTCCCTACCCTTTACTGTCTCCTGCCAATTGCCAGCAGTGGGTTCGCAATACTACCTATGAGACAGGTTAGGGAGATGCAAAATGGTTCGCCAAGATAGTAGGCCAACTCTCTAACCCAGGCTTTCTCAACCAGGTTTTCATGATACCCTGGGGTTTCTTGATAGCCCTAGAAGGGTTTCCTGAATGGGTGGGAGTTAATTAATTTGTTAAATATACTTTTTTCAATTGGTTATGCATTTATTGGATGATATGACCCTATCTGGTCATGTTGACCCACCCCTCCTCCAAAAATGGCCAATGATGGGCCTGGAAGGGGTGGGGAGGGGAGGTGCCCCAGGTGGGCGTGTACACAGCTATGTTTCCCAACCATTTTCTGTATGTTCATGCCACTTCTGGTTTTCTTGAAGCCTGAAGTATGTTTCAGGGGTTTCTCAGTGGTAAAAAACTGAGAAAGGCTGCGCTAACCACTACACCATGATGCATTCCACAAATACTGCAAGGTTGTAGAAGAGAATTTAAGTAGTAGCCTCTACCCCACTGTCCCCCCAAATATTCCTGTGGATTAGAGACCTTCAAGACTTGGGCAAAATGTTGGTTAGTGGGCTGTTGGGGGGTAGAGAAAACCACCAGAAATATTTCCTCACTCTCATGCAAGTAGAGCAAGTTCCACACACACACACACAAAAAAAACATTCATACTCAGGTGGGCAATTTCAGCCGATTTCCCCATTTTTCTGTAACCTCTCATATTATATTAGTGTTCCGTGGGGTTCCCTGACTCTCAGAAGTGGCTTTTCATTTGGAGCATTTAGAGGGAGAAAAATACTTGTGTGGATTCTATCCCAAAAGCGTTTAGTTCAAAATTCTATGCACACTTACTTCGGAGTATGATGCATTTAATCTGCTGGGCCTTTATTCCGGGTGAACATTTGTAGGCTCAGGGTAATACATTTGTAAAGAATGTGGGGGAGAGCTGACATTTTGATCCTCTGCAGAATTTCAAAAGTGCTAACCCATTTCCTGACAGGTTGCTTTTACCTTGAGAAAACTGTCAACATCCGTAAATATTTCTTCCCCCCCCAGTGTATTACACAATCACATTTCCTTGCTGCACAACCTATAGCTCGGATAAATTCCACTCTTGGGATATGGGGCCGTTTCTCATCCACCAGTCACAGGTTTGGCTCTAGTGCAGATGGGGAAATACGAATCATCTGTTCAGGGACTAAGAAGCTTCCCCCACCCCCGGTCACTTATGCAATGGTAGAATTTCTGATGTGTCACGACAAAACAACACAGCTATTGCAGCAGCCTGCCATGCCTCGAATATGAAAAGATCTGGGTTTTGTTTTTCCTGGTTAACATTGTTTCCATTCTTTTTTGTAATTAGTTTTCCTTCTTTGCTTCAAGAGGAAGGCAGTCCTGAAGTTGGAGCAATCAGTAGCTCCTTGCAGATTGCACCAAATTCAGCTGAAGGAGACAGTGTGGTGTGTGTTTGGATGAATTGGGAGACGGGGGGTGTTAAGTATGGCAGGACCCCTGCCTCCCAGACTGGCATACTGTCTTCAACAAACAATAGCACCCCTCAATAGTCTAGGCTTGAACCAAAGCCAGACACTGTAAAAGTCTGCCTAGCCAGGACAGACTCCATCTTAAGAGCTTGCTCAGAATGGCAGCCTCTGCCTGACACATATATTGCTCTCTTCCTTCTCCCCCACCTCCATTGTATTGCTGATATAGTGGCCTAGCTCAAGTCTGTTTGCCCAGGGGCTCCTAAGCAAACCTCTTTATCTTACAAACATGATTTATACTTGGCCCATCTGCCAGGGGAAATCTCTCCCCCAAACTCAGCAGCTAGACCTATTGAGACATGATGGTTCCCTTTTTTAGACCCATCCTTTGTCTAAGCCTATTAACACCCATCTCCAGACCTGGCATTGCCCAACATCCTGCCCCATGGAAAATTCCATCACATGTTCACCTGGGCTACATCAGGTAGCCCCCCCCCCAAAAAAAAACATATATAAACAGTGGCTTCATGCTTTCCAGTTTGGAACTTATTTGGAACCCTCTGCCTATCTACTCTTCAAGACCGGTAATTATACTGTAACCCCTCTTCCCACTCTATTTCCCCCCCTATACAACAGCTTGCTAGTGTGCTAGATATATTTTATTTCCTTCTAATAAAGATTATTTTTACTGTATACCTATTGTCTGCCTTGAGTTATTACGGGTGTAATCACCTCGTAAACATTGGCAAATAGTCCTTTTTGCTACGTTACCACCTCTTGCTAAGCTCATTCCCCGCTGCTGAATATAAACATGTCACAGGACATGTGTATAAGTGTGTTTCTGGTAACGGGGCACATTTTCAGTGCTCAGAAAATGAAACATTTTCTCCCGTGGCCAGTAATTTTGAATGTTTTCTCAACGCATAATCCAAGAGCAAAATAGTACTTTTAGGTTGATTCTGGTTTGAGATTTTGCTTTGGGACAATGTGGCTATCTCCCTCAGTTGAAATGTGTTGTAATTCCACTGAAAAGCAGTTGGCATGAGCCTGGCTCAGCTAAGCCATGGGACTTTAACCATGTAAAATATGCACCAGCAATGCCAGTTACAGAACTGCACAAACTATGCACTTCTTCTAGATAAACCACTACAAGGGACTGATCCTAAACAGAGTTACGCTGTTCTAACCCCACTGATTTCCATGGATTTTGCAAGGCATGACTCTGTTTAGGATTGTGTGTTTATATTGATTAATGTCCAGAGATGCACCAGTGTAAAGTTTCGCTGGCATAACTAAGTGCTTGAGTAGCCAGGGCTGTAGAGTTGTCTTTCCCTTGACCCATCTTTGAATTGTCCCTAATATTTTGAAGCATGGAAACATCGTTTGTCCCCACAGAACTGAGAATTAAACTCCTTGACAATTTCATGGCTATTTCGGAAATTAACAAATCTGCCAAGTTACATCTCATGTGGCAATGAGATCATGGAAATCTACCAGAACTATACCAGTTCTCCAACTCCATAGATCTCCAAGGAGAGCACTGTATTCATTGGTAGAGCCCCTGCCTAGCACACAGAACGTCCTGATTCAATCTCTAGTATCTCCCATTTGTTAAAGTATTGGGTAGTAGGTGATGGGAAACGTCTCTCTCAGATTCTGGAGAGCCACTTCCCACCTGACTACGCAAGACTGACCTTAACAGACAAGTGGTAGATTCAGTATAAGGCAGCTTCATGTCTTTGTTGGCCATTTTGAGAGCGGGTGGGTCGACATGACCATATATGAGCCTATCATCCGATGCATCTAAAAAGTGGATAAAAATTAATTAACTCTCATCCATTCGGGGAAACCCTTCCAGGGCCATCAAGAAAACCCAGGGTTTCATAAAATCCTGGTTGAGAAAGCCTGCCATGTATGGTCTTATTGCCCAATAAATGTTTAACAATGTTTAAATATATTTATATAAATTAATTAACTCCCACCCATTCAGGGAACCCTTCCAGGGCTGTCAAGAAACTCCAGTGCTTCACAAAGCCCTGGTTGAGAAAGCCTGGCCTAATCTATCATTGTGGGCTCTTATCCATGCTCTCATTGAATCTTATCTACATCAAATTAACAAAGTGCCTGTCAGCATGATAAGCAGGCTGTATGGGGAGGCCTGCCTGTATATCTTGGGAGGTGGAGGGGGGGGGACTTGCATTTATAAGCTGTGACATGGACCTGGCATTTATAAGGTTAAATGAGGTTGGGGGGGGGCTAAAAATCCCAAACAAATCAAGGGAGTAGAGTTATGACAGCATCGCGCTGCAAAAGAAGCATTTGTCTTTGAACATCTAATTATCCTGGGCCTTTTGCACATCAGATCGATGAGTTGCGTTTTCGAGTATGGAAACTTACTCATTTTAACTGTGATGGAGCTTGTGGGTTTAAAAGTACCTCGTGGCATTACTTACTGCTTGCCTAATGATTTGGGAACCTGATGGTGTGTTGCCGTGCAAGGGAAAGTTGCCAGCTCAAGGTTGAGAAACGCCTGGAGATTGGGGGGGGGGGGGGTGGAGGCTTGGCAGGGTATTTATTGATTTATATTTGGATTTATAGAACCTGTCCTCCCAAATGCCGGCTGCTGGCAGTGCACAACATGATAAATACATTATCCCAACATGATAACTACATTAAAACAGGCATCATAATAAAATATTAAAACAATTAAAACAACATGATGACTAGAATTCCCAATTTGGCATGGCTTACTTGCTGGTATTGGATCCCTCAGAACTTATTTGTTCCAGAGGAACTGGTCTCTGGAGATCAATTGAAATTCCAGGAGATCTCCAGAGCCCGTCTAGAGGCTGGCAACCTTGGCACAATGAGTCCATGGCAGAAGTAGGCCTTTGATTAAAATCCGCTTAGCCATTTCCCACCTCCCTCCTTTTCCAAGCACCCCTTAAAGCAGAGGTAGTCAACCTGTGGTCCTCCAGGTGTTCATGGACTACAATTCCCATGAGCCCCTGCCAGCGTTTGCTGGCAGGAGCTCATGGGAATTGTAGTCCATGAACATCTGGAGGGACCACAGGTTGACTACCCCTGCCTTAAAGAATAAAACTGAAAAGAGACAAGGAATGAGTGAGCGTTGGGATCTGTTTGTATTTGGATGGATTGTTTGCCTTACAGCTCTTGAAGGAAATAATGTCAGTCATACGTCAGGGAGCGGGAGAGATTTCTCCAACCCCCCCGAAGAAAATGTGAAATTGCTTATGGTGCCGCTAAAATAGGGAGTTGAGACTCCAGTAATGTTCAAAGCCAACGGGGGGGGGGGGGTTAGGGCTTTTGTTTATTTATTTTTTTCTTACTCTGCTACAGCAACAGTGAGTCAAATAATAGAGATCCGGGTGGTGAGGGAGTTTTCTCTCCTGGGACGCAGATTTCGTAAGCGCATTCCCATAGTCATTCTTCTTCAGAACCGAAGCGATGCATGCCGAGGCCAGAGCGCAGAAGCAGTTCATGGGTGCACAAAGATTGTGGGAAGCCCTTTGTGCAATGTTCCAATGCCGTTCACAATTCACTTGAACTCCCAAGGCATGCCCACGCCCAGCAATATGCAGCCAAATGGCCACCGTTAGGCCACATGTGATTCTGTTTAAAGCACAAGGAACCAAAGGCTCCCTGGACTTCCAAGTTGAGTGACCTCTCCTGACCATTCTTCTGTGTCACTTAACATGTGCTGTAGAGAAGCAGGAGACACCCTCCGCCTATCTTTGCTAGCAGCAGATCTTTCCCAAAAGGTGACAGTTCTGTAAAGATTCACAAATTGGCTTACTGACCTCAAGACGGAGGCCCGGAGTTCTCTTAGAATCTCTGGGATGTTCTTGGAATCTCCAGACTACAGAGATCAGTTCCCCGGAAGAAAAGGCAGTTCTGGAAGATGGATCTTATGACATCGCATCTCTGATGAGCTCTCTGTCTGTCCCCAAACCCCACTGATGTGGCCCCTTGCCCACATCAACAGCAGAGCTGCAAGGAGGGTTCGCCAACCCAGAGGAGGAGGATATGGGTCCCTTCCCTCCTCATTCTGAGACCTAGGAGCCTTCCCTCCTCAACTCATCATGCCTAACCTCAGCAGCCTAACCTAACTCACAGGGTTGTTGTGAGTATAAAAATGGAAGAGGAGAACACAAAGCCCCTTTAGGTCCTCATTGGGGAGAAAAGTGGGATGTAAGTAAACAAACAAACCAACCTGTTCCTAAACTACAGCTTGGTGTAGTGGTTAAGAGTAGCAGCCTCTAATTTGGAGAGCCGGGTTTGATTCCCTGCTCCTCCACATGCAGCCAGCTGGGTGATCTTGGGCCAGTCACAGTGCTGTAAGAGCTGTTCTCACAGAGCAGTTCTCTGAGAGAACTGTTGTGTCTGCTGTGGGGAGAGGAAGGGAAGGCAATTGTAAGCTGCTTTGAGACTCTTTCGGGCAGTGAAAAGCAGGGTATAAAAAGCAACTTCTAGCCTAGCCGCCTCCTCCTGATACTGGCTCTGCCCTTGGTAGGTGCTAAGGTTGGGCCCTTCAGTGTCCGAAGCGGTCTGTCTCTCCCAGCACAGCCAGCGCTGCGCCATGTGGGGGGGAGGGGAGGCGCGGGTGTCAGTGCGCCGGCAGTGATGCCTGTGCCTCCTCTCCCCCCCCCCCCGGTGCAGCGCTGGCTGCACCAGGAGAGACCGGCTGATTTGGGCACCGAAGCACTGAACCCTAGTTGGCACTGCTTTCATGGGACATAGAATCACAGAATCACAGAATCATAGAGTTGGAAGGGGCCATACAGGCCATCTAGTCCAACCCCCTGCTCAACGCAGGAGCAGCCCTAAGCATCCTAAAGCATCCAAGAAAAGTGTGTATCCAACCTTTGCTTGAAGACTGCCAGTGACATCCAAGGCCTTTCCCCTACCTGCCATCTGAAACATTACATTTCAGGAGCACCTCAACCATGCGGAGCTGGCCTTCAGCACTGTTGCCAAAACACACAGAAACGGCCTATTAGTCTGTGTTTCTTCATCTATAAAATGGGCTTAATAACATTTAATTATGCCCCACTCTGAGCTGTCACCCGGGTTAATTGGATAATGTTTGCAGAGCACCGTGCTAATAACAGCCACCGTCTAAATGTTAAGTGTTATTATCTCAGAAGGTCACCACCAGCAGGAACGCAAATGACCTATTAAGCAGGCACAAATGAACCATACTGTGGTCAAACAAGAGGCCATGTCCAAACTTTTAGACTGGGGCACTGCAGAGATTTATACACTTCCTGAAAATTGGGGATGGGTTGGGCGTGTTTCTGGCTTGAATGTTTTGCTGACGAGTCTCCCTGATGAAAGAATGGGATCGTTTTCGGCATCTACATTTGAGACCCTTTTGAGCGAGTGTCTCTTGATGTCCAACAAAGGGAATAATTCAATCTGGAGGCGCCGTAGAGTCTTTTAGAGTCAAGTGTGACATGAAATCTGGTGCAGAATTGCCTTTTTTTAAAGCACTGAAAGTAGCCATTCAGGGACCTAAACAGATTTTCCCCTTTTCCGTTTTCATAACTGCAAATCCCTCAGAAAGATGGTTTTTCCTCCTACTCAGAAGTAAGTCCCAGTTTATTCAATAGGCCTTATTTTTAGCCATTTATTTTTAATTGAATTTATATATGTTACTTTTTTCCTGCACATTTTACTATGATGTACCCTGCCCTGAAACCAAAAGGAAAGGGTGGGTGACAAATACAATTAGTATTAATAATTATACAATTATTATTAATAATTATACAATTATTATTAATAACAATAATTCCCAGGGAAGTGTCTTTAGGACATCAGCTAAGGTTGCCAGCTCTAGATTGGGAAATACCCAGTGATTTTAGAGGTGAACCCTGAGGAGGGGGGGCTTGGGAAGTGAAGGTATAATATCATAAAGCCCACCCTCCTGAGCATGTATTTTCTCCAGGGGAACATGGCTGTCTAGGGAACAATTGTAATAATGGGCGATCTCCAGGTGCTACCTGGAGGTTGGTAACCCTAATGGCAGCCAACTTGTGTGTGTAAACCTGTATGTTACTTTCTGGGAATAAATACCAGTTCTGCATGTGGGAATTTCACAGGAGAAATGGGGGAAAGGATTAAATGATTGCTTCTGCCGTATAGTGGTCCTGATCCAGACTGGGGCCCTAGCAGCTGATTTTATCATTTACCAGTTTTCCACAGTCTGATTTCCTAGTTGGTTATTCAGCTCTTCTTCTGGGTCGTTTTTCTTTCTTCGTTTTTAGCTGCTGCCCATCTTTCCATTGACCCAAGGGGTAACAATCTGGACTGAATTTGAAGGAGAGCCAATGGGTTCATTTACAGAACCAGCTAACTGTAAGGGCCAGACTAAATGCAATACTGGACATCCATGTCTGGAATGCCAGATGCATTGTTTTCTTACAAAACAGCTGGAAGGGAAAAATAATATTCCAGTGGTGATAGACCAACACCATAGAGATGCCTCTCTCTCTCCCCCCCCCCCCCCCCGGCCAAGGCTTAAAGCCATGGGGGCACATTCACCATTGCTTAGCATTTGTTTTTCTCTGTTCATTTTAGCTGGTAACATGGTATGGAAGGAAGCATTAAATCCCCCTTTATCCTAGCATTGTGTTGTATTCCATCTATTCCCCTCCCCCCCAGGTTCTTCTTCACCTGTGTATTCATCTCCTTCAAACCCACTTCAAAATGATATTTTTCCCCCACGAAGCATTTGACACAGCCCCCCTTCCTTGCTGAATCTAAACTGAATGAAACCGGAACAAATGTGCATTCTCCCTCCAATTCTTTCCGCCCCCTTCTCCCCTGCCTGTCTGCGTTATCTTCCTTGTGTAAAATTTTAGATTAAAAGTTTCTCCAGGGAGGGATCTGTCATCTTGTGCTCTGCTCTGCCCATTGATGGTGGCATCAGTGGGCATTTATATGGCGGCATATAAATAAATAATAATCTCAATACATTATTCTGATTTTGTGCCTGTTGTTTTTAATTATGCATTTTTTTAAAAAAAAGCGACACCCCTATATTGATTTAATAGAGTTTAATGATACCAACTGTACAATGTAAGCTTCATTTGCCGTCTCTGTGTCTTCCCTTGCAGATCCGAAACTCCTGCAACATGTTCCTCCTCGGACTGGTGTCCCTGCTCTTTTTGCAAAGCGAGGCCTTCAGCACCAGTTTTCCCGATGAAACCATTGCCGAATTTTCGGTGAATGTTTACAATCAGCTGAGAGCCACAGGAGAAGATGAAAACATTATTTTCTCCCCACTGGGTCTTGCAATCGCCATAGGAATGGTGGAACTTGGAGCCCATGGTTCCACCTTGAAGGAAATCCGACACTCCATGGGATACGACGGCTTGAAAAACGGTATTGTGTTGTTTTGATGCCAATCTGCGCTTCTTTGATAACATTACTGAAATCCAAGATAGCCAGTCTTTATACATCTCTGTTTGGATGTGAGTCCCACTGGGATCAAGGGGACTCATTCCCAAACAGCTGTGTGCAAGGCTGCATCTTCAGCCAACCAAGAATATATGAAAATGTTGACAGTACAAAGGCAACTTAAACGCTAATGGGTTGGGTATGTAAAAGTTTGTCATAGAATCATAGAGTTGGAAGGGGCCATACAGGCAATCTAGTCCAACCCTACAAATCACATGCTTGCAGTCAATCACATGCTTGCAGTGAGTACTCGGCAGATGAGTATACATGGCCGTAGGGGGCAAATGCACAGTGAAAAGGAAAATGTGCCTCGGGAAGTGGCAGTGGTGGCTAGAAGCATAGATAGCTTCAAGAGGGGACTGGATAAATGTATGGAGCAGAGGTCCATCCGTGGCTATTAGCCATAGGGTCCAGATGGAGCACTGTGTCTGGGGCAGTGGTACCCTGTATTCTTGTTGCCTGGAGGACAAGTGGAGAACTTCTGGAGTTCCGGCTCTGCTGGTGGACCTCCTGATGGCATGTGGGTTTGGGCTACTGCATGACACAGAGTATCGGATTGGGTGACCACTGGCCTGATCTAGTCTGGTTTCTCGTATGTTCTTAAGTGATTTGTACAGAAATAATGGATGATCATACAATCTTCCTTGGCTTCTGCTTTCCACTAACATTGCAGTACGGAGAAGAGTCATACCTTATTTAAACCATTCATTTCAGTGGGCTTAGAAGAGGGTAATTCTGCTCTGTTAAATGCCATTTGTCAGGAACTCAGGTTTCAGTAGCATCGGTGAGACCATTCCTTAATCCACACAACTCCGAAGAGCAGGTAAAAGATAAAAAGTCTTTATTGAAGGTATTCACAAAGCATGATAGAAATCCCAAAGCATAGCAGGACGAAAAGTTGACTGAGACACAGAGTAAGGGTCTAGGCAGCCTTTTATAGTGCTGGAACTACAGGCGGGAAAAGAGGTTCACATCAAAAGCACCTTTGAACTATATATGCATGAAACCTGTAAGGTTACTTCCGGATGCCAGGAAGTAACCTGCTGGCACTCGGTCTGTTCCCCTGGGAACCAAGGCCATATGCTGATAAGGCAGAGCTCCCTGCAGTGAGGGGAAGCGGAGGTAGTTTGAGAGCCAACCAGCTGTAATTTACTCATGAATTAGGACAGGGGAAGATTGAGCATAGCAAGAATGGGCACCTGTCACCTAAGACAAGTCTCCCGGGCAACTCAGGAGACCCAGAAAGCATCTCATATGACACCATTACTGTGATTAAGGCCTAAACGCTTATTGAATTGAGCAGTTCATGCAGGAATCTCCCTCTGAAGTACTGCTGTTGAATAATGGTGATTCAAATCAGCTGCTAACCTGTAGTAAAAGTCTGATTACCCGTGCTAGGAGGCAACCTCATGGTAAGCCTATATGTCCTCTTGTTAGACTTCCAGAGGAACTGGATGGCCCTTGTGTGAGACAAGATGCTGGACTGATCTGGCAAGACTGCTCTTCTGTTCTTAAGGATTTGGGGAGATTAACATATTATCCTGATAGTTTCTGGGCATTTTTAGCATATGATGGGATATATCAAATGTTGGAAGATGCACAGGTGAATGTGCCCTTGAAGGTATCATCTTTATTCAACGGAAGAACATCAAAGAGATCTGCATTAAATAGCTGAATTAAAATGTTCTGAGGAATTTGCTATTATCCATTTAGATCTCAAATGTGACGATGGCTGCCTCTTTTATAGCTATTAAACTAGCTTAGCAAGACTAAGAAGATTGGAATATCTATTTCTGCTCTTGTAGAGAGTCACTGCGTTTGTACTTTATGCACTTGAACTTTGAAAAAATAATGTTGCAGAATATACATCTTGCATTTCACTTTTATAATCCCCTTGCTCTGTGTTTGTTTTTCTCTGTTTCATTTTGCATCTAATTAAGAGCTCACCCCCAGTGTCTTATGCCATAATAAATCTAGATTTTTCTTTAGCAGAACGGGACTTCTTCAGCATCCCTTTCCCCACTGCTGCTGAAAATGCCCCCACCCCAAAATGCTGCTACTCCAGGATGGGGGGGGGGGTCTCAGGAACAGCATGAGAGGAAAGGCAGAGGTCTGGGGTGGGGGTTAATAAATGTTTTCCTACCTCCTGTTAGCAAAAATCCTACACAGTTTCCCATTTGGAATGTTTGACCTTGAAGATGTCAAGTGTTCTTCTTTACGGACTGCTAGTCAATCTGCAGCATTCTAGACAGACAGAGCTGGCCACAAGTTTTAACTTAAATTTCATTACAGTGAGTGGTACAATCTGACATAGCTGAAGGGACAATGTTCTGAAGAGAAACTGGGCCGTCCCCAGTTTTTAGCATTTATTTTAATGCATGTTTAATGAAAATCTTTAATTTATGAGTTAAGACAAAATGAATACTTTCAGAATACTGGGACCATTTTGGAAGCACCCTCAAGAGAGAGTCAGTTTGGTGTAGTGGTTAAGAGTGCGGACTTCTAATCTGGTGGGCTGGGTTTGATTCCCCGCTCCCCCACATGCAGCCAGCTGGGTGACCTTGGGCTCACCATGGCACTGATAAAGCTGTTCTGACTGAGCAGTGATATCAGGGCTCTCTCAGCCTCATCCACCTTACAGGGTGTCTGTTGTGGGGAGAGGAAAGGGAAGGTGATTGTAAGCCGCTTTGAAACTCCTTTAGGTAGAGAAAAGCGGCATATAAGAACCAACTCTTCATCTTGTTCAATCCATTCAGGCAAATCTGCTTTTCCTCTCCTGGAAAGAGCTTTGGCAAGCTTTCCACATCAGGACACTGTCCATGGTGCTGAATGGCTGAAGCCTGAGAAGTCACACAGGAACAGCATTTTTAATTTATTGCTGCTAATATTATGATTTGGGGAATAAAATCAAATGTGGTACTCACATAAGATCATAGGAACATCTATGCTGGACCCAACTAATGGCCCATCCTGTTCTATACAGGAACCCAATTAGAAGAAGTAGAGTTGGTTTCTATACCCCACTTTTCACTACCCAAAGGAGTATCAAAGAGGCTTACAATCGCTTTCCCTTCCTCTCGGCACAACAGACACCCTGTGAGGTAGGTGGGGCTGAGAGAACTCTGAGAGAAGTGCTCTGTGAGGACAGCTCTAACACAACTGACTAGCCCAAGGTCACCCAGCTGGCTGCATGTGGAAGATTGGGGAATGAAGCCTGGCTTTTCAGATTAGAAACCATTGCTCTTAATAACTATGCGATGCTAGATGCCCTCAGGAGACCTATGAACAGAGCATAGTGGCCATAGCTTCCCCTGATGTTGTGTCCAGTATTCAGAGGGTTTCTGCCTCTGAACATGGAAGTTTTGTTCAGTCTTCATGGCTAATAGCTATTCATTGAACTATCCTCGATGAAATTGCCTAATCCTCCTTTATAGCCAATAAAGCAGGGGTAGTCAAACTGTGGCCCTCCAGATGCCTGTGGACTACAATTCCCATGAGCCCCTGCCAGCGAATGCAGGGGCAGCGAATGCTGGCAGGGGCTCATGGGAATTGTAGTCAATGGACATCTGGAGGGCCGCAGTTTGACTACCTCTGCACTAAAGGAATGGCCATCAGCACAGTCTGTGTCAGTGATATACACATACACATATATTCTTTGCTATTTGAACAAAGAAGGATTTCCTTTTGTCTATCCTGAATGAACTGGCCATCAAGTTCATTGGCTGTCCTTGAATTCTAGCATTATGGAAGAAGATGAAAAACTACTCCCTTTCTACTTTCTCCAGCTTGGTGTAGTGGTTAAGCGTGGCAGCCTCTAATCTGGAGAACTGGGTTTGATACCCCACTCTGCATGCAGCCAGCTGGGTGTCCTTGGGCTAGTCACAGTCGTGTTCTCACAGAACAATCCTGTCAGAGATCCCTCATCACCACATGCCTCACAGGGTGTCTGATTGTAAGCCACTTTGAGACTCCTTTGGGGAGTGAAAAGTGGGATATAAAAATCAACCCTTCTTCTTCTTCCACCTGTTTTATAAATGTTTTAATGCACACAATGGAACTGTGAGGTAGTTGTCACAGAGCCACTGTGCTGTAATGGTTAGACTGTCAATTGACTAACTCAGGTGGCCCAGGTTCAAATCCCTCCTCTGAAATGAAGCCCTATGGGAGACTTTTGACCAGTGATATACGTTGAATCGATTTTATAGAGCTCTAACATAAAATGAGGAGGAGAAGCCAGCATATGCCACTGGAATCTTTTTGGAGGAACTGCAAGATAAAAATAAGTAGTTTTGAGACTCAGTCTAGGTATTCATCATTGGTTCCCTGAGGGGCCTGAATCAAATCTCAGAGCCAGGTCTTTAGAAGTTAGCCAGAAGGAGTCCTCTCTGCCTGGATCGCATCCAAAAGCTGCGAAGAACACATGTTTGACCTCTGAGACTTGATCCAGGAACTTGGAGGACATTCTATAAGTATCTGGATTGGAAGTCCCCTCCCAAGCAGTATCTGCTGTCTTCTCTGATTGGAAGAGCCGGAGTCTAGTAGCACCTTAAAAAACTAACAAAATTTGTTTCCGGCTATGAGCTTTCATGAACCACTGCTACTTCAGGAAGTGACTCACAAAAGCTCATTCACCATGCCACAAATTTGTTAGTCTTTAAGGTGCAACAGGTCTCTTGCTCTTTTCTCCTGCTACAGAGAGATTATCACAGCTATTCATCTTGATCTTTCTTTGGGGGGGGGATTGGGTAAAAATGAGGGGGAATCAAGGAATGGGCTGTCCCTTCTCCACTGCTGGGGTTCAGCTCTGTCAAAGCCGCTGAATTTTGGTGGGAGATCTTTATGTCGAAGCCAGGGGCATGGCAGGGGATCAGCCCCTAAATGGGATAGATGGGTGGAAGGCTTCTCATTCCTACCCACAACTCCCCAATTTAAACAAATTCTCAGGCTAGGCACTGCCCCTCCTCCAATAAGACAGGAGTTCTCCTTTGCTATCTACCCGTTTCAGACCTAAGCGTTTCCACACTGCTGATTGAACCTCTGAAACGTTTGGCAAATGTGGCAGAACAGTATGAAGCGAGAAGAATTAAAAATAAACATCCTTATTTTACAGACATTGTGACAGGCCGACGGCATTCATAAGCTATAATAACGTTTACAACAAGCTGGGATTTATTTATTTTTTCCATGCAAGTGGCATGCACTAATCCCTGTGTAAACATCATTAGTGCATCTTTTTTTGGGGGAAATCTTTGAAGGAGCTGAATAGAAATCTTTAGAATAATAGACCAAATTTGAAGCAGCTGGCTTAGCAGGGTAAATATTTAGCAAAAGTGGTTGGGAACCTCCCATTAAAATCAGAAACATATGTGCTGTTTACGCAAGGAAAAAAAACAGTTGGTTGTCAACTGAAGCATGCTATTCAGCAAATAATTTCTGTAGGGTAATGAATATATTTTGGACAGGGGGAAAAACTTGATTTGTCCTGGTCACTTGGAGGGATGCTTGTACATCTTAGCAGTTTGGCTCACGTTCTGTTGGCCCCTCGCAAACAGGACAATGATTTGGGGGAGATGGACCATTTGTCTATTTGTTGATCCATTTGTGGCTCTTCAGTGGGATGCTTCAACTATTTCTTCCTAACACTACAACTGTTATTGTGTATATGTGTGCTCACATACAGCTTGAAGAGATCTTCCCAATCTGCTATAATGCTATAACAATGCCCTGCAGGGCAGGTAGCTATTTAAATAGACGGTAACTAATAAGATAAGAGCCTCTTGTGGCGCAGAGTGGTAAGGCAGCCGTCTGAAAGCTTTGCCCATGAGGCTGGGAGTTCAATCCCAGCAGCCGGCTCAAGGTCGACTCAGCCTTCCATCCTTCCAAGGTCGGTAAAATGAGTACCCAGCTTGCTGGGGGGTAAAACGGTAATGACTGGGGAAGGCACTGGCAAACCACCCCGTATTGAGTCTGCCATGAAAACGCTAGAGGGCGTCACCCCAAGGGTCAGACATGACTCGGTGCTTGCACAGGGGATACCTTTACCTTTAATAAGATAAGCAAGGAATGTATGGGACTTTTCTTACCATTCATGGTTAGACTAACATTTGTCAGACTAACATTGTTAGACTATCTCTGGCTTTCTCAACCAATGTTTCGTGAAACCCTGGGAAATCTTGATGGCCCTGGAAGGGTTTTCCATATGGGTGAGACTTAATTATATATATATATATATATATATATATATATATATATATATATATATATATATATATATATATATATATATTTAATTGTTAAACATTTATATGGTGATACAACCATATATGGTCATTAACCTACTCATCCCTCCTATCAAAATGGCCACTGATGGGCCTGGAGGGGGTGGGAAGGAGGAAGGACCCCAGATGGGTGTGTCTACAGCTATGCTTCCCAACCATATTCTGCACAATTGTGCCACTTCTGGGGTTTCTTGAAGCCTGATGAATGTGTCAGGGGTTTCTTGATGGCAAAAAAAGTTGAGAAAGACTAGTCTGTATAGTTCTTAGCAAAGTTAATGCAGATCTGGCTTAAATGGGCAGATGTTTTATACTGTGGGATTTTGGGAAGCTGATTTTGCTTCTAATGATTTCTGTATTCAGGTCTGAGAAGAAGAGTCATACTATTTATAAAATAGTTCATGGTGACCTTCTCTGCGGTGAGATAAAATACCAGTGTGATATTCTCCAGGGAAGACACTGGAATACTTTAAACTCTCTATATATTTACCTGCCCTGACAGATGTCTTTTCTCTCTGATTTCAGGTGAAGAATTTTCATTCTTAAAGGACCTTTCTGACATGGCAACTGCTGACGACAGCCAGTACGTGATGAAGCTTGCCAATTCCCTTTATGTACAGAACGGATATCACGTCAGTGACAAATTTCTGCAGCTGATGAAAAAGTACTTTAAAGCTGAAGTGGAAAATGTAGATTTCAGTCAAAACCTAGCTGTAGCCAGCCAAATCAATAGATGGGTGGAGAACCATACAAACAGTATGTTCTTGAATTTTAACATTTCCTCTTTTCAGTGAATGGATGTCATTTTATGTCTGTATCATTACTATTCTAGGGGGAGGGAGGATTTTATTTTTCCTTTGTTTTTTGCTCTGTCAAGCCATTCAGACGGTGTTCAGTGTACTCAAATTTCCTGTAGCTGCAGTTTTCCTTTTCTGGCCAAATTGATTCATTTTGCTAATTTTGAGTGATTTTATGTCAATGATATCTTCATTTAGAGATCCGGGGCAAGTTGGCCCAGAAGTGGTCCCCAATCCCCGTTTCCGGACCGGTATCGGTCCGAGGTTCAGTTGGTACCGGGCCTCGGCTCCTTCTCCTCCTCCTCCCTGGCTGCTGCCTCAGGGGCTGCTCTGCCACTCTGCCGCCGGCTCACCTTTGGTGCTCTCCAGTGGCCGCCATGGCTCCCCCTTGGCCTGGCACTGCGCAGCTGCTGCTGGCAGCGGCCCCCAGTGGGCGGTGGGAAGTCAGGGGCACCAGGGGGAAAGCAAGTGGAGCAGGGGCTCAGGCGGCAGTGACATCCCTCTGCCAAAGACTACTCCCCCCCCCCCCGGGCCTCAGTAAAATTGTCAAGCGTTGACCATTCCCCGGTGATAAAAAGGTTGGGGACCACTGCCCTAGAGGAGTGCTGACAGCCAGGATCAAACCAAGTCTTAGCTGGATGGGTAGAGCCAGAAATTCTCCTTGCCTTGGACCTCTTTGGTGGTGGCTGATGACAGGTTTAGAGTCCCATGTTACCACCTCATGCACTCCCACCCTAAACATTTTTAAACCCATGAGATGTCATGCTCTACTCCAGTGAGTCACTTAGCTTGGACTCAACCAATGACAGCAACAATGAGCCAGGCTCATAGATTGCCTCCATCCATTCTTCCGCTAAGGACCAGATCTGAGACGAGTAACTCCTGCAGTGCCCTGATGAGAAGGTTCAGCATCCCAGTCTGCCCCTGATCATAAACATTGGCAATGATGAATTTTATAGAAATGCTGATGTGGACTTCTGTGCTACAGAATTGCAATTTGAAACATTGCCCCAGCACTGTGACGGATGCTACCCTGCTTTAAGTCTGCATTTCTTTCAATGGCAGATAAGAGAACCGTTCTGCTGGTGATCACCCTCAATATGTAGCATTTAGTTAGCTTTCAGTACACAGAGCACTTCACTGTTGGAGACGTTGTTTTATTTTACTTGGTTCAATTTGAAACGTTTGGATGAGGACTTGCAAGCTCTCTCGAGCAAAGAGGAAAGGTGTGATAAATAAATAGATTTAGTCTATCCTGGTAATTTTTACAACAGACCTGCGAGATAGGGCAGGATTATTATCCCTGTATTGCAGAGTAAGGAGCTGAGGCTGCAAAAGATCAGCTTGTCTAAGGCCTCCTGAGAATTTCAGACCAAGTTGAGATTTGAACTAGGGATATCTTGGATCACTCACAGTTCTTGACCATGACGTTGCATCAGATAACAACTGACTTTAGGGAGGGACTTTAGTGTCGTAGATTCTGCCTTCCAAAATGGTCATTTTGTCCAGGTAAACTGATCTCTCTTGCCTAGAACAGCAAATCTCCAACCACTTTCTGAAGGTTGGTAAGCTGACCCCAAAAAACATTTGATGACAGTTCCATTGAGAGAAGAGAAAAAGAAGAGCTATGTTTTTATACCCCGCATTTCAGTACCTGAAGGAGTCCCAAAGTGGCTTATAAACACCTTTCCCTTCCTCTCCCCACAACAGACATTGTGTGAGGTAGGTGGGACACAGAGAGAGCTCTGAGAGAACTGCTCTGTGATAATACCTCTAAGAGAACTGTGACTATCCCAATCTCACCCAGCTGGCTTCATCTGGAGGAGCAGGGAAACAAACCTGGTTCTCCTGCTTAGAGTCTGCTGCTCTTTATGCATTACGCCAAGCCTGGGTCTCCCAACTTTTGACTGTAAAACTCGTAGGCAAGGATTTCCTCAAACTTGGTGCTTGCAATTCTCTTCCCTTTGAAAATTAGCACTTCTGTTCAAAATCAAGGCTGGCCAGTGTGGCCTGAAAGACAATCACAGGCAGGTTTTCAAAAGGAGAAACTGGCATCCATTGTCTCCTGGTGCCCAGGCCCTTGAATCTTCTCAAAGGGGCATCTCTCTCAACAAAAGGACGTTTAAATGCTGCCCTCCCTTGGCCCCCAGTGGCTGCTGAATGTTTTGCAACCATTGCATAAATCCCACTAACGCCCCAGTGGATCTGCATTTGTGCATCAAAAGACATTTGCCAGGCACTCCCCTCCCCCTGCCCTATTTGCATGTTTATCCTAAGAGAGAGAAAAGAGGACACTTGAGGTTGAAGCATTACAACCTGTGGATAAAACAACTGCAGCTGGTGGCTCTTTTGCCCTTCTCTCGGCAACTCCCTGAAGCTTCTTGCGGTTCCTGGGGGTCAGGAGGCCCCCGGGAGCAGAGTGGGAGGCAGCAAGTTGTGTGTGCAGTACTTACTTTGGATCAGGACCTCTCTTTTGTTGGGAGGCCAGAAGTTTATTTTGGGCCCAATGAACCGCCGGGACCCATCTGTGACAAAACCATGAAATCTGGCGCGTTCGCTCGATCCATCACTGTCTGCGCAGAACTCCAAACTCCAAACCGTTCTGCTGAAAGCGAGCCGTTCCCAGTTGGCAGCGCCAGGTAGTACACAATGCGGTTTGGAGGGGAGTGATTTATTTGGGAATGTGGGCACAGCAGCTGCTCCACTTGGCTAACAAGCCTCTCATGACTGGAACAGATGTAAGATGTCTCTTTCCTTCCTTGAGCAAATGTCGGCGGGCCCGATGCCGAAATGCTTACACCAGGGGTAGTCAAACTGCGGCCCTCCAGATGTCCATGGACTACAATTCCCAGGAGCCCCCTGCCAGCGAATGCTGGCAGGGGGCTCCTGGGAATTGTAGTCCATGGACATCTGGAGGGCCGCAGTTTGACTACCCCTGGCTTACACTGTTTACTGCTCACGCTACCTTTCGACTCCGCAGGAAATTACTGCTGTAAGATGGACCAGTAATATGATGAGACCGTCAGGAAAGATCTGCGTGTCTCGTGTCTACTTATGCCCTCGATTGGAAAAGGCGGGACGGCTAAAGGAGTAGAGGAGCGACCCTAAGCGGAGTTGCGCCCTTCCAGAGCCATTGAAGTCAATGTGTTTAGAAGGACATAACTCCACCTCGGATGGCACCGCGAACTGTTTCCGGTGCTGCCCTTGATATCAGAGCTGCTGTGTTTTGTGTTAAATGTGTCCTTGAGTGGGGAAGCTGTGCTTTGTGTTTTTAATTGACTGAGAGGGAGCCCCCCTTCAGACATTATGGACGAACCAGCATTCAGGTTAGAATCACAGTACTACAGGGATGAAATTTGAGTTCAATAGTTTCTTATGTGCCAGTAAAACTTTTCAGGATGTAAGCGTTCATGATTCAGGCACTTGGGATAGAAATTCCAGTTTGTTGATAGGCCCTCATTTGGACATCATGATGGAATGGATACTTCCCAAAGTAGGACTGAGTACTTCCCAAAGTCGGGAAGTTGTCTGCTGTGCTCCATGAGTGAGGAATAGAAATGTGGGGGAAACAGCAGGGTTGATGGTTGCCATCCCTACTTCACAGTGCTCAGGAAACCTTGCAGTGCCCTGACCTGGATTGCCAAGACTGGCACGCTCCCATCAGATCTTGGGAGGTAAGCAAGGTCCACCTTGGTTAGTACTCGGATAGGAGACCACCAAGGAAGTCCAGGGTTGCCGCACTGAGGCAAGAAATGGCAAGCCCCTTCTGTTCGTCTCTTGTCTTGAAAACCTTGTGGGTTGGCTATAAGTCAGCTGTGACTGGATGGGACTTTCCACCACCAAACCCTTACAGAATAGCCCTGTAAAGGGAGGTTAGTATTATTATCCCCATAAGGGGATGTGTTGAGAGTGGAGGTGAGATGTGAACCTGGGATTTCCTGTCTCACAGCTGGCCCCTGGCCTCTGCCAGGACAGCTGTCAGCCAAAAAGTTCTCAGGTATTGTGTCTGCCTGCTAAGCATAGGCTTTGCAGATATCTGGTCTGACTTGAATTGATGGCATCGGCTACCCTTGTACCAGGTTCTGCTGCCAGCCATGCCTGTCAGGCAATGCCCACTCTTCACTGGTCCATGTGCCAACTGGGACCAGCAGTGAGCTTGTACAATGGTGAACTCTACCTCTTGGAACCTTCTACCAGTGGGAGTTTCAAAAGCGACAATCCTTCTCAGGTTCCTTCCTCAGATAAAGTAACTTTCTTGTTTCAGTGGGCCTTCGAGACAGAGTTCTGATTTCGTCTGCCAAAATAATATTGGGCATTGTTGGAAATGACATTTTGATTGCTTTTATGGCTTTACTTTATGTTCTAATGCTTCTGTAAATGGCCTTGAGCGCAGAATAAAGGAGCATGAAATATTACAATCAATAAAAAGAGGTATCTGCTCTTTCACTTGTGCACAATGCTGCTAGAGAAACAAGCACATGAATCCACTGGGGGGATGAACACTCAGTGGAGGTCATTTCCCAGTGGCCCATTCCCAGGGTTGACCCTGCCATTAGCGCATATCTCAGTTGTTGTAGACAACTGCTAGTCATTGCTTGCTGACTTAGCAACACCTTCTAAAGACCTTTCCCAGGTGGTGTCTCATTGACAGTGTCTCAAGCAAAAGGTCCAGGGAAATGCCAATCACCACTTTGGGGTTAGGAGGTGAATTTCTTCCAGGCCATACTGGCCAGGGATTCTGGGTTTTTTTGGGGGGGGCATCATCTGGGCATGGAATTGGGGGTGCCGTGGATGGGCAGGTAGTTGTGAATTTCCTACATTCTGCAGAGGATTGGGCTAGACGTCCCTGGAGGTCCTTTCCAACTATGATTCCATGATTCTAGGCATGCCGTCTTGTTGTGGGTAAGGGGGCGCTCCACCAGAATTCCCAAAAAATGGAGGAGAGGAAGGGGAAAAGGGAGGAGAAGGAAATCCAATGAAGAGTGGTAGCTCTGTGGTCTGCTCTTATGCTTGGTTTCCATCTGTGATGAGGACAGAGTCCTTTTTCATGTATCCTCCACGCCAAAGGGACCAAGAAGTAGTCGTGGTTGGAGAGCTGTCGAGACAGCAGGATGCAGGTCAAGATAGAGGTGCTGTCATTAATCAAAGAGGAAATAATGTATCTAAGCAGAGGAGTGCTAGGATGGAAGTAATCCCCTTGCCAGTACAGGCTGAAGTCAAAGGGGCCCATGGCTTGCCCTTCTCCCACTCACTTGGTTATAGGATGCAGGAATCGCTTCAGCAATTCCTCTAGTTAGCAGCTGTAGCCCTTAAGAAGATAGAATGCATTATCTCCTCGCTCCAGGTCTTAGACCAGGGGTAGTCAAACTGCGGCTCTCCAGATGTCCATGGACTACAATTCCCATGAGCCCTTGCTAGCGAATGCTGGCAGGGGCTCATGGGAATTGTAGTCCATGGACATCTGGAGGGCTGCAGTTTGACTGCCCCTGTCTTAGACCCTATCATCTGCCTGATGGCCTGTTCCTCCTCCCTAGCTGCTCTGGTTCAAGGAGCCTTACCTACTTTCTAGCAGGCAAAGGTCACAGGAACTGAACGGCCCCTGAAGATTTAGCTCCGTAATCAGTGTGAATTATGCATGTCCTTGGAGCGTATGTAACTTTGCCCTCAAGTCAGCAGGTTCTGAGTGACAGCCTCTGCCTCTTGGGTGCGTACCACCGATTACATGAATCTAGAAGCAGCACAAATACTCAGAATACACCTCCTTTCAAATTGCACATGTCTCGGCAGTCTGCGATGGTTGTGAAGGGCTGCAGAGGGAACCTCCACATTCAGAGGCAGTCAACTTCTGAATCCCAATGCCAGGAAGCAATATTAGTCTCTGTTCCCTGCTTCTTGGCCCTCTGGAGGAACTGGCTGACCACAGTGTGAGACAAAATGGATCACTGATGGATCGCTGACCACAGTGTGAGGCAAAATGGATCACTGACGGATCACTGATCACAGTGTGAGGCAAAATGGATCACTGACGGATCATTAACCACAGTGTGAGACAACATGGATCACTGACGGATCATTGAGCACAGTGTGAGACAGAATGGATCACTGATGGATCATGGACCACAGTGTGAGACAAAATGGATCACTGATGGATCACTGATCTGATCCAGCAGAGTTCCTCTTACATTCTTATGAGCTTTTCGAGCAGAGGCAATGTAGCCTGTGAAATTTGCAAAGTCGGTGGCATTACTGTGGAGTGCTTTCGGTGTCTTGTATTTTTTTCCTAGCTGTGAAAAAGCCATAGCGGCATCACTCAGAAATGTAAAATGACTGCTAAGTTTCCAACTGGAAAGGGGTTTTTTTTCTTAATAAAATGGGCAAGGAGGGAGTTAGCTCATTTGCATCCTGCATGACTCTGTGCCCTTCAAGATGAGGTCTACCAGGCTAGTTTCAGAGGGAGAGATTTTAAACAGTAATTACTGCTTTCGTTGATTAATCTACAAATTGAATTGGTTAGATATTCCTTTTTGCGCGGCGCTGTTTAATGTTGACGCTTCACAACGGTGGATTAATTGTACAGGCTTATCAGCTGGCACCGAAGCTTTTAGATTTTTACCCCCAAAGACTTGACAGTTTAATTTGAGGATCCAAAAAGATGCTTTGAATTGGAAATTGGGTATTACTTCTGTTTGTTTTGTTGTCTTGCTTCCTAAAGACCGGATAGGCTTTGATTTCGGTGCTCAATTAGACTTTCTGATTGATGCGCTCCTTCTCTCCCCTTTTTTAATCTGACAGATATGATCAAAGATTTTGTGTCACCGAGGGATTTCGGCACTCTGACGCACTTGGCCCTCCTGAATGCCGTTTACTTTAAAGGAAACTGGAAATCTCAGTTCCGGCCGGAAAACACGAGGACATTCTCGTTCACGAAAGACGATGAAAGCGAAGTGCAAATCCCAATGATGTATCAGCAAGGAGAATTTTATTACGGTGAGGGAGAGATCCCCAATTTTCTTTCTAGCGGTTTGTCTTCAGACTGGAATTCACATGCCACACTGCTAGAGCTCACTTTCTTTTCTTTTTTTAAAGATTTTGATTTGTTCCTAGGATAAAAAGAAGTTGCAACAGAAAATTGAAACAATGGAAATGTTGTTTTTTTTCTAGGGGAGTTCAGTGATGGCTCCAATGAAGCCGGGGGCATCTACCAAGTTCTGGAGATACCTTACGAAGGGGATGAAATCAGCATGATGATTGTCCTTTCCAGGCAGGAAGTCCCACTGGTCACGCTGGAGCCTCTGGTGAAACCTCAGCTGATTGAGGAATGGGCAACCTCTGTGAAGAAACAGAAAGTGGAGGTCTATCTACCCAGGTGAGGTTGCTTGCTCTGGTTCTTACTGGAGAAAAGACAGTACAGTGAATGGATTGGTGTTGGGGTTAAGAGCAGTGGCCTCTAATACGGAGAGCCAGGTTTGATTCCCCAGTCTTCCTCCGCATGCAACCAGATGTGCACTTCCGGTTGTGCAGCCAGAAATGGCAGCACAGCATTGCTCAGTGCTCTTTCACCCGGTCTCCGCTCCATCAGTCTCCTGCTGGTTGCTAGCACTTTCCAGGCAGCCCTACACACTGGTGTGCCTCAGCACAGACTGTAGCGTGCCTTGAAATATTCAACCATCAACTGGAGCAGGGAGGCCCAGTGCAACATTGATCTCACATCTCTCTTAAATATATGGGCAGTTAGATCAGGCCATGGGAGACAGATATAGATTCCTGGACACAACCTACATTACTGTTGACAGCTGGGGAGGAACTCCTATAGCATCATTGCAGCCAACAAGCACAGCTTCGTCCGTGAGCCCAGATGGGGTAAAGGTGAAATGGGACACTAGGAAGCAAAATAATTGCTTTCCTGCAGTTGGAGGTAAGATATATAGCTATTATTTTGGAGAGCTGATTGACATGTTTCTTGGCCATCAAGTCTCAGCTGATTTATGGCAACCCCTATGGGGTTTTCAAGACAAGATGCTAACAGAGGTGGTCTGCCATTGCTTGCTTGCGTGCGTGCGGATGTGTGTGTATGCGTGCATGCCAACCCTGGTATTCCTTGGTCTGCCAACCTGCTAACCAAGGCCAATCCTGCTTAGCTTAGAAGATCTGACTAAATGGGGCTAGCTTGGACTATCCAGGTTAGGGTCTGATTGATTTGTAATTGCGCACACACACATTTTCAGCTGTAAGAGTGAAGTACATCTTAATGTTTGAGCTGGAAAAAGACCCCATGTCTTTATGATCAAAAGTGTTTAGAAACTTTGGGCTAATTCGTAAGGGTTTAGATCTGTTATATCCAAACCAAGAAAGTCCAGTGGAATTGTTTATTCTTTTTATTTATTTGGGGGGGATTTTATATCTCTCACCTTTACCTGAAGGTCCCAGGGTAGGTCACTACGATACAGAATAAAATAATCTAAAAGACATCTCCCTCCCTCTCATCCTGGCAGGACAGCATCCGGAGGAAATTAGAAGAAGAAGAAGAGTCTGTTCTTATATGCTGCTTTTCTCTACCCGAAGGAGTCTCAAAGCAGCTTAGAGTCGCCTTCCCTTTCCTCTCCCCACAACAGACACCCTGTGAGGGAGGTGAGGCTGAGAGAGCCCTGATATCACTGCTTGGTCAGAACAGCTTTATCAGTGCTGTGATGAGCCCAAGGTCACCCAGCTGGTTGCATGTGGGGGAGCGCAGAATCAAACCTGGCTCATCAGATTAGAAGTCCACATTCCTAGCCACTACACCAAGCTGGCTTTGATAAGACATCAGAGGCCTGGGTGAAGAGGTTTGTTTTCACCAAGCACTGAAATCCATATTATGTAGGCGTCTGGTGGATCCGGGAGGCTGTTCCAAAGTCAGGGGCCCACCACAGGAAAGGCCCTCCTGCATTTCACCACCCTTTGCAACTGCAGCCCCCTTTCAACAAGTGATCACAAACTGAGTTTGGAAGTCCCCATCAGTTTCATAAGTGGTTTCCTATGAGGCAAGAGCATCAGTAGTTTTAGGAACCAAATACGTCCCTCGAAGAGCTTTCTGCTCAGCAAATGGCAACCTGCCAGTGGTCCCCAGCCTCAAAGAAGTGTGGCTGGCCTCAACCAGAGTCATGGCATTTTTGGCCCTGGTTTCAGCTTGGTAGCATGAACTGCCAACGGTGATCTGGGCCCTTTCAGAGCTGTCAGAGTTCTGAAGGGCCTGCAAAATGACACTTTTCCACCAGGAATATGGTTGAGATCAATAAATGCCCCCCACCCTCCGCCTGTACCTTATCCTCTTCATCTGAACCTTGGGGATTATAGGTTTAATTTGGACCTACTTGACCCCCAGCTTCATAGGTGGTTTCTGTGATGGAGCAGCCTGTCTCACCTTTTTTAAGGATTTGTAAAGTAATTTGCAACTGGTTTTGTATAATTTAGGAAAACTTGTATTCAGTTTTAATATTAGCCTCCCCAAGACCATTGTCAGAGAGGGGCGACCTAAAAAAATCTCATAAGTAAATAAATAGAACTTGAGCCCAAAGTCCCCTTGAGCATACAACACTAGCTAAACATTTCTTTGGATCTTGGCCTATAACTTGTCGGCATCTTTGATGGCTACGCAGCCATATTCCACCCCAGACAATCACAGAATCATAGAGTTGGAAGGGGCCATATAGGTCATCTAGTCCAACCCCCTGCTCAACGCAGGATCAGCCCAAATGCAGTGAGCATGAACGGATTAAGCAGGAGTGGGCGGTGAAGACGGGGAAGAGTCACATTTTCCCAGGCACAATATAATCCTTTTGAAGTCTAAGAACATCCATGCTCCGAAGTGGAACATAGAAGGAAACAGGCGCAATCCATGTGCATGGCACGCTGCCATTAAACGCACTTGCAGTGTGCAAGGCAGCAAGACTCCGCTGCAGAATGAAATGATTCCTAAGGACAATGCATTGGGCTGGGTTCCTGTTATTAGCTTGCATGTCTTCCTTTTTACGTTCTTCAGCTAAATTATGCTGGAAAGACATTTTTGCAAATTAGTTTCATGGTCTGTTTCCCCGCTACAGAAAAGTGGATTAAAAAAATGTTGATCACTTTGGCTCAGAAACAATGATTTGCGAACGAAGCGAAGTATAATTTAACAATCCTGTACCGTTTTCCAGTTTGCCATTAAGACGAGTAAACGGCCGTGTCGGTGGGACGCAGATAGCGCAGACAGAAAATTGGAAAACGCTGTGATTAACTTGGCTTTGCTTAGTCGTTCAGGCCCCTATTACAAATGTAAAAGTTTAAAAAATGTTCACTTTATAATTGGATGGAATCTTTCAGGGCACTGGAAATTTAATTTTATTCTGCTGCTGTTTCTCAGTGTGTACAGCCTGCAGGCCTCTACGTGCCAGTCCCCCCTCCCCTTGCCGCTTCCCTCCTCTTTTTTAGGCGTGCCATAAAATATTTATGAAGTGTTTATTTGGTGCGTTGATAACATCCAGCGGATCTGCTTGAAATCCTTGGAGATGTTCGCCCTGGAAGTCTGCAATTAATCTCTGGAATTTAATAACGAAATTACAGCGTTTGGAGGACCGCATTTCAGACTTGGGCTGCCTTCTTCCCCTCCCCCTTTCCCATCGCAAAAAATACGCTGGAGAGAAATGGCATCTAATGTTATCCATTCTGGGCTCTGCTTTGCTCATTCATATTTGCAGAAATCTTTGCAGATGTTGGACACTGCAAGGTTTTGTCCCATGTTTGGCCATAGGTTCAGGCATGACAGAAGAATTCACAACTAGGCTTTGTAAACAGGAGAAGGTTTTGACAGGGGTTCCTCTGGAGGCGCCTTGACAGAGGTACCTCAAGACAGAATAAATGGTTCTACCAGGTCCAAAACCCCTCTGCCATGGAAGCTTGCTGGGTGACCTTGGGCCAGCCAAACACTCTCAGCCTGACCTGCTTCAGAGAATTATCATTGAAGATAAAATGGAGGAGAGGACAGCATAAGTCGTGTTGGGCCTTGCTTGAGGAGGAAGATGAGGGTTCAAAATGGAATAAATAAAAAATAAATCCCGTACATGAAGATAGGCTTTCATCAGGTTCCCAGGTTTCTGGTTGTGTGTGTAAAATAGGACAGTTGACCAGAACAAATCATGAAGGCTTTCTTTGATTTTAACTGGGCTCCCCCAAACAATGGCCTCGGGGTGGTGAACCAATCAGGTTAGTCTCCCCACCTGACCAGAGGCTTGTAGATACTGTGAGATGCCAGAAGGATTTTGAGAACCTAGTAAACAGTGGATCTTTGGGGACCAGGCTCTGGCAGGCTCCAAACAAAGGCCACTCCCAGTGTCCTCTCTCCATACCCCATGCTTATGCTCCCAGCTCTATGGTTTACCTTGGAGATGGTTCATTTAAAGAGAGTGGGAAAATTTCAGGCTCAATCTCATAAAGCATGTTCTGAAGAACATTTGGAAGCCTTTTCTGCCACCACTGTGTCACGGAATGAGCCCCGTAGTGACAGAGATTTGGTGTTTGGCTGTGTGTTTCTTTGCCAATAAAATATATCAGATCCACTGTGATTTGGATGCCAGTTTTAGTGAATCAGACGCTTGAGAGATCTGTAGCACCGTCTAATCACAATTGCTTGGATCAGTCCTAATTGAACATAATGGTGCTATCCTGGCTACCACAGCCAAGGATGTCATTTTGAAGCCATTTTAAAATTCTGCCAAGGGCCAATCATGCTCAGGCCCACGAAGTGGCACTCCTGTTCCCCCTCCACACACACCTCTTCCAATGTTGATGGAGCAGCCCCCTTGTGGCATTTTAAAAGGGCACCGTTCGGCTCTTCGTCTTTCTGGATCCTGTGACATGAGATGGCCACTACCTGTTCTTAGGGTTGCCAGCTCCAGGTTGGGAAACACCTGAAGATTTTGTTGATGGGGTTTGGGGTGAGAAAGGAGGTCAGTGGGGTATAATGGCATACCATCCATCTTCCACAGTGGCCATTTTCTCCAGGTGAATGATCTGGAGATCAATTGTAATCCCAGGAGATCTCCAAACAGTACCTGGCGGTCAGCAACCCTACCTATAGTAGAGATCCGTATTCTTCCCAACTCGCGAATTCATGAAATTAGTCAATACAAGACGGCGATCACCAGACTATATATTGATTATATGTTTTCTTCAGTGGAGGAGACAGAGAGTCTGGGGAGTCATTTGAAATGTGGGGAAGAATGTAAGATTCCTCCTCTACACTGTTCTGATCAGCAGCTTCATCTTGTTGCTGGAGAGAGGAGACTGAGGAGACATTTTTCCTGAGGAGACGCTTCATTCATGGAGAAGAGGTTCTTCAATGGCTATTAGCCATGAAGCCTGACAGGAATTGTGTGTTCTGAGGCAGAAACCTTCTGAATACCACTGCTGGGGACATCTGAATGGAGTGGTTTTGGCCTTTTCATCCTCCTTATCATTCTTGGGGACCTTTTTTGTAGGTTTTCTGGGGGCTTCTGTTTGAATACCACATGAAACAGGATGCTTGACCAAATAGACCATTGGTCTCCTCCAGCACAGCTGTTCTTACATTCTGTCCTTGCTCCAGGTAACTGGCAGAAATCACCATTTCAACTAGGAAATTGGAGGTGACAGTAAGAAGGGCTTCTATGTGGATCAAATTAAATCCAAATAAATTGTCATTGTGTAGGTAATTGTAACGGGAAGGCTCCAAGGACTCCCCTGCCACAGCCAGAAATTATTCCTTCCCTGCCGAGCGAACAAGAAATTCTCAGGACTGTCAAAGAAAAATAAAATGCTTAGTTTACAGTCACAGCGGCTTAGTGTCTCTCCAGTGTTTTGCAGCTTCACTCATGCCAAACAAGTAGAAATGAAGTCAAAAAGGGCTTCTACTCCTCCCCAACCTTTGTGGAGGTGTCACGCTCGCTGTTGCTTTCCGCCAGGTGCCTGGGCCTTTTTTCCACCTGGTTTCTAGCAGGGTACCGGCCATCGTCCTGCTGCCTAGAACTAGGCAATTGACAAGTGAAAATGCAGCGGATTGATTGGCATGGAAGCAGCGCCTGCCATTCAAAGGTTTGAAATACAAAAGGGAAAAAAAAGGGCCACTAAGTTATGCGCTAGCCCATGACATGCCCACGGAAGCTGTATGGGTCCCAGCTTCCACTTTATTTGTAAAACAGCAATGGGCCAGACTAGATGTAATGCTAGGAGATCTAGGGTGGAAATTCACCCAGAATGTTGTTTTTGGTTTGTAGGGGGCCAGCGGTTGATCCTGGGACACGATACATGCAAGGCAGTCACTTTAAATTGGAGGTATTCGGAATTGAGCCCAGGACTTTCTGCCTGCCAAGCAGATGCTCTACCACTGAGCCGCAGCTCTTCCTATACCCTGTTGCTCCATAGAATGACCAACTGACAGAAGTTACCATTCATGGGGAGGACATGAATTGGGCAGTTACCTATAGCTCGTGGGTTTGGTACTGTGTTACAGGGCATATTCCAAAATGTGTTTGCCTCATTGACCATTTATGCACTGGGAACTTCACTGCCCCAGCTCCTGCGCAGGAGCACAAATCAGGGGCGGAACCAGGCCAAATGCTCCCCTATGTGGGTGCAGGAAGAGGTGGGGCAACCCGCCACAACTAAAACTCCAGCTTGCAGCCCAGCATGAAACCTCCAGTGCATAAACGGTCATTGTCTAGCCCACTGCTAGGGAAGGGTGAATTCTGATAGCACCAGAGGAACACGGAGAGGAGAGAGAGTCAGCGGAATGGATGGGCTGAATTTCTTCTTATTGATTCTAATTAGCCACTCTGTTAAGTTCTTTAGTTTTGCTTCGGCTGTTGAATCTTGCAGGAGTTTCTTCTGGTGTGAGCGCGCCAGCTGACTTCTTAGCATGAGATTTTCTGTTCACATTGGTGGTCTCTCCTGAAAAGTGCTGATCTGTTGAAAGATGGGTCAGAGTCTCTAAATAATTGCAGGACTTCTTCCAAAAGCACAGATGGGTAGCAGCTATGCAGAGTACAAGGCAGAGGTCTGTCACACCACCTGCCGACTGACTGAAGAAGAAGAGTTGTTTCTTATATACTGCTTTTCTCTACCCGAAGGAGTCTCAAAGCAGGTTACATTTGCCTTCCCTTTCCTCTCCCCACAACAGACACCCTGCGAGGGAGGTGAGGCTGAGAGAGCCCTGATATCACTGCTCGGTCAGAACAGCTTTGTCAGTGCTGTGGCGAGCCCAAGGTCACCCAGCTGGCTGCATGTGGGGGAGCACAGAATCAAACTCAGCTCACTAGATTAGAAGTCCGCGCTCCTAATCACTACACCAAGCAGAAGCTCTGATGCTGACCCATATTTCCTCCCTGTTGGCGTTGGAAGAGGCTCCCAAAGGAACTGATGGTACTACATTCTTGAGTGGGGTTCCATCATAGAATTGTAGAGTTGGAAGGGGCCAGAGAGGCCATCTACTCCAACCCCCTGCTCAGTGCAGGATCCGCCTAAAGCATCCAAGATAAGTATCTGCCTCACCTTTGCTTGAAGACTGCCAGTGAGGGGGAGCTCACCACCTCCATAGGCATCCGATTCCATTGCTAAAGGCAGTGTTTTTATTAGAAACTTTGTGGTTCTACTGCTATTGATTGTTTAAGGCAGGGGTAGTCAACCTGTGGTCCTCCAGATGTTCATGGACTACAATTCCCATGAGACCCTGCCAGCGTTTGCTGGCAGGGGCTCGTGGGAATTGTAGTCCATGAACATCTGGAGGACCACAGGTTGACTACCCCTGGTTAAAGGGTTAAGGGTTGGGCTTTGGTTGGTACTACACCAGTGTGGTGATTTCTAATCTAGAGAGCTGGGTTTGATTACCTGCTCCCACACGTGCAGCAAGCTGGGTGACATTGTGCTAGTCACAGTTTTGGTAGTACTGTTCTGTCCAAGCCGCCCCACCTCCCTCACAGGGTGTCTGTTTTGGGGAGAGGAAGGTGATTCCTTTAGACTCCTTTAGACAGTGAAAAGTGGGGTATAAAAACCAACTCATCATCATCATCATCCTCATTAATGGTTCTAACATGGCTTTTTATGATACAGTTAAGAACTTGGTGAGGGGGTGCTCACTGGTTAACAGGTTCTGTTTCACTCCAGAGATGCAATGATTGTATGCAATGCCAGCATGGCACAGTGGCTAAAAGTGGCAGAGCCAGTGTGATGTGGTGGTTAATGGTGGGACAGCCAGCATGGCATAGAAGTTAAGAGTGCTAGATCCTAATCCGGTGAGCCCAGGTTGTTTCTCCACATTTCCTACACATGAAGCCAACTGGGTAACCTTGGGCCTGTCACAGTTCTCTCTGGACTCCCTCAGCCCCCCCCCCACCTCCCAAGGTCCTTGCTGTGAGGAGGGAAAGGCATTGGAAGCCACTTTGAGACTCCTAAACTCAGAGAAAAGCGGGGCATGAACACTGACTCTTTTATTCTCGTTCAGCACTATGCAGCAGGAGGTAGGGATTCGACAAACAGGCACCCCTGTTTTTCAGTCCCTCCCTATATTTACCAGAACATCTACTTTGGTCAGCCCTATGTGGAGGGGGGGGGAAGAAGCCTCTGCTCTTCTTAGAATCATAGATCATAGAATCATAGAGTTGGAAGGGACCTCCTGGGTCATCTTGTTCAACCCCCTGCACTATGCAGGACACTCACTTCCCAATCGTTCATCCACTGTCACCTGTCACCCCCTTGAGCCTTCACAGAATCAGCCTCTCTGTCAGATGGCTGTCCAGCCTCTGCTTACAAATCTCCAAAGATGGAGAACCCACCACCTCTCAAGGAAGCCTTCCAGGGCAAGGACTTCCTCTAGTCTCTGAGTCCTTTTTTTGCAGACTCAGTGCTTTGCAAACGGCACCCATGGTCTCTGGCCATCTGGCTTTCTGAAGCACCGTGCAGGGTACCGCTGATGTGCTACGTGTTCTCCGCCGCATTCCATGGCGCCTGACAGCACAGTGGAAATCCTTCATAATTAATGCTCCTGTCGTTTTAATAAAAGCCCTTAAGTTCCTCCCGTCTTTCCAAGCGATGGGGCTTTGTCTGGCGGCATGCCTCTGTGACATTGTTAATCTGGCTCCGGTTACCTTTTCTCACTGTGGCTTTCAGGCAAACGCTGTTGCGGCAGGAGTCCAGATGGCCAGGACTCTTTGTTTGATTTTGTAGCACTAATGGTCCAAATCCCTGGTTGCCCTTCTTCCCAGAAACAATTTCTGCTGAGCAGTAGACTCTGTGTGTCTGTTATCTCTGTGCACAATGTATATGGGGGGGAAGGGGGGATGTGTCCAAAGGAATGATTAATAATATCTTTGATGGTACCAATTTTATTGATGCGTGCTCCATAGATGCCATGGGTTGGCTCGAGCAAAGCATTCCTGCAAGCGGCAGTGGCTCAATGGCAGAGTATCTGCTCGACACGCAGAAAGTCACAGGTTCAGTCCCCAACTTCTCCTTTTAAGGGATCCAGCAGAAGGTGATGAGAAAGACTGCTTCCTTGAGACCACGGAGAGCCACTGCCAATCTGAACAAACAGTATTGACTTTGATGGAACAAGGGCCTTATTTGGTAGAAGACAGCTTCTTGTGGAAGGGCAGCAACATTCACCAGTGCCCCTTCCTGGTACAGACCTCTGCCTCTCCCCCTACCCCCCATGTTGTTCCTGAGGATCCTTAGGAAAATCAGGGAAGGAGTACTTTGGATTGTGTAGCACTTTGGGGAAGGTATGAAAATGTCCTTTCTATCTGAATCATAGAATCATAGAGTTGGAAGGGGCCATACAGGCCATCTAGCCCAACCCCCTGCTCAACACAGGATCAGCCCAAAGCATCCTAAAGCATCCAAGAAAAGTGTGTATCCAACCTTTGCTTGAAGACTGCCATCTGCAGACATTTTCTATCAGATCCAAGCCCATCATCCAAGATGAAACATTTAGGGGTTTTTTTTCTTCCCAACAGCCTTAAAGTAGACCAAACATGCTAGGGCTTCCACTTTTCCAGTGTGCAACCTTGCTCAACCTTCAGGTCCTCAGAAACACCAGATCTCACTTCTGACATCTCAGAACCTTCAATGAGAATTCCCTGGTTTTGTCCATCTTATCAGAAAATACTTTGCAGTAGATTTGGCCTTTAATTTAGTTTTTTTTAAGGGTTTTTTTCCCCTTGTGAAGATTCAAATGAGAGCTGTTTCGTTGAAATGTCTTCTCTTTGCAGTTTGCCTGCTTATAATAATAATAATTTTATGTCCCATTCAATCTTTTAGCATCCATTCTCAGCCGCTATTAAAAACTAACTACATTTCAGCCTCCTCCATGGGCAGACGTCCCCGCATCTGTTAACTCAGTGTCTTTTGCTGAGGACTTTGGGAAGGATGTGGATTGTATGAGCACAGATCAGTTAGCTTTAGGGTATCCCTGGAAATGGAACGATGCATAACAATAAGCTGGTTACGAATGTCTGCTCAATAAATATAATCCATCTTGTTCCTAATTGCTATTCTCCGTGCTGCGCTACCAGCTCACCTTACTGACTGCTTCTATATTAATTCCATTTCTCTCTCTCACTCTCTTGCTGTTCCAGTAGTGACAACTTGCAAATATGATATTTTTAGAGTGTTTCATGTTTCGTCCTTTTTGTGTGCTCTCTAGGTTCACAATAGAACAGGAAATTGATATGAAGGATGTTTTGAAGGGCCTGGGAATCACAGAAGTATTCAGCCCAAGTGCTGATCTCACTGGGATGTCTGGTAAGAGACGATGACGGCCCTGTCCTTTCCCCACCCTCAGAGGCAAGATTTCCACTCTCTTTCCCTTTCCCTTTCCACTCTCTTTCCCTTTCCCTTTCCACTCTCTTTCCCACCCTCATGATGTATGTTCCTCTTTTCTGAAGAACTCTGGCTGACCCACCCTGTCACAGTGTGATATCGGTGATCGCCGGCTCGTGTGAGGTTCACCTGGGCTTGACCAGGACCAGGGCCTTTTCAGCCTTGGCCTCTCCGTGGTGGAATGAGCTCCCAGAAGTGCTATGGACCCTGCAAGGACTAATGCAGTTCTGCACAACCTATAAAGTTTTTGGTTGAGGCCAGGGATAAAAGGGACTGTTTGGGCCCCTTCTCCTAAATTGTTCCCCATCCGGGTAGCATTTTTCTTCCATTGGGTGTCGGCAGAGCTGGGGGGGGGTTAGGTGAGGGGTGGTTTTTAATTGCTTTTAATTGTTTCTGTTGTTTTAAACTCTTTATCTGTAACCTGATGTTAACCGCCGCAAGCTGACTGGCCAGGAGCGGTGGCCTACAAGGCTAAATAAACAAACAAACAATTTGGGCGGTTGGCTCAGCCCAAAAACCCGAGGGAAGGATCAGGAGCCCCCTTTAACTTAAGCAACTTAAATGGCCCTGTGACAGTGCCCAACTTGCTTGTGGTCCATTTGCTTTACATGAAGCTTGTATGTTGTTAGGACCCAGCCTCTCTTTCTCTATTCTCTTCTTGGAACAAAGGAAAAATCCCGTACAAAATTGCATGAAGCCTATTGATTTTAATGGGTTGTAGCCAGTTCAGATTACCTTTTATTTATTGTTGGTCGTATTTGATGAGACAAGACTGGAGCAAATCGGTGGGAATAATAAATTGCCTGTTGCAAATACACAGCCTTTCTCCGTCACAGGAAGGTCGGTCATAATTGGATGAGGACTCTCCGTTGCTCCTTCATGGGCCTGTCAGCATAGAGCAGGAATGCCCAGGGTTGCCAGCTGCCTGCACCACTGGGGGAAACTCCACCACCAGCAGCAGCAAGGGAGCAATGGGGGGGAAAGAGCATCAAATAACACTTCTGGCTAGTGATGTTGCTGTGTTGTTGCTCTAGGAATTTTTCTGCCATCTACTGTTTTTACCATAGAGTTTGAGGTAAACCCTAGAGCAGTGCGCAAAATTCTGATGTCTTTTCCGGTTACACAGCCAATTACACACTCCTCTTGCTTCACGGACTTTCTACTCTCTTTCAAATGTTGTCAGGTTTTTGGCATTGCTTTTAGTTTGTTATGCTATTTAATTTTGCACAGCTTCTCGAACAGTTGAGGCATTGGGATGGGTTCTTTGGGGGGAGGTGGTGCCTGTGTGGCCACCTCCCCCAATTTGGGCATTCCCACAAGGGGTCATGGAGATGGAACCTTCAGTGCATGCCCAGCTCAGGGATTGCTAGCCGGCTTTCGCCACCGGGTGGTAAAGGAACCATGTAGTGGCCAACACTTGCATGGTTCCAGGGGCTTGCCACTACACGGTCGTACTCCCATCAGCAGGCAGGGGGGGGGGAAGATTCACTGGGCAGCAGGCAGAAATCCTGATACAGCATCGGTCCCCACATTGCACCAATGCTCTTGCACTGCAGTCAATAAAGCTACGGTTGTTTACTTCCAAACTGGTTAGTGGTCCTGTGTTTCCCTTCTGCGCTGGATATCCCCCTCCCTCTGCTTGCCCTTGGCCTGCACTGCATGAGGTTCAAGGTCAAAGCTGCCTACATTAGGCATGAGGCACACACCATCTTTTTGTTGTGCTTTGCGATCAGAACCACAGCTGATTATTGGAAAGGTTTCCCCCAGCTTTCGTTGTATTGCTTTCCTGCACTTTCAGCTTGGCTTCTGGCACCAACTTTGATCTGACACCACCTTTCATCCAGGAGGAAGTCTCCCCCTGATGTGCCGCTGAATCCCTTTTGCCTTTCATGTGAAAGGCACGTCCTACTTCCAAAGGCAGGCCGTGCCCTTATCCCCCCTCCCCCACACACACACACTCCATCTTCTGTAGTGATTCTCATTCTCATGCTGTTGGAAATGTGGCCCTGTGCTTAAGAAATAGGCTTGACAGACAAGGAAGCCACAGACTGGGGGACACCTTATGACTACCCTGCAAGAACTGCAGCTGCAACTATGGTTGCTACGTGACAGCTGTCTGGGAATGGTCACCCGACTGCTGATTTGCAGTGCAATCCCATGCAGAGTTACTCCAGTGTGAATTCAACAGTTTCAGTGGGCTGAGACTAGAGTAACTCTGCACAGGATTGTGTGGTTAAGAGCAGGGGTAGTCAACCTGTTGCTGGCGTTGCTGGCAGTGGCTCATGGGAATTGTAGTCCATGGACATATGGAGGACCACAGGTTGACTACCCCTGTTTAGGGGGCAGTATTTATCCTTAAACAGGCAGAAAGTGAAATTCCCCTCCAAAAAATGGGTAAGTATTTGAATGAATAAATAAAAGGCTCAGGAGGAAGGCGAAATTGAAACAATTCTTGTTCTTAGGGGTTATACATATATAGACCCCTTTTGGCCCTGACCCGGGGAGCCCAGGCTAGCCTGTTCTCAGAAGATCTCAGAAGTTAATTAGGACGGGAAATCGCCAAGGAATATGCAGGAGCAGGGCAAGGCAAACAACCTCAGGCCTTGAAAACCCCACGGCAAGCTTTCTCAGCCAGGGTTTCATGAAACTCTGGGTTTTCTTGACAGCCCTGGAAGGGTTTCCCAAATGGGTGGGTGTTAATTAATTTTATTTATATATTTTTAATTTGTTAAACATTTATTGGGTGATATGACCATATAAGGCTAGGTTGACCACCTCCCCCCTAAATGATCAGTGATGGGCCTAGAGTGAGTGGGAAGGGGAGAGGCCCTGGGTGGGTGTGTCCCCAGCTCTGCTTCCCAAGCATATTCTGCACGATTGCACCACTTCTGGGGTGTCTTAAAGCCTGAAGAACGTTTTAGGGGTTTCTCCATGGTAAAAAAAAGGCTGTCCCATGGGATCACCATTAGTCGGCTGCAATTTGACAGCCCAGAGGCGCTCAGAGTGGTTTACAATGACAAGTATAATTTTGTTTAAAGTGACCTTCCATGGCAGCCATAACTTTATAAGTGATCACATCAAATGAATAACTTTTCTATAAGATCCCCAAAGATAAAGACTTTTATACCCCACTTTTCACTCCCAAAGGAGTCTCAAGGTGACTTCCCTGTACAATCACCTTCCCTGTACCCACAATAGAGGTAGGGGGGCTGAGAGAGTTCTAAAATGAACTGCTCTGCAAGACCTATGACTGGCCTGAGGTTACCCAGCTGGCTGCACTTGGAGGAGTGGGGAATCAAACCCAGATTAGAGGACACTTTTCTTAACCACTGCACCAGTCAGGTATTGCTGTGGTACGACAGGTGTTTCTATTGACTAGAGTGTGGGCTGAATTGTCATTCTGAAATAAAAGGGCCTCCTTTTACTTCCTGGAGGGAGTTCCATCCCTTCCAGAGCTGCTCTAAATCCAGAAGGGCAACTGTTCCAGAAGCTCCCCGTTTCAATGGCAGTCTTGACTGCTCCACTCGACTTCTAACAAGGCATTATTCATTCCAGTCGCTCTCAAGGTTTCTTTCTCCGGCCTCCAATTAGGACTGGCTGCGATACGTATTCACATTTATGTATTTTCTCCACCCTTTGTCCTCCCTCCCTGCCCCTCACACTTCACACCGGAGGTTGGACGCCAGATTCTGTTGGGGGATTCAAAGGAGCAGTAAGAGCTACTGCTAGGAACTGGCTTAGAGCCAAGCGACAGCCGATAATTATACTGTCGGTGCCATGCTGGGACAGGACTGCTTCTTTGACTGCGGCTATCAAGGTTTCATGCCCTGTTGCACGCTCCAGAAGTCCCCAGCTGGAGAGCAGACATCTGACCTGTTTGCTGAACGGCAGTGCCCTTGCAAGATGTTCGGCATTTCTGCTACTTAGTTTTCCAATTGCTTCCTCCTCCGTGGCTTTGGACATATGAAGCTGCCTTAGACTGAGTCAGAACATTGACCCTTCAAGGTCAGTGTTGTCTACCCTGACCCGCAGCAGTTCTCCAGGGTCCCAGACAGAGGTCTTTCATGTCACCTACTACCTGAGCCTTTCACATGGGAAATGCCAGGGACTGAATCTGGGAGCTTTTGTGGGCTCAGTAGATGCTCTGCCATGGAGCCATGCTCCCTTCCCTGGCACCTGAGTCATGCAAAAAAAAAAGGATCCTGTACAAGGTAATTTGAAAGCTGTTTAATTGACACACACACACACACACACACTGTGAGCCACCATCAGTCAGAGTAGATAGCACAGTTCTGAATAGCCCAGTGGTCTGATTCAGAATAACACAATGTTATTGAATGTAGCAGCTTTATGTGAGCCAAGGGTCCTGTGCTCATGTGTTCAAATGTCCCCAAGCACCCTGTCACCTTGTAAGGAACTAAATGGTCTTCTCCTCATGGACATGATCATAGCAGTCTTTGATGGCTACAATGTCTTGTTTGGTGAATAATGTCCTTGTCAGAAGAATTAGGGGTTGTGACTAGGCTTGTGCACCAGAGGCCCAAATCAGTTTTGGTGTCCAATAAAGTCAATGGTGCCATTGACTTTAATGGGAATTCTGGTGTTTCTGCCTTTCCTGGGGCCTGGGGGAATCTGTCCCTTTGGATAGAATGGAGCAGATGGGGGCACCCTCTTTCAGTACCCCTGGAAGGTGGACCCCATAGTCCAATCATTGTGAAATTCAAAGGGTTGCCAGGGAAGAACCTCCTGGAGCTACCCTGAAAGTTTGGAGGCTGTACCTGATACCCCTACTCCCCAGGCCCCTGGAAAAGCGGAAACACCGAATTCCCACTAAAGTGAATGGTGCCATTGACTTTAATGGGTGCCGAAGCTGAATCGGTCCAGATCGGGCTCCTGGGGCACAAGCCTAGTTATGACTGTTTTACTGGGGGTTTTACTTGGTTTTCTGTAACCCGTCACGAGTCCATGGAGAGTGGTGGGATATACATTGAAATAATAAATAAAATAATTATTTTCTGTCAGTTCATCAAGTCCAAGTGAGAACAGCTGGTGGTATTTCTTTCCAGGTGCTTCAAGAGCCTTCTGCTTCTTTATTGGTCCACTCGTGTCTTGTGCCTCCCTCCTCTTGCTTCTCAACCCCATGCCTTATGGCAGTGGTCCCCAACCTTTTTATCACCGGGGACCGGTCAACGCTTGACAATTTTACTGAGGCCCAGGAGGGGGTAATCTTTTGCTGAGGGATGCCACCACCGCCTGAGCCCCTGCTCCACTTGCTTTCCCGCCGGTGCCCCTGACTTCCCGCCACCCGCTGGGGGGCGCTGCCAACAACAGCTGCGCAGTGCCATGCCAAGGGGGAGCCACAACCATGGCGGCCGCTGGAGAGCACCAAAGGTGAGCCGGCAGCAGAGTGGCAGGGCAGCCCCCGAGGCAGCAGCTGGGGGGAAGGACGAGGAGGAGCCGCGGCCCGGTAACGACTGATCCACGGACCGGGACCGGTCCCCGGACCGGGGGTTGGGGACCACTGCCTTACGGGATTTCTGTTATGTGTTGAACTTCCGAGAGGCTCTAAATCATAGGATCATAGAGTTGGAAGGGGCCATACAGGCCATCTAGTCCAACCCCCTGCTCAACGCAGGATCAGCCCTAAGCATCCTGAAGCATCCAAGAAAAGTGTGTATCCAACCTTTGCTTGAAGACTGCCAGTGAGGGGGAGCTCACCACCTCCTTAGGCAGCCTATTCCACTGCTGAACTACTCTGACTGCGAAAAAAAAATTCTGGATATCTAGCTTATATCATTGTACTAAAGCTGTGGAGCAACCCACAGTGGAAGAGCCCTATCCATGCACTCTCCCTGGAACACAAGAGATCTGATATCTCAGAGATCCATATTCAGATAAACAAAGCAGAGCCTAGTTTACATGTTCGTATTCCATGCACAGAAAAGAGGAAGGAGGGGAGGGTCCGCAGAAGACCACAGCTTATTTCCACTGCTACCCCATGGACCGTCCCCTCCAGAAAACACAAGCTCGCATTATTTATGATAATGTGGTTTTATGAGAACTCTGAAGCATTGCTGCGGATGACCTACATGCTCTGCCTGATCACTGTTTGTTTTCTTCCCTTCCGCAAATTTCTCTAGAGCTTTTATTAATGCGCTGCTGATATATGGTTTTGCAGGGCACCAAAGGGCGCCACATATCTTCCTGTTTCCTGCATAAACGTGTGTTTTCCTTTGTTTTTAAATCAAGCTTATGTCATTTTAATTCACCGCTGGACAGTCCTAGCAGTGCGTGAGAGGGAGAAGGATGCTCTGCTCAGTTTGCTTCCAGCCTACTCATCATTTTTATATACTTTGTTCTCATTCCCTCTTCTGCCGCTACCCAGCAAACATATTTGGCTTGGCTCAGCTGGTAATTTCTGCTGACAGATCAGATTTCCAGCAGTGGGGCATGATTTCCCCAGTGCAGCTCAGAATGCCACCCGAATTCTTGCTCCTGGTGGCTAGAGGCTCTCTGGGTACAGCCTAAGCGGCAGGGAGTCAATGGTCTAAATCAGGGGTAGTCAAACTGCGGCCCTCCAGATGTCCATGGACTACAATTCCCAGGAGCCCCCTGCCAGCAGTCGCTGGCAGGGGGCTCCTGGGAATTGTAGTCCATGGACATCTGGAGGGGCCGCAGTTTGACTACCCCTGGTCTAAATCCAGTGATGAGAATCAGTGAAAACAACACACCCATCCATTCATGGAAATCTTCTGATAGGTTCAAGACAGCTGGTAAATCTAAGTCATCAGTTTACAAGTAGAGGGTCACTGGAAACAAAGGAAGGGGATGCATGTTGAGCCAGTGTGTTAATTTTGTCATGAATGCTGGAATGCTGGTCTATATCTTTTATTTTCTTAGGGCTGCATAATGCACTTTTAACCTACTTTCAGTGCACTTTAGCAATCACAGAACCATAGAGTTGGAAGGGGCCACACAGGCCATCTAGTCCAACCCCCTGCTCAACGCAGGATCAGCCCTAAGCATCCTAAAGCATCCAAGAAAAGTGTGTATCCAACCTTTGCTCGAAGACTGCCAGTGAGGGGGAGCTCACCACCTCCTTAGGCAGCCTATTCCACTGCTGAACTATTCTGACTGTGAAAAAAAAATTTCTGATATAATCGTTTGTGAGTGGACTTTGCTGTTTCACACAGTTAAAACTCCAATCGCAAAGCCCATTGGAAGTGCATTGTGTGAAAGCACAGATATGAAAGTCTCTCTGTACTCCTAATTAGGGCTGCAGCTGTTGCTTCCTACTCAATATTACCCCTAACAAGAAGGTCAGTCAACAAAGTACGTAGGAGAGATGGACACGAACCTAAACATTTCGGTTTGGGGCAGCCCCCAATCTGAACCCCGAACCAAGTCGAGCCAAAAACGCCCCCAACCAAACTGGCTGCTTGGATCTGCAGCCATGAGGCTCCTGAAAGGCAGATTTCCCTGTAGTTTTCTTGTCTTTCTTCCCTAGCAGGAGCTGCTTTCTCAAACAGGGACTAGAGAATGTTTAAAGAAATGAAAGCTAAGAATTCAGCGAACTTGATACACCGAGTGTTGCCATGATATAAGAATATTCATTTGGCAATTAATTTTTGTTAAAGATCATTGTAACCAGGGGAGTGAATGGTGCAGGCAGGGGAAAGGAAAATGTCTACAGTATGAACAAAAAAATACACATAGGGCTACACAGTGTATGACAGTTATACAAAAGAACAAAATCCAGTGTGTAAAGACAACACAACAAGAACAAGTACCATAGGAAGGAAAGCTTTTTATCAAATGCTTAGAAAGCACAAACAATATGTAGAAATACTAAAAAATATATTAAGCTGTAGGAATGACACTGGAAATTCCCAAATCCAAACAAGGAATCAGCAAATCCTACATTTCGCTTCTGAAAGCTTTCTCAGTGGACCCCGACAAAAACTTTGCTGCACAGGTGCCTAGCTCAGTGGTTGTCAACCTTCCTAATGCTGCGACCCTTTAATACAGTTCCTCATGTTGTGGTGACCCCCAACCATAAAATTATGCAAAGGTTCTTTCACAGAAATTAAACTGAAGCTGACCAATGGCATGATCCATTGTTCATGATTGTATATAAATTGGTTTTTTTACCGGGATTCCTCAATTCAGTTCTGCCTCTTGTCTCATCATGCCAATTTTGCTCTTTTCCGCTGCTCCAGACAGACGAACACTCTATCTCGATCTACCCTGCAAGGCTGTTGTGTGGATGGCGCCCTACCCCCCTGGCCAAGCTGCTTGCCCTGCCCTGCCCCCTGTGAAAGGCCTCTAGATCAGGGGTATTCAACCTGTGGTCCTCCAGATGTCCATGGATTACAATTCCCATGAGCCCCTGCCAGCAAATGCTGGCAGGGGCTCATGGGAATTGTAGTCCATGAACATTTGGAGGTCCACGGGTTGACTACCCCTGCTCTAGGTAATAGTCATATCCAAATGAGTTTCTTCATAGTTTAATTGCAGAGTGACAATTCTTCCAATTATAAAAGACTCTAAGGAAAGTATTGTTTGTAAGGATAAAACAGAGACAGAAAGAAAACCATACATGTGGTTCTGAACTCCTTGAAGGAAGGGCAGGGTAGGAATGTATTAAATAAATGAATATATCCAGGTCGAAATCCAGCCTGTGGTTCCACCTGACTGGATTTCTTCTGAGTTGATAGCCGCAGTGCCATCGTCAAGCTATCTGCAGCAGTAGCACTCAGGCGCAGCAGAGAGAAATTTTATTTATTTGACTCCTTTATTATGATATTTATATCCTGCTTTTCTCCCTAGCAAGGACCAGGAACTATTTTCAATGTCGTTTTCCCTTCCTCCCCTTTATCCTCACATCAACAACCCTCTGAGGCAAGTTGTGCTGCTAGAGAGCGGCTCAAGGTCACCCGGAGAGCTTCCATGGCGGATTGGATATTCCAACCATGCTCTTCCAGATCTTGGTGCCCTTCATAAGTGGAGAATAATGCGTTTTCAGCCCACTTTCCATGCACTGTAGCTATCATTTGCAAGTGGATTTTGACATTTCACACAGTAAATTCCCGTTGCAAAGTGCATGCCTTCCTCAACTATCCTGCTGAGGTAAAAAAAAAATTTTCGCTGAGGTAAAATATGTTTCGCTGAGGTAAAACTGCCTGCCCTCCCACTGCCAGGGCCATATAAAAACATCAGTTTTGAGGCAGATGCCTCGGCCTGATTGCCGTGCGAAAGAGGGGGCTTGCATTTGATGGATCCTTGGTTAGAACCAGCAGAGACATTCTTGTGTCTTGTGCTGCCAGCAAACCTTATTTAGCTCCAGCAGAGTGCTGACACAGCGAGCGCATGAGTCTGGGCCATAAAGCACAGAACCCGGCAGATGCGTTGAATTTGTTTGCATTTCATCTAGGAGGCAAATGTTTTCCAGTAGATTTGTGTTTTATGCTCCTTTACCTTCTCCCCAACCTACAAAGAGCAGCCTTCACCTCCCCCCCCACACACACACCCCTACTTTTAGATGCTCAAACGAACTCTTCTGCCATTTAAAGCTTAAGTTGTTTATCGAGGAATGCCAAACATTAAACATATGGAAGAAAGATGAATGGGATCCACAGCAAAGCTCTTAATTTTTCTCTGCAAATAAAGGCGACATCCCAGGTGGTGCTGGGAAAAGGTTGTTCACAGTTTGCTTTATTAAATTAAATATCCGGCAATATTTTTGAAACACCGTCTTTAAATAAACTGGAGTCCCAACTGGAGGCACTGAATTTGGCGCTTGTTTATTTTTTTTCTTTGCTTTCTTACAAAGCTACTCTCCCTTTTTGGAGTTAAGGCAATGAGAAATCAAAACAGAAATTTCTTTTTCTTTTTTATCTGAGCAGACATGCCAGATATGACTGTGTGAATTGAGTTTTTGCATCTTCAGGTGTTTCCGCCTAGTTCAGGATTTGGGGCTTTGATACAACCACCTTCAGTTGTGTGGACCAAATTGATCAGGGATGTGGTCTATGTAATTTAGTCCATGTAATCCATGTGCTTTGACTGAAGTAACACTACATGGGATTGCATTTCCACCCCTAGCTGTTATTAGATCTGGTTAGGAAAAAAGGCAGGTCCTTGTTGCAGTTTTCTCCTCCCCCATCAAGTATTTTAAGTGCTTGAGAAAGAAAGTCCATGAGAAGAATTAGAATAGAATTTCCCAACCAGGGTTACGCCAGAGCCCCGGAGAGCTCCAGTCCCAGAAGGATACACCATTGGGGGGGGGGGTTAATTTTTAAAAATATATTTGTTTCAAAGGACTCAGGGTGGTTTTCACCAAACTGTGGCTCTCCAGACGTCCATGCACTATGTTTCCCATGAACTTCTGCCAACACCTGTCTGCAGGGGCTCATGGGAATTGCAGTTCACAGACATCTGGAGAGCCACTGTTTGGCCACCCTTGGGCTAAACAAAGAATCTGATCCATTGTTGCTTTAGAATTGACCTGAAGTCCTTCCACCTTTGTAGGTCATGCCCCATGTCTGCTTGCCTCTAATGTTCATCGAGAAAATCCTCAGCTCTTGGAAATAAATGACTAAAATGACTAATTATCCTTTGCTTTCCTTTCTCCCTATTTCTTTCTTTACAGACAACAAAGAACTTTACCTTTCCAAAGCAATCCACAAGGCTTTCCTAGAAGTTAATGAAGAAGGCTCAGAAGCGGCAGCTGCTTCAGGTATTCAGCACCTAAAAATTGTACAGTAATATGAACACCCAGCCTGGCCATGTCTGCTGATGAAAAGTGGGAGCCATGATGTTCGCAGTCAGTAATACTCTTTATGACCCTCTTGTGGCGCAGAGTGATAAGGCAGCAGATATGCAGTCTGAAAGCTCTGCCCATGAGGCTGGGAGTTCAATCCCAGCAGCCGGCTCAAGGTTGACTCAGCCTTCCATCCTTCTGAGGTCAGTAAAATGAGTACCCAGCTTGCTGGGGGGGTAAACGGTAATGACTGGGGAAGGCACTGGCAAACCACCCCGTATTGAGTCTGCCATGAAAATGCTAGAGGGCGTCACCCCAAGGGTCAGACATGACTCGGTGCTTGCACAGGGGATACCTTTACCTTTAATACTCTTCAATGTGGCGATGTAATGGCCATGAACCTATGGGAAGTAGGGTCATGAGAGAGGGAATTAGAGTCATAGAGTCTACCAGTGCCTACTAGTCATGTTGCATAAAGGGAGCCTCCATATAAAGAAGCAGCAAACCTCTGGCAGCATCAGACGGAGAGCTCAGATTCTGTGCTATTTGGTTGGCCATCTAGGGTAACTGGTTAGCTGCCGCATGAAACAGGTTTCTGGACTAGAAGGACCACTGCTCTGATCCAGCAGGGCTCTTTTTCTTATCAAATTAGACTGTGAGAGATGCTTGTGTCCAAGAGGTCTGACAATTGCATGGAGAGAGAGTTGCATTTTGATAAGGGTGCATAAATACGTGCTGTAACAAAGAAAGGGAGGGGGAGGACTTTCTAGCTGCGATGGAAGGACCAGATGGCAGAACCATTTGCTTCTCGCATGCAAATCTCACTTTTCTCCACCAGTGAATAAAGTGGCTTTCTTAAAAAACTTGATTTGCATCGCAGACTGAACTCCCTCGTTACGATTTTTCCATTAGAAGAGAAGAAATAGGGTTTGTGGTGAGTCTCCTCGCTGCTCTAATTCTGGCTGGAAAAACCACATTTCCCAGATTACCCTCCCACCTGGGCATGCTTAGCACTTTGGGGTGGGGGTTGTAAAAATGCTGATGCATTAAAAACAAAAGTTAATCAAATACTTTGAAAAAAAATACAAGCGTCTAAAAGGAAGCCATTAAAGATTTCCAAATTTAATTAAGAACAAGTCTTGCCTCTCTGCTAATATGTTTGGCCCACAGTAGACCTTTGTACACCAGATATTAAATTTAAATCAGCTTACTGTCGGATGGCACGGTGACAGACACCTCCGGAATATAATGCGGTTCATAATTCTGAAATGTGCTTAGTTCTGCCTTTGGCTTGGATCCAGCAGAACGTGACTTGCTTGCCCCTCCTGTCCTGAAGTGCTGCTCCTGGGGGACAAGGGACCCCCTGAAGTCAGCATTCGGGGGACTGCCGAGAGAAGGAAAGGGGGGATGAAATCTCTCTGCTCCTGGAAATGGTCCATTGGATCTCAGCCGTTTTCTCTGCCTCCTGAGCCACTAGTCCCTTCCAGTGGCACAGTAAGATAATTTTAAAGTCCAGAAGTGGATTGGGGGGGGAGGGGATTGGATCATAATGTATGCATCCAATGTGAGTCTTAGATCCAAAATCCTGTCCTCACTGCAGAATGGCCCTTTGGTGTCTCTGGCAGCCATTGCTGCAACAAAAACAATTGTTTGAACAGTATTGAATAATGGCAGAACACTGGCTTCTTAGTGTCACATTTGTGTTCAACAATGCCTCAGGGGCATGGGCACCCGTTACACAATGTTCCCCTTTTGGTCAGCCCCAACAGCTGCTGTGAGCCCTTTATATACTCTTCCCTACCCTCCCTCCTCCACTAGAGTGCTGTCTCTTTAACTTTAGTCTGCTGTCCTTCCCCTAGTCTTGGAGCCTGTCTTACCCAGGGAGCAGTTCTGCCTATAATCGCTTTCAGCTGTCTGGCCCTTTTGGTTTCCAGGGTGTGATGGTTAAGAGCAGTAGCTTCCAATCTGGTGAGCTGAGCCTGATTCCCCGCTCCTCTACATGCAGCCAGCTGGGTGGCTGGCAAGGTGTCAGGGATGGCAAGACCTCTCCTGGCGTAACCTTCCTGCTACCACTTGATGGTTCAGTGAAGGGAGGATGGGGGATTATTGGCATTGAGCCAGCAGGCAACATTACTTCCAGCACAAAACCGGAAGTGACAGCGTGGCTTCAGTGCGGCTCTTGTTCTAGCAGTGTTCCATTCCACTTTAATGCTGGAAGGGGTGTCACTCAGTTGCCTGTCCCTGCCCCCTGCAGTCTCCTGCCAGGTGCCAAATCTAATTCCAAGGAGGCACAAATGCACTCAAGGTGATCCGAATAAAGGCCAACCAGAGCTATGTCTCATCAAAGCACTCCAACTCCGCTTTTCATAAATAGGTGGCCACTCTATGAAACAAGACCTGCGGGGATGGCCCTGCTGTAACTTTCAAAGTTCTGCCTCTGTAGGTTACAAGCTTTTTCCTCTGCAAGTACTGTTGGTTTATCATTCTGGCTTGTGTGCTTTGTGTGTCAAAAATGATATGATGCCCAAAAAGAGAATGATTGTTTAGAGGAATGTTGGGATGTTTCAGAGCCAACCTGTTTCTTTTCTCTTCTACCCCACCCCGACCCCCAGGAATGATAGCTATTAGTCGGATGGCAGTTCTGTACCCCCAGGTCATAGTGGATCACCCATTTTTCTTTGTGGTCAGAAACAGAAGAACGGGTGAGTATGCTAGTCTTTCCCGCCATGTTTCTTATTCTGCCATACTAAAATCTTCTCCTGTTCAAAGCTGTTTATATGGAACCAGCTCATCAAATCTACTCAAAAGTTGGTGAATCCCATTCAGTTCAGTGGAGCTCACTGCCAAATACGCATGCAGAGGATTGCATCTAATTTTCCTTTTTCAAGGGAGAGGCTTCAAGTGGCAGCAAGCCTCTCTCCAACTATTTACATTAATGTATGGTTGTTGAGCATGCAGAAGTTCAAGGTGTTGGGAGGCGGTTCTGAGTAAGATGACCCTTCTGGCCAATGTAGGCTTTGCCACTAACCTTGGAAAGCAATTCTGAGCACGAGTCATGGAGGAGCCATAACAGAAGGGGCCTTTCCTCTGGTGGCAGGTACTTTTAAACCTTATGAGTGAAATTCAGCTAAGGAACAGTGTGCCTTATTCTACTCCTGTTATCTTTTCAAAAAAATCCCTTCTGTCTGTGGCTCACATTGAGTGGGCTCATAATACAGCTCATAATAGCTGGGTCCTCTGACTCATTCCCCAATGAGGAAAGGCGGGTCAATCAAAATGGCAGCTGTATAGCAAATAGTACACAGCACAAAATTGCTATTGCGCATTTACAGATAAGGAAGTTGTGCATTTCAGCCCTCCAACTTATTTGCATGCATCCAAACAGAGAGCCATGTACTCCTGCAGACAATGCTGAAGGTCATGCTTTTCCAGATACCTCCAATTGGGTCTGAGATATTGGACACCTCCGTTGACTTCCCTTTCAAGAAGGTTGCAATTATCCGATGTTTGAAAATGTTTTGGGGAGAAACCATTTTAATTCTTCACAGAATTGTCCTCGTGTCCTTCTGTCATCAGTGCTCCTTGCCTTTGATGCTGCAAGAGCATTGTTTTCAGCAATCTATCAGGTTGCCCTACTAAAGAAATTCTCCAAGAGCATGTAGTGGGATCCATTATTTATCTGCTGAACAAGACTGATGAGCAGTGCTGTCTTTATAATAGATCTGACTGAATGTTCTTTTGAACATTCTACCTGAAGGGCATATCTACAAATTCCACCAATCGGAGGGAGGGGGTGGAATTCTCTGCCAACGGTCTCCCTTGAAGACCCAGTTAGATAGGACTTGCTGTGAATTTCTCCACCAGTCCACTTTCTCAAACATTGTGGATGATTCTGTTGTTTGGTTAGTTTGACTGGCACTGGGTAAAGAAAGCTGAACCTGATCTCTTCCCTGTTTTTACTTTTGCTCAGCTCCATAGTGAGAATTATCTTTTTCCTAATTTGGCTTAGGAAAAAAATTATCTTTTTCCTAGCCTGCCTATATCCCCAGAAGAGCTCTACGCTCCGCCACTTTCAACAGGCTATGGATCCCTAGCCCTAAAGCGGCACGTCGGACCTCAACAAGGGCCAGAGCCTTTTCAGTCCTGGCCCCCACCTGGTGGAATGAGCTCCCTGAAGAGTTCAGGGCTCTGCCAAAACTTCTTCAGAATTCTTCAGGGACTGCAAAAGGGAGCTCCTCCACCAGGCATTTGCTTGAGGCCGACTGACCCATAACATCTACAGGTCCGTCCGTCCCCCCCCCCCCGACTGAGAGGTTGAACCTATCAAGGAAGTGTCAAAGTTATTGTTCTTGAAATACTGTTCTAGTTGTTCTAGTTGGTATGTTATTGTTATATTGTTATATTGATATTGATAATGTTCTATGTAAATGTTCCAAAATGTTTTATGTAAACCGCCCAGAGCCGTAGGGAAGGGCGGTATAAAAATATAAATAAATAAACAAACAAACAAATGAATAAAAGGCTCTAGCATTAAGTCAGACTGGAAGAAAATGCTGGTTTGAATTAATGCTCCTGCTTGGAGCTTATACTGCCAAAGACTGACCCCTCAGTACTTAAAATCCTCAGTGCATTAGATAGAATAGTTGGCTTTTTTGTTTTCTTGTTGTTAAGCCATGAAGAGCGTACTGTCTGGCTGATGGTGAGGAGGAGGTAAGCTTCAGCTTCCGTCCACCAGAAACTTAATTTTCTGTCAAAAGATGCCCACCCCAAAATAAACACCACCCATCTCCTGCTTTACATACCAACAGGCTGATGATTTTATCATATTTAAATTAACAAGAGCTTTAGGTCCAGTTAGAATCATAGAATCCTAGAGTTGGAAGGGGCTGTACAGGTCATCTAGTCCAACCCCCTGCTCAACGCAGGATCAGCCCTAAGCATCCTAAAGCAGTTACAAAAACCAAAACATTACACTAGAAGTAGTTCTTTTGTCTGGCTCCCTGCTTCACAATGCGTGGCAAAAAGTGAAATGGGAGGGGTAGGACCCAGTGAAGGACCAGACACAAAGCAAGTAATAGGGCACTGGGTGATATATGATGTATCAAATATTACAGTGTAATAAACAGACTTCCAAGAAGTCTTCAAACATCAGTTGGTTCTTTAATGTCCAGAATATTAAACAGATCCCAATGCATTTTGCTGTGTGGCTTTATCAAGGGATATCAATTTCAATGTTTTCAACAGGAAAATTCAATTTAGAGAAACAAACCCTTAACAGAGAATAGGACTCTGGAAGGCCTTAAGCTAGGAGTAGCAGTTAATAGAATTGTTATATAATAGCCTTACGCTCTGTTAAGAGATTGTTTCTCCAAATGCGTGGGACAGATCTTGATTTCCTGAACGGCCCTCTCTAGTTACCCCTGTTTCCTGACAGGCTGTGTGGTGTAGAGAGGCTTAAGTGTCAGCTTCAAATCTGGGAGAGCAGAATTTGAATCCTCACCCTGCCATGGAGGCTTGCTGGGTGACGCTGGGCCAGGCACACACACTCAACCTTGCGTGATGGTGATGAGGACAAAATAGAAGAGGGGAGACTGATGTCAAAGGGTGCTTTTGGATCCCCATTGTTAGGGGGATTCAAGTCATCTCCGTGAGTTATCCGGTCTTGGATGGTTGGAGTACTGTTAATGTTTGTACGACAAGGAAAACAAAAACAGCATCCCATCTGCTTCCCTCCTTCCGTCTGCCTTTCATGGTTGTGAATTGTTTCTCCTGTTGAAATTATATACTCTTATCTATCCAAAGCAGCTTACGGTCTTTCTCTCTCTCTTCCCCCTCCCTTTGTCTTTAGGCACTATCGTCTTCATAGGAAGAGTGATGCACCCAGAAGCTATGAATGCAAGCGCCCATGACTTCGAAGAACTTTAACCGCCCCAGGGGCACACAGAGATACAAACACAATGGAAATAAGCACACTGAGTTTGCAGTCGATGTATTTAAGGGTTGCCATGGGTTTTTTTCTCTCATTTTTTTTTGCGATGTTACCTTTGAGACACCGTTTAAAAGAAGAAAACGTTCCATGTAACGCCGGCTAGAAATTGCAGGCCGTGGTTGTGGAAGAAATGCTTTCAGTATTCAAGTAACTGTTGTTGTCCTTGTGAATTGCTGTATTGGTCCTTTCAATAAAAGCCCTCTCCCTGTCAGCTGCTGCAGTTCCTGGTTTAGTGGATTTGAGTGCAGAACTCACTCGATGCCGTTGTTTTGTAATCACGTCCTGGATATGCTGCGTGGCAGAGAGAAGAAACAGGTGAAACAGAAGGAGCAGAACGAGCGGGGGGAGCAGCATTGCACTATGTTGCAACATCACTTCTGCTTACGTGCCTGGAAGTGACATCACAGCAACGCTCTAGGAATTTCCCAGATCTCTATGGTTGGTTTGTGTTCTGTTTGTTTTGAAAATTCCTAGAGCGATGATGCCGTGACATCATTTCCAGATACGTCAGATACAGTGTCTCAGCATCACTGTGCCTCAGACCTAAAACTCCCAGCAGATGGCTGGCAATTCTAGCAGGTACAGAGGGAATGCTCAGGTTCTTAATCATAAACAGATATAACATAATGATCTCCTTTCAGAGGGATCCCTGCAACAGCCACCATCTTGAGCAGGGGTAGTCAAACTGCGGCCCTCCAGATGTCCATGGACTACAATTCCCAGGAGCCCCCTGCCAGCATTCGCTGGCAGGGGGCTCCTGGGAATTGTAGTCCATGGACATCTGGAGGGCCGCAGTTTGACTACCCCTGATCTTGAGTCTTGGCAAAAAGGTGGGCTATAAGTGGAGTAAATAAACTACTCTGGCCTACCTTTCTGATAGACAGCATTCATGCCCAGATCAGCCATTTCTGAAGGGTCTTGGGGATCAGCTACTTTGGAAGCATGTAGTTCTGATCTTCTCAGGTATGAAGAAGAAGACTTGGTTCTTATATGCCGCTTTTCCCTACCCAAAGGAGGCCCAAAGCAGCTTACATTCACCTTCCCTTTCCTCTCCTCACAACAGACACCCTGTGAGGGGGGTGAGGCTGAGAGAGCCCTGATATTACTGCTCAGTCAGAACAGCTTTCTCAGTGCCGTGGCAAGCCCAAGGTCACCCAGCTGGCTGCATGTGAAGGAGGAGCGGGGAATCAAACAGAGCTCGCCAGATTAGAAATCTGCTCTCCAAACCAGGGTACTGGGGCTGTAACTCTGATCAAAATGTCTAAGAGCCTCATCTCTAATGTATAAAGGCAATACAATCTTGAAATTGGTTACTATCCTAAATGGCACAGCTTCATAATCAATGGGGATAAGTGAATAATTTATCAGATGTTAATGTTTTCTTTGCTGTGCATGGATTACCGGAAGGGGCATGCTCCTTCTGCAATACCAGGGATTGTCCATGCAAAAAGCAAGGCAAAACCTAAACATCCCATAGAATTGCAGTAGTACTCAGATGCAATTGTATAAAAAATGAAGATGGCCCTGGCCCAAGGGAAGTCCCACAAGAATATGAGAATAATCTCTGCTAGATCAGACCAGTGATCCAGGTTGCCCGGCATCTTGTTTTATACAGTGGCCAAACTGCAGTTACCCTGCATGGTAAACAATGAATGCTTGGAGTCCAAGACCTTCTGGCCTTTGGTGGTTTGTTGTCTCTAAATGATTAGTTATCATAGCTAGTGGCTATTGATGAACCTCTGCTCCATGACTCTATAGAGCCCCCTTTTAAAACCATCTGCTCTGAGTTCCCAAATATAGATTAGACTATAAATTCCGGAAAAATAAATAAATCAGTGCTCATGGGTTTCATTACAACCACTGGCAGTCAGGCTGAAGTTGGTTGCTAACTTATTCCACTGATTTCTGCAGTGAATCTCTGGTTTCATATATCTCTTCTTGGTTCTTTATAGGCTTCTGTTCTCTGTTGTATGATTACTCGTAACTTGACAGGATAAACCAGGGACAGAAGCAGCTCAGAAGTGTAATAGACAGAGCTTCCTAGATCAGTCTTGACCCTCACTCCAAAGCAGCAATATGAATGCTTGTGTGGAGTGGATACAGAACAGATGCAAACAGTAACATCCTAAGAAGAAGTAGATCCTTCTCATTCTAGTGACTTCCTTAGAAGGGTGCAGCTCAGTGCTGAAAACTGTGAAAAGGCTGCAACCCTATACCTTGCTTTGACTGAAGGTGCAATCTTGCACTGCAGATCGTATCCCATCAAGTGTTTATGCAAGCCCAGCTTCTTTCATAGAATCATAGAGTTGGAAGGGACCTCCTGGGTCATCCAGTCCAACCCCCTGCACTATGCAGGACACTCACAACCCTATCACTCATCTACTGTAACCTGCCACCCCCTTGAGCCTTCACAGAATCAGTCTCTCCATCAGATGGCTATCCAGCCTCTGTTTAAAAATTTCCAAAGATGGAGAAGCCACCACCTCCCAAGGAAGCCTGTTCCACTGAGAAACCGCTCTAACTTTCGGGAACTTCTTCCGATGTTTAGATGGAATTTCTTTTGAATTAATTTCATCCCATTCATTCTGGTCTGTCCCTCTGGGGCAAGAGAGAACAACTCTGATCCATCCTCTATATGGCAGGCAGCCTTTGAAATACTTGAAGATGGCTCTCAGATCCCCTCTCAGTCGTCTCCTCTCCAGCCAAAACAGGCCAAGCTCCCCCAACCTTTCTTCATACGTCTTGGTCTCCAAACCAAAGTGTGCCAAAATGTAGCTGCCACCAGAAAAAAAGGCAACTTCTGCCAGGGTCAAACCAGAGTGCAAACCAAAAGTCAGGCTCAGGATCCAAACCGTCATATAAATAGTGCAATTAATATATTTTTTTAGTTCCCCGTAATTGCCAGTCTCTGCAATTCTATCTTTTCACCTTAATAGCTTTTCACTGAGCAATAAGCATGGTTCTTAGGACCACTTGACTTTCAAATGTAATTTCCTAGTGTTCAGAAAATGTGAAAGCAATGAGTGAACCCGGGGGAGGGGGCCACCCTTGGTGTTCCACTTTTTAAAAGAATTATTATTTTTATTCCTGTGAACAACCTGCTGTAAATAACAGAACAGTTTTTCTGATACCTGCGGACTTGGGGGGAGATAACAGGGCCGGGCCTCTCACAGAAAGGAGGACGAGGCTCATTAATACCCAAGCCCCGGTGTGAAATTCACCTTTCCCATTTTTTGATAAAGGCTGCAGTGAAGTGAGAAAGGTGGAAAAAGGGAGGAGGAGAAATGTAATTCAATTTAAGGTTTTTTTAAAAGGCAAGCAGAATTGGGAAATGAGACAAATTATCCTGCTGAAATTACTAGCAACATCTTTTTAATGTTTTGTCTTGTGTTGATACCATGGGGTTGTCAAGGCAAGGTTTGTTCCGAGGAGGTTTACCACTGCCTCTCTCTGTGTCAAAACTCTGGCTTATCTTACTGGTCTCCCACCTGAATACTGTCCACGGCCAACCCTGCTTAGCATCCAAGATCCGATGAGGTCAGGCTAACCTGGCCCATCCAGTAGCATCTAGAAGATCTGAAGATCTTTCGTTGAGGATTCAGCACCGATTTACCTCAGACTATTTTTTGAGAATCCCAACCAGATTCTCTTTCCATCAGCCACTTATTACACTCCCAGGAGACCAGTTCAAGTATGTGGATCCCCAGTTGTATCCTGGACTGCTTTGGCTGACTGCAAGTTTTGCTATTTGCCCCAGTGGGAAGCGACACATGTCCTAACAAGCTTGGTTAAGAGCGCCAACTTCTAATCTGGCGAGCCAGGTTTGATTGCCTGTTCCTCCTCCACATGCAGCGAGCTGGGTGACCTTGGGCTTGCCACAGCACCGATAAAGCTGTTCTGACTGAGCAGGAATATCAGGGCTCTCTCAGCCTCACCCACCTCACAGGATGTCATTGTGGGGAGAGGAAAGGGAAGGCAATTGGAAGCCACTTTGAGACTCCTTTGGGCAGTGAAAAGTGGGGTATAAAACCCAACTCTTCTTTTAATAGACTGTATGTGCAAAGAGCACCTCTTTGGAGCCATCCCCTTCTCCCTCCCCCCTTTCTGTAGTGTGGTTGCCAACCTCCTAGAATTATAGCTGATTCCCCCAATCAGTTCCCCTGGAGTAAATAGCTTCAGAGGGTGAGCAGCACAACATCCTCATGCAACAGCACAACATCCTCATGCAACTAATCTCTGCAAATTCAGCCTTCTTTTGCTTCATCCCCAAATCTCCAGGAACTTCCCAACCTGGGGTTGGCAACCCTAACCTGTGGCCCTGATCCCAATCAAGACCCCACATGCTTGGCAACTAATTCCCCATGACCAGCAGCCTGATGGTGCAAGAGTGGTGGTAACACACGAAAACATCCACTTTCTTGTCCACCACTAACTTGATATTGTGGTTTGCCCAGTGGAGACCAAGGAATCCTCATTTACTCAGGGGCACTTTCCTTCAACAACCTTGACCTGGCCTTCCCTGGGGCCGGTGTGCTTAGCACTCCATGGCCGGCCATCGTGTCAGAACAAGCCCTCCCACTGTCTGGCCCGTTCGCCCCAGTTCCCCTGAACCAGGTGTGGGAAAATGAAGCAGAGCCTTTATTTTGTGCATTGTGGGTATGGCAAAAGCAGCAGCCGAGCACCCTTTAAAAGAATCATGCTCTGGTTATGCTTGAGGCATGGTACTCTTAGACATCCTGGAGAAGACAAAGGCCCTCTGCATGGTAGGAAGAATCAATTGGAGCTAGAAACACCATAAAGAACAAGAGAGGCTAGGAAATCCTTCTCATCCACTGACAGGAACATATCTTATTGCTCCAAATTCATTAACCCAAGGGGGGTGGGGGGAGCGAAGAATGGACAAACTTTTGGTTACAGGCTCCTTGTTTGCAGCAGAGACCAGCAGCCAGCCTCTCTCTGCAAAGAATCGTCTATTAAAGGAGTGGGAAGAGAAGCAATCGTTTGACCAGGATTTATAATCAACTAGCCCCAGGGTATGTATCCTATTGAACAACGAAATAAGGAAAGGAGAACTTTCAGCAGTGTTAAGTAAATCTTGAGTTCTTGACTCCCAAAGAGCTCCAAAGTGGCTGATTTCTTTCTTTCTTTCTTTCTTTCTTTCTTTCTTTCTTTCTTTCTTTCTTTCTTTCTTTCTTTCTTTCTTTCTTTCTTTCTTTCTTTCTTTCTTCCTTCCTTCCTTCCTTCCTTCCTTCCTTCCTTCCTTCCTTCCTTTATTTATTTATTTTGGTATTTCTATACTGCCGCTCTCCAAAACTCTTGTGGCGGTTCACAACAGTAGATAATATGCAATTATTGTTGTTGTTGTTAGGTGCGAAGTCGTGTCCGACCCATCGAGACCCCATGGACAATGATCCTCCAGGCCTTCCTGTCCTCTGCCATTCCCCGGAGTCCATAAAACCCCCTAAAAGCACCCTTACATTACATTAAATAGATGGCGATCTATTCCTATTAAGAGTTCTAATCTCCCACCCTACCCCACCCCAGCCCCCATTCAGCCCATGGGTCAAAGTTCTCTCTCACTGGGAACGAGGGACCAGATCTAACCACACATTGGGGGATCCTCCAATGAAACATTGAGTCCCCGCCCTGGCCTCAACTATATGCCTGGCGGAAAGCTGACAACTCTGGCAGGGCCCTTAGCTCTTCCAAGAGCTCATTCCACCAGGTTGAGGCCAGGACCAGAAAGGACCTGGTCCTCGTTGAGGCCAGGCGGATGACCCAGGGGCCCAGGACAACCAGGATGTTCATACCCACAGAGCAAAGAGTCCTACGGAGGCATAAGCAGTTAATCAGTCCTGCAGATAAGTGGGACCCAGGCTGCATATAGCCTTAAAGGTCAATACCAATACCTTGAACTTGACCCGGAAGCAGATTGGTAACCAGTGCAGATGTCACTGTGCAGAATATGGGCCCTCAGTGCAGTGCAGAATATGCCCCCCCCATGATGTTTTGCAGCCCCGTTTTGTACCAGCTGCAATTTCTGGATCAAAGCCAAGGGTAGACCCATGTAGACCAAGTTACAGAAGTCTACTCTGGATCACTATAGCCAAGTGGTCTGAGGGCAGGTAGGGTGCTAATAGCTGCACTTGGCACAGATGGAAAAATGCCATTCAGGAAGGAAGGGAGAAATGGAAACCAAATGTTTACATCACATGGTGTGAGAGCCAACAGAGTGGACTGATAAAGAGGGGCAGACTTCAGTACTGGGTTTGATTCCCAATTCCTCCTCCCCATGCAGCCAGACAGATGAATGTGAGCCAGTCACAGTTCTCTCAGAGCTCTCAACCTCAGCTACCTCACAGGGACTCTATTTTGGGGGAGAGGAAGGGAAGACTCCTTCAGGTAGTGAAAAAGTGAGTATAAAAACCAACTCCTCTTCCTTGTCATCCTCCACAAACTCAACTGTCCTGACCTGGATGATCTTCCTTAGCCTGATCTTGTCAGATCTCAGAAGCTAAGCAGGGTCGGCCTTGGTTGGCATTTGGATGGGAGACCACCAAGGAAGTCCAAAATTGCTGTTCATGGAGAGACAATGGAAACCATCGGAATGAATTCACAGGTAAGATCAAGGGCTCGTTGCACATCTACCTCTTCTTCAGACTGATGTTAAATTGTCCCTTTCTCCAAACCATCTTTGTCTTAGCCATGAACTAGTTTCCAAAGTGGATGCATTGCAAGCTAAAGTGAATAGAAACATCATTGCAAAAACAGCCAGAGTGAATTGAATGGAGGGAGTTTAATGCAGCTTTGTGAATGCCAAGCATTTGATGTATTCCATTACAAAATAACCAAGTATTATGAATGCACAGCACTTACTAGTCTACTGTGGTTCCTCCTTCCCCCAAAAAAACCTCAAAGATGAAGTCTCTGCACAAGAAGAGATTAACATCTGGCATCTGGACCACATTAAGGAAATGTCTTGGAAAAGAAACATGTTCCTTATTATCAAAGTGCATAAATCAAGGAAACAATTATTCTTCCGCTACAATCCCTATTTATATCCTCTCCTCCTAGGGCAGCTGGTTCCAGGTGGGGGAGGATTCTCCCCTCCTCCTAGGGTATCCTAGGGTATCCAAGTCCAGGTTGGGAAATTCCTGGGGATATGAGGGTGGAGTCAGGAGCAGGGGAGGGAACATGAGTGGAGGGACTTGAGCCAGATGGGATGATAGGGAATCAACTCATCAAAACAGCAATTTTGCCCTGGGGAAACATGAGTTTTAATTCAGAAATTATTAAACCCACTGCAGGCTATATAAGTCAGGCATGGTACCATGCAGGTGTGCCTGCCTTTGAATCTCCCAAAGAAAAAATATTGTGCTGATTCAGATGCCTCAGGCAGATTACGGAGTGTGTGGTTGTAAACAAACACAAACTCTACTCTCCACAGTTGTGTTCTGCTCCAATCAACTCTTTGAGGGGACAAGACCTCCTACCTATTGATTTTTTAAAAAATGTACATTCTCTCTAGCCCACCTTTCTGATGGGGCTGAAGGCTGATCGCCTTGCTTTTGTATTTCGCAGTCAGGAAGCATAAGCCATCCTATAAGCAATGCCACAGGAACAGGATTGCAGGCAAAAAAGAATAACCCATGCCAGGCCATGAACAATGCAAGGAATAAATGGCAAAAAGTAGAAGCTGAAGCTGGAAGAGTAAAGTAATGCATCCATGAAACAGTGCAATAGACCAGAATCCCATTCCCTTAATGAAAATACAAACCATTTTATTAGACGACACGCCTATTTGCTTCATAGGATGCCCCTTGTGAACAGTTTCTGATCTCCACATTCTTCTAAAGGTTGAAATGTGGGTGCTTTCCTGAACAACTCTGGCAGGCCTTTCCACAAGGTGGGAGCATGAACTGGAAATGCTCAGGTAGAGCCAACCATACCTATTTGAAAGGATGGAACATTCAGAAGTTCCTACGTTGCCCAGGCTACCCTGAGCTCATCTGATCTCAGAAGCTAAGCAGGGTTGGCCCTGGTTAGCACTTAGATGGGACATTCAAGAAGTCCATAGTTGCTATTTGGGGATAGGCAAGGGCAAGCCACCTCTGATCATCTCTTACCTTGAAAAGCCATAACTCATCTACTACTTGATGGCCCTTCCCACTACCATCAGTTTTAGAGGGCTTGAGTAAAGGCATTCTGGTGGAGCATAGTGGATTTATCCCCTGCTGATTTTTAAGGAAAGCTTTGTGTTGGTGGAGGAATGGATATACAAAGATCATGGGTCAGAGCTCCATATTGACCCAAGAGAACCCTTCCAGCTTTAGGTCAATGCAGAACTTTCCATACATGGTCTTCTCAATAATGTGAATCTGCAGTCAAATGGCTTAGCAGATGATAATTACTAGGGTGGCAGCTTTTTGGCAGATCCTCAAAGTCAGTAAATCCCACAGTACAAACCATCATTGGGAAATCTCTGAAGCAAGAGAAAAAAAATCTTCCTATCCTGATTTGAAAACAAACATTAGAAGCTGTAAAAAGGCAATAAAACCAGGGTTGACAAACAGGGCATGATTCTCATTGACTCTGGAAAATGAATGTCTTTCTTGATATATAAAATAAAGGCTTGTAAGACCACGAGTCATAAAATGACAGAAATGAGTAAGCGATCGTTTAGTTCAAATGTGTTCGGCTCGTATTTCTCCAGATGCTTCCCCCACCCCCTACCAACATCCATCTCGGAGACAGAATTGCTGAGTCATATCAAACCTTCTCCAAAGAGGGATCGATGCAAGTTATGCCTTTGTTAGAACATTGATAGCCGGATCAAATAAGCCATCCTTAATAGCCATTATCAAATACATATTTTCTCTTCTAGCGTGACTGGAGGCAGAAAATATGATGGTCGTAATCCATACTGCGCCTTTAGGACAGAAAGGAATCCAAATATCTAAAACAAAGTCATGGGTAGGGTTGCCCGGGGTATGGGAATAATGTAGAACAGGCTTCCCCGGAGGGTGGTGGGTTCTCACAGATTGTGAGTGGGTGGGCAGAAGGGGTTGTGCCAGTGGTTGTATCTTGTGGCCTTCCTTCCATGCCCAGGGAATTGCTGACTGCCATTGTGGGATGGTAGGTGAATTTCTTCCAAGCTAGGCTGGATTCTGGAGATTTTTGGTGGGGGGGGGATCACTTGGGATCAAGTACAAGGGTAGCCCTGTGTAGATGCATTAATCTAGTCTGGAAATGATCCTTGCATAGATCACAGTGGCTAAGTCTTTGGTTGAGGATGGGTTTCAGGGACAATGGGGCCCCAACTCCGGCCAACGCTATGCCATTCTGCAAATCCTATACCTGTGATAATTGACTGTAGATCAGGGAGGACTGGGGTAATACCGCTGTTTTATGGGTTTTTAATGGTCTTAAGGGACTTCTGATTGATTTTATGGGGTTTTTAATTTGTTGTGTAACCCACTATGAGCCCATAGAGAGTGGTGGAATATAAATCAAAGCAATAAATAGATAGATGATAGGTGGGTGGGAGACAGACAGACAGACAGACAGACAGACAGACAGACAGACAGACAGACAGACAGATAGATAGATAGATAGATAGATAGATAGATAGATAGATGCTTGAGCTTTCAGAAGGATTTTCTGGCATCAGAACAATCCCATTATTATCAAGAGAGGATTATCAAGTTTCTCACCCCTGCTGCTTTACCCCTGTTTTGATTTCACTAATCTCTTGCTTAAACCAAGTCTGAGATTATGACTGTGCAAGTCCCTGTTTCATTGCATGTCACTGTATACACTTATCAACCATATTCAAGCATTAGCAAATCAGAACTCTGTATTTCCTGTATATGATACACATGAATAATGTAGAAACAGTGTATAAAAATCAGACAACATACATCCATAATACAGCAATACAAGCACTTCAAGAAAACGAGAGGCAAAAGATGGAGGGGTAAAAGAGCCGACAAAGATATAAGGGAATACAAAAAGAAATAAGATGGTGAACTTTGGCTCATCCCATTTGCTAGCCAACAAGTTCTTACTTGGCACACCAGGTAAGTTGCTGGGGCACTGAGGCTAGGACAGGGTTTCTGGATAGCCTTGGAAGGGTTTTCCAGAAAGGGTGGGATTTAATTATTTTTATATATATTAAAAATTTGTTAAATATTTACCAGGTGATATGACCGTATATGGTCAGGTTTACCTCCTGCCCTCCCAAAATTGCCAGTGATTGGCCTAGTGGGAAGGGGAGGGGCCCCAGGTGGGCATGTCCACAGCTCTGCTTCTCAACCATATTCTGCGCAATCACACCACTTCTTGGGTTTCTCGAAACCTGAAGAATGTTTCAGGGGAGGGGGGGAAGTTAAGAAAGGCTGGGCTAGGAGATGCTGTATCACTCCAACAGTTCTTAATATTCCTGCTACAGCAAAGCTAAATTCATTAAATTCATTCCTCTCCTTAGAGGCCACAAAGAGATCAATCTACAATAGCGTGTGTGTATGGGGGGGGGGAGACACACCTACTCTCTTAAAATAGGCTGATAAAGTCAACGTGGATGCCATTGCTGGTTGTAACCTTAGGACAAGTAGACCACCAGATGTCACTGTGTCCCAAGAAGCAAGAAGGAGACTGGACTTGAATGCTATTCCAGCTGTTAGTCAACCACTGTAGCCAGAATGATGCTTTCAGCGACACCTGCCCTGTTCCAACAGCACTTTGGGTCAGGCGATCTCGAACATTAGCAAAACAAAAAGGCACCACATCAAACAAGAATGAAGCAGATGATGGCAAAGCCCCAACAGGTGTGATGGAAATTTAGAGTCACAAACCTGTAACACAAATCTCTAATATGTTTTGACAACCGTCCATGGAAAGGTGTGGTATCAAAGAAACATACTTTGAAGGGAAATATAAAAAGAACAAATGTGTTTCTAAAGCAAAAGAAGGTGAGATAGTGGAGTCTGAATGCAATCAAAATTAAAAGCAGGGTTTTACAAGAACAAGTACAACAGCTGTGGGCAAGTTGGCCCACTTAGTTTCTCAGGCTCTGTCCTATGTTATTTGGATTGGAAGGATTCTCAGGGTGGTTTCAAGCTCTCCTACTTCTTCCTCACCCTTCCTGCATTCTCAGCCATTCTGTGTTCTTGAACAGGGGCTACCCTATTCTGGCTGGTGATGTGTTGCAGCGTCAGGGAAACCCTGTGCTCAAATCAACTTGAGATACTGAGAGGGGGAATAAGAGAGAAACAAGCTGCATCTCCTCTCATTCATCATCCCATGGGCTGGAAGATGGGTGAACATCTGAAGTTCTCTGATTAATGTCCTGCATGTCTAAAAATCTAACCCAAATTCATTCCATAGAGACAGCTAGAAGTAACCAGTTCCTTAGCGCATCCTAGGCAGAATTGCTAACTAATTACATACCGTAGTGATAATTTCCATACTTATGCAGGTTGACAGTGGCTAGAACAGCCTTTCTCAACTTGTTTACGAGTGAGAAGCCCCTGAAACATTCTTCAGGCTTTGAAAAACCCCAGAAGTGGCACAATCGTGCAGAATATCTTTGGGAAACAGAGCTGTGCACACACTTATCTGGGGGCCCTTCCTCTCCTACCACCTCCAGGCCCATAACTGGCCATTTTGGGAGGGGGACCATATATAGTCAGATTACCTGATCAAATTATATAAAAAATTAACTCTCGCCCATTCAAGAAACCTTTCCAGGACTGGCAAGAAACCTCAGATTTTCATGAAACCCTGGCTGAGAATGCCTGGGCTAGAACAACAGAGCAATGTTCCCTCTAATTCCCCCCCCCCCGTCCTTACTAAGCAGAGTAGCTCACATTCTGAGCAGAATATAACTACTGTAATCTTAACATATACAGCCTCTTGTGGTGCAGAGTGGTAAGTGGCCGAAATGCTGTCTGAAAGCTCTGCCCATGAGGCTGGGAGTTCAATCCCAGCAGCCGGCTCAAGGTTGACTCAGCCTTCCATCCTTCCAAGGTCGGTAAAATGAGTACCCAGCTTGCTCTTGCTGGGAGGTAAAATGGTAATGACTGGGAAAGGCACTGGCAAGGCCACCCTATTTTGAGTCTGCCATGAAAACGCTGGAGGGTGTCACTCCAAGGGTCAGACATGACTCGGTGCTTGCATAGGGGACACCTTTACCTTTTTCATCTTAACATGGGCCGTGCAAGACCCTGCGCTGCTCCACCTTGCTGCTGAGCATGGCTTCCTGTGTTAATGAGCAGCTCCCCACACAGCTTAGAGGGAACCCTGCAGCAGAGGGTTGTATCCTGCACTCTGCTCTGCTAATGGCAGAGCCTTCCATCAAGACAAGGAACCTCCCCACCAGAAGAGACGCATTCCATTGGTGGAAGACAACTTGCTCCATCCAATAACTGATGTGAACACGAGAGATGCAAATGTACATAAATCATGCAGGCTGTAGAACCAGGTTTTGTTGTTGCAGAATTGTATTCCCCTCTCTCCCCGTACACGTTAATGCTGAACACACACTGCCTCTGGGTATGTAGGTAATTATTATCTCTGAATGCCGCCAGAATGAAAAAAGATGGCAATAAACGGGGAAGCATCGGAAAAGTTGCTGCCTTAGCATCAGTCTCCGTTTCCACCAGGAAAACAATGCGCTCAGATATGCGGTCGGCTTCTGCTGCTTATAGCCCAAGGGAAGCCGGCTGGCATTTACCTTTGCCTTTTAAAGATGCTGACTGCTGGTTGCCCCCAAGGACCCTCCCGCAAGTTGGAGCAGTGATGATGGACACAAACAAATGGAAGCGTCCAGACTACATAGCTAACCCAGTCCCAAAGAGAGGGCATTAAATGCGTGGAAGCAATGAGCGCAAACAGACATCATGCATCGGCAGGTAACTGCCTTGCTCAGCTCATGAATGGAGTCACCCCTTTGATTCAGCGCCGCAGCCGTCGATGGCCGTCCAAAGTGACCTTGGAAATCTCAAACGGCTCAAAAAACATACAGCTGTGTTGTATTTGTTACAAAGACTGTATTTGCAATATATATGTAAATGGTTTGTCATGAAAGAGGATTGCTTTGTTCCCCTTCCGACCCGCTTGGGGGAAGCGGTGTAAATATTGCACTGCCCTTCCGTGGAAGGAAAGCACACGGGAGACTTGTGATTAATGTTGGGGAGATGGAATGTGACAGGAATCGGATGTCAATAAAGGTCCCACGTAAAATCAACAGAGGCCGTGCCCCCCAATGCCCTCAGCTGTTTTTGCAAGCAACTGTCATCATGTCACCCTCCAGAATCTCATATAACCGGAATAAAATCACCCTCAGAAAGCCTCCACTAGTAGCCTTGTGGTCGGGTTTGATCCAACCCCTCCATGCCATTCAGCTGGACAGTCCAATGCACTGGAAGGGGCTCTTACTGAACATCTCCAGATGTTCCAGGGGGTCCACCTTGCACAGTTTGAGAGATAATGGATATGCCTGAGAATCCCAGCAAATAAATGCTGTTTTTTATATTTTCAAAGGGAGAGCAGACATGACTTCTTGGCCTTAGTAGTTTCTGGTGCAGCCTAAGGTATTTAGTTTGTTTATGCAACTGGGATGAGCAGGCCTAAGGAATAATGCTGCCTCCACTCCACAATTTTGACTATTGGAAATCCCCCCCACAGACACCGTTTTTATGTTTTAAAATTAATATCCACCTACTATTAACCTAAGTTCAGTTTAAGGTCTTGGTTCTAACATTCAAGGCCTTATGTGGTCTGAGTCCTGTGTATCTGAGGGACCGCCTTTCCCAATACGCCCACAGAAAAACACTCCAATCTTCAATTACTAACACATTGGTGGTCTCTAGCTCCAAAGAAGTGAGCCTGGCCTTGACCAGGCCATGTCTCTAACCAGGTGGAATCAGATGCCAGCCAAAATCTGGAACCTGACGGAGCTACTGAAATTCTGCAGGGCCTGTAAAACGTCACTCTTCCACTAGGTTTGTGGGTGAGGCCAGTACACGTAAATAATATCATACAGGCCTCTCTCCTTCCATCTCCAGAAGATCCCACCACTGAATACATGGAGGAGGAGAAGGAAAGTGGAGCATGGGCTATTTTGTTTGTTTGTTTGTTTGTTTTTAATGTTTTTATTGTATTTTAAACTAAATTTTAATGTTGTAAATCTCCCTGAGCTGGTTCACAGAGAGTGGAGGTCTATACATTTAAATTAATAAGAATAAACAAGAGTTCTGCTAAATCTGAAACACTGTTTCCTACTTTGGGAAGTTTTAGTCCTAATAAAGTATTGTTACTGGGCATGAGTGATTCGGATTAAATTTGACTGATGAGTGCATGAATCACCCCTGATTCGTGCATGAATCCCCCCTGATTCGTGCATGAATCCCCTGAATCAAATCCAAATTGCCTTTCCCCATTACTCTAAGTGGCCGAATCACAGCTATCCAAATTGTGGAATCACAATTTGGGTGATTCAGAAAAGCCACGGTCATTTAAAGTTTAAAGGGAAGCAAGAGAAAGGGAGAGAAGCAGTTTTCTTTCATGCTCTTGCTTTCCCATCTTTCCGAGGCTGGGGGGGGGAGGGGGGCATCCTCTCCAGACCAATGGTTAAGCTCCCTAGTGTGTTCTTTTAAGGACATGCTTCTGCAGCTATGCTGCAGGATTGGTGCCTCTACCCCTAACTCATACCCCCTCACGGCCATCAGAAGTATTGCTATGCTGGTGGAACGGAATCTTGGGATTTTGGTGAAGTTGTCATAAAGATTCCCAGTCATGGAAGTGTCTCCTTGAACCAGTCACACACTCTAAGCTAGCACACCTTAGCAATCTGTGACTGTTGTTGTTGGCAAAGTTTAAATATGCAAAGGAGGAGTAAAATGCAAGCTGCTTAAAGAATAACTACCTTTATTGAGAAGAAAAACAACTATGTAAAGACAGAGAGGAGAGTGAGAGTGCTATCAGTTGGACTAACTGATCTCTTCTGGAGGCAATCAGGGAGGAAGTGAGCTCAAAGGAGCAGGAAGTCTCCAGGTGAGCCAATCAGAACCCAGGAGGAGATTGTTTGAAAAATGCCAGGAAGTTCCTGATCTAGACATGGTAACTACACATCGCCTCTGATGCCCGCTGTTGGATGTTCTTCATATATGCTGTTGAATCATGCACACTACAGATTCCAAGAGTTGTAAAGATAAAGTGGAGGAGAGGAAAACAGTATTGACTGCTTTGGGTCCCCACTGGAGGAAAAAGCAGGGTATCATCAATGAAGTAAATAAATTTAAAGATCTGCCTGCCCTCTGCGAGGGCAGATTAGGAGAAACAGCACTGCAACACTTAAGCGGTACTTTTGTTCTGCTCTTCTAGTCTCCAGGGCAGAGTCTGCACTTACTTTGTTTATTCCATTGTCAATCCTGTTGAATCCAGATTGCTTTGAACTCGAGTCTTCCTCTCCCCCCCCCTCCCCATTGAAACAGGAAAGTCTTCTGCATGTGGTTAGGGATGCTCAGAAGAGAGGGAGGGAGGCAAATGGAGACTCTCTCTGTTTTCTTGAAGGGGGAGAGGATCCAAGAAGTCAGAGGAGGGGGGGAAAATCCTTTCTATTCTTGAAGGGGGGAGGGGGGGAAGAGGATCGAAGAAGGCAGAAAAAAAAATCCAAGACCAACAGAAGTTGAGAGAAATTAGGGGCTTCTCCTTTAAGGCAGGCTTATCACATGACCACCTGTGGCCAATCATGGGTTCCCTACCACGGAGGAGAGCGCAGATTCAAAACAATGTGATTTTAAAATATATTGAGCATTAAAAGCACTTTAAGATATCGCACAATAAAGGTAGGGTCACTCCGGATCAATCCTTCTTAAGTGGGGCCAGAGATGCAAACCCTTGAGTGCGAGCTGAAGAAGAGTTGCTTCTTATATGCCACTTTTATCTACCAGAAAGAGTCTCAACGTGGCTTACAATTGCAACAGCCAAAGGGCCGTGACTCCTGCATTTGAATGAGCCGCGCCATTGGACACAAATTAGACTTGGTTGCTTTCTATTTGTTTTATTTAAACTGTATTTTTTCTTATTGCATTTATCCTTTGAGCCGGATACACCACCCAAGGATTGAACCTGGGACCTTTTGCTTGCAGAGCAAATGTTCTGCTGCTGAGCTATGGTTCCTCCCCTTGAGAGGTCATGCCAAAGGGTCTGTAATGGTCAAATGAACATCCATGGGGAGCCAGAGGAAAGCTTAGAATTTATGGAATGTCTTTACAGCTTTTCAAAGCCAGTTTCCTTGCAAAGACTCAAAGCAGCTTGTAATAAATAATGTACCAGAGTGCAAATACAAGGCTTTTTGTGAGTGATTTTTTACAATCCGTCTGCTCTCATCTGTCTCAGAACCTTTAAACAGTTAGCAGATGCATGCTGGATTGTCAATACTGAAATTTACCACATATTGGACATTCAGTGTAACAGAGATATAAAGCCCTAAATTCATCCCAGGCTTGTATGCAAAATTAAGGTCTTGCAGGTTCAAATCTATGCTGGATCGCCACCTGACCACCAGGTACTGCGGTTTTGCAAACACAACTAAAATTTCACCGACAACCAATCTTCTTGCAAGGAAAAAAAATCGCTTAAAAAAAACACTTAGGACTTTTCACCTGCTTTGTCACTGGTGCAGAAGGTGGCATGATCCAGAGATGGACCTACCACTGGGCCCCAAACCATCTCATGAGATGCTTCTTTATTTGCTCCTCTCCCAGCACTCCCAAAGGCCAAGTATGCAACCTGACAGAAGCACAATTTAAAAGCTGATATCCTTCTCAGAATTTTGTACAGGATTAGGGTTGCCAGCTCCCATTTGGGTTGTTTTGTTGGGTGGATTATATTAAAAGGTCCCTGCCCTCCCCAGGCTCCATCCACCAATCTCTAGGAGTCTACTAACCTGGATCTGACGAGCATTGGGGGATGAGGGCATTTACAAGGAGAAAGAGAAGGGCCTAGGCTACATTATCAGCATAGCACCAGACTTAGCATGCTAGTGACATCTAGGTGACACTCTGGTATTTTGGCAAAAACTCTATGGTAAAACAGGCTTCTACTACAGAGTTTTCCCTCCAATACCAAAACATTACCCAGACATTGCTGGTGTGATGATGTCACTTCCCCTGCAACACTGGCCGTGAAGTCTACGCCTTCTCTTTCATCCTGGAAAGTCTTCTCCCGCCAGCCAGCTGATCAGTGGCTATGGGTAGGGCTCCCCAAGGGACCTGGTAACTATACCCTGCCTTGCCTAGAGTTTGCCCCAAATGTCCGAGAATTTCCTAAGCTGGAGTTGGGAGTCCTGTGCCTCACAAACAGTCTTTCCCTTAGCTCCCTGCCCGCCAGTTTGAAGGGAAGAAAAAAGCAGGATGCATCTTGGAACAACCTGAGTTTATTTACAAGCTAAGCCAAAATGCAGTGATTTTTGCCTCAGATCATAAAAGCTCATTATCGCCGAACCGAGGGAATCATTTCCAAACCTACGCAAATGCACACAGGTTCCAAAACGATGTCACATCATTAGCACCATCCGTGCTTTCACAGTCACTGAGGAATTCTTAACCTTAGTGGATCAAGAAATTTGCACCTCTTTTATGCTCTGCCTTGAGCATTAATTATCTGGTGAAACGTGGTGATGTGCAAAGCCTCACAGAACGTTTTGCCTGACACTGTAATTAATGACTGTTTTGAATGTGCCGGTGTTTCATGCAATCTGATAATGCCACCTTGTCCTAGAATCTGACAGCAGCAGGGACAGTGTAAGGCAGAAGAAGGGAACAGCAGTCCCCTCTTCAAAATTTCACCTGCGGTTGCCTTCTACTGAGTTTTACTTCTCAAAATGACTCTCTGACAAAACTCATTTATAGCTTGCCCACATAGAATCTCCCCTATCACAAGAAAGTTTCTGAGCTAGTGCATTGCCATGATTAGAATTCAGAACCAGGGAGACCTGAGTTCAAATCCATTAAGCCATAAAGTTCAGGGGGTGATCATGGGCCAGTTGTATTCTTTTAAGGTTGCCAGGTAGGGGGGGTTCCCATCTGCAAGTTGGGGAACTCCTGGAGAGGACAGAGACCTCAGGGGGGATACAATGCCACAGGGCATCCATTTTCTCCAGAGGAACTGATCTCTGTAGGCAGGAGTTGAGCTATAATTTGGGGGCATCCCCAAATCCCACCTAGAGTCTGTCATCCCTACATTCTGTTAATCTAACCCAGGGGTAGTCAAACTGCAGCCCTCCAGATGTCCATGGACTACAATTCCCAGGAGCCCCTGGCAGGGGCTCCTGGGAATTGTAGTCCATGGACATCTGGAGGGCCGCAGTTTGACTACCCCTCCAGAGAGTTGTCATAAATGAAAATACAGGATGGCTCTAAGACTGAGCTCCTGGGATAATGGATGGGCTATAATATTGACTGGTAGAAAGTAGAGAGTAATTTGGAAAAGCTGGAAATAAAGTAAAGAGCATCATGGATTTGCCCAGCTTGGTATAGTGGTTAGGAGTGCAGACTTCTACACTGGCAAGCCAGGTTAGATTCCCCGCTCCCTCACATGCAGCCAGCTGGGTGGCCTTGGGCTCACCACAGCACTGATATTACTGACGGAGCAGTAAAATCAGGGTTCTCTCAGCCTCACCCACCGCACAGGGTGTCTGTTGTGGGGAGAGGAAAGGGAAGGTGAATATAAGCTGCTTTGAGACTCCTTCGGGTAGGGAAAAGCGGCATATAAGAACCAACTCCTTCTTCTTCTTCTTCTTCTTCTTCTTCTTCTTCTTCTTCTTCTTCTTCTTCTTCTTCTTCTTCTTCTTCTTCAGTTGATTCCCCTGCATCTCAAGAGTACCAGCAAGCTTTGGCAAACGAAGGAAACAGGGGCCTTTTCCTATTGGCTAGCCCAGCAGCACAGGAAATCCTTTGAGGCACTTAAGAGATTGGTAACAATACCTTCTGAAGTGAACGCTGACAGACCGTCGCCCTGGTGATGCCGAATCCGTAGACTTTCGGCCAAGACCCTGTAGGGGGTTCTGTGTTCTCGAAGGGATGCTGCTGAGCCGCAGCGGCAGAGGGAAGAAAGATGGAAAGGGAGGCTTCTGCGGAAGGGAACTAGCTTCATGGAAGCCCTGAAAACTTTGCCTCACCGCACGCCATGTCTGAAAGGTAGGAGAACAAAAGAAATTTTAGTCTTGGCACTATTGCCTTGACACACTTTGCAAAACCGAGATAAGGTTACCGGATTGAGTATCTTTATAAACATGCCGCTAGCGGCAGTTGAATGGCTCAGACCGGCTCTTGTGCTGTGAAGGGAAAGAAGAACTTTGTCACTTCTTCATTACTGAATACAAATCGGATCTTTGCCAGGAAAAAATGGATTATTTACGAAAAGTAGGTGCAAAACAGCCAGTTGAAGATGATATTAAGTAGGGAACCATTATTGATAAGTCTGCTTTGCCAGTAATATATCCAGCGGCAATGGCTAATTGTACGCAATGTGGCTAATTACGTTAATTGTGCCTCGATTGCAAGAAAGGAACATTTTCCATAGAACAAGAAAATGAATGTCCAAACGTTAGGACAATAATTCACCTCAGTCACACGTTAGAAGAGGCAGGGAAGGCAGTGTGTTAGGGGAATTGTTTCCAAGTGGCTCTGTGCTGATACTCAAAGGTTCTAATAAAACACAAAAGATATATTATTGTGTATAAAGCTTCAGATGTGTCTCTCTCTGTGTGTGGCGGGGAGAAACAGTGTGAGTAGTGTTTAAAGTCAAGGAAACTCCCACCAGGCGCCTTGTGCTAGGTCTGTCTCCGGCATCAGAAGAAACCCTTCTTCAGCCTACTATTTAAGCTCCACTTCAAAACAGTCTGAAACAGTCGCAATTTCTTTCTTTATATTTATTTATCAACTGCGTTTTTTACATGACCTTACGGCCAAGGCATTCCGCCGTTTGAAATGCTAGAATACCAAGATGCAAAAGATTAAAGGACTGAATAGCAAAATTCTTTCAAGCCATTGGTGGTTTTCCCAGGACTTTTTTGGGGGCAGGAGCTTTCTTGGCTCAGGTTTCTCCTGTCTAGCTGGCCCCTCAGGGCTGGCAAGGATTTAGGCCTTGGGGAAATGGAAGAGAAGCTTCCTCTGCCAGATTCTCAGGCCTTTGGTGGGAACCTCAGTAGTTTTAGAATGTGTGAACTTGCCTTCTCCTGAGACAGGATTTTCTTGTGATTGGCAGCGTCTCAGACAAAGGTTTTCCACATGACATGCTGCCTGTTTTTGACTGGAGATGCTGGGGATTGAACTTTGGACCTTCTCCATGCAAAGCATGGACACAAACAGTTCTAACCCACCCTTTTTCTCTGCCATCATCTGCCATATAATTTCTCTTTCCAGGCCAGCTGCCAGAGAGACAACAACACTGTGCTACCCTAAATCTTTTAGCATGATATCTTTGGTGAATATTCTATTTTTACTCTGGGCTTTCCCTTGGATCCAACCCAATCTTTTGAGCCCTACTAATATCATACCTAAGAGCCTCTTGTGGCACAGAGTGGTAAGCCAGCAGTCTGAAAGCTTTGCCCATGAGGCTGGGAGTTCAATCCCAGCAGCCGGCTGAAGGTTGACTCAGCCTTCCATCCTTCCGAGGTCGGTAAAATGAGTACCCAGCTTGCTGGGGGGTAAACGGTAATGACTGGGGAAGGCATAGGCAAACCACCCCGTATTGAGTCTGCCATGAAAACGCTAGAGGGCGTCACCCCAAGGGTCAGACAAGACCTTGCTTGCACAGGGGATACCTTTACCTTTACCTTTACCTTTAATCTCATACCTACCCCCAAACTACTAGACTTCACCTCAGGCCCTGCAGAAGTCTTCTGAGCCCTGTCTGTAGCTTCAGACTTCCTTAGGCTAAACTGCCAGGTACCAAACTTTGTTTCAAAAGTTGGCAATTCTACCCTAGAGGTGTGCAAAAAAAAAATCTTCTTTTCCTCATTTTGGGTCTATTGGCCCTGAACAAATTTCAGTATTTCCAGGGGGAAATCTCTGACTCCAATACTGGTATGATATTTGGATTTTTGGAAATCCTGATTTTTTTTTTCAAATCCAATAGACCTGCTGCAAGAGAAGGTGTTCCCAGGATCTGCTTGTAGCAGTGAAGCCTTTCCCTGTCGCAGGTTGACCTGGCTGGGAGACCTTCTGCACCACAGGAGAAGCCATCTCCAGGATCTGTGTGTGGTATGGAGATCTCTCCCCATTGTGCATAGGCCTGACTGAAAGGGCTTTTCCTGCCAGACCTGGCTGGGACTCTGCTGGGCAGTCCAGTATAGACCTGACTTTCCAACAGAGACCACCCAGAAGTAGAGAGAGAGAGTTCTCCTGCAGGCTTGGCTGTGACTTGGTCAAGTGTACTTCAAAGATGTTTAAAGGCTTATTGCCCCTTTAAACACCTTCCGCAAGTGGCAAGTTCACACTGAAGGCGTTTAAAGGGACAGCAATCTCTTTAAGTGCCTTTTAAATTCAACTATCCACATGTCCTGAAAACTACTGAATATTTTCAGGATTTTTCAGGGGTGGCCATTTTGAATATGCAAAATTTAGTCCCAATGTATATCTGGTTGAAAGAATAGCTGGAAGATATGATAAAGTAAATTTTTTGTGTTATTCTTTAGCTCAGATATACTGAGTGCACAACTCTACTACACATTTAGCATGAATCTTGATAGGTTAAGCAAGAACCTAATTTGGGTGGAATAGTAATTTTGGGCAATGCACTTATTTTTTTTGCCATAGAGACTTCTAGCTACTGAGTGAAATAAGCCATATGTGGGACAGCAGGACCAAATACCTAGGAAGAGGGGTATCCTTCCTATTTTTTTCAGTGTCCAGCCTAGTTTTGTGCTGTTGCTGGTTTCACACATGGTTGTTTTGGGCTAGTGAACAGCACTGAACTCTGGAGTCCCAGATATATCCACCCCCAAGCATTCCCCCTTTGCTCTGACCCCGCTGATTGCATCCCTTACAAGCCTTCTTTGTAACACCCCTCCCACCTTCTGACTGGAATAAAAAGACTCAGATCTCCATTCCTATGAATGTCTGATGCAGGAAGCTTTGACTCGCGAAAATTCATGTCCTGAAAACCTTGTTGGTCTCGAAGCTGCTGCTGGACTCGAATCTAGCTGTTCTACTGCAGCCCAAGCCAGCTCCCCTCTGTAACTACTGATATATGATTCGCTTTTCTTATCACTATACTTTTTGCTATCAAAGACGCCTATTGTGGGGTCTCAAATGACCCTCTCAAGTGTTTTCCCACAAGGCAAAGATAAAGTGAAGGCATTTCTAGATGAACAGGGCATCTCTGCTTTCTCTTTGTTGGTTTCAAATAAAATGGGAGGCCAGCGGCACCTGAAAAGATAGCAGCGCAACAACTAAGTGCATTGCACAATATACACCTGAGCAGCCTCCACCTACACACTTCCCCACCTTCCATTACAGCAGTGGTTCTCAACCTTCCTAGTGCCGCGACCCTTTAATACAGTTCCTCATGTTGTGGTGACCCCCAACCATAAAATTATGCAAGGGTTCTTTCGCAGAAATTAAGCCGAAACTGACCAATGGCATGAAGATCCATTGCTCATGATTGTACCGTATTTGCCGGCGTATAAGACGACTGGGCATATAAGACGAACCCCCCCCCCCCAGCATTTCCACTCAAAATATCGAGTTTGTTACATTACATTACAGTACTATGGGCCACTATGGGCAGCTATGTCTATCCCAACTGAAGTGCACCCGGCGTATAGGACGACCCCCCCCACACTTGGAGGCATGTTTTTCGGGGGGGGGGAAGTAGTCTTATACGCCAGCAAATACTGTATATACATTGGTTATAAATTGTATATAAATTGGCAGGCACCTTCAGGAGGAGCGACAACAGTGGTGGTGCCCTTCCCCGGCTAAGCTGCTCACCCTGCCGCGACCCCTGTGAAAGGGTCATTTGACCCCCAAAGGGTTGAGAACCACTGCGTTACAGCATTGAAAATGGCTTCTTAAACCAACATGGTGGACTTGCATCTGGGGCCAATAGGGTTGTCCAGTCTTTTAACTGGATGTATTTTACTATTTTAAGATAGTTATATTGTGTTTTAGTGTAATCCCATGTTGTATTTTAATTAGGTTGTTAGCTGTCCTGAGACACTAGTGAGGGGCGGGATACAAATCCAATTTATAATAATAATAAAATTCAATCTGGCATAATTTTTCTTGAGTCAGAGCTCGCGTCTATCGGATCCAAGAAGGGTACATGAGATGGGTTCCTCTGCCTGATGGATGTTCACTCCATGCATGCGATGAAGCTCAATCTAAAGTCCCAAACCTTTAAGGTGCCACTGGAAACAGCCATGGCTACCCATCAGGAATCGATACCTTTGTTGTATGAGTACACTTTTCAGTTGAGCTTTCTTTGGTCATCTTACTGTAGTTCGAAAAGAGCTGCCAGAACCAAAAGTGACTGAGACTCACCTAAAATGACCAGATTGCTGCCTCGGGCACTGGAGGCTTTCCCATCCCATACCAAATGGCCCTCAGGCTACCACACTGGCTGTCTTCACATCATCTCAGAACTGGCTCTGTTTCGCAGGCAGAGGTTTTGGCATCCTCTACATATTGATTAGGTAGTGCACACCTAGCTCTTTTAGAATCACTGCCTGGTGGGTCACGAAGCAGAGTTTTTATCAGGGTTCCAGAGGCATCTGATGGCTACATATCCTCACTTGGCTTTTTTTTCTGGGCCATCTCGGCTCTGCTGATTGGCGGCTCTGCTTGGTTCTTCAGTGTTCATGGAGGTGCCCATCTGCCTCTTTGATTCTCTCTGGGCTATTTCATTGATGAGCTTGGTTGGCTCTCCTGGATCTTGTAGGATGGTGGTTCAGAGCGCAACTGCTTTTTTGGCTTGGTTTGAAGCTGCCAATTGGGGTATGTGACTCGCTCCCAAGACCTCATCAACCCATGGGACTCTCTTTGTTGGTGCCTAATCTTGGGAGGGGGGGGCAGTGGGTCCCACTCAACTCCTGGTAGGTGACTAGTTTAAACAACCATTCCTTAAAGTATTTAGTGAAGCAAGTAATTCATTGATTCAGTATAAAGCATTGGCAGGATCACTTATTTGCAGTTTGGGGGCTGTTTGGGGGCATTGGGCCTGAGCTTTGACAATAGGTGGTACAATCTGCTGTTAAATTAATCCTAGCGAATACTGGCTTTGTTGCTATAATTCTAACCCCCCACTGCTGCCTGCCATCAAATTTTGCTTACCACAAGCTTTAATAGCGTCGGTGGTGCTTTCCAGCCCCTGTGGGTTTTGTAGTAAATTCATAATTTATAGTTGCCACTTAGTTAATAGGTTCCTCTGTGTGCCCTGTCTAAAGCTACAGTAATTGGGACGGTTTTATCGAAGCGGTGAAACTTTCTGCAGGAACCTTAATTTAGTGTTCATAGACGGGGGATATTTATTCTTAAATTTTTCTAGTTTAGTTATAAGGTCGTGGTGTCTTCTCTTGGAAAGACGCCTTCAAAGCACTCTATTCCTATCAGAAAATCCAACACAGCTCTGTAGCCTGTGCTACCTTTGAAGACTTTTGCTCATTTTTGCAGATCATGTAGCCTCCATGCCACCCATTTCTTGGATGCTTTCCTGTATGTTGGCCCATCTGGCTCCCCAGACTGTCCCCATCAATTAGCCACTTTCCAAACTTTGGTGTCTGACTTGGGAGTTCCTCTTGCTGATGGGAAAACCGAGGGCTCTGTTACTCATTTTACCTGGGCATATTAGTGGTCTCTAAATCGGATTTAAGAGCCTCTTGTGGCGCAGAGTGGTAAGGCAGCCATCTGAAAGCTCTGCCCATGAGGCTGGGAGTTCGATCCCAGCAGCCGGCTCAAGGTTGACTCAGCCTTCCATTTTTCCGAGGTCGGTAAAATGAGGACCCAGCTTGCTTGCTGGGGGGTAAACGGTAATGACTGGGGAAGGCACTGGCAAACCACCCCATATTGAGTCTGCCATGAAAACGCTGGAGGGCGTCACCCCAAGGGTCAGACATGACTTGGTGCTTGCACAGGGGGTACCTTTACTTTTACCTTTTAAAATCGGATATGTCATGATGATAAGCTTTCTGCCCTTCAGTCCTTACTGGAAAGGATGGTAGCTGCTAAAAATGCACCCTGAAGGACATGTAATCTCTATTAGGGCATCTCAATCTTTCATGTAAGGTAGTTGCACCTGGCAGGGCCTTTTGAGCATGTTTGGCTCAGTCCAGGGCAGGGGCTACAGAGACTCATCATAACATTAGAGTTCATTCATTCGTTCATTCATTCATTCATTATATTTATATACTGCCCCTCCCCAGAGGCTCAGAGTGGTTTACATATAACAGGGAACAATACAAAGAACTCAGTAGTTGTAAACAATAACAATGCAGTGATAACAAAGAACAATATAATAGAACAGGAAAATGATGGTGAGAACATTAAATCAATTACAGCATACTGGTGGCCCTGAGAGTTGGATGAATTGGTGGTGTTTTCCATGGGGGGAGGCTAAGGGGCCAATGGGAGTTCAGGTCGACCTCAACCAAATGCCTGGCAGAGAAGCTCCCTTTTGCAGGCTCTGCGGGGCTTTTCAAGTTCCATCAGGGCCCTGATCTCCTCTGGGAGCTCGTTCCACCAGGTGGGGGCCAGGATGAAGAAAGTTCTGGCCCTGGTTGAGGTCAAGTGGGCTTCCTTGGGGCCAGGGACCACTAGGACGTTGGAGGTAGCAGAATGTAAGGCCCTTCGAGGGGTGTAGGCACAGAGGTGATCCCTCAGGTACACTGTGCCAAGACCACGTATGGCCTTAAATCTGATTACCAGAACCTTAAGCCTGATCTGGAATTTGACTGGAAGGCAGTGCAGCTGCTGGAGGATGAGCCAAATGTGAGATTTTCACGGGGCCAAATGTGAGACCTTCCAGGCAGCTGGCTAATGTTTCCGGGGGAGAATCAGGGCAGTCATCCATCAGGAGAAAGAGCTGATGTTACCAAAGATATTAAAGAAGATCTTAAAATTTGGCTCCAATTTCTAAAAACATCCAAAGGGGTATCAATTTGACAGCTCCCCTTTGTCCCCAGTGATTCCCCCCAGGTCCACTTTGATGCAGTCGAGAGCTTCAGTTTTGGTGTTTGTTTCTCTGGCAGGAGTCTGATCTTTGGAGGACCTTACATTTTTTGGCGTTCTTCCGTATTGTGGTTGCCATAGTCACCTGGGATGCACATTTTCAGAACAAACTAATCATATTCTGGTTTGACAGTCAAGCAGTGGGGAACATTATATACCTCCAGTACTCAGTTAGAGCAGGTCATGCACCTAGTACATAAATATATTTTCTTTTGCTTTGCTGCTAACATTTCTTTCTCAGCAAAGCATAATGTAGGGCAGGTATCAGTAATGGCATCACAGATACATTACCGGGATTTCAGGAGTCAAGATTCTGGAATATGGCCTTCAATGCACTGGAAGACCCAGATCCATTCCCAGAGGATCTTTGGAACTTTGGGCGCTCATGGTTTGGCAGGCAGCACTTCAATCTACTGCCCCTTCCACTTGCTGATCCTACCTTAATGCTTTTGGGCCCTCCAACACTTTTTGTGAGTCCACCAGGACTGGCAGTTCACTTCCTAGCTCAGAACATCAGATGCTGCATCACTTGCCACATCTAAGGAACTGCAGTCTATCTTTCAGGATTTTGGGCAATCATTTAGCAGTGTTCTTGTTTTTTAACAAAGCTGAGGGTTTTCCAGATCTTGGTAACTTCTTTGTTGCCAGGCAGGCCTAAGAAGGCTCAAAGAGGGCTATTCCCTCAGTCCCTGATTCCAGCAGATACATTACTTAAAATTAGCTCTGTGATTTTGTACAACTTCTACCACAAATGCATTGGCCATCAGATGAAGCCATCTTGGTCAAAGCAGTTTTTATGCCATTTTCTCCAGGGGGGGACTGATCTTCATCATCTTGAGATCCATTGTAACAGTGAGAGATCTCCAGGAGCCACCTGGAGGGTGGCAAGCCTAAGTCCACCTGGAAAATGACATCCCAGGATGAACGGCTCAGTTGTGCCAGAGTCGGACTAAAGGACCTGATGGCACACATTGGCCTAAATATTATTGAGCGGTCTGGCTTGTGCTCAGAGACCTACTTCTGGGTAGCCTGAACTGCCAGCCACACCCCCTGAAGAAAGTCTTCTGTTACAAATTACGGTGGAAGTGGATGGAAAAGACCGAGGACCATCGTGCAGCAGATTTCTGCGAGCCCATTAGTAAAATGAATTCCTCTCCAGAAGTAAGAACTGTGATTTATGGTAACAACCTATTTCTTACTACAGGCAGAAGGAAGGCAATAATTCTGCCCAGACAGACAGAATAAATTTCATTTCCACCCTTAATGACTGACCTAATCGAGAGAGCATCTCCCAGTGGGGCCGTACAAAGAGTCAGGCCAAACCAAAGGGCTCCCCAGTCCGGGCATAAAGTTGGAATGGTTTAAAATGTAGCAAGCCATAATTGTTTTAAATCACGTCCAATTTCTCCAGCCTCAATTAGTTTTTACTAACTCTAAAAAGAGGCAATAACAAAAAGGTGTCTGAGAAATCGGACCATCTAGGTGAACAGATCGCCGTTCTTAGATTCCGTTTTAAAATATTGTGACTGCGTGGTTATGACCAGTGCAAACCTAGCAGAAAACACTGTCCGTTTTAAGGTAGGAAGTTATCTTACACAAAAATACAGACCATTTAAATCCATTTAGTCCTGTGGTGCACGACCCAATACTGTGGAGCTAAATGAACTATAAGCATGCAGCCTCGGTTTAAGGATTTGCTGGACCCATAGCACCAAAGCCAGTTTAAGGATTAGCAGGGCCTTGGCAGAACACAACTGGTGCTGTTACTTGTGCTTCAACAGTAGAGTATCCTTGCCAGGGATAGTTGGCATTAAATCTCTGGGTTCAGTGAGGACATGGCCATATTAGCTCCAAACAACCAACACTTTACTAAAACCAGAAAGCACTGAACACAGACAAGCAAAACTGGCGAACTTACGTTTGAGTCTCCCACTGTGATTGTGGCCAACAGAAGACTATAAACTTAATCCTATGGTGATATGTTAGTGTATATGGTTCACTCTCCAAATGTTTCTATAGTATCCAATGTACAGAGGTCTACAAGTATTCACATCACATAGTGTAAATGCTCTTCAGTAGTGACCCCTTCTGATACATGTTCGCCATTGAAAAAAAATGTATTTAAAGAGGATTCATTGATAAAATACAATCAAATACAATGAGCCTCTTGTGGTGCAGAGTGGTAAGGCAGCGATATGCTGTCTGGAGCTGTCTGCCCATGAGGTTGGGAGTTCGATCCCAGCAGCCGGCTCAAGGTTGACTCAGCCTTCCATCCTTCCGAGGTCGGTAAAATGAGTACCCAGCTTGCTTGCTGGGGGTAAACGGTAATGACTGGGGAAGGCACTGGCAAACCACCCCGTATTGAGTCTGCCATGAAAACGCTGGAGGGCGTCACCCCAAAGGTCAGACATGACTCGGTGCTTGCACAGGGGATACCTTTACCTTTACAATCAAATATCACTGATGAAGATACCAAAACTGGAATATATCTAGGATTCGTTTTGATGATTTGGAAAGTTTGAGAATTTTTCTTACATTGAAATAAACTGTTATTTGCCATCGCCGGCTTTTGCTTGTATCACGGCTGACGGATCTTCACCTGTTGCCTTGTAAGATGGGGTTGCCATATTCCAAAATGGGGTTTTCAAAGACATGCGGGGACAACTGGTGATTTCATCGTAAGCAGCCTGTTTCTACAACTCTCCCGCAAGCCAGCTTTGCCTAGTGGTGAGAGCATCAGACTAGACCTGAGGTCAAATCCCCTCTCTGCCCTGAACTTTGTTGGGTGACCTCCTGCAAGTCACTCTCTCTTGTCCTACCCCACAGGATTGTTGTGAGATTCCAGAAAGGAGACCAAGATAAGCCATGCTGAGCTGCACTGGAGGAAGGGCAGGCTAAAAATATACTGAATGAATCAATAACATCCAAGGAACATATTGTTACAGCTAAAGTACCTGTATGCATTGCTAGAGGCGGAAATATATACAAACAGACATTTTAAAGCTCAGAAGCACCTTCCTTAGATAAATGACTCCCTTATGTTACCTTTTACCTCCTGTCAAGCTGCTGGCCACGCTGAAGAGTCACAGCAGGAGAAAAGGATTTGTTTCAGGGTCACTGAAGCATAACGTTGGTAATGTGCTTATAAAACCGAACTTCGGGAAGGAAGAATCGAAAGCAGGCAACTCTGGATAAGTTAGATGGATGGCATTTGGAGAACTACAATTTTTGGAGGACACTGTCTTGTACTGTGTGTGTTTTTGTAAGTGTTCCTTTCCTATATATGAAGTCCAGATGTTTAAATGAAGGCTGCCATGGTACAAATCTAAAAATAACCCAGCATAGTGTCATCATTAGAGTGTTGGACTAGGGTGTGGGAGACACAGGTTAGAATCCCCACTTGGCCATGGAAGACAAGGGTGACAGTCCCCAGGTGGGACCTGGGGATGCCCTGGTTTTATAGCACATCTCCAGGCAACAGAGATCAGTTCCCCTGGAGAAAATGGCTGCTTCAGAGGGTGGATTCCATAGCATCATACTCCATTCAGGTCCCTCCCCACCCCAAATCCCATCCACTCCCAGCTCCACCCCCAAAGTCTCCAGGTATTTCCCAATCCTGATCTGGCACTGGGTGATATTGGGCCAGCTGCTGGGTGATACTGGGTGATACTGGGCCAGCCACTCTCTCTCAGCTTGGCCTGCCTCGCCTCTGCACTGACCCTATAGCAGGGGCAGTCAACCTGTGGTCCTCCAGATGTCCATGGACTACAATTCCCATGAGCCCCTGCCACCGTTTGCTGGCTGGGGGTCATGGGAATTGTAGTCCATGGACATATGGAAGACCACAGGATGACTACTCCTGCCTTATAGCACAATGGTTCTCAACCTTCCTAATGCCGTGACCCTTTAATACAGTTCCTAATGTTGTGGTGACCCCCAACCATAAAATTATGCAAGGGTTCTTTCACAGAAATTAAACCAAAACTGACTAATGGTGTGAAGATCCATTCTTCATGATTGTATAGAAATTGTTTCTCAGTTCAATTCTGCCTCTTGTCTCACCATGCGGATCTCACTCTTTTCTGCTGCTCCAGACAGACAAACGCTCTATCTCACATACACCCCCCAGCCAAGCTGCTTGCTCTGCTGCAACCCCTCTGAAAGGGTCATTTGACCCCCAAAGGGGTTCTGACCCCAGGTTGAGAACCACTGCTATGGGGTTACCCTAAAGGTAAAGGTATCCCCTGTGCAAGCACCAGGTCATGTCTGACCCTTGGGGTGATGCCCTCTAGCGTTTTCATGGCAGACTCAATACGGGGTGGTTTGCCAGTGCCTTCCCCAGTCATTACCATTTACCCCCCAGCAGCAAGCTGGGTACTCATTTTACCGACCTCGGAAGGATGGAAGGCTGAGTCAACCATGAGCCGGCTGCTGGGATTGAACTCCCAACCTCATGGGCAGAACTTCCAGACTGCATCAAGGTAAATATTGCAGACTCTGACTGCCAGTCTCTCTCCGGGGTCTTTGGAAGAGCTCTTTCACATCTTCATGTGCCTGATCCTTTTCACTGGAGAGGCTGGGGATTTAATTTAGGGCATTCTGCGTGCCAAGCGGATCTTCTGCTATTGAGCTATTGATGTGTCAGAGGATTTCACTCTGTAAGACGACGAAAAGGGCATCACGAGGCACTCAAGTCATAGGCCAGATCTTCAAACAGCCGCAGCCCCCTAATGTGCCTATTCGGACAGCAGCAACACAGTAAATTTCATATCATTATTGGCTTAATTATAGGGGGGTGTAAAAATAGTTTTCTGATCCAGTTGCAAGAGCCCTTCTACCCTCTCATAGTTTCATTGACTGATGTCCCCACACTGTTATTATCTCTGTAAAGGAAGAAAGACAGGACGCCTCTGTTTCTCCTTCTTTTTCCTTCTCGGGGATAATGTGTGTGTGTGTGTGGGGCGGGGTCTGATAGATGAAATCATGCAAGGGAGTCTAACGCCATGATCTTCCTTCCTCCACCAATCCAGGCAACGTCCTGCACCTTTTAAAAATGCAAATTTCATATGATCCAGTTGTTGAGGTCCCAGCTTCATGTCTCTTTTGGCTCCTGACAGCCTGTGTGGTCTTGTGTTAAGCAAGGTGACCTTAGATCTGCAGAACCTGGTTTGGTTCCCCACTCCTCCACATGCAGCCAGCTGGGTGACCTTGGGCTAATCCCAGTTTTCTTAGAGCTCTCCCCACCTACCTCACAGAGTGTCTTTTGTCAGGAAAGGAAGGGAAAGGGGTTTGTAAACCATTTTGGGATTCCTTCAGGTAGTGAAAAGTAGGCTATAAATCCACAACTTCTTCAATATTTCAGAAGTCATAGGTTAAATTCAGATTTGACACTGATGAGGCCAAGGAATTCCCTGTGTGACTTTTAGGGTTGCCAACTCCAGATTGGAGCATTCTGGGATATTGATTATGATTATGATTATGGTTATGATTATGATTATGATTATGATTATGATTATGATTATGATTATGATTATGATTATGATTATGATTATGATTATGATTATGATTATGATTAATTTCTCATCACTCCTGAGGCCAGCTTGTGGCGGGTTACAGAATGTCCAACAAAACACCCATTAAAACCCCAACAAAATCATACAACAACTGGAACAACATGGCGGTAATTACTCAAACTCCCAACCCCCAACCACTCTAGTAGGGAGTGGAAAGAGGGGCCAAATATAGCAATGGTCTAACCGCTGCCTAACATCTGGGGGGCCCCAAACTGATCTTCCTCACAGCCCGGGACTCAACCATAGGGGATGAAGCTTAGAGAAGGTGGGGTTTGGGGAGGGGAAGGGCCCTAGTCTGGTCATCTGGTGAGAACTGGAAAGGAGGTCTTGCCAGTCTTGGTCTGTCATTTTAGCCTCTGAGCTGCATTGCGCTGGTTTGCAAACGTCATGATTTTGTACGAGTCTCTGCATTGTCTTCCCAATCCATTCATTAAGAAGGCCTTTTAGCATTGCTGGAATCATGTGTAAATTGGGATCTATGCTGCTGCTGAGCGGGGAAATGCCATTACCATCCTTATCAGAGCACTTTACAGTTCCCTCGTGCACCAGTTATAATCATGTTTTGTGACAGATCATGGGGCTCGTACAATATCCAGAATGTGCTGTGCTACATCTGTTGTGCTAGTGAAGATCAAAATGAATATCCATCAACGCATTCCGCAGCAGACGTCTCGGAGCCTTTAGAGATGCTCATTTGTTTGAAATCACAACATGGAACATTGTACTGTTTATGCAGGAAAAAACAAACCCATATGATTCTCATGCACATTAGAACAAGCTCATGTGGCCCCTGTCCAAACTCTTATGGGTCAGGTTTAGCTCCAGAAAAGGTGGTGTAAGCACTGGGAGGCAAACCGAGGGTTGCTGTGGTGGGAGGCGTCCTTCTAGCAACCCCTCAGGCAAACAATGTGATATCAGTTCTGTGGAAAACTCAGAAGTAATGTCAGTCCTCTCTAGGAATTGCCAGAAACTCTATGGTTCCCTGGAAATACCACTGAGCTGTAGTGTCAGTTCTGGGTCTGTAAGGCGAGAAGGCTTGGTCTGTAACTAATTATATTTTATTCAGTAACAAAGCCGGTAAATAAAACTAGTCGACACAACAGAAGAACAGATTCGACATAATTACCTAAATGAAACATAACTGACAGGGCTGCCACCTCTGGGTTGAAAAATGCCTGGGGAGTTTGGGGGTGGAGACACAACGTAACATCAGAGTATCGAGATATTCCTTTGCTTTTTGAGCCCGTAAAGTGATCTCAGCAGCCGTGTAGCATCCACAGGACACAGGTGCCTGCCCCAGTGGGTCATTTGTCACAGGCTTTTGGTGAGATCTGCTGTTGTACTAGGTTTTGTGATGTAACCCCTTCCTTTCCAGAAACAGCAGCCTAGAAATGTAGCTGCATCTATATTCTGCTGTACTTCTTCAGTATCTCTTGGGGTGCCACGGATTCAGTCTTGATTCTCCCTTACAGAGAAGAAATGAGTCTCTAACCTAACAATTGCAGATTTCAGAGTGCTTGCACTCGAAAGCTCACGCCCTGAATAAATCTTTGTTGGTCTTAAAGGGGCTACTGGACCCTGATTTGATTGTGCTACTTCAGACCAACACGGCTACCCATTTGAATCTACCCCTTTAAAATGTTTACCTGCTTAGTTCCTCAGGTCTGAACACCAGCTGCCTTAGATTCAGTGCCTCCCATTCATCCCCCTGCTCCAACCTAAGTGATCCCGAGAGCCCTTTGCCGGTGCTATTGTCAAGGAACAGAGAGCTTCTCCTGCACAGCTGCGACTCTGGGATTGCCTCTCCAGTAAGCATTCAGGTTCTGGGGTCTGTGGAAAGAAGCACAAGTTGATGGTAACTTCTTTAATAGTATTTCTTCCTGCGTCATAATGGTGCAGTCGTCCTCCCTTAGTTAGTCCCTCAAGGTGAAGGATCGGTTATTATGATGGCCTGCAGGGACCAAAGAGGTGGTGAGCACCAGCTCTACCCAAGAGGTCTCCCCTGTCCGCCCATCTGAGCCCAGTTTCTATCAGCAGGCTCCTTAGCTCTGCCTTCTATAGTTTAAAAAGTTCATGATATAACACTGTGAGAAGTTGAGTGCTTTGGGCCGTCTTGTTTTCCTCTCCCTTTCCTGTCACAGTTCCAAGGACCTTGAGCACTTTGACAGAAAGATGACATGTCATTGTAACAAAGCCCTAACGTGCAGGTGTAACTCCAGTACGTGGGAACTGTGGGGGCAGAACTTGGAAAGAATCTTGCAATAATTCATGGAGAATAAGACTGAGCATCATCTCATGGAACACAAATATAGATCTTAGTGACAAAACAGAACAATGATATTTAAAGTCCAAAGAATAAACTTCCCCCCTCCTTCGCAGCCTGCCACCCCCAAAGTCCATCTTTTTCTTCTTGTCGGTGGCCCAGGAAATCTCCCACTGAACCCGCCATGTGCCAGCTTCCAAGATGAGGACTCCAAATGAACTCTTCATTAGATAAGACAGCCCTGAAACAAGAATTCTAAAACTTACAATTTAGAAGAAAAAGTCTCTCTCTCTCTCTTAGCAGTTTCCATTAACGCCTTGAACAAGCTGTTAAGAACCTATGATTAAATCTTCAACAGGGAGAAGGAGTTCATGGCCGCCATTGAACATGAAGTTATACATGCTTCACCTCATTGTAATCAATCTTAAACAGGCCGGATTGTGACCCATCTTCTAACATCCCTAAGCGACTGCAAGGAACCATCCTGCAGAACTCACTAAGACAGAAAGGAGGAACCAAGGGTTGTCCACCCTTCTCTGGCAATCCCCGGAGATTAGTGGAAGGGGTGGAAACTAACTTGAATGGTGTCTAGCAACCTGACAACATCATTTTTGGTGATATCACCAGCCAGTCTAGCATTGCTAGAGCGTCTGGCAATGTGGTAACATAATTTCGAGTTTCACAGCTGGAAATGGCATGGTGAAATCACTGGAATCATCCCACTGGTCCACTGATTGCCGTCAGGGAATGGTGCTGCTTTGGAGGAGGTTTGCCTGCCAAACATGAGCAAATGTCACCCAGTGGGGCCATATGAGGCCAATGGGAATAAAAAGAAATAACAGAACCGTCTTATTTCAGATTCCCAAAATCTATGGGCAATATAGCCCAGGCAGAGGATACTTCAAACGTAAATGTGATGGTGTCACATGCTTTCATCTCCATTTCAGCCACATTCAATGTGTGGGCACTGATTAAACATGCGCTGGGAACTGGAAATATGGAGAGGGTTGAGAGATATATGTATTAGTTTAATTATTTGTCAGATGAGGAAACATACACTTGTGTTGCTTCTCTGTTTTCAAGCTTCCATCGGATTCATTCAAATATCTTACGTGGCATGAATTAGACGAACATGATGTCCAAGGGAGTCAAATCCGCTGCCCCCGAGTGAGAGAAGGTACTGTAAAAAAAACTGGTCTGTAGCCTCCATGTTATGAAGAACAGGGGAATGCAAGGAAATAACTCCTGATTGGTCTTGCTCTGGAGCCAACATAGTAATGGTTACAGTGTTGGATCAAGAACTGGGGGATCCAGGTTCTAATTCCTACTCTGCCATGGCAATTTGCTAGATGACTTTGGGCTATTCACATACACTAGGCCTAACCAACTTCACAAGGTTGCCATGAGGACAGGATGGGGAACGGGAGAATGTCATAAGCCACGGAGTCCCTGATGCGGAGAACACTTGGATATAAACAAAGCAAACTAAACAAATCAATACAGCATATGTATTCCCTCAACGAGCATGTGCTACCAATGAAACAGATAGTTTCCGCTAATGCGTGATGTTATTTTAATTGAATCAATCTATTCGTTGAGTAGCTGGTTGAAAGGTAGCTTATTACCTAATGAAAATTCATTACTTGGTAGCTTCTCTTAATTAATATGGTCAATGGGAGTTAAATAGCCTAACTCTGGAGAAGATCACAGGCAGGGAACATGACTGTTTTTGCACTCCCAAAGGCTGAAAATAGCAGATGATAGAAAAGAACAAAAAAAAAATTATCAAAACCTGGCAATGTTGATAAGAGGTACTTGGAATGTGAATCAGTTCAAAGAATGCCGGTTTGTTCTCCTGGAGACCGTCTTCCTTCCCGAAAGCAATCTAGAAAGCAATACACTGTGGCAGTCCATTATCCGAACAACACAGGCCTCCCTGATACGCCAAATTTGCTATCTAATGTGACGCTTCTGTCGTAGAGATAAGCTTTGCCAGATTTTTCTGCATTGATATTGAATTCCCAGCTATTTACCTTTGTAAACAATGTGATAACACAGAGGGGAAATTATAGTCCATCGAAACAAGAGGAAGGGGGAAATGTTTAAGTACATTGAATATGTTTTGCTGAGATGGAGGACATGGTCCTGTTTGGTCATTTTGTTTCCCGCGCTCCCACTGCAGGCATCTGAGGGGCTATCTAACTTCCTATGCCCCCTGCAAGGGCTCTCCACTAATAGGATGGGCATCCCCAGCCCATGTGAGGTTCTGGCCCCATCCGGGTGGAATAAGCTCCTGAAAGAGCTATGGGCCCTGACAGAGCTAATGCAATTCCGCAGGGCCTGTAAGATGGAACTCTTCTACCAGGTGTTTGGTTGAGGTCAGGCTAGGGGGGGCATCTTGGGCCCCTCCTCTGATATCCTTCAAGTTAGGTAACATCTTCATCTAACAGCTTGGTGTGGTGGTTAGGAGTACAGACTTCTAATCTGGCAAGCCGGGTTCAATTCCGGCTCCCCCACATGCAGCCGGCTGGGTGACCTCGGGCTCACCACAGCACTGATAAAGCTCACAAGTTGTCTGTTGTGGGGAGAGGAAAGGGAAGGCGATTATAAACCACTTTGAGACTCCTTTGGGTAGAGAAAAGCGGTATATAAGAACCAACTCTTCTTATTCTACCTGGGAATGGCATCTGGGTTGGAGGGGGGTTGTATGGGGGAATTTATGTTATGTTTTAGAAGAAGAAGAAGAAGAAGAAGAGTTGGTTCTTATATGCTGCTTTTCCCTACCCGAAGGAGGCTCAAAGCGGCTTACAGTCGCCTTCCCATTCCTCTCCCCACAACAGACACCCTGTGGGGTAGGTGAGGCTGAGAGAGCCCTGATATCACTGCCCGGTCAGAACAGTTTTATCAGTGCCGTGGCGAGCCCAAGGTCACCCAGCTGGTTGCATGTGGGGGAGCGCAGAATCGAACCCAGCATGCCAGATTAGAAGTCCGCACTCCTAACCACTACACCAAACTGGCTCTTTAGTATATTATCTTAGATTAATAATTTTAATTCTGTATTATAATTTTGTTGTTAGCCATAGTAAGCAGACTGGCCAAGAGTGGCAGCCTATAAATGTAATGAAATAATATAATATAATATAATACATGCACTGCATTACATGCATTAGGTGTGATCATCTCAATGTACAAAACTGGCATCTTGCCTGGAGAGGCAAAAACCCTAATTCTACAGGGCATGCACTTATGTGTCCAGAAGCTAGAATACATGTGCATTGCCCAATTCAGACAAAAGAGCAGTCACTTATAAAAATATATAGCAGGTAGCGTGTTCTCCCAGCACACATGACTGGACTGCCATAAAGGCTTGTGATATAGCTCAGCATGTCAACAGCCTTGCTTTCCCATTACACCCTTTAAGACAGCATTGATTGCTGGTCACTGGTCCACCTCCTGCCCCCCTCCCCCTCCCCAAGTCTCCTTGTCTTGTTTTTTTAAGTCACTGAAAAAACTGATCTGAAAAAAATATTAGGAAAATCTTGACACAAAACCAGTAAAGCAAAAGCTGCAAGCAAAAACAAAAAACAAAAAAAATGCAGAAAACCCCAGAAAAACAGGAATTGCTACTTATTCACCGATTACACAAGTATTTTATTGTACTGAAAAACTACAAAGCCTGTTCGGCCAGAGGCAACAGAGGAATGAAAAGAAATGTAAGCAAATGCTCGGGAAGTGACGCCTTTCTCAAATAGCCTCTTAACTAGGCCAAGAATGGCAGGCAAACTCATGGGTATGGTTTCCAATGCCCGCAAATGTTCACATCCTTCGTGGGAGGAAGAAGTCTGGTAAAACAAAGTGTGTGGCTATCTTCCTCACGCTGTGATGATGTCACATCCAGTGTGACCTGGAAGTGCTAACATTTCACTTGCCCAGCAACCCCGTAGAGTTTTGGGACGAGTGCTGGAGCATCACCTTGGTTTGATATTGGTGTTTCCAGGTTGTGGTAGAAGTGCTATCATCATGTGACAATAAAGATGGCCACTCCCCCACACACACACATGTACAATTACCCGCCTCTCCCCCTCTTCCACCGGATGTCATGCCTGGTAACCCTACCTCTAATGCTTTTTTAAAATTCCTGATTGTCTTCTGACATGAGTCTATATTTGGTCTCTTAAATATTTTAAAGCTTTGAAAGGCTTGAGTACGAAACACATTGTACAAGCAGGAATGCAGTGCTCAAATAAATATTGTTCTGTCTGTCTCCCGAACAGGGCCTTCTGGAGAAGATTGTTTTTTCAGAGGAAAACATCACATTCACTATACAAGAAAGGATGTAACAGAAAAAGAGAAGAGGGGAAAACGGTTGCAAGAGAACTGGGAAGACTGTATAGTGAGCTTTTTTTTTGTACTGGGATTTTGAAAGGGTTATTAGGGATGGGCAGATGTCATGGTGGTTGTGTCTGTAGACCTGCCAAGGAGAGGTTGAGGTCCAAGGCAGGATTGGAAGTCTGTATTGCAATGAGCCAATGCATGGCTAGATCCTGATTACAGGATCCAGTCAGTTTAAAGAGAAACTGGCAGGAAGATCCCTTTGTCCATGTATGTATATAAACTGCGGTTTTTAGGGGACTTTTCGGCTCAGTTTTGACTCTTGCAACAGTTTTGACTCTTGTAATCTGTCAACCAGTAATAGGATCCATACTGTATTTTACCAATTTGCCAATAAGAATATCATGCAGAACCTTATCAAAGGCCTTACTGAAATCAAGGTAAACTATGTCCACAACATTCCCATGATCTAGCAAGATCTAAAAAAAAGAGATAAGGTTAGTCTGACATGACTTGTTATTGAGAAAGCCATACTGACAATTAGTTATTACAGCCATCCGCTTTAGCTGCTCAAGGACCTAAATGTCTTATTTACACAGCACCCACAGAGAAGTGTGAATTAACATGACTGGGAGTCAGAGGAGGTCTGCATCTTTTCCCTGACCCTGCCTTATTTCATGACACTCCAAAGCTTGAACTATTTTTTTCCCTCCCACTTGTCTGACATCTGGAATCAGAATCCAGCCAGGAGAAAATAGCTTCCAAACACTGCTATTAATTGTAATCAAACTAGTTAATATATTAACTGTATTAGAGAAGGGATGAGATTTAGATTGTGTTTACTATCCAGTTGCATATCCTTCCCCTTTAGCAGACTGCACTGACAAGTGGAACCAGTTAATGTGGTTGTTTACGGTATTTGCAGTTGAGTTGGATAAACATGGAGCAGTGGTCCCTCAATGGCTATTAGCCATAAGGTATAGGTAGAATACTATATCTAGGGCAGTGATGCTCAATATTCCTACTTCTTAGAAGACAGCACTGGTGGACCTCCTGATGGTACCTGGATTTTGGCCACTATGAGACAGAGTGTTGGACTGAATGGGCCTTTGGCCTGATCCAACATGGCTACCTTTACGTTCTTATGTTTTGCTTGTTTTTTTCTGTCAAGTTTTGGGCTGATCCTGCATTGAACAGGGGGTTGGACTAGATGGCCTGTATGGCCCCTTCCAACTCTATGATTCTATGATTCTAAGTTGCTGTGGACTTATGGCCACCCTGTAGGCTTTTGAAGACAAGAGAGGATCAGAAGTGGTTTGTGATTGCCTCTCCCTGGTATTGGTGCCCTAGCTTTTGAGATCTGATGAGATGGGGCTAGCCTGGGCTACCCAGATCAGGTCTAATAAGTAGAGTTATACCCTTCTTAATTCACTGAATAATCAATAAGGGTCTAACTTCACTGGGAACCGCATTAGAAATCTCTGACATGTCATAGTGGTTAGACTAAAGAAACCGATTTGAATCCTCGCTCTGCCATGGAAGTTCTCCAGGTGACCTTGAACCTTTCACAATTACTCTGCCCAAACTACCTCAAGGACTTCTTGTTGTAAGGTTAAAGTGGTGAAGGGGAGAACAATGTCCAAAGCTTCTTTGGGTCTCAGTGAGGGAGAAAAGTGGGCGGATCGTTTATCATGGTCAAAGACTAGCTCAAAAATAGGTACAGGACCAGAAGTCTGCATGCATGCACTCACACACACACAATAACAAAAAAGGATATTTGTGGCATAATATCACTTCCTTGTTCTTTGTGTCTCAGAATGTACAGATGTAACATGGGGTTAGCAAGTCAAAAACAGAGGACAGTCAGCCAAGGCAAACCTTTTTGGAGGCAGACCTCAACACATTTATGTGTAATATCTTGAAGCAACTGAATATGTATTTGGGTAACAGACAAATGTCTGCCTGTAACTTAGCAGTCACACATGCTAGCTGATGTGTGAGGTGAACCTTTCAAAACCTCCAGGCCGCAGATCCGATCGATTTTCTTCAGCTCTGGATGCTTTTATGAATCTTGTCCTTCATCTCCCAGGTGGCAAATTCTTCTTTGGACACAGATAAAGGACATTTATTTATTTATTCACATCCTTCTCATCCCACTTTTCTCTGTGTAACAGTCACCATGTAGAAGATCTGGTAAACAGATGTTATGATTAAAAATAAATCAAATCACAGCGTACTGTGCTTCACAATGCCCATGGAATCTGGAAAACACTTTTTTGCCTGCAAGAGTATCTTGCTTGAAATCATTTCTGCCATTAGTTCTTCAAATATTGAAGAAGCCTACATACAAAGCCTGTCCCAGGTTGAACTGACTTACCCTTGGATAGTTTGGTCTGCTTGCTATGTGGAAAGCATGGCCTTGCCTTGCATATTAGTGCAGTGGTGTAATCAACTCTATAGTAATATGGATGTCTGTACGGCATCTCTGTTGTAAAGAAACTTACCATGCAACCTTCTAAACCCTTTGACAATGGTCTTAGAAAGATGTAACTGTGCATAGGAATTGCACTGTAAGGCTGATTCCGCACAAACGAATTCCCATGTCCGCATGACGTCACCACCATTCCAGCCCTCTATGGGGTCTGCTGTGAATCAAGCCCTCATTTGGTGTGCATGAAGGCAATGTGGGAGAATCTGTGTTCCCTTTTTGCACTGCGGGAGCCAATGGGGCCAGTCCCACAGCAGGCCTGTGTGGGCCGGAAGAGACAGGCCTTCCTCCCTGCTCTACAAAGGCTGGGAGGAGGCAAAAAAGGCCCTGGTCAGCTTCGCAGTGCTTTGTGGCATCATGGGGCGGACCAGGGCTTTTACCTTACCTTACCTTACCTTACCTTACCTTACCTTACCTTACCATTTTATTTTATTTTATTTTATTTTATTTTATTTTATTTTATTTTATTTTATTTTATTTTATTTTATTTTATTTTATTTTATTTTATTTTATTTTATTTTATTTTATTTTATTTTATTTTATTTTATTTTATTTTATTTTATTTTATTTTATTTTATTTTATTTTATTTTATTTTATTTTATTTTATTTTATTTTATTTTATTTTATTTTATTTTATTTTATTTTGCAATCACACCTAACTGCAAAATTTAAAAAACCCGCCCCCCCCCTGCATGGTGGAACCTGTCTGCCACAGCTGCATTCCCTGGGGGGGTCACATTTCAGCGGCAGACCAGGGGCTGATCCATTGCTGAAATGTGTGCCCCATGGGGACACAGAAAGCTCCATAGCTATGCACCACTGGCGGCCTGATGCGGCCACCACCGCGTCCAAGTGAAATCCTAAATAGGTCTCCTTGGAAGGAAGTTTCCAATTTATTGCACAGTGCTCACTCTTAGGAAAGTGTTCTTACAATTGCAGAACTTAATTCATGCCGTGAAAGACATAGTGTGTGTAAAGAAACTTAATTGTGAGTAAACAAGAGTAATATATTGGTGTATTCTTCCCTTCTTCCAGAGTTTAAACCTTTCATATCAGGATCTGGGTGACCTTTACCAGGTGGAAAATTTAAAAAGGATCCTCCGGCGGTTGATTCGAGTGGAGAGGCTTTGGTTGGTAGATAATTCCTTGACAGATCTAAGTGCCATATGCTTGCCAAGGTACATGAGATTCTTTCACAATTGTCTTTTCAGAGTATTAGCTCCATTAACGGCAGCATTATTCCACATGTCCATCTGCAAACATTATTGCTAGGGTAAATGCCCATTACAGTCATTTCAGCATTTAGAACTTATCTGACCTAGCAAAAAACAACCAAGGAAATACAGGATGATCTCGATAGGCTCGATAAGTGGGCTACACTGAATAAAATTAAGTTCAGTAGGGACAAATGTAAAGTTCTGCATTTAGGTAGGAAAGACCATATACACCAATATAGGATGGGGGGGAGACTTGTCTTGGCTGTCTCTTCTTTACCTACTCACCAAATTTGTTGTGGACTGGAATTACAGGGTCCCCAGCAAAGTGTTCCAAAAAGTGCTTTCTGGGAAAATGACAATTGCTGGTTCAGGAGTTTATAAAATAGACCCTCTGCAAGCTAGAGATATGGAGCCTGCAGGGGACATCTCCTTGATGCTTCCCTACGTGGCCTCCAAATTATGTGCAGATTAGAGTTAAGAGTGAGTTATGGCCTCTCAAAGACAATGCCCCCAGGAAAATGCTTTTGGAGGAAATGTCAGGCACAGGTTGAAAAGTGCATAGAATAGACCCCCTGCAAGCAACACACAGGATGGAGAATTACACCCCCTGTTGCTTTGAAGTTTGGTAAATATTGATTGAGTGGAGACAGTCTGCCTTGAAATGTATCCAGACAAGGAAATAAAGAGTCCCATCAATCACAGGCTACAAAAACAAGGCGAAGGCCAATGGTATAAAATCAGATAAAAATATTACTCAGTTAAGCATTTTGCCGAAAGCCTTTGTCAGGGGAAATCTGTTAATCTGCTGAAGAACTACTGAAAGATGACTTTTGGCAGCTACTTATGAAGTCTTTTGGCAAAACATGTAGGGGATTTTTGAAAACCTGAGTAATAAAATGATTTTAATTAATATTTTCATTTTAATATAAAAGGCTGGCTGCCCTGCCTGATCTATATCTGTCTATCCAGCTATCTATATCACATACATACATACATACATACATACATACATACATACATACATACATACATACATACATACATACATACATACATACATACATACATACATAAATAATTTTGTACCATCAGCCTTGGTCTTATTTTTTGCATTATGAAACTGCATCCATTCATGAACCATCCCAAATGAACGTTCATGGAAAGTTAGTGCCACTTGACCTGCCATGAACTTCGGTTCGTGAACCACGAACCAGCCAGAATTCGTCATGAGCTCTCATTCATGAGTCAGTTCATGCTAGTAATCAAGAGAGTTTTCTGGAACCTAGAGGACCAGTGGTTCTCAACCTTCCTAATGCCGCCACCCTTTAATCCAGTTCCTCATGTTGTGGTGACCCCCAACCACTCTGCAAGTGTTCTTTCACAGAAATTAAACTGAAACTGACCAATGGCATGAAGATCCATTGTTCATGATTGTATATAAATTGGGTTTTTTTTCCGGGGTTTCTCAGTCCAGTTCTGCTTCTTGTCCCACCGTGCTGATCTCAGTTTTTCTGCCTGCAGGAGGAGCAGCAACAGTGGCTGTGCCCCCCCCCCCCGCCGCCGCCAAGCTGCTCGCCCTGCCGCAACCCCTGTGAAAGGGTTGTTCGACCCCCCAAAGGGGCACCAACCCCCAGGTTGAGAACTACTGCTATAGACCTACCATCACAAGGGGACCCATGTTTTTAAGAACCTTTAGTATAGTTTTTTTTTATTTATTTAACACATCTATATGCTGCCAATTCAGCCAACTGCTTAAGGTGGCACGTAAGTTAAAAACCGTAAAACATAAAATCATTTCAATTAACAAATTGGCCAGTAAAACCCAAAAGCGTAAAAGCACAGCAAAGCCCAGAGGCCTAAAACCACACCAACGCTCAGAACATAACATTCTATGGTTTCATATAGTATGAGCCCCATCCAAATGGCTCCCTATGTGAAATCAAGCTAATCTACTTCTATATGTGACAAATAGGACTTAACTGAGCATAATTGCTGTCGTACAGGAGATGTATTGCCGTTGGAACTGATGCAGTGCCCGTTGTTTTCGGAGAGGCTGCACCTGCGTAAATGTCTACTAAATTGCTTCCTAAGGAACAAATTCGTCTTTTAAAAATGACATTTGTGAGCTGAAATTTCTTCTCCACACACAATAACCTGATAGTTCACATTTTTATGTTTTGCAGATGCAAAGAATTGAAACTCAACAAAAATCATTTCACATCCTTCAAACAGCTGCCAAAGATCCCTGAAATTCAACACCTGTCCCTAGAAGAAAACAATATTGAAAGTCTGCATGGGTTGTCAGGCCTGAGAAACACTCCACTAGAATCTCTTGTTCTCAGGAGGAACCCGTGTGAGTTTCATGAAAACTACAGGCAGCTGTAAGTTTTAGCATACTCTTTAAATGTGATGAGCAATGAGAAAATAATGGGTCAGATGATCCTATGGCACCCTCCCATCAGTGTCTTCCTCCAGTACATAAAGATTTCCTATAACAAAGCAAGACTCTTCTCCATCTGAGGAAGCCTTTCTCCATCAGACAAAGTAATTCTTCATTGGAGAAAGAAGATTCCGTTCTTACTGGAAGATTCTCAAGATCCAGCAGAGCAGACGGGAGTCACCGGGTTGGATCCAGCCAACTTATTTTCCAATATTTTCTGCTCAATCTGGCCCAGTTCTTCTTAGGATGATGGTCCCCATCCCATGAAGTTTAAGTCCAGTGATTGCCAGAAAAGTATTTTTGGGTGCTCAAAGGCATTGGTCCCCAACTTTTTTATCACTGGGGACCACTCACCGGGGACCACTCAACGCCTTTTACTGAGGCCCGGTGGGGGGGGTAGTTTACTCCTCTACTCTCAACCACTGCCCTAACGCTCTCTGATCGCTATGGTAATGTTTAAACATCCCTTCAAAATAAGATACAGACATGCCACAACAATGAAGTGTGTTGTAAAGGGCTGGGGGGGATGAAGTAAAGGGCCGGGGGGGGGGGGAGAAGGCATCCTTCGGGGCCCACCTCCAATTAGTCGAAGGGCCACATGTGGTCCGCGGCCCACAGGTTGGGGATCGCTACTCAAAGGGACCGCCATCTTCCTTTTTGCACCATAGAAAAACTGGATGGATCCAACCCTATAGGTTCCCTGTAAGTCTGCTGCAACTTGACGGCACTTTTCTCTACCACCTCTGTGTTTCCTCCTTTTTCTACACTATAGGTCAGTAGTTTTTAAACTGCCCTGGCGATCCATAGCCTCTCTTCCCCCTTTCCACTACTCACGTTATATAATGTGCAATTGAAGGGCAGGGGCTATATTCTATGTTATGCCCAGTTCAACCAACACGTTGAGATTCTGGGTCAAATGTGTTAGTACAGCCATTGCTTAGGAGACAATGCAGTGTACAAAGAATTTCATTAAAATTAAACGATTCTACACTGGGGTAGGCAACTTTTTTGGCTAAAGTGCCCAACGAAGTGTAATGTCTACCAGCATCTGCTGTTAACTTCTAATTCAGGTGTGCTGGCAAACAAAAAGAGGGTGAAGATTGTGCTGGACACTTCTCTAATAGAAGATGGGATAAGTAATAGCTTCTGCTCCTCAGAGAGGCGGCAGCACTGTGCATGGTGGTTGAGAAGCTCCTTCATAGCTGAAGCACACTGATCAGCAATGTGGCACGTTGATACCATGCAACATAACCCTTGTTGCAGGGTCTTACCAGAGTGGTCCTGACCTGGATAGCCCAAGCAAGCCCAATCTCACCAGAAGCTAAGTTGGATGAACCCTGGCTAGTATTTGGATGGGACATCTCCAAAGAACATGAGGGTCGTGACACGGAGGCAGGCTCTGAAGGTCTCTTCAGAGGCAGGCTCTGAAGGTCTCTTGCCTGGCTGTCAGACAATCCTAGGATCTCATAGCTATGCTTCACACGTGCCGTACAGTAAATAAATAAATGATACCAGAGTGGGGCCTAGCCTGTTCCACATCTCCTTTCCAACTGTAAGCATCCTTCTACACTGCAGTATCATCACCCGGAACCGTTTCCCTGTTCCCTGTAAAGACTCTGTGACTGCATCTTTAGTATCATCAGATTTGCCTTGAACTGCATCAACTGGTTTTCCAGACTGTGGTTCAATATCTGGTGATACGTTGGTGCATTGACAAGAAAACTATTTTGAAGGAGAAGGCAAAGAACAGAACGTCGCCAACCATATGGTGACATTTTTTTTTGCACTGTAATTAATTATAGAAATTAATTCAAAGCTAAAGGCCGGGCTGCTTATCTACAAATGATTTCCAGCTGTAGCATAAGGAGACAACAGTATAAGAAAATGCACTACACCTGGCTCACAACAAGATCTGTGAAAAACATTAATTTTCTCCTACGTTTTGTTCTCCCGCAGCGTGTTCTCCAAATTGCCAAACCTGAGGATGCTGGATGGGATCCCAAAACTGCCAGAGGACCACCCTCCACCACAAACCGGTTTCCTGTTCAAAATGTGCACCGTACTATAGCATTACATTTTGTGATGAAATGGAAAGACTTGCCATGATTAGTGGAATAAATCCTATGAATGTGAGGAGTCTCCCGTCCTGTTCATGGTCAGGTCTGGTCACAAATGAAGTTTCCAAAAGTTGCACCAAGGGAAGCCACTGCGCAGAAATAATGAAAGGCCATTCCTTGACCACTGGAAGCCTTGTATTAGTGTTACCAACTCCAGGTTGTATAATTCTTGGAGATTTGGGGAGTGGTGCCTGAAAAGGGCAGAGGTTGGGAGGAGGGCATGCAGCAGAAATGTGATTCCGTAGAGTCCACTTTCCAAAATGCTCCCAGGGCTTTGATCTTTGTGGTCTGGAGATCAGTTTGCAATTCTAGGAGACCTTCAGGCACCTCCTAGAGACTGACACCCTTTCCCTCTTTCTTTAGATATTACTTATCTGTCACTGAGAGCCTCTTGTGGCGCAGAGTGGTAAAGCAGCAGACATGCAGTCTGAAAGCTCTGCCCATGAGGCTGGGAGTTCAATCCCAGCAGCCGAATCAAGGTTGACTCAGCCTTCCATCCTTCTGAGGTCGGTGAAATGAGTGCCCAGCTTGCTGGGGGGTAAACGGTAATGACTGGGGAAGGCACTGGCAAACCACCCCGTATTGAGTCTGCCATGAAAATGCTAGAGGGCGTCACCCCAAGGGTCAGACATGACCCAGTGCTTGCACAGGGGATACCTTTAAAGGTAAAGGAAAAGGTATCCCCTGTGCAAGCACCGAGTGGGATATCTTTACCTTACCTTTATCTGTCACTGCCTTGAAGGAGGTTCACACTGTAAAATAGTGTCTGATCATCATAGAACCATAGAGTTGGAAGGGGTCCTACAGGCCATCTGGTGCAACTCCCTGCTCAAGGCAGGATCAGCCCAAAGCATCCAGGATAAGTACCTGTATTCCCAGGTCCCACCTGGAGGCTTGCATCCCTATCTGAGGAGCAGAAGCAGAGAGAAGCAGGTGCCAGGATGGTCACAAGTGGAAGGTGGTGCTTAACTCTTTCCTACCTGGCAGTTGTTCTGACTCCCAAACAAGTTCCCCAAGCAGGTTTTCAGGGGAAGAAACAAGCAGCCGTGTGGGAACAAATGAGAGTGAGGGAAGGAGGAAAGATGAAGCTCTTCTTCTGCTGCTAAACGTTGACTCCTGAACACCTTGGTCCAAATGATGCTTAGGGCTGATCCTGCGTTGAGCAGGGGGTTGGACTAGATGGCCTGTATGGCCCCTTCCAACTCTTTGATTCTGTGATTCTATTATTCTAAAGCTCCTTTCCTTTCTTATGTACCGTTGCATGCGGAATTTGTTTGGCACTCAAAGAGGCAGTCATTTCGACCTCATCATCGATACCCAATAATGGAATTTGATTATTACAAAATCCCAAATGTGGCCAAACCTGTACATGATAACACTTTAAAGTAAATCTTATGAGTATACTGTGGTAAGAATCACAGAACTAAAACAAGGCCCAGGAACTCTATTTACCCCCCTCCAAAAAAAAAAAACACACACACACCCTTCTGCCTAAGAGATCTAGACAAAAATATAAGATAAGCAGCCTTGTGTCTACAGGCGTAAAATGGTGCACATTCAAAGGAATCCATGAGGCTTCCTGTCTTTTACAAAGAAAGTGAGTAAAACCAGGGAGATCCGATGTTTGGTTTGACTCCTAAGTGGCTTTGTTAAAGCAAGAAGCACGTTTGCAGAGGTAGATCTATTGCCAATTGTTTGCCATGAGAGCTAACTACAATCTCTTAATTCAAAAGCCATAACTATCCAGCTACTGAGGTTGAACGGAACACAGCCTAGCACTGTAGTGTTGACAACACCGCCCTGTGGGACAGTGATTTTTGTCCCTGGATTGACTACACACAAGTCCCTGCACTATTTGGTCCTGCAGGATGGGGGATAAGGAGTATAGATTCAGCAAAAAGAAACAGACGGTTGCAAAAGGATACTGCAGCCCTCTCATTCTTCAGTCCAGAGATGCACCATGCCCTCTCCCCAACCGGAGGGTAATAGAAGCATTTGTTTTCTGCCTTCTCCCTCCTCGACGGATTAAAATCAAATCCCTTTCATCCGTTACACGGCGGCTTTCATTTCGCCATAGATCCGGCCATCCACAGAATGGAGAGCCACGCCGAGCCCGTGGCAAGCAGCCCCCAGCTATCAGCACTAAAAGAGAAAAATGAATTTAGCACACACGCTGATGGATGCTTTGATCAATTTGGATACATGTAGAAAGCACACAGGGGCGCACTTGCGGGAACTATAGTCAGAAGCAAGCTATTAAGTTGTTTCGGAGCCATCATTTTTCATTTGCGATCTCCATCCAAGATATATATATGTATTTTTCAGGCGGCGTGCACTCTGCCACGCTTAATAATTGGAAGTGCTGACGATAAGGAATGGGGGTTCACACGCGGCATATGCCAGGGATCAAAGGAATGGTATAAATAAATGCAATCAGTTTGGGGAGAAAGCGGCAGGCAGGGACGGTGATGAATTAGCAATGACCACCGCAGTCATGAATAGTCAAGGCACAAAGAAGCTGCAAGCGACGGAAAAGAACAGATTCCTTAAAAACAGAAACCCAATCGATACCGGAGATGGTGCCGGTCACCCTAGCCCAGTGGTTCTCAGCAGGCAAGACGGCGGTCCCTGCGCATGATGATACGAAGAAGAGTTGGTTTTCATACCCTGCTTCTCTCTACCAGAAAGAGTCTCAAAGTGGTTTACAATTGTCTTCCCTTCCTCTCCCCACAACAGGCACCCTGAGAGGTAGGTGAGAGAGCCCCGATATTACTGCTCTGTGAGGACAGCTCTAAGAGAAGTATGATGAGCCCAAGGTCACCCAGCTGGCTGCATGTGGAGGAGCGGGGAATCAAACCCGTCTTGCCAGATTAGAAGCTGCCGCTCCTAACCACTACACCAAGGGTGACCATGCAATAGTGCCTGCTGGAGCCCATATATGTATAATAAAAGAGGCTGGTATACATGAAGATCCCACCAAAGGGAGCTGCCATTTTGGATTCCTCTACCACCTCATGCTCCTCTGAATGGAGAGCTATCCTGCTATGCAGATTCCCTCTTTCTCCACCGATGTTTCTGTGGAGACATCATCGAAAGGTATGGAGTAAAAAAGCAGCATGGAATCTGTATTGCAACTGTGGAGACAATCCTAGAAGCACCACCCTTTGCCAGAAAGCATGGAACCCTCTGAAGAAAGGAGCAGAGTGCTTGGTGCTATTTGCTAAACTAACTCACAATAATCTGGAGAACACAGAAAAAAGGTGTGCCCAAGTATCAAAAGCTTGCAAAACATTGCCCTATTGTACACAGTAGTATAAGTGGTGATAAGTTTGGGAAGAACTTAAGACACATTGCTTCAGTTTCCAAGGATTTGCTGCTTGGCTTTGTCTCTGTCTCCCTCTTTCACCCCTGGAAAAAGTCTTGCTGGATCAGGGGGTGCTTGTTTTCTCTGGGCATGGGCTCTTTTTGATCCTGTCAACAGAAGTGACTTCTCAGCGGTCTCTGCTTCCCCAATGCGCCCAGAGATCACCAGCCAAGGGTTGCAAGGCCCACAGTATGTCCAGTTTAATAAAGTGATAGACCTTCATCTAGGGTCCCCCCAAAACCACTTGTAGGGGACTGGGTAGGTAGCGCTGCCAGCTCCATGTTGGAAAACTCTTGGTGACTTGGGGGTGGAGCCCGGGGAGAACAGGGACCCCAGTGGGGTACATGGCCATAGAGCCCACCCTCCAAAGCACCCATTTTCTGCAGGGGAACTGATCCTGAAGAAAACTCAGGGACATCCTCAGGTACCACCTAGAGGCAACAGTAATTGAATCCAGAAACAAAGCAAAAATGCACAAATGGCAAATGATTTCAACAGAAGTGCCTAAAGGAGTGTCTTGTGCTACAAAAGGCAAAAAATAAAGATACTGCAAATACTGTTTTTACTTTAAAGGAAGGCCAATTTTCCCCCCTTCCCCAAGTATGTCATCAAGAAAAAGAGGGGTTTGCAGACATGTTACAAATACACACATTAATAAAAACCACATTGAGTATAACATTTGGGGGGGGGGGGATACATGAAGAGCCAGCTTGGTGTAGTGGTTAGGAGCATGGACTTCTAATCTGGCGAGTTGGGTTTGATTCCCCACTCCCCCACATGCAACCAGCTGGGTGACCTTGGGCTCGCCACAGCACTGATAAAGCTGTTCTGACCGAGCAGTAATATCAGGGCTCTCTCAGCCTCACCCACCTCACAGGGTGTCTGTTGTGGGGAGAGGAAAGGGATGGCGACTGTAAGCCGCTTTGAGACTCTTTCAGGTAGAGAAAAGCGGCATCTAAGAACCAACTCTTTTTCTTCTTCTTCTAAATACATGAAGCTGCCTGATACTCAATCAGCCCATCGGTCTAATCAAATTGGCAGCGGCTCATCAAGGTCTCAGGCAGTGGTCTTTCACACCCCCTCTTGTGAGATCTGAATTTCAACCGGAGATACCAGGGTTTGAACCTGGGACCTTCTGCATGCCAAGCAGATTCTCGCCACTGAGCCACATCCCCTCCTTTAGATTCAGGATCCTTCTTCTTTCACGTATATAAAATAATTTCGCTGCCACGCTAGACTACATGTTCTCTAACCATTTAAAAACATTGCTGAGCATGAACCCGGTTGGGGATGCTTTAGGTAAGATCCCCCTAGGTGATCCCTCCAAATCCTGGCAGGTCTATAATTCTTTCTCTTACCTGACTCTCCCATGCACCTCATCCATCACTGCAATCAGCAAGCTCAACACTCGCAGGTTGGCCAACGCTCTGTGGTCCACGTAGAGGGCATAAATCACAGGTGGAGCAGGTGCATCTCCAGGAACAGGCCGATCAATCAGGCCGCTCATCAATTCTAATGTTGTACGCGGCGTCCTTGAGTAGTCTTTAAAAGCCAAGCACTTCTTCCAGTCCAGTGCCTGAAATAGGACATAAAATTGCTAGGGGAAAATAGTAATAATAATAAAAACATTCATTGGGGCTCCAAGCACCTGATAGGCTGGCAGGATGCGGACAAAAAAGAATGGGGGAATTTAGTTCTACTGGTAATGGGATGAGGAAAAAGAAACAAAAAACCCTGGATATATTTCTCCACAAGTTAAGAAGGGAAAGCCGTATTCACTCTGTGCCGGCCATGCAGATGAAGATGAATTTTTGAAGGATTTGTTTCAGCTACTCAGTGAATAAGCAGAGTCATAGAATCATAGAGTTGGAAGGGACCTCCAGGGTCATCTAGTCCAACCCAAAGTCATCCAAGCATGTTTCTATGGCAGTATGGAGATTTGAACCTGGGTCTTCTAGATCAGAGGTAGTCAACCTGTGGTCCTCCAGCTGTTCAAGGACTACAATTCCCATGAGCCCCTGCCAGCAAACGCTGGCAGGGGCTTGTGGGAATTGTAGTCCATGGACATCTGGAGGACCACAGGTTGACTACCCCTGTTCTAGATCACCATCTGACATTCTAGTCTAGCCTTTCTCAACTTTCTTTTACCATTGAAAAAACCCCAAAATATTCTTCAGGCTTCACGGAACCCCAGAAGTGGTGTGACCATACAGAATACAATTGGGAAGCATAGCTGTGTACATGCCCATGTAGGGACCCTCCCCTTCCCACCCACTCCAGGCCTGTCATTGGCCAGTTTGGGAGGGGAGATCCACTGCAATAATGGGAGATCTCTAGGCACTACCTGGAGGTTGGCAACCCTTCCCTTTACGGAGGACAGACTTCAAAGCTTTTCTCCTGACCTTCTGTGTTGTTATAGAAAACTGCCGCTACATTTTTACATTTTCTGGCATAAGAGAAATGGACTCGCACCATCCGATAAACAGCAGCTGCAGAGAGAGGGAAAGCTCCCCGATCATGAGCAACAGACCGCAGAATAACTGTCTGGGACATGAAAGGGAAATAGATCGTCCCCCGCAGAATAAATGCAATATTGAGAAGGTCTATGAGCATTTGGCGGGAGGGGAGGCTATGAATGAAATGCCAGCTAAATGCCACACTCCTTTTTAGGATTTCGCTATTTCGGCAGTTGCATTGTTCCTATTAAACAATGTCTTGGAAAATGCACCTCCACGCACACACACACACTAATTGTTAGTATATTAAACTCCCAAAAGCTGGCTCTCCAGTCTGCAGGACTGTTTGAAAAGCAACTTGGAAACTGATGAGAGGCCTTAAGGGCGGGACTTATAGCCTCCAGCTTGGAGTCTATGCCTCCTTCCTGCTTGCGTCCTTCTGCATCTGTTGCCAAGATGGTTAGGCCCTTCCTGTCTCCTCGAAAGACAACCAACCTTATCGGAGTTCCTAATGCCAAAGGAACATGCTCCCCCACAGAGCAGTGACTCAGCAATGCCTGGAGAGGAACACCCAAAGAAACAAGGCATAGAATCCAAGCCCCTGCTCGTCTCACTCTCTGTCCCCCACAGAATTTTAATGCCCAGTGGGTGAAAAGATTCTAGAGAGCTCAAAAGTTTGCACATTGTTTTGTGTCATTTTAGCTGGCCCTGAATCTGATGATAATATATACGTGGGCACACACTGCACGGAAATTCACTGCTTGACAACAACCTCATAGGGGTTTCAAGAAGTGGGTTGCCCTTGCCTTCCTCCTCACCATGATCCTGGGATTTCTTGCAGGTCTTCCATCCAGAGCAGTACAATTTGAAACCTAGAAGCATAGAACTGGAAGGGTCCCAAAGGGTCATTTAGACCAGCCTACAGCTACCTCCCCTCCCCACTGCTCTGATGACCCCTTTTGCCCACAGAAGGCAAAAAACCTCCAGGATCCCTGGGCTAATCTAACTTGAAGGCTTCCTGATGCCAAATTCCTTCCTGATGCCAAATAAAATCAGCATTTCCACGGCCTGCAAGAGCAGAGCTCTGACATTCCTCCCTGCCTTCCCTCTCACAATCTGCCTGAATTCATCATGAGTCATTGAATCAGCATTCCTATCAGATGGCCATCTAGCTTCTGCTTAGAAACTTCCAAAGAAGGAGAGCCCAACACCTCCCAAGGAAGCCTGTTCCACTGTGGAACTGAAGAAGAAGAAGAAGAAGAAGAAGAAGAAGAAGAAGAAGAAGAAGAAGAAGAAGAAGAAGAAGAAGAAGAGCTCTGACAGAAGTGACTGTGACTGGCCCAAGGTCACCCAGCTGGTTGTGTGTGGAGGAGGAGCGGGGAATCAAACCTGGCTTGCTAGATTAGAAGCCACCACTTTTAACCACTACACCACTCTGGCTCACCAACTGCTCCAGCCATCAGGAAGTCCTTCCTGATCTTAGTCTGAATTTCCTTACAGGGGAGTTTGCAGTAACTGCGAGCTTTGTGGCAGCATCAAATCCCGGTAGATTTCATCGTGGAACTTCGGGAGTTTCATACAGGTAGCAGTGAAACTCCATAGAGCAGTTACCCATCTTAATCTAGCAGCAAAACATCCTTCTAATTTACGGCCTCCCTTGTTGTGCCTTGTTAAGTTAAATGGCCTCCAGAGGGCTGAGGCAGAATTTAATCCTGCCTTCTTTATACAGGCCTATAAAAAAAGATCTTTACGTTGCTAGCACATGGGTCCCAGAATAAGCCAGTTCCTGATTTATTTTTTTTATAGGCGTATGAGTAGCTATCTTTCAGGTCTTGTAGAGATGACATTTCTCTAGTCCTACAGATTTTAACTGTGATGAGATCGGGGTTGGCTGGAGGGCTGGAACTTCTGCCAAGCAATGAGCATTGCCACTTAGGGGGTGCTGCGCTTTCTGGGGGGGCGTAGTAGGTGGCAATGCAATATTTTACTCATCTATTAATTTATTTTTATCCTAACTTTCTTCCTGAATACCCTGAAAGCACAGGGTGCTTTTATCCTAACTTTCTTCCTGAATACCCTGAAAGCACAGGGTGCTTTTATCCTAACTTTCTTCCTGAATACCCTGAAAGCACAGGGTAAGCAGAAGATACATTACCTGAAGACGGGCTCATGCACACAATAGCTTCTACCCAGAATTAAACTTTGTTGCTTTTAAAGGTGCCACTGGACTCAAAATTTGTTCTGTTGCTTCAGACCAACATGGCCACAACCCGAATGCAGGTAAGAGAGGGGCAGTAAATGAATATCATAATGAAGATGTTTAACTGATTCCAGAACCAAACAGAAATAAAAAGAAATTACAAGATGAGTTTATAGGGTTACCATTAGTTTGGGTTAAATTGCATGGGGGGGGGCATCAGAAAGAACTTGATCCAGACTTTAAGACTCCTTCGGGCACTGAAAAGCACAGACTTCGGAGATGATGGTGTGCAGGAGAAATGTCGGTCACCTCCGCCCATGCTCACCATGGCCCTATTAGATTGTTGTACCCCAGTTAGCTATTGGGGGGGATCAATGGGCACTGGGCTGGCCCTGGCTATAGCTTGAGTCCCTAGCTTCTGCTTGTTGGGAATCCCTGGAAATTTTAGGGGAGGCTTCAGAAGCCAAAACCCTCAATGTGATATAGAAGAAGAATTGTTTTTTATACCTGCTTTTCACTACCTGAAGGAGTCTCCAATTGGCTTACAATTGCCTTCCGTTCCACTCCCCACAACAAACACCCTGTGGGACAGGAGGGGCTGAGAGTTCTGACAGGACTGCTCTATGGGAACAGCTCTGATGGGATTGTGTCCCAAGGTCACCCAGCTGGCTACGTGTGGAGGAGTGGGGGATCAAACCCAGTTTACCATATTAGAAGTAACCACTACACCAAGCTGTATGTAAGCACTTCAGGTGGCACTCTGTCCATCCCAGAGAATTTCATGGTATGCACTGTGGTGTTTTAGGAGATGGCCAGAATTTTGCTCAATGTATCTAAGTTGCATTCAGGTTTTTGACCCGATGTAACAGCATGCATTACACAGTGTCCTCTCCACCTCCAGATCCGTCTGCTTGCCAAGAAATTGGCATGCCAGGAGGGGTGGGGGTATAAGTTAATAAACTGATAAATAAATAAGGTTGTCAATGGACTTGGATCTGAACTCCTATAACCATAGGGTAATTCAGCAACTAAATACAACCGTGAAAGCAGTATACAAAGAATCCAAGGACTACAAAACTGGAGTAAACCAGTAGGCGCCATAAAAATGCGCTGCTCAAAATAGCAGAGACAGCACAAGTAGAATGAATGGATACCTGTCAGAAGGAGAAGGGGATATATTATACTATCATAGCAGCTGATAGCATGAGCTGTAAACCAGGAAGTCCCCAGATAAAATCTGCCTTTAGCCATGAACTCATTAGACTGCATTAGGCAAGCCGCTCTCTCTGTGTCTATTGCATTTCTCCCTTCTGCCTTTCCTCCCTAGAGCTTGCAACTGTACTCAGGGGTCTCCTCATTCCTTTTGCCTTCACAACACTCCTGTGAAGTTGATTCCACGGAGGGGATATGACGAGACCCAGGCCATTCAGTGAACTTCATGGTAAGCAGTGTCCCCCAGTCTTAGTCTGGCACTGTAACCACTGCACGACACAGCCTCCCCTTGAAACTGAGCCCACTATCTGCAATTCAGGAATAATAATAATAATAATAACAATCTATATTCCAGGAGAGTGATGCTTTGTGCATTCCAAAATGCTACATAAATGCTACAAAATGCCATAGCAGGGTGCCCCCTGTGTGTGTCAAACGTAAAAATACAAAGGATGGCCTCATTCTGAGTCAGGTCACTGGTCCACAGCACAAATGTTCCTCTGATTAATAACCTCTCCTGTTCTAAGTTAAAGGTGGACAGTGTTCTTCTGAGGTAAAATTTAATGCTGTCATTTTTTTTTTAACAAAATTATCATCATTATTAAAGACAGCAATTATCATGGACCTGGGTCTCAGAGAACAGACAAACTATTGTTCAAGTATGTTGGTATGAGAATGTGCAGGTGTTAGACAGGTGTTTTCACGGAATGAAAAAGGAGAGATTCACAGAGGAATAGACAGCTTAGTTAATTCAGAAAGGCAAAAAATGTCTATTTTATTGTGTTTAGTCAGGCCAAGGTATAGTGGTTTACTCAGCTTGCTGCAGAGGTTCATGGTGGTGATTTCTCATCTGGCAAGCCGGGTTTCATTCCCTGTCTTCTCCACAAGCAGCCAGCTGGGTGGCCTTGGGCTAGTTACAGTCCTGTTAGAGCTGTTCTCCCAGAGCAGTTTCTCTCAGAGCTCTCTCAGCCCCAAATACCTCAGAGGTTGTCTGTTGTGGGGAGAGAAACAGAATGTGATTGAAGCCGCTTTGAGACTCTTTCGGGCATTGAACAGTGGAGTATAAAAACCAACTCTTCTTCTTCGAGGGGTTTTTATTGAGGGGTCGGGATAAGCCTGCTTTACACGACCAGTTAGCCACAGTGTTTAAAAAAAAGAGAGAGGATATTTAACGTCTTCTATCACATTTCAGTAGGATTTCCTTACATCCCTGGACACAGTATCTTGAGAGATAGCTAGAAAGGACCAGAAAGGCAATCTGCTATTACTAATACAATATTAAAATCCTGTCACACAAGCTTTTTCCTACTTAGTCCTATAATTAAGTATTGGGTTCTACTTGTAAAATGGATTTGCCTCCTGAACACACTCATTATAGTGATAAAAATGAAACTGAGGGAATTAGGACTGAATTACATGTGAAGCTGTTCTATGGCTTGGATCCTACCTGCGGACAGAAAGATTCTGATCCGTGGGAGCACAAATTCCCTGACTCTCCTCGCCAGCCCCAAATGCTTCTTCTTGGGCAGGGGTGGTCAGACTGTGGCTCTCCAGATGTCCATGGACTACGAGTACCATGAGCATGCTGGCAGGGGCTTGTGGTATCTGTAGTCCATGGACATCTGGAGAGCCAAATTATGGCCACCCTGGTTCTCAGGGAAGGGTGCCACCTCTTCTCAGGGACAACAGGAGGGTTGGAGGTGCCCTCCATGAGGGTGAAATAGGAGAAAATCTCCCCTACACCACAACCAAATTTTAGGCAGGATCCAGCCTTGTGACTGGAACCCCCAAATAGGAATGTTTTGGGGTGCAGAAAACATCACATGTTAATTGCTCAGAACTCCATACAGTCACCCCAGAGATCGTCTTGCAAGTCAAAATTAAGGGCATTTCTGCACAATGGCAACATTCTGCATGGTGGTAAGGCGCTCCCAGTGTACTACCAACCAATATACTGGCTTGCTTGGACAACATACAATGTTGGGTCATCATGGGCAGTTCGTTTATTACCTGAAATCAACCAGGTATGTATTCACCATTTCCATGCACCATGCTTTTGGCTAGGCCAGAACTGTATGGATCTACTCTTCCCAGGCAAGGCTACAAGAATAAAATGTATTGAAAAAAATCAGCTTCGTTGAGGCGCGTGTGCTTCTTTCATGCAGGCACCATTGTGGAAAAACATTGGTCAGTAGCATCATCCTTCATCTAAGCCAGTGGTCTCCAGCCTTTTGGCACATCGGGGCCGCATTAGCCTGTCCAGTGCCTAAAGAGGGCCGCATCTTAAACCGAAAGGGAACAAAAGTATTAACCTACTTATTTAGATCAAAAGTAAACAGAAGGAACCGTGGAGACCCAAACAAACAATGTTGCTATTGTCTTTTTTGCAAGAAAGGAACAGGATGAATAGCAGTAGATGGTGCCTCTTGAGGCAGGAAGAACAGTATGGCTTTGAGGGTGATAGCAGCAGACAAGCAGGTTGGAGGGCTGGACAGAAAGAGGTTGGGGGGCTCATGTGGCCTGCGGGCCTCAGGTTGGGGACTCCTGATCTAAGCACATGCTCAGAATTCCCCGGAGCAAACAACAGTTCCCAGAAAACAGTGTGAGAGCTTGCAAATCCAATTAATACACCCGAATGCATATCATTGTCTGTTTAGGGAATCAAAGCAGGAGTGTGCTATGACCATTCATCCCGACCTCCCCAGGATGAAAATAAGCAAGGATGTGAGTGATTGAAGACTATGATGCTAAGGAAATGAGGCTCCCCTCTGATCAGTTTGCCCTGATTCAAAGGGCCCAGGCTATCCTGATATCAAATCTTGAAAGCTAAGCAACGTCAGCCATGCCTAGTACATAGATGGAAGACCACCAAGGAAATCAAGGGCTGCTATGCAGAGGAAGGCAATGCCAAATCACCTCTGTTAGTCTTTTTGGCTTGAAAATGTCTGTCTTTGGCAGGGGTAGTCAAACTGCGGCCCTCCAGATGTCCATGGACTACAATTCCCAGAAGCCCCCTGCCAGCATTTGCTGGCAGGGGCTCCTGGGAATTGTGGTCCATGGACATCTGGGGGGCCGCAGTTTGACTACCCCTGGTCTTTGGTCCCTACTGGTGTTGAAAGAAGTCTGGAGGAACCTGTCCTATGAGAGAAATGGCATTGGGGAGACCGTTAAACCTTCTTTTGCTTCTTCTCCAGCCTCTAGCAATATCCTCTCCTCAAGCCCACCTGTTTCCGAGGTCCAAGTGAGACCGAGGCTGCAATCCTGGGAGAAAGCCCTATAGAATAAAATGAGAGTTACCTCCAGGCATGCTTGTTCAGACCAGTTCCTTGGAAGTTGCAGTGATTGAATGCCAGCACTGGGCATGGATTCATCCTCAAAACGAATGGCTTATGATGGGATGTAAATCCAACAGGTTTGTAAATTGCAGCCTTCCTACTCACCGGAGTCAAGTGAAAGCTGCTTCCGGATGAACAGAAAAAGGAGATTTTTGTTGTCTGATCCAGGCCATTGATCGGAGTGATCTGCATGCAGGTGGGCTGCATTTAGGTTTGTGGGCTGTTAACTTTTGTGGATCAGCGATGATGAAAAAAGTTTTTACATCATTAGGTAAATGGCTGCAGCTTTTGGTTCTAACCTTGAAAAAACACTCTAGAATTATGAAATTACAATATGGATTTGCAGACCGGTTTGATGGTTGTTTATCAACGAGCTAAATATATAATAACCATTTGTGGCAAGGTGCCCTTTACAGTTCTAATAAGAAATATATAATTGCCATTTTTCTCTACATTTTCTGCATGGCTGTCTTTAGCTCTTATAAAGTAGAAGGGGTTAGCCATAACAATTATAATATTAAAGTTAGCCCGAACTGAAGCAAAAGTGTGCACACTGACCAGAGCTGACAAATGCCATTAAAATGCCCCTAAATTTAGCAATAGGAAAGAGCAAGAATCTAGTAGCACCTTAAAGACTAACAAAAGTTGGGGCAGGGTCTGAGCTTGCATGAGTCATTGCTCACTTCTTCAAATATTCCTAACCTGCCCCCAAATTTTGCTCGTGCTTAAGGCGCTTCTGGACTCTTGTGGTTCTCTGCTGCTACAGACAGATTAACATGGCTGCCTATCTTGACCTAAATTTAGTGGGGACTTATATCAGACTAGACTCAAAGCCCGTTCATAAGAACGGGCTTTGAAAGTCCGCCCCCTTGTGGGGAGCACACCCAGCGGCCCAGGGAGGGAGCGGGTGTGTTCTGGGGCTGCGAGAAAGCCATCCCTGGCCCCCTCCCTGCCCAGCCCCCATCCCCCCTCCCCCTCCCCCCTCCCCCTCCCCCTCACCCCTCCCCCTCCCCCCCTCCCCGTGGCAGCCCAGCCTTCCTCCCAGGCAAGAAGCACACCTGCAGTCTCTTCGAGTTCCAGGGCCAGGGGGAAGGCCTCCTTTCCCCCCTTCCCCCCATGTCAGCCCGGCCTTTCCCTCAGCCCTGGAAGCACACCCATGGGTGTGCCTCTGGGGCTGGGTGCGCTTCTGGGGCCGGGTGGAAGGCCTTCTTTACTCACGGTGTCCCGCCACTTCCCTGCCGCTTTCTAGCCTGTCCTGGTGAGGGCCCAATCGGAAGGCGCTGCACACCTTCTGATTTGGCCCTCACCTGACTGGTTAGAACTCTTGTCCATCCAGGTGAGGGGCCCCACACCCAGACCAGCCCTGCCCACTCTCCTCCCACTTACTACTTAACGAAATATGATAGTGGAAAGATAAACGGCATAGCTAGATCAGCATGAATTGTCAGCGGTTCTATCAGTCTGTCTAGTATTCCATTCCATCCTTGTTGCAAGGAGCTGTGGGTTACAAACATAAGCACGCTTTCCTTAGAGTAAGCCCCATTGGGTAAAAAGGGAGTTTCTTCCAAGTAGATCTGTTTAGAATTGCTCTTCTGCACCGTGTATCTGTTTCTTCCCTCCTCAGTTCTAGACTCACAACAACCCTGTAAGGTATGTTAGGCCCAGAACATCTGTCTGGCCCAGGATCACCCAGAAAATCTAATGGTTGAGAAGGGATCCGTTCCACTGGAGGAAGTGGATGCTTTGGAGGCTGGAACCCCTCTTGAATTCATCCCCTGGAATTACATTTCAACTCTAAAATCAGAATCCAGTAGCAACTTTAAGACCAACAAAGATTTATTCAAGGCATGAGCTTTTGAGTACAAGCACTCTTCCTCAGAAGAAGTTTGTATTTGAAAGCTCACGCCTTGAAGAAATCTTTGTTGGTCTTAAAGGTACTAGTGCATTCTGATTTTATTGTGTTACTTCAGACAGCTACTCATTTGAATCTAATTTCTTACAGGGATCCAAAAAGAACTCTTGCAGTTGCAATTTTTTAAAAATCAATCTATTGGGTAAGTGATTAAAAACAACTACCTCCTGCTCAAGATAAATATATCAAAGAGCTTTTATTTTATAAAAGGAAAAGGAAAGGATAGCCTGTGGAAGTAAAACAACACAGGATTCCAGCGGACCAAATTTATTCTAGCCTACAGCTTTGAAAGCACTCACTTCATCAGAGGAGAGAAGCGAACTCTGGTGTAAGCTTAGGCTGAAATAAATCCCATTAGTCTCTAAATGTCATTTGACTGTTTATTAAGTTTAAATACCTTTTGAAGGGTAAAGCACCGCCTAGTCATATTAACTTCAATTAAATCTGGAGAAAACATACTGGGAATGAAGTCTTCTTTATCTGACTGGAATGCAGCTCTGACTTGGTTTGCTTAGGATTACCGCCTCAAAACCTAACCTGTGCTGGACACATAGGCCTGAAAAACAGCTGGGGCCTAGATCTGTGCCTGAAGTTACAGGAAGTTAGCCAACTCTGGGTTGGGAAATTCCTGCAGGTTTCGGGATGGAGGGCAGGATTTGGGGAGGGGAGGAGCCACAGGAGGAAAATTGCTTTGGCAGAGAAGGCGGTCTATAAATTCAAAGACATAAATAAAATACATAAGATGGTGCCATGGAGTCCAGCCCCCGAAGCAGCCATTTTCCCCAGGGGAACTGGCCTCTGCAATCTGGAGATCTCCAGATCCTATTTGGAGGCTGGCAGCTGGGGAATATATGGCCGAGAAGGAGAGTCTTCCCACCACCACAATACATGAATTGCACATAGCTGATGAAGAAAGATTTTAGCCCTAGCATCCATACTAGTGAGACTTTGGTCACTATACCTGATGTTAACCACAGAGTTGGAGTTACTTACAAAGCTGCTATAGGCTGATCCAGAATCTTGGTCTATTGACGTTAATGTTGTCTTTTCTGGCTGGTAGCTGCTCTCCAGGGTCCTCAGTGGAGATTTTCCACGTCACCCCCCAGCATTGAAGCAATTTGATGCTAAAGAGATGTTTAAAAGCACCAAGTCATATCTGACTTGGTGACGCCCTCTAGCGTTTTCATGGCATACTCAATACGGGGTGGTTTGCCAGTGCCTTCACCAGTCATTACCCTTTACCCCCCAGCAAGCTGGGTACTCATTTCACCGACCTCGGAAGGATGGAAGGCTGAGTCAACCTTGAGCCGGCTGCTGGGATCGAACTCCCAGCCTCATGAGCAGAGCTTTCAGATTGCATGTCTGCTGCCTTACCACTCTGTGCCACAAGAGGCTCTAAAGAGATGTTAAGGAGACCTATATTCAATTACCTGACCATTAAAATATAACTGTATCCAAATTCTAAAGTCGTTGTGTGGTTTCTTTTTTGGTAAGCCAGTCCAAGCCACACACAGAGGTATTAAGTGGTTGTGCAGATGGGATGCTAATTGGACGCTGAAACATCAGTAAACAGAGGTGTGATGGAATCTTGCAAAAATGAACATTGGCTTCCATCCAGAAACAAATCATTTCAATGAAACAAAGGCAGGAGAACAGAAAGGAAAAACCCCCCAGAGCTCAGTATTCAAATAAGGAATTAAGCTTTGAAGTCTGACCTCAGGCCTGCTTCTGACAAATTTTAACTAGGCAGCAATACTTTTGCTGTCCAATAGCCTCCATGCAATTAGTTGTGTTCAAAGCCAATAACGCAGATTAGAAGCTCTGCTTACTTTTGCCATTCACTGGAAGAATGGGGGAAAGAAAGCACACGCTTCTAGCAGGGACGCTTGATCCTCAAGAATGTTTTCCCCCCAAATGTTCAAAATGAATTAAAAAATATTCTAGACATGTCTGCTCATACCTGGTTTTCCCCATCCGTCTTCATTTTTTTGTGGAAAATTTATTTTTAAAGAAAGAGATGCTTCAGTCTTTCTGTGGGAGAGGCTTGCTTCTCTACGGCCTGTTTTGCTTTGGTCAGGATCATGAATATTCAAGCGCGTGTCGACCCCCGGCTGGGTCTAGTTGCACATGGTTTGCAATAGCTGTTTGCCTCCCGCATTTGTTTTGCCCACCACAGCTAACCATAGCAGCTCTGTCAACTTCATGGTGCGCATTTGGCAGGGAAACATGCGGTTTCCGACAGCTGTGACCACTTTGAATTGCCTCGTCTTGCTGCTGGCCAGCTGGGGGAACAGACAAAGTGTTTGCTACTGCATTGTGGCCACTTTTGCACTCATGTGGGAGGGGAAATCAATTCCCCAGCAGTGGGGAATATGGTGGAATCAGGTAATTAACTGATAACAGCTTCCATAAGGTTGTGTGAAAACTGGGATCTGCTAAATAATGCCAATTATTTTTAATTGTTATGGGGCAGCATTAGGGTCCACCGGCACCTGGAAGACCAAAGATTTATTCTGGGTACAAGCTTTCATATGCATGCACACTTCTTCAGGTGCTAAAGCTCAGTAGCAGAGCAGCTGTTCGGCATGCAGAAGGACCCAAGTTCCCTCCCTGGCATCTCCAGTTAAAAGGATCCGGTAATAGGTGATGGGAAGGACTTGAGACCAATTGCCAAGGAGGTTGTTTGAGAATTCACGTGCAGGATATGCTGCTGACTGCACTAGACTGTGAAATGCATGGGGAGTAAGTGTCAGGAACCAAGCAGTTGAGACCCAGCGAGCTCACACCAGAGATATCACTCTCAGGCTCCAGGTTGAAACTTTTAAATAAAAGTCTTTATTTAGAAAGTCAGCATCCAGTGTCTGCACTTTGCCTATGCTCACAGACAGAATCTTTGACAGGGGAGTGGGTGGCAAGACCTATATAGCTGTGGCATGGGAAATGGGGCAAGACCAGGGATTGGCATTGGATGAGCACTGGGCATTCACACAGGAAAGTAGGATCAGGGGGCTCTTTGAAATGGATAGTTGTACAAACAGTTCACACATCTGTTGTTTTGGGTAAATGGGAGAAGACAGCCTTGAAGGAAGAAGCAGGATGAGTGAGATGCAAGCGAGGAGCAAAGGGAGGGGTGATGCTCCTGAGCCCAGCCGAGATGCCAGAGCCGGGTGGGAGTTCCGGGAACGATTGGGGAAATAAACACACACATGTAGTAATTGGGGCAGGAACCAAGGTCTCATGACTGTAAACCGTCCAACAGACTTAAGCTGCTCATGAACCGCAGCCGAACAGCCTGATGAAAATTTGGAACCGTGCTTTCTGTGCACTTGCCTTCTGTGCACTTGCCCCAAAAAAATTGGGCAAGTGTACAGAAGGCAAACCACCAAATGTTGGAGCATGTCTACCCAACTAACATGATATAAGAACATGGATCCGGTCAATGTCCCACCCAGTCCAACACTCTGGGTCACACAGTGGCCAAAACTCAGGTGCCATCAGGAGGTCCACCTGCAGGCCAGAATGCCAGAAGGCCTCCTGATGTTGCCAAGCGCCAAGAATAGAGCATCACTGCCTCGGACAGAGCATTCCATCTATACCTTGTATCTCATGACCACTGATGGATCCCAGCACCATATGTTTATGTATAACTCTTATTAGTTTTTAACAATGAAAATCTTGGATGATCCTTTCAATAGATCACCCGTATCATGCCCTGTTGGACTTTGTTGTTGTTGTTGTTATGTGCGAAGTCATGTCCGACCCATCGCGACCCCATGGACAATGATCCTCCAGGCCTTCCTGTCCTCTACCATTCCCTGGAGTCCTTTTAAGTTTGCACCTACTGCTTCAGTTGCTGGATTTAAGCAGCATATTATGGCTACTTCTACATGGACGTGTTTCTTGTTTTCCTTAGCACAACGGTTTGGGGGAGCATCTACATGACATTGACTTCCTACTTCCATGCTTAACTGTGATCTTTCACATTCCCATTTTGGTGTGGTCTTTTGACAAAAGGCCTTTGCATGCCGCATGGATTTCTTGAAGCCCTCTGCTGAGACAGGGAGGGGAATCGTAGAATCATAGAATCATAGAGTTGGAAGGGGCCACACAGGCCATCTAGTCCAACCCCCTGCTCAACGCAGGATCAGCCCAAAGCATCCTGAAGGATCCAAGAAAAGTGTGTATCCAACCTTTGCTTGAAGACTGCCAGTGAGGGGGAGCTCACCACCTCCTTAGGCAGCCTATTCCACTGCTGAACTACTCTGACTGTGAAATTTTTTTTTCTGATATCTAGCCTATATCGTTGTACTTGAAGTTTAAACCCATTACTGCATGTCCTCTCCTCTGCAGCCAAATGATAGCTAGAAAAGTACTGAGAATCCATGGTGTGGGTGCAGGGCTGACATCAGCCGACCAAAACACACATTTGCCTTCTTTCTGTCTGCCTCATCCATAACGGATCTAAGACTGCAACCATAACCACACAGGAAAGCACACTTACCTTAGAGCAAGCTCTAGTGAACAGAGTAGGGGCTTTCTTCTGAGAAGGAATGCATAGAATTGGCCTAGAAGATGAGTGTCTTTCTGTTCCAGGCAGCTGGAAAAAAAATGTGTATTTAATATGACACACACTAGCACCTTTTTTATATTCCAAGATTCAGCTATGACTTCATGATGGGATTTAAGTTCCAATAAAAATGTAAAAGTGAATGCCGAGTTGATTTGTCAGGCGCACGTATTTTTGTTCCCCTTCATTTTTTTTTTTTAAAGGCTGATGACTGAGAAAATAATGCACAACCCTAAAACGGAGCCCGCATAAAATATTGAATTTCTTCCCCAAAGTCAAAACGATACGTTGAGCATATTAAGGGGAATGTTTCATCTTGCTATTTTTCAACAGCTTTCGGTGCGTGGAGCTGACATTCTGCCATGGTTTTCAGCTGCTACATTATAAATGTCGCTATTTAAGCATAATAATGCAGAATCGAAAACCTCCCCAAAAGTCTTTGAAGAAATCACTAGACTGTGACCTGATATCGAAAGTGATTCGAAACAAGGAACTGTCTTCTGTGCAAACATTTAGCTGGCTGCTTTAAGTATGAGAAAAATCAGTTTCTGCTGCCTTTTGCTTTCCTTCCAGTGCTTCCAGTGCATCTGGGTCTCCCCACATTTTTCTCCTCTTCTTAATAAACTCCCCAAATCCCCTTCCTATTTCTCTATAGCAGGGGTAGTCAAACCGCAGCCCTCCAGATGTCCATGGACTACAATTCCCATGAGCCCCTGCCAGCAAATGCTGGCAGGGGCTCATGGGAATTGTAGTCCATGGACATCTGGAGGGCCACAGTTGGCCTGCCCCTGCTCTATAGCATGCAAATATGGGCCTGAAACCCAGGACTATGCCTCTAGGCTTGCTGGCTCTGGGTTGGAAAATTTCTAGAGATATAAAGGTGGGGTCAGGGGAGGGTGGGGCTTGAAGGAAGGACGGGAAATTAGTGGGGCTCAATACCATATAGTTCATCCTCCAAGCCTTGACCTGGATGACTCAGGCTAGCTCAGTCTTGGCAGGTCTCAGAAGCTAAGTAGGGTCAGCCCTGGCTAGTCCTTGGGTGGGAGACCTCCTAAGATGTCCAGGGTTACTGTGCAGAGGGAGGCATTGGCAGACCACCTCCGAAGGTCTCTTGCCTTGAAAATCCTATGAGGTCTGTTGTGTTCGGAGTCCTGCTGAGGGCTAAGCTTGAGGTCTGTAAGCCTGCATGTTAATTGGCCAATCCCATCTGCTGGATCCAGTCAGTTTAAAGTGAAACTGACCAATAGCATGCACAGGCTGGAAGATCTATTGTGAGGCTTTTGTATTTACGTTGGGGTTGATTGTGGGTTTCTTTGGTTCAGTTGTGACTCTTGTGGGGTCACAATAAAGAGGTGATTGAGCTCCAAGTGTCCTGGCTTCCTTGAACCCATGGATCTAACAAGGTCACCATAAGAAGAAAAGCTGGTTCTTTGTACTCTACTTTTCACTACTCAAAGGAGTCTCAAGGCAGCTTACAATTGCCTTCCCTTCCTCTCCCCACAACAGATACCCTGTGAGGGAGGTGGGGCTGAGTGAGAAACTGTGACTGGCCCAAGGTTACCCAGATGGAGAAATGGAGAACCTGATAAGACTTTCCACCACCACCCCACAAGGCTGTTATTTTCTTCAGGGAAACTGATCTCTTTAGTTTGGAATTTAGTTGTAATTCTGGAAGATCTCCAGCCCCTACATGGGGCTGGCATCCCCAACCCATGTACTCCCTATGAGCTACCAATCTCTCACACCTGGCTTCCCTTCAGTATGCTGCCCATTGTGTGGGTGTAGGATCCAAGCTGCTTTAAACAGGAGATGCATAGGTTCAAAGTGTTTCATGATCATCACCTTGCTCCTCAGCACTCAGGAATGCTCCTCAGTGTTCAAACACACAAGAACCTAAGATGCCCAACAAAGGTGGGCTCCAAATGAGGAGCTTTGAGAACAGCATTCACATCCAGGGAAGATTGACTTAAGGCACAACTCAAAAGAGTTAGTTGAGGTAGAAACTGCTCTTGATTGGAACTAACCAGGCCAACCTGAGGAAATGACACCATCAGATCCTCTCCCATGACTCTCCACCATTGAGTTCTGGGGGAACCTGCAAATACTAAACACAAGGATTTTAATCATTATATATATATCTGGCTGCTGGAAGGCCAGTTTAGTTCCTCCTCAGCCTCCAAAATCAGGAGCCATTACTCCTCATAGCTGGGTGCACAAAGGACCCCTTATCTACCCAACCTGTTGCAGTTACAGAAAAGGTCCATAGGAAGAGACCTTCCTCCATTTTCTCTCATTGAGATCAGTTTCCAAGGCTACAGAAGCTGTCTGGAATAGATCTGGGAGGCAATTAAGGATGTTCATCAGGTTTACTGAGAAAGGCTGCACCAGGAGGTTGGAGTTGAAGGGGAGTACCAGATGCAGGGTGGGACATGTAATGCCCTTCATGGATTCCCCCCCTCCCATACCTGAAGAGTTTAGGAAGTACTCTCTCTTACTCCTCTTGAATTCCCATTTTACTCCAAAAGTTGCAGTTAGCTAAGCGCTCCATTTATTTAAATCTTGTCTCCTTCTACATTACCAATGTGCTTACACACATCGATAAAATGCTGCAAAAACCTATCATGGTATGATTGCAAATGATGGATTGCATCAGGATCCCTTTGTGCAGTGTTTACTGATCTGCGTGCAAACTGAATCTTAATGCAATTGTACACAAGGCCACATCATGACATACAGGGGGGCAGTTTTATAAATGCGCACATGTACATCAGTAAGGCTGAGGAATTTAAGATAGGAAAAACAGAATGCCTAGATTTTGAACAACTTGAGTCAGTGGAATCTCCAAATGCAGTGGTGCTTCTTTCCAAAAACTAGGGCCATTTCCGCCACTTGGTGGCTTGCTGTGATTGACAAGCCTAGGAGTGGAGGGAGAAGTTTGTGTTCCTTTCCCCTTGCAGCCTCGTCAGGAGGCAAAAAGCTGTGATGGGGCAGAGGGAAAACGCGAGAGGGGTCTCCCCGTGAGGAGGGCTGCAAACATGAGATTTACCATCCCACCACTTGTGTTTTACCTGTGCAGGAATGGCCTAGATAAATCGTAATTCCGAAATCCAAGGAGAAATTTGGAGAAGGCAAATTTTAGAAACATCCCTACTTAGAGACCAAAGATGTTAGCCAAACAGGTCTTTATGTCCAGCCCATAATGTGTATTCTTTTCCCCTTGGGGTGGGGGTCAAACAATTGGGCATATACCTGAGGTAGCAAGGAGGGGTGTGTGTGTGTGTGAGAGAGAGAAAGAGAGGGAGAGGGAGATTTACCCAACAAGATACAAGATTAGGAAGATACAATGCAAGGGAAAGCAAAACACTAAACAACCATGCAATGCAATAACACATTTCTGCCAATGGTACCTTTGTTTGTTGCTCAATTAGGGGTATAATGGACGAAAATAAAAGCCAAAAAAAAACATGTTGCCCTTGTCCTGCAGAGTTTGTGAGGCTGTGATCAGGTACAGGGAAGAAGGGAAACTGGCCTGGGACAAAGCGAAAATCTGCACTGCAACCATCAATGAAGTTGGGGGTCCAAAATGAGAGACCTGGTGATTCCACAAAAGGGCAAAGGTCTGGAGAGCCAACCAACCCCAAAATTGTGGAAGAAGGCTCAGGTACAAAACCAGCTACAGACCTGGCAATCCAAGGAAGGAATAAAGGCCCTGGAAGCCAAGCAGGTGGGGTCAGCAATTCAGCACAAAGGGGAAACCAACTGCAAAGCCAGGGCAGAAAGCTCTGGTGTAAACTCAACCACAATCCTGGAGGGGCTGTTAGTGGGATTTAAAGTTGCTACACTTCAACAGGGAATTCTGTGATATGCTCAGTTGGGTGCAGAGTTTAAGAACCACCGCAGGACTGGATTGAAGGTGCAGTGCCTGGTTTCCCACTGGCGTATGTGAAGCTTGAAAGCTGAACTTTGAAAGCTGAACCGAACACAAAATGGCGGTGTGCAGAAGTCCCAATAGGGCTATGCTGGCTGAAGCAATGGGAGACAGCAGGGTGACCTGTGTGGGATAATTGAGTTTCCAGATTGGCTGGTTGGCTGAGGCCTGCTTGATAACTGCTGATGAGTGGCCTGATGGTGGTTTCCTCAGGGCCAATGACTGAGCTATCAGGTAAGGCTGCTATGTGAGCGAGGCTCTCAGCTCTAAGGTTATTCTCCAGCGAACTTTGTGTCAATCATTCCTGGCCAGAGGTGTGCAGGAGCTCCAGAGGCTTCAGCCAAAATGCCATTAATCAACAAGCTCCATTGAGCATTCGAGCCATTCGGGTGGCTTCACGTGGGATCGCCCAAAGAAACTCCCTTCGGCTCAGGGACTTCATCTTCGGTCCTGAACGGGATCACTTTATCTTAGCCTCTGGCAGTCAAATCGTAAGATCTTTTGCATTGCACAAATATCGAGTCCCTACGGGGAGGGCAGCCTTGCTAGCTACGCGGAACGGCATCCATCATGAAGACAAAACAGGAAAGGGCTCGTAATATGAATCGAAAACGATATAGGCTGAACATTGAGTGGAACGTTTTGAATAATAGCATCGCCTTGGAAATGGCAAAACCTCCTTTTCAAGAACAGGTTAGACAAGCATCTGTTTGGATACACCGATTCAATCCCAAAGATGGACTAATGGGCCCTGGACCTTACCTGCCTCCGTCTGTGTGCATCCAGTTATTCAAGGCGTGACAACAAATGGCTCCAGAAGGGGATATGCATCCCAAGTCAGATCGCAAGCAATTTCCAGTCAGGTAGCTCAATAGGGCCCAAGGGAACCCCGCAGTGTAGATTGGGATCTCCAGCCAGATGTGCATTTGCATCAACACAAGCTGTGAAAGCTCAATCTAGCTTTGGCATATCGATCTGTTTTGCTAAATGGGAGCATATGTGCATAAGGGTGTCCATAAATGGACATGATTGTACATTGGAGGGAGGAGGAATGAGTTGGAAGGAACAGAATGGAGAGTTTTCCTCCCTACACAGGCAACAACATCTGCATACTACTAGTCAAGAACATCTTAGCACTTTACTCCCCCTTCCTCCCACTGCAGAGAAGGTAGGAGCTCCCTGCTTTTAAAATGTAAACTGCATTTTAATTTTTAAATGTTTTAACTTGGTTTTATGGTACTGACATGTTGTAAGCCTCCGAGTCTTTGAGGGGAACAGTCGCATAAAAATTTGAAAGTAAATATATATATATTAAAAATATGCCATTTTGCACTGACAGAGGTTGGTGCAATCAGCAGAACAATTATTCTGTTAATAATCAAAGTGAAATTCTCTCCCTCCACTTGGTTGTAGTGTCAGACTGGCTTGAGATGACGTAGGTGAGGTACATTTCAGACTAGGGAAGGAAGAGCATAAACTGAAGCTGTGGAAAGTCACCAGGAAAAAAAGAAAACTGGTATCTCAGAGTCTACTTTTTATTAATGGCACACAAATATGCCTCAAATAATTAAATACAGCCCCCAAAACATTAAAAATACACAAATTTATCAAAATATTTGTATTTCCAAAGATTATATACATATTTTACATTTTACAGTTGGATGTGTAAACAGGGACATCTTTCTCCCCCCACCCCAGATCAATTTTAATTATGGAAGTTAGAAAACCCAAAATAAACATCGATACACACAGTCCTATGAAACGGAACAATGTTTCAGTCCAGTGGCCCCTTTAAGACCAAAAAATAATCCTGGGCTTAAGCTTGCAGGTTCACGCAAGCTCATACCCGCAGTTATATTTTGTTTTTCACTGGAATCAAACCTTGTTTTATTGCCTCAGGCCAACATGGCTACCCAGCTGAATCTAGTCCTATGAAATGTTAAGGACAGCTTTTACATAGTAAACCGTATAAGAAATCATTTCTGAAAATCTACAAAACCAGAATCTCATCAGGCTATTACAAAATTAATTATACTACAGTCATATATATAAAGAATACTGAAGTAACAGAAATCTTCAGTTATGAATGACATGAGGCTTCTTAAAGGAGGCCGGGAGATGCTGTCCAACAGCTAGTAAGTCTTCACGGCTAAACTGTCTCCTCAGTTGGAATGAGTACATTTTTCTACCTGAGGGAGGAGAATTTTGTGCCCCTGAGGGCTGGAGGTTCCATGACTGGCTTGTACATACACAGTTCTCTAAATCAGTGGTCCTCAACCCCTGGTCCGGAGACCGGTACCGGTCCATGGATCAGTCGGCACCGGGCTGCGGCTCGTCCTCCTCCCCGGCTGCTGCCTCGGGGGCTGCCCTGCCACTCTGCCACTGGCTCACCTTTGGTGCTCTCCAGCAGCCGCCATGGCTGGGGCTCCCCCTCGGCATGGCACTGTGCAGCTGCTGCGGGCAGCGGGAAGTCAGGGGCGGCAGCGGGAAAGCAAGTGGAACAGGGGCTCAGGCGGCAACAGCGACGTTCCTCGGCAAAAGACTACCCCCCCCCCCGGGCCTCAGTAAAATTGTCAAGCATTGACTGGTCCCTGGTGATAAAAAGGTTGGGGACCACTGCTCTAAATGATACTGAACAGCCACAGGAATTCTAGACTTCCCCACCATTTTGGTAACCCCTTCTCACACAGATCTGTCTGCCTCAAAAGCTTTGTGTATTTGGCTGGTGAAATCTAATCCCTGCTGAAAATAGTTCTCAAATGCTTTCAAATTGCATACGGGTAAGTGTGTTGCACTTAGCAGCTCTCCTGCCCTTTTTCAGAATCAAAAATCATCTTTGGACAACGTACCTCTAACATTTCAAGGGACAGGGTGGTGAGGAAGAGGTAACAGGCGGCCATGGCTTGTCTGCAGATACAACCTCAGGACCAGCTGTAGATCTTGCCCAAGGGTGGACCCTTGAAGAGTCACACACAAAAATCACAGGCAGGATGCTGCTGAAAGCATGCCAAGACGCACATTACAGCATCCACAAGCATGAGACACAGCTGAGGACAATGGCCAGCCCACCAGTGGACACAATTTGGAACTCCACAACATAACAGAATGGGAAAGGGACTGAACGAATTAAACCAGGATCATGAAGGCCATAAGTTCCAGAGCTTTTCTGGAAGGGGCTTCCGGCACCTGATGCTACTGGCGGTAGCCCCTGTCTTTTCCTATCGTACCACATAATGCGCGAACATGGCCAGTATCCTGAGGCAACATATCAACTAGTGCCCTTCTGGTCACAATTATTCTTCTGGGAGAAATGATCACGGCCATGAAAGCACAGAGGGTGGAATTCTTTCACTCTGGCCCTTTCCAGTTTTTTCAACGAGGGCAGGAGAGGATGAAATCACAAAAAATCACAAGCAACAATTCCCAATTCCAGCAAGTCTGATTAACTTCAGGCTGTACCCGTTTGTAAACTAAGCGTGGGTTATCAAGTGCACTAAACTAGGGATAGAAACCACATACCTCCATGGTGGTTACAACACAGGGGCAGCATTCGGATCGTGGGTCTGCAACTTTCAAAGGAGCTCTGTAGAATTCAGCCAGAAATAGTGTCCATCACAAGGGAAACCGGACCTAACCTGGATAGCCCAGGCTGGCCCAGTCTCATCAGATTTCAGAAGTTAAGGAGGGTTGGCCCTGGTTAGTATTTGGGTAGGTGACCACCAAGGAAGTTGCTGCGCTGCGCCAGGTAACAGCAAAACACTTTTGCATGTCTTGTCTTAAAAATTCCAGGAGTTTGCTGCAAGCAACAACAGCTTTCACCCTTGTCAAAAGCACAACAAAAAAGTAGCCTGTGAGGAGGGTGAGTGGGAGTATTATGTCTGGGCTGGCCAGATTTCACACGCCAAGGGACCTCTGATGTATATTAAAAACACTGACCTGGACAAAGTAGGCAGAGCTGACAGGTTGCTACTACAACTTGCTTCTGTCGCTAAACAATAATACTAAAGCGGGTTTCAGGCAATCTCTTGTCACTGACTTCCATTCACAGTTGTCAGAAGAACTTTTCACATTGGTACACGTAGGAGAGGGCTCACGTGATGACCGCTCTTCTGTAAAAAGCTAGCGTGGCATGGTCGGAATAAAGCTACAGTACCCGTCCCTTGTATGCTCTTTTTCTGTATGCAGAGAATGTTTTCGTCTGGAGAAGCCTTGATTCGGGTGAGCTTTCAGTTGTAGCATGATGCAGCCCAGCCCAGAGACAATTAGACCATCTCCGTGAAAGCTCGATAAACTAAGATCTGGAACTTTTGGGATCTAAAATCGGAGGCCAATGTAGATACAAAGGAGAGGTATTTGTGAAACCAACTGGGAAACAATGGAAGGTTGATCTGGAAAACGGTGAACTCATGAAGCTGCCTTAAACCAAGGGTGGCCAAACTTAGGCTCTCCAGATGTCCATGGACTACAATTCCCATGAGGCCCTGCTAGCATGTTGGCAGGGGCTCATGGGAATTGTAGTCCATGGACATCTGGAGAGTCACAGTTTGGTCACCCCTGCCCTAAACCTTGATCAGAAAATCAGCGCTGCCCATCAAAATCAGCGCTGTCTATTCTCACTGGCAGCTGTTCTCCAAGGGCTCCAGCAGAATCTTCCACCACATCCTGATCCTTTTGACTGAAGATGCCGGGGACTGAACCTGGGGTCTTCTACCTGCCGAGCTGAGGCTCTCTGGCCATCATGGGTAAGGATATGTGGGAAGAGGGTTTTCCCCCCTTGAACCATTTCCCTGATGCAAACCGATTTTCAGAGTCAAATGATAGGACAGTATAAGCTAACTACTGAAGTGTAACGTTTATAAACATGCCAGATTGTGCTCTTTAAAACCTTTTGGATTGCATCCCTATATTTAAAAAATTAAGACACCATTAAGTAAGGTCTCAGCTTGGCACCCACTTTGGTGCAGCACGCAGCCTGAATGATAAATATGAAGAATTGGTTTTTATACCCCACTTTTCACTGCCCGAAGGAGTCTCAAGGCAGCTTAGAGTTGCCTTCCCTTCCTCTCTGCACAATAGACACCCTGTGAGGTAGGTGAGGTTGAGAGAGCTCTGATGGAGCTGCTGTGAGAACATCTTCTAAAAGGGCTGTGACAAGCCCAAGGTCACCCAGCTGGCTGCATGTGGAGGCACAGGGAATCAAACCCGGCTGGCCAGATTAGAAGGTACCACTCTCCGAACATACAAAAGCACCTTCTACTGAGTCAGGCCACTGGTCAGTTTAGCTCAGTACTGTCTACTCTGACTGACAGCAGCTCTCTAGGGTTCCAGGCAGAGAAAGGTCTTCCTCAACACCTGCAATTTACGATCCCTTCATTGGAGAAGCCATTTTGAATCCAGGGACTACACGCTTCTGTGACAGGTGTTGGGGGGTGGAGGGCAACCACACATGGCTGGGAACCCCACTGCTCAAATCTTCCCATTCACCCCTCCCACTAGAAGCCAGGGCAATGATTGTATGGGGGAAAAGACCCACATGACTGGTCCCATTCATGGCACTGCAGGGCTTGCACATATACTACTACCATGTTGGAACTCAGCAAGGAGGAGGCAGTTCCGAGGTAGCATTGAGTGTATGTGCAAAGGGCAGTGGATATTTGAAACACTGTCACTTCTGGCATGCTACCTCAGGGGCTACACCAAATGCCAGGTATAATTTAAATAGTTACTGCAGATAAGACTCTGGTCCAATTCCTATTAACTGGAGATTGCTGTCCACTAAGGCAGGGGTAGTCAACCTGTGGTCCTCCAGATGCCCATGGACTACAATTCCCATGAGCCCCTGCCAGCAAACGCTGGCAGTGGCTCATGGGAATTGTAGTCCATGGGCATCTGGAGGACAACAGGTTGACTACCCCTGAACTAAGGCACTACGCGGGCCAAGCCTGTCTAGCTGTGCGTGTGTGAAGGCTTTGACAGAGAGATGGGTGGAGTCCACCCCCAGCTTTTCAATAAGCGTAGGCACTAGGGTGGCCCCCCCACCCCCCACCCCATAACGCATCAGGAACAAAACATCAGGTGCTATTCGGACAATGCCAACGAATGTTGATTTAAAGACATGCCCAAACTTTTAAAAAATATTAGAAAACTGAAGGGGGGGGAATAAAAGAAAACCCTTTGTATATTGTTTCTTTTCACATACAAAACGATATAAAAGAAACGTTAATCTAACAAAATACTGCATTTATAGAAACGGCACAAGAACATCCGATTAAAAAAAACAAAACACTGAAAACATATATAAGAAGGTAAGTCCTATTTTTCTCCAGCACCTATATTTCCCCCCCTCCCAAGCAGATACCAATCTGTCCCGTGACTCTTTGCGGGGTCACCCAGCCTCACATCTCCCCTCGTCTGTGGGCTTTGTCTGCCTCCTCCTCCTCCTCCTCTTCTTCCTCCTCGTAGTTTTCATCGCGGCCTTCTTTGGGGTTGGCTTCTTCTTGAACGTCTTGATCCGCACCTTCGCTCATTTTCTCTTCAGCCTGAATGGGCAGGGTGGGAGAACCTCAGAACATTGCCAACCAATTATTCAGCATTTTGAAAAGGGGACAAAAATAGGCCTCTGGAGCTCCTGCGTCATCGACAGCAGGGGTGGCCAAACGGTGGCTCTCCAGATATCCGTGGACTACAACTCCCATGACTGCCTGCCAGCATAACATACAATACACATGAGGAAGCCAGAGGGCTGCAGCAGAGAACAAAGCAGAATCACGGCGTAAACGCAGATGCTCGAACGCAGGAAGTTGTGAACTTCAGAATCTCAACCCAGTTCTACTCTGCAGGAGTATATTTGCCACAGAGTTACAAGCCTAGGGCGGCGACAACATTCAACCTGCAGTGTCAAATGTGCCCAGCAACCAGTGCAGTGATAAGGGTCTGACTCTTATCAGAACAGCATCACAGTAAGTAGGGATGAGATTCAGGTCCTGATCCAACCTTCTCACCATGATGCCACGTCAGCCCTTCAATCTGACTAGGAGCTGGGACACCCTGGGGCCGGTCACACTCTCTCAGCTAAAATATCACAGAACTTTTTTGAGGATAAAATGGGGGAGGAAGGAACTATATAAGCATCGCTCAGCAACTTGAAGTAAAGGCGAGTCCTTGTGTCTTCTGGCTAGAATAATCTGGACTGAGATGTTGGGTCAGCTGACTACTCAAACAGTAGCAACTGAATGCCTATTATTGTTGTTGTTGTTATTATTATTCTAATGACTAGGGGCCAAGCCCGTTACCTTCAGGAATACAACAGGCGCTAGATTAGGGAGAAGGGTTGGAAGAACTCTGTGGATGGCCTCCCCCTCCCCTCAGGACTTGGAAAGGCTGCAGGCAGCTATTAGGGAACTCACCAGCAGGGGCAGCTCTCATGCAGCAGGGATCTGCAGCCGCCAAGCCTCAGAGGGAAGTGGAAGGAGGAGGGGGTGGTCAGGGGTGGGAGACAGAAGGTGATTGGCTGGTCCCTGGATGGACTGGCAAGCTGGCTTGAGGAGAAGGCACTCAGGGGTGGGACAGCCACCAGGAGTGGGTGGCTGAGTAGCACTTAAGCCATGAGACATGCTCCTCCTCCAAACCTTTACCAGAAATATATAGGGGAACAGATAACATCATCATCACTATCATCAACATCATTATCATCTAATTAAAATAACAGAATTGATTGGGGGCTTCATCCTTTGAAGTGTGTAGCTGCTGTTTGGCAGCAAACATCTCTGTTGATGCTGCATTTACTGAGACACATCTACTTATTGGTCAGTTTGCACTCCGGGGCACTGCAAAGGGTCACTTGGACAGTGGGGACCCAAAGCAGCTTGCAACTTAGTTCTCTTCCTCTCTCTTCTCAGAACAGCATCACAGTAAGTAGGGATGAGACCCAGGTCCTGATCCAACCTTCTCACCATGATGCCACGTCAGCCCTTCAATCCTTCTGAACCAGGCCTTCCTCCCGTAATAGTAACCCTTCTTCTTTGCCAAATCTCATTTCTCCACCACATTTATTAAACATTTTGTCTACCTACATTTTCATCATTTTCACCATAAGGTTCTTCACCGTTGTGTTCTAGATCCCTCTTCTTCTCTTCCGTCAGATCTCCCTGGGCCTGTGAGAAACACATACACTCAGCTGGGAAGAAAGCAAGAATCCCCTATATCAGTCGTCCCCAATCTTTTTGAGGCTGGGGACCAGCAGGGCAACTGCCCGCCCGTGCATGTCGCGCATGAGCGCCCATGCATCGTGCATGTGCGGCCGAAATTGCGCATGCACGAAAGTGCCACGCATGCACGATTTCGGCCGCGTATGGTGCATGTGCGCATGCACGGCCCGGCCGCACATGCGCAGTCCGCAAGCTTGCGGCCTGGGAAGTTTTTTACTGCAGGGGGGGGGCGGGGAGAGGGAGCCACGGCCCGGCACCGGGCAGCGGCCCGCGGGTTGGGGACCACTGCCCTATATGACACCTGCATCTTACATGCACCTTTAGAGAGATGCCTTCCCCAGGCAAGGCACAGGAGGAGAATTCTGACCTTTTGTGCTTTAATGAGGACCACGGAAAGGAATGGTAATTTTCTCCTGTTTATACATAATGTAACGTGGCTTCTACTGTTCTTGGACATGTGCTTCTGGTAGATAGACGGGCTCAACTTTTATTCCAAGAATGAAGACTCTCAAAAGGAGAGTACATGAATGGATTATGCATCATATCCAAAGGCTCATGCTACATGCAGACTCTATATGCAGACTCACTAGCAGTCTTCAAGCAGCTGGTGGACAGATATTTATCATGGATGCTTTAGGCTGATCCTGCCTTGAGCAGGGGGTTGGACTAGATGGTCCCTTCCAAAACTATGATATCCTCAGCCCTCAGTATGCCTCCCTGCCCCACGGTTTCTTACCTCTTCTTCTCCCTCCTCCTGGTACTGCTCGTCCACATTATCTTCTTCTTGATCAGGGTTCCCCACCATCTATAGACAATTGAAAGAATCGATTTCGGGCTTCATCATGTGAAGTCTGTAGCTGCTGCCTGTTTGGCAGTAAATATCATTGTTGGGGCCGTATTTACCAGGACGCATCTACTTATTGGTCAGTTTGCACTCCTGGTTACTGCAAATGACTGCTTTGGAATTCTAAGGCATGATACCCCACTGAAGTCCCTCACATCCCCAACCCACACCCCTTCAGGTTCTCCCTCCTAAATCTCCAGGTATTGTATTTTCCAGCCTGGACCTGGCAACCCCAAGTATCTAAAAGACTGTCCTGGCCCCTACCTGGTGGAATGAGCTCCCAGAAGAGCTGCGGGCCCTGTTGGAATTCTCTGGGTTCCGCAGAGCCTGCATGACAGAGCTCTGCCGCCAGGTGTTTGATTGAGGCTGGTGCAATGAGTACCGGGGATTAAAAGTCTGGCATCTCTCCCCCACCCACCCCGGACATAAGCCAAGGTATTAGACCAACTGTTTGTTCTACCCCTTCCTTTCTTTTCTCCTATCATTCCCAGTTTTCCAGCCCATACTGGTTACAGCTGCAGCAAAGGGATTTTGACTGCCATCTTGATTTTATTGGGTTCTTTTTTTTGGGGGGGGGGTCATTGTTTTATTGTGATGTTAGATGTTTTACATGGTTTTATGACTGAAGTTTTATTTTCTTATGTCGTGAACCACCACGAGCCTGCTTTTTCAGGGAGCAGCGGTATATAAATGTAATTGTAAATAAATAAGGAAGGTTTGCACTCCCTTGAGTAGTTGCAGAAGAGTGGATGGCTGCTTTTGAATACTACTATGTGGGAGCTGTGACGGTTCTTTCCCGAAGTTATCACTTCTTGTTGGAGCAACAAAGTAACAAACAGGGCTGGCTAAGGGCCTCCTCAGAGAGTTCTCTTTCTGCACACACTTACCACTAAATGTTCTTCCACCTCAGGATTCCCTTGTTTCTGGTCATGTGGCTTCAGGGGCTTATCCTCCTCGGGGAGTGTCTCCTCCCTCTCTTGCTCTGCCTCCTCAAACTCATCTTCTCCCTGATTGTTGGGATCATCAGCCGGGTTGACGTCATCCACAGCTGCCTTCCGCTGCTGGGGGAAAAAGCCAAAAATAATTTCAAATTCCTGCCTGTCCAGCGCATTTTAATCCCACACTTTCTCAAAGGAGCTCAGAGTGGTACACATAGTTCTCCTTTCTCTGTCCTCCAAAATCTGTGTCTTACTATAACTTTACTACTATTTTTGCTTTTATGGGTCAACTCAGATTTCAGGTTCAGAAAAAACTTTACTGGCATAAAATTACGTGTCAACTCAAAAGCCCCCTGCTTTAGAACAGGGCCCCCCAAACATTTTGAGCCTGTGGGCACTTCAGGAATTCTGACAGGGGTCATGAGCACAACCACAAAATGGCTGCCATGGGAGATGGAGTCAACAACACGCATTCTGAGGAAATTTAAAGCGCAGACAAGAAGTGGAGTAATTTTTAAAATACACTGGAAAAGAGAAGGGAGAGAAGAACGGCAACACTGTGAAAAGCAGAAAATGAATGCAGCAGAGCTAGAACCTCCTTCTCCCCCCGCTGTCTCCCATGCGGAATTTTTTTTTAAACTTGTATTTAGATATGTATGATTAATCTTTAAAAGGTGCCTTCCACTTGCAGCCGGAAGCATTACAGTCCATTCTTCCAGCTCAGTTCATTGCATGTCTATCCAGACCTAAGAAACTAAGCTGTGAACTTCCTGAATCAAATCAACTGCACATTCATAAGGTGGCCTTGGGCAAGCCACCCACCCATACCATAACAATACTGCCCTGCTTAATACGATAATCAAAGTTAAGTGCTTTGAACACACCGAAGTGCTAAATGTTATTACTGATGTTTCCTGACGGTCCTCGTTCCCTGCAGAAATAGCTATGACCTCGTTCCTTCACTAGTTCAGGAAACGTAAAATAATTTTTCTCCCTGTGTTTTTAATTTTTTTTAAATGAAATGCTTGCAGCAATTTACATACATCGATACATCTTTGTTTGTAACCACCTGTTGGGTACTTTGTGTCTCCTTCCTTTTCTCTCTGTTGTGCTGCCCATCCTTCCTTTCAGCCTGTGCCAGGATGTAAATCACTTTTAATATGGTGACTACTAGAAAGAATAATGACCCAGATAATGCCAGTTCGAGGTTCAAGTTGTGTATTTGCTAAATATTAAAAGTCTCTCCCTGCCCACCACCCAAAAAGCCAAAAACAAAACTCACTGTTTCTTTGCTCGGCTCGCTTTCTGCTTGGTGGTCCAGGTCCTGATCCCGCTGCTCATTGGCGTTGTTTGGATCTTCCTCCTCTGCATCTTGGGGATGCTGGTTGTGCCGCTCATAATCTGATAAGAACAATCCAAATCATTCATTCATTCATTCATCTGGCCTGTACTTCAACAACTCAACTGGCTTCCAATTGAATTTTGGATCAGGCTTAAGGTGTTGGTTCTTACCTTCAAGGCCATACACGGTCTGGGCCCAATATACCTTAGAGACCGTCTCTCTGCCTATACCCCTAAAAGAGCATTACGCTCCGCCACTGCCAACTGGCTAGTGATCCAAGGCCCCCAAAAAGCACGTTGGTCTTCAACAAGGGCCAGAACTTTTTCTGTCCTGGCCGTGTCCAAACTCCCAGAATTCCCTAGGGCAGTAGTCCCCAACCTGCGGGCCGCGGCCCGGTGCCGGGCCGCGAAGGCCATGGCGGCGGGCCGCGGCTCCCTCTCCCCGCCCCCCTGCAGTAAAAAACTTCCCAGGCCACAAGCTTGCGGCCCGGGAAGCTTCTTACTGCGGGAGGGCAGGGAGAGGGAATCAGGGTCGCGCCCACGCATGCGCAAATGCACCATGTGCGGCTGAAATCGCGCATACGCTGCACTTTCGCGCATGCGGCCACGCACGACGCATTTGGCCGCGCATGCCGCATTCGCGCATGCACGATGCGCGTGTGCGGCCCGCTGCCATGCCGGTCCCTAGCCTCAGAAAGGTTGGGGACCGCTGCCCTAGGGCCTGCAAAAGGGAGCTCCTCCACCAGGCATTTGCCTGAGACCATCAACAGGTCCCCCGTCAGACATCCCTCCATGGCCTGAACCAGTCTGTCCTCTCTGGGGGCCTTGGCTGGGTTCCGTTCCTGTTGTATTGTTTATGTCCACTGAAATTGTGTTATTGGATTGTTGTTGTTGTATTTGTTTATGTTATGTATTAATTCGTTCCATGTATCCCCCATGTTGCATAAAAACCGCCCTGAGCCATATGGAAGGGCAGTATAGAAATCAAATTAATCATCATCATTCATTCATTCATTCATTCATTCATTCATTCATTCATTCATTCATTCATTCATTCATTCATTCATTCATTCATTCATTCATTCATTCAAAAACACCATCATAAAACTGAGCACCAGATTTGTAAGCCACTAAAAAAGACAATAAGCCTACAGCTTGAATTCAATACATTTCCAAGAACAGCAAGAGTTCCACACACAGAACACCTCACCTTTCCCCTCCCACTGCAGCCCAACCTCCCTTCTCCCCCAATGCTGCTCCTGAATTGTATCCACTGCAAGATAGAGGATGTAAGCAAGCCATGCTCTGTGGAAGGACTAAGTCTGAAGGTGGGAACATTTCATTGGATCCAACACTGTGCCTGGATGCCAAGTGAAATCTAGGACCACCTGCACAGAATTAAAGATGCAAGTGGAATACAGGCAGAGCAAATAAATTGCCCCAAAACAGCCACTTCCACAGCATGGAGGCATGAAACCCACTTTCACGCCAAATGCAGCCCGTTACTTTGCAGAAGGAACAGCTGTTTTCTCTAGCCTGGCTATGATCCCCTTGCTGGAAAAAAAAAGTTATTTAAGCACTGGAAGTTGCATACAAGGAAATAAGTCGTGTGCCATAGGATCGCCATTGAAAGCTCCACCCCATGGAGTTTTCACGGCAAGAAATGAGCAGAGTGCTTGGCCATTGCCTTCCTCTGTATGGCAGCCCGACATCCAAGTACCCTCTGATGACATCAGGTTAGTCTGGACAATTAGAACTGCTACAAAGGAATGACCTGTCCCATTTTTGGAGAAATTCACACATTTGGTTATTAAAGAAACAGAAATGTGTCTTATTTGTTAAAAAGGGACATTGGTTATAGCATTGGGCACAAACTGGAAAATTCTGGTTCAGGATTCAAAGCCCCAAGGCCAAAGGATCCAGACGCCCTGAAATAGGCAGATTTGGGACAGTCTGTTTCACTCTCCTAACTGGAGGTAAGCGAAAGAGAGGCTTGGAAGCAGAAGGGAACAAAATCCATTCCTGAAATGGCTTGGAGCTGTGAGGCTGAAATGGCTGGCAGCCATTTAAAGCCTCCATTTGGAGGGGAGAGGGTTTAATGGAGGATTTAAATGACCCAACCCTCAAACTCAATTGGACAAAAGGTCTGGGAAACATTCTGAACCTGGGTTGTGGGGGGAACCAGCCAAATTCATAACGGATTTAAGGTTGTGAACCAATTTGTGACCATCCTTGAATGGTTACAAATTACTGGAACATGGATCATCATCATAATAATATTAGAATCTTCTGCGTACTTATATGACTGTTTGATTTTTTTAAAGGCTTTTAATTGATATTCAGTCAAAAGTTAGTGCTATTTAAAGATCATTCAGAGAACGAGAGAAAAGCAGTCTATAAATCTACAAAGCCAGGGGAGGGGGGAGACCACTCACTTTCATCTTCTTCCTGGGCTCCCTGCTCCTCTCCTTGCACGATATCCTGATCTAGATTGTCATAATGAGACTGTTGGCTGAAAAGATGACACAGACAGGTCAGTTCAAGTGGCTGAGTAGAAAGCGATAGACGGAGGGTAAGAGAAGATACAAGCTAATTATACCATTCTCTGAGGCTGACAGTGACTAGCAGGGGCTCATGATAATTGAAATCCATGGACAACTGGAGGGCCACTGTTTGGCCACCTCTGAACTAGACCTTAATTCAGGGGTAGTCAAAGTGTGGCCCTCCAGATGTCCATGGACTACAATTCCTCATGAGCCCCTGCCACCATTTGCTGGCAGGGGCTCATGGGAATTGTAGTCCATGGACATCTGGAGGGCCGTACTTTGACTACTGCTGCCTTAATTCCTCCACTGGTTCCAATTATATAAATAAAGGGGGAAAGAAAGGCCTTGCTCCTCCCCCCATCCCCATCCGTAAGTAGGCTGTCTGCTTCTACACAAGAAACCTGGCCCACACTCAACCAGTCACTCATTCCAAATTAATATTAAAAATACATTCTCACTTCACACAGCACGACAAGGAGGCCCATGAGGGCTTGCCCGCTCTCTGGGTGAACCTGTGTACTTCCTACAACACTCCCCCACTTTTGGGAATCTTCTGCAACTACGTAAAAATTAGACATGTTGAAGAGGGGGTCCAATTGTTTACTTCAGTTTAAGAGACAAGGATTAGGGGTTCAAATGACAGGAAAGGAGATTCCACTTCAATATTAGAAAGCATTTACTAATGGTGAGAGGTGTTTGCAGATGGAATATGTTGCCTCAGAGGGTTGTGGAGTCTCCTTCATTTGAAGCTTTTAGGAAGGGACTGGATGAGCACCTGATCAGGACTGTGTGTTTTCGAAGTCCCTTAGAAGATGGGGCGGCTGGACTGGTTTGCCCTTTGTGGTATCGTCCATCTCTGTGTGATTGTGATGACAAAGTGGCCAATTAATTAATGTGGAAAAGGTTCTTTGAAGGCAGAAATGGAATAACTACTGTGGTAGGGGCAGGCACTGAGAATACCTTTTTAACATGGTATTGTTATGAGAATTAGTGGGGTACAGCGTGTCATACTAGGATCTGAGAGACCTGGGTTCAAATCCCACAAAACTCACTGGGCAACCTTTCCCTCTGTCTGCCTAACCTACCTTACAGGACTCTGGTGGGGATAAAACAGAAAATGAAGAGCTGCACCAATCACAGGTATGGAAAAGCAAGGCCAATGGTGCAAACTAGGTAATATTATTTTTATTGCTTAAAAACCCATAACCCTACACTCATATATTTGCCAACCTTTTACTCTTTTTTTGTTGAATCGTTAGAAGACAAGCTGATCCCCCTGAAGAAGCCCTCTACGGCAAAACCCGTTGGAAATTCCTTTTAGTATTCTCGTTTAAAAACCTGAGTCATAAAGTAACTCGCCTCCATTGCCCTGAGGCCCCTGAAGAAAGGACAAAATCATATATATTTGCGCCAAACGAACCCAACAGGACTTCTTAGGTTTGGCTCATACATCCTGGCACCTGGCACCCATCACACGGAACATCCCCGGCCACACAGAGCAAAAATTCTAGGAACGGAAGGCATTTGGAAACACTCAACGCCCCTCTCCAGGGGATGGCAGGGACTGAAGTTCATTTGAAAAGATAACCTTAGGTGGTGTTTAAATTGCTCCTCATCCTGTTCGGCCTGTCTCCGGAAGGACAGCTCTTTCTCTTGGAGCTGCTGTTGCCGCAGCAACTGCTCCTGGAGTCTCCCCTGATGCAGGGACTCCTGATGCTCCCTCAGGCGACTGGCTTCTTCGGCTCTTTGGGCGGCCAACCGCTGCTGCTCCAGCTGCTCTTCGTAGGCCGATTTGTACCTTGTTATAGTCTTCGCTGTAGCTGGTTCCTGGCAGGAGACACCAAGTGACACGGATTTGAAGACTCAGACAGGGTACCAGATTCTGAACCGAACAGAGCTGCTGACTGCAAATGGCAGAGAAAGTCCAGGTGGGTGGTGGTCCCGGCACCAGGCTGCGGCTCCCTCTCCCCGCCCCCTCTCCCCTCTCCCCGCGGCCCGGCAAGCTTCTTACTGTGGGAGGGGGGAGAGAGGGAAGCAGGGTCGCACACGTGCAATGCGCCATGCGCGGCCGAAAACACGCATGCGCGGCACTTTCACCGGACAATCGTCCTCCCTGCTGCCGCTGGTCCCCAGCCTGTAAAAGGTTGGGGACCACTGCAGGTGGGCACTTAAAAAAAATTATATACTGCTTCTCTGGAAGACTGCTTGAGACAGATTGTAATGTAAAAATGATGCAGAAAAACCATAAAACGACATAAAACCCATCACGTAATAAAGAACGCATAAAACAGCCTAAAAAAATGTTCACAGAAGCCCTCAGGCTGGAAGAAAAAACAGAAAGACAGCTAAAAAACATGGAGCTCCCAAGTTTAAAGCCTGGGTAAAGAATGAGTATACACAACAAAGGAAATTTGAGGAGCTGTGGACCAAGGAACCTCAAGAAAGCAGGCAGGGGCTGAAGGGAGAAGAATTTCAAGAACCTTGAAAGGTCAACACAATGGAAATGAATTTAAGCCAATGCAGGGTGGAACACAATTCTTAAAAAAATATATATAATACCAGTATTTATTAATCAAGTTAACAACCCAAGGCTTTTCGCATACAGCCAGCTTGGTGTAAGGTTAAGAATACGGACTTCTAATCTGGCAAGCTGGGTTTGATTCTGCACTCCCCCACATGCAACCAGCTGAGTGATCTTGGTCTCTTCACAGCACTGATAAAGCTGTTCTGACCGAGCAAGAATCTCAGGGCTCTCTCAGCCTCACCCACCCCACAGGGTGTCTGTTGTGGGAAGAGGAAAGGGAAGGCGACTGTAAGCCACTTTGAGACTCCTTTGGGAAGAGAAAAGAGACATATAAGAATGAAACCATAGTCCAGCAGCACCTTTAAGACCAACAAAGATTTATTCAAGGCGTGAGCTTTCAAGTGCAAGCACTCTGATTTCATTGTGCTACTTCAGACCAACACAGCTACTCATTTGAATCTAAGAACCAACTCTTCTTCTTTTTCATAGCCTCAATAAAATCAATACCTATGTACATACTAATGCAGGGGTAGTCAAACTGCGGCCCTCCAGATGTCCATGGACTACAATTCCCAGGAGCCCCTGCCAGCATTTGCTGGCAGGGGCTCCTGGGAATTGTAGTCCATGGACATCTGGACGGCCGCAGTTTGACTACCCCTGTACTAATGCCTCCACTGACCAGATACATTTTGGCATTACTGTCTTTATCATTGGTCAGGCATCAAATAAAATCTGCATGACTAAAATTTACAAGAGTGTGCTCCGCATAATAAGACTGACTGGACACTGAGGGCCCGGTTTTGAAATATTAGAGGCCTCAAATAGTTTTATCCGGCTTTCTGGCCCACAGAATCGACGATAGGTCGATAGTGTTCTGAATGTATCTTTTTTCTGTAAAGGAGCCAACTGGCTATAATAATTATGGTATTTATTGTATATTTTTAGGTTCTTTACTTTTGTTTGGGTCAGAAGATTTCTCCCTTTTTGTTTCTGGGAAGAAGAATTTCACACATCACTTATAACAGCTGCCAGATCTCTGGGCACAGGTCACAAGCAAGATCTAACGGCGTCTGAAATATGGGAGGAATTTGTTAGCTGGATGAAGATAAGTGGGCAGCACTAGGCCAAAACCAAACAAGCAGTTTTGTGTCCCAGAGGCATGATTAAGAAGGCAGAGCTTCTGTTCCCAGATTCTATTTACTGTGAAAACTAAGCAGGCCCTCCTATATTTCTCTTTCTGCCTGGCCCTTGAGACTCCTCAGATCCTTGAGGCACATTTCGGAGGTAAAATGGCCTCTCAGGATGTTTGAACAGATCTCAATGAAGGGAAGGGAGCCCTCAAGTTACAAAAGTCTCTGACAGTGAGCCTCACTCCAAGAGCTGTGGAGTACCACACTGGCAAATTTCCCCCCACCAAGTCACAGCTGACATTTCTTATTTATTTATTACATTTATACCCCACCCTTCTGTAGAGGCTCGGGGAGGCTTACAAAGGATTAAAATAAAATACGTAAATATTAATGAAGAAGATTCTTATATTGATTCTTATATGCCACTTTTCTCTACCCGAAGGAGTCTCAAAGCGGCTTACAGTTGCCTTCCCTTTCCTCTCCCCACAACAGACACCCTGTGAGGTGAGTGAGGCTGAGAGAGCCCTGATATTCCTGCTCGGTCAGAACAGCTTCATCAGTGCTGTGAAGAGACCAAGATCACTCAGCTGGTTGCATGTGGGGGAGTGCAGAATCAAACGCAGCATGTCGGATTAGAAGTCCACACTCCTAGCCACTACACCAAGCTGGCTTGACCATCATCTGGGCATGGAATTGTGGTCACTGTGGGGGGCGCATGAGTTTCCTGAATTATGCAGGGGGTGGACTAAATGACCCTGGAGGTCCCTTCCAACTCTATGATTCTATGAAATATAAATTCACTAAGCCAGTTTCCCTCCGCCTGCTTCCTCAAATGAAAAGAGGGAGGAATAATACATTTGTTTAGATGACATTGAATTGGATGGGTTGTTAAGGGGTGGTTTGCCATTGCCTGCTCCTGTGTCCAAGTACTAGCCAGGGCTAACCCTGCTTAGGTTCCGAGACCTGACGGACTTAATCTTGCCTGGGCCATCCAGGTCGGTTTAAGAACAAAGTGCAAAATGAAGAAAGATTAAAAAAATGAAAGGAGGAAGAGATGCAAGGAGCCAAGGCAACAAGAGAGAAAAATAACTCCCAGGGGATTCCTTTTTGCTGCAGGGAATGACTGATTGGATCAAAACAACAAAAGTAGTATTAAAAGACCTATTCTACATTAATAAGCTGGGGTGCTTTCCCTTCTACGTATCAAAACAGGACGCCCAGAGATGCCGGTTTCTGCACCTACATGAGAACAACACCAGGTATACAGAAAAAAAAATATTTTTCTTAAAAAGCCTGTTTTAAAAGATCCACATGCATGCTCATTTTCGTCGCAACTAGGGACAGAAAGAAAGAAAGAAAGAAAGAAAGAAAGAAAGAAAGAAAGAAAGAAAGAAAGAAAGAAAGAAAGAAAGAAAGAAAGAAAGAAAGAAAGAAAGGCTCTCCCCAACTAATGACTGTAAGAGCAAACCACTCACCTCCAAGTGAGCATGTTCATGGAGCACGTTGTTTTCTTCTTCCTTCTCCTTCCACTCACGCTCCTCCGGTGCTTGGTCCAGATCCTCCGCTAAGTGTTCAGGCTGACCTGCCTGCTCCATTTCTTCTTCTTCAAGTTCCTTTTTGTGCTCCTCTTCCACCTGTTCCAGGTGCTGCTCCTCCTCTTCTCCCGCTTCTTGCTTCTGCTGAATGTTTAATTCCTGGCGAGCGTGGCCTTCCACCGCTTTCCCACCAGGATGAAATGCTACAGCTCTATGTCCTCTTCCTTCTGCATGGATGCCTTCTCCTTCTTGAGGATGTTCACCATCCACGGTCACCTGAAACCATACAAAATATTCGGTGTGGGCTGTTCGTTTCTAATGCTTAAGGGCCACAAGTCAATACACCAGTACAACACGGACCCATAACATTTACAAGTTGCTTAGGGATGATCACAGAATCATAGAGTAATAGAGTTGGAAGGGACCTCCTGGGTCATCTAGTCCAACCCCCTGCACTATGCAGGACACTCACAACCCTCTCGCTCACCCACTGTAACCTGCCACCCCCTTGAACCTTCACAGGATGAGCCTCTCCGTCAGATGGCTATCCAGCCTCTGCTTAAAAATCTCCAAAGATGAAGCCCCCCCCCCCCCCTTGGAAGCCTGTTCCACTGAGGAACCGCTTTTACTGTCAGGAACTTCTTCCAGATATTTAGAAAGAAGTTCTTTTGAATTAATTTCATCCCATTGGTTCTGGTCCGTCCCTCTGGGGCAAGAGAGAACAACTCTGCTCCATCCTCTACAAGGCAGCCTTTTAAATTCTTGAAGATGGTTATCTCCTCTTAGTCGTCGCCTCTCCAGGCTAAACAGACCAAGCTCCCCCAGCCTTTCCTCATACATCTTGGTCTCCAAACCCCTTACCATCTTTGTTGCCCTCCTCTGGACATGCTCCAATTTGTCTACATCCCTCTTCAACTGTTGTGCCCAAAAGTGAACGCAGTACTCCAAGTGAGGCCGAACCAGAGTAAAGCGGTACCATCACCTCCTATGATCTGAACATGATACTCCATTGGATACAGTCCAGACTGTCAGGCTGCAGTTCTACCAAGCATGAGGTACAATGGGATTCCAACTCGTCCCAGGATAACAGAAACCGTAACAGCTGGCAGCAATATAATTCAAGCACGGGAAGTAAGTTTCAATTCACAGATGCAAGTCTACGAGAGCTTACAGTCTATTATTATTAAACGGGCAAATACTATATCAATTAGGGAAGAATTGGGCCATTAAGCTGAAAGGCTAAGGGGCTCAAGACAAAAGCCAATACTCTGGTTTCTCTTAAGATGGTATAAATCTTTCGCCTTATATACAAGACAAAAGACGGAACATATTTCAACATGCTCCAAAATAAAAACGAAACTTTAAAAAGCAAAATAATATACACGGAAAGGGCATGAAGCCTAAAAAGCAACATTGAAAGTTAAACCAGCAGCTCGCAGCAGCCTGTACTTTGAAGGCAAATATCAGCATGACCTTACAGGCGGTTGTGATCTCAGTTCTACCTCTGAGTCCTCTTTCTTTCCTGTTTGATTTTTCAGCAAGAAAGTTGGAATCTTATTACTGCCACGTCCTTCTGTGCTGCCAGAGAGGTGCTGGATTGATGTTATGGTAGCCAGTGGCTGTTTGAAGGGGATAATGGTTTTGCTTCCTTAACTCCTCTCATCTTATACCTTCTTCTGATTTTTAAAAATCTTTTCTAATTACTTGGAATTCTTGCCTTGAAAACCTTACGGGGTCGCCTTAAGTCAGCCGTGCCCTGATGGCAAAACAAACAAACAAGCAAAAACTAAAATTCCTGATTTCCAGATGCTAGGACCAAACTGCATTTTGTGACCTGCGATTAACATCTCAACAGAGCCAGGGTCACCCCTGTCAGAAACCAATACAGTGCCTGAGACAGATCTCGATCTGATTCAATGAAACAATTTTTTCTCAAGTGCTGTTGAATACCTAAGAGCATGTCCATGCACCCTGGCTTGGGACCAGAACCTTGAATCTTATTCAGTCTCCTGTCTGGAGCCGTATGGGTACTAAATATGGATATGAAACTTGGTCAATGAGGAAAGCTAACAGAAAGAATGTTCACTTAATTGTAATGAGGTATTGGGCGAGAATTTGTTTGATACCATCTAACCACCAAAAGACAAATACAGTATTTGCTGGCATATAAGACTACTTTTTCCTCCTGAAAAACATGCCTCCAAGTGGGGGGTCGTCCTATATGCCGGGTGCACTTCAGTTGGGATAGACATAGCTGCCCATAGTACTGTAATGTAATGTAACAAACTCTATATTTTGAGTGGAAATGTTGGGGGGTCGTCTTATACGCCCAGTCATCTTATACGCCGGCAAATACGGGTAATTGGGTTCTAGATCAAACTGAGCTTGAATTCTCCCTGGAAGCTACAATGACTAATCCAAGCAGTTCATACTTTGGTCACATTAGAAGATAACAGTCTCTGGACAAGACAATGATGTTACAAAAAGTTGAAGGCAGATGGAAAAGGAGACAAAACATGAGACGGATTGACTCAGGACAGAAAACCATGACACCGCAAAAGTTGAATGCCGATTGCGTGTTCCACCGTGAATCCTAACAGGAAACAATCATTTCTGGGGCATCCATCCATATGAAAAATGTTTTAAAAGAGAGACGGAACAGCAAAAAGCTCATCTGCCTGTGCAAACTCTCTGTGTTTGAATTGTGCACAGCTCTCGCCGCAAACAAACTGCCTCCTGTCAGCCACATTTATGGAACTGTTTCCCTTCCAACCCACCAGCCACGTTTACTGCCAAAAGCTCGTTTGACAGATATGGGACAGCCTGTTGTTGAGCTTTATTCTTTCTGTATTTTATTCCTTTGTTACGGGGATAATCTGGGTTTTTTTTTAAGTTCTCCCTATGCAATCAAAAGTGGAATTGCCTAGGCAAATAAGACAACCCTGGGCTCTAAGTGACTTTCTGTTAGTTAACTACAGCCACATGATCTTTGGAAAGAACTGAAGGACCACTGGGACAAGCGTCCCCTGTTTCCGCAGCCATAGAATGTCAGTGTCCACACACCTAAGGCAGCAAGGTATATAATAAAACCTTTCCCTTCAGGTCCTCCAAGCCTGTGCAGAAACAAATGGAGCCAGCCTTAAAGCAGGTACTGGGGATGGCTGCCCTGGTTTTCTTGTTTTCTCCAGATAGACACTTAAAAAAAAATGGCATGTCAAAGGCCTCCCAAGCAGCCCCTCAAATGACACTCAGCTCCTTCCGATGCAGTTGTGAAGACAAAGCAGAATCGCTACAGGTCTGTTTAACTGCTGAGGCACTTGAAGGGGAGGGTGGACCAAGACGGGCAGCTGTGTTTGGAGTCCAGAAGCATATTTTGGTATTTGGAGCTGCTTGGTTATAGAATCATAGAATCATAGAATCATAGAGTTGGAAGGGGCCATACAGGCTATCTAGTCCAACCCCCTGCTCAACGCAGGATCAGCCCTAAGGTTGTGGAGAGGGAATGACTGTAAAGGGAAGGTAGACTGTTGATGTCTAGGAGGTGTTTCCATCAGCCAGCATGTGAAGTTTCTTGAAGTTTCCTGCATAGAGCAGGGGGTTGGACTAGATGGCCTGTATGACCCCCTTCCAACTCTATGATTCTGTGATTCTATGATTCTTAGGGGACCCAGTGGTGTCCTAAAGACTCAAGTCCGAGCTCAGCCAGTATTCTCTGATTCTCATTTCTCTTCTCCGCCCCTATTGTCTTTTTCGTAATGTATTTATTTACTCCATTTATAGGATTCCTTCCTATGGGGACCCAATGAGGATGACATAATTTCCCTGTCCTCCATTTTACCCTCACAACCACAACAGCCTTGTGAGGTAGGCCAGACCGAGAGAGTAAGTGGCCCAAGGTGACCAAGGGAACGTCCATGGCAGAGTGAGAATTCAAATCTGGGGTTCCTGGACCCTAGCCTGATTCTCCAGTCACTATACCACACTGATTGTGTGTCATTGTGAGTCTGGAAGTCTGTGGTAACATTGGCTGATTTCGAGCTCTGTTTGTGTCTAATCGGGCAAGTATGATTGGCTTTTATTATACAAAGGATGTATACACACACACACACACACACACACACACACAAATCCTTAATTCATGCTTTCTCAACCAGAGTGTTGTGAACCGCTGGTGTTTATTGACTGCCCTAGAAGGGTTTCCCAAAGGGGTGGGTTAATTAGTTTATATATATATATATTTAATTTGGTAAACATTTATTGGGTGATATAACCATCTGTGGTCCTGTTGACCCTCTTCCCCTCAGTGGCCAATGATGGGCCTGAAGGGGATGGGAAGGAACCCCCCTGGGCATGTATGCAGCTATGCTTCCAACCATATCCTGCATGATTGAGCCATTTCTGGGGTTTCTCGAAGCCTGAAGAATGTTTCAGGGGCATCTCAATGGTAAAACAAATTGAGAAAGGCCACCTTAATTGGTTATTTCTGGGAAATGTTGAGTAAAGTTTTGCTCTGTCAGCTTTTCTTCAGGCAGTGTAATGAAGACAACCTGAACACTTGTAGAATTGCCTTCCCGCATTGCCATCACAAATGTACAGCTTGAAGGGGAAAGGAGAGGCACTAATGGGGAACAGGAGAGGCACTAATCAGCAGTGTACGCACGTCATAGAATAACAGAGTTGGAAGGGACCTCCCTGGGTTATCCAGTCCAACCCCCTGCACTATGCAGGACACTCACAGCCCTATAGCTCATCCACTGTAACCCGCCACTCCCTTGGGCCAGCTTGGTGTAGTGGTAAGGAATGCGGACTTCTAATCTGGCGAGCCGGGTTTGAATCTGCGCTCCCCCACATGCAGCCAGCTGGGTGACCTTGGGCTTGCCATAGCACTAAGAAAACTGCTCTGACCGAGCAGGAATATCAGCACTCTCTCAGCCTCACCTACCTCACAGGGTGTCTGTTGTGGGGAGAGGAAAGGGAAGGTGACTATAAGCCGCTTTGAGACTCCTTCGGGTAGAGAAAAGCGGCATATAAGAACCAACCCCCCCTCCCCCTCCCCCTCCTCCTCCGGATGTTTAGGCAGAATTTCTTTTGAATTAATTTCATCCCTTTGGTTTGGTTCTGTTTAGACGGAATTTCTTCTGAATTAATTTCATCGCATTCGTTCTGGTCTGTCCCTCGGGGGCGAGAGAGAACAACTCTGCTTCATCCTCCATATGGCACCCTTTCAAATACTTCCAAAAATCAAAGTAGAATGAGAAGCAAAATTTTATCTTCAATACTAAAGTAAAAGACACACCAATCCTTGTTCGTGCCCTACCTTACCGGGTCACAGTCAACACATTTTCCAAGATCACCTGGGTGCATTTTGTCACATGCACACAGACAAAACCAATCTAAAATGTTCGTTATTATTGCTTAAAAGCGGGCTATTCCTACCTCCTGTTGCTGTTCAGCCATGTTTGAGTCATGCGCTTTGGGGTCCCTTGAGGAAGAAGGCGCTTGCGTCACTTGCACAACATGTGGCTGGTGGAAACTTTCAGGCTTCTGGAAACTCGGCATCCTTTTAAGGGTGTCCTTCAGCTGTCGGTATTCCTCCACCTGCGACTGGAATCCAAACAGAGCCCTTAGAAATCTCCGTCCAACAAGCTGCTTTTTAATAAAAACGGCAGTGAAAGCAGCAACTCTAATCCCACAAGTTTAAGGGAAAGCACCAAACAGCCCCCAAACGTGCATGTGCTACAGCTAGATGTCTGTAGGCCTCAGCATGTGCCAAATTAATACATTGCAGCGGACATGCAAAATGTAGCGTAAAATCCCCGCAGAAGAGGAACGGGGATTAGTATTTCATGCCACGCAGAAGAAGAACAGACAGTCAGGAGTGAATTATTACGTTTCCTTTCAACCTTTAAAAATACACACAGAGAGGCGACACCGTGGGTTCCTGAGATAACAACAAGAGGACAGAGTTAATCTCATGCACTCCTTCAAATGCTTGTAAGAAAACTGGTTTCCCTTCATTAATGCAACCGTTCCTCTTTGCAGCAGGTTATGAAATACAAATCGTCTACCAAAAGAACAGGAGCAGCACAGAAGACGCCCAGGCTCAGCCCAGGATGTAACATACACTGTGCAGGAGAGATGCCACGCCGATAATTTTCATCTCAGTTTGAAGGAATGTCTGACAAAGGCTCTCTGTCCAAAAGCTATTTGCACAATTCTACTCTCTCAGAAAACCTCGTTGCTCAAATGCAGGTGTCCCCAATCCTTCGAAAAGACTGAAAGGGGGTACATGAAGTGCATCTCAGGTAGGGAGGCCAGACAGCTGGTGGTCTTTCTAGGCCTCAAATGTAGAGCTGGTGGAACAGCTGTGCCTTACAGCAGTGGTCCCCAACCCCCGGTCCGGAGACCGGTACCAGCCCATGGATCATTTGGTACCGGGCCACGGCTCCTCGGCTGCTGCCTTGGGGGCTGCTCTGCTACTCTGCTGCCGGCTCACCTTTGGTGCTCTCCAGCGGCTGCCATGGCTGGGGCTCCCCCTCGGCGTGGCACTGCGCACTGGGGCTAGGGTGGCGGGAAGTCAGGGGCGTGGTGGGAAAGCAAGTGGAGCAGGGCCTCGGCAAAAGACTACTCTCCCCCCTCGGGCCTCAGTAAAATTGTCAAGCGTTGTCCAGTTCCCAATGATAAAAAGGTTGGGGACCACTGCCTTACAGGCCCCGTGGAACTGTCCAAGGTCCTGATCTCATTAGGCAGAGCATTCACCAGACCGGGGCCAGAGACAAAAAGGCCCTGGCCCTGGCTGAGACCAGTTGAACTTCTTTGGGGCTGGAGACAGCTGTCTAAGACAGTCTTACAGTTATAGTCCTGCCCTGAAGTATTGCATGAATACATGAAACTGCCTGCCACCAAATCAGGCCCCTAGTCCAGGGGTAGTCAAACTGTAGCCCTCCAGATGTCCATGGACTACAATTCCCAGGAACCCCTGCCAGCATTAGGCATAATGGCATAATGTGGATACTCTAAAAAACGCCACCCCAGTTTGGTCACGATCTCCAAGCAAAACTCCATCTGGAAGCAACCTGTGAATCTCATGTGTTCCATGTTGGGACTTAAGCACTCGCTTAGCAGAAAATTCCTCTCCTGGAATTCCCTCAAGCAATGGAAGACCAAAGTTAGAGAGAACTTGGAGAAAACCCACGGAAGGTTTAGACTGCAGCCTCTGAGACGTGAAAGAAAGATCCCTCTTTTATCCACACATTCATGCCAGCCCATAATAGAGTTGTCAAGAAACAAAAAGAATTCATGGCGCTATAATTTTGCCTTAGCAGAAATTTCTCCAGGCATGCATTCTCTCTCCCCAAGAGCACACACAGGTTGTTAACCGGAGATCCTTACGTGGAGAAGGTTTGCATGCATAAAAAGTCCCTGTCAGCAGAAATAAAGAGGGAGGAAATTTTAGGAAGAACTGCCATTCGTTCAAAGCAGAGTGAATGCACAAAAAAAAACCCCCATTCTCCTGGCTGACCTGTGCAGCTTCTAGCGCACTCTTGTGCTCTTCCAATGTCACTACAAGCTGGTCATGTTGGGACAGTAAATTCTTATGCTGCAGCTACATGAGAGAAACATAAACAAAAACTGGTGGCTGGTGTGCTTCCGTGGACACCGAGGCAAAGGCCTTTCCTTCTTTGAACCCCCCAAAAAATCTTTACAGCTGTCAGCTCACTAAAAACAGTCTGGTCTCTTGCCTCTTCATCAGTTAATTGAATCAAATTCAATATATTTATTTACATATTGACGACGTCTATCTTAAGGGCCTTTTTGTTGGCTTGCTAGGGCAGGGCTGGGCAAACTGTGGCCCTCCAGAGGTTCATAGGCTACAATTCCCATGAGCCCCTGCCAGCAAGTTCTGGCAGGGGCTCATGGGAATTGTAGTCCATGGACCTCTGGAGGGCCACAGTTTTCCCACCCCTGTTCTAGCGGTTGGTTGTGCTGACTCCCACAAGTCACTGGGTCTTCTCCACTTTTCCCGTCCCTTGGCAAAAGCTGATTTCTGGAGTCACAGAACCTCGTAGGAGGAATAAAAGCCAGGAGGGTCACGGGAACTGCAATTAACAGGGAGGAAGGGGATGAAACCCTTCTTTTCTTTTCTCCATTTCCATCAGTGCCGATCCACTGATCATGTCCCCTCTCAACCTCTTCTTCTCCAGGCTGAACATCCCCAAGTCCCTAAGCCTTTCCTCATAGGGCTTGATCCCCAGGCCCTGGATCATCTCCACCTCTCTCCCCTGCAGCCTCTCAATGATTTTCAGCTCTTTAGAATTGCGGTACTGTATGGTTTGATCCAAATTCATTACTAAACATTTATTGGTGGACAGCTAGTGGTTAATCTGGCTAGTTGTACTTTTGGAGATTTTGCCAAGAGAAACGGGATATGCGCCTGAAAATGTGTTGGGGGGGGGGGCTTGATTTTTTTTTTTAATGCTGTATTTTGATGTTCTGACTTCCAAAGGTTACCCTGGGCAACTCAGTAAAAGATTGGTATAGTGTCATCAATCACATAAAAAAGCAACTGACTAAAAAGTCTCGAAGACTGAACAAAGTATGCAAACTGTGCTGAGCAGAAGGGAGATCCCATAGATGCAGAAACCCCACAGGGACATCCCAGATGGTAAAGAAATCCCTGGACTGAGGGTTCTCAATCGACACCACCTTCCTCTATTCTTTCACAGCATGGAAGGGAGACTTAAGTCTTCCACCCAGGCTCCATCCAGATCGAATGCCCCCCCCCCCAGCCTGGGATTCATGTTTCTTCCAGTGCATACCTCCCAGTGCATACCTCCTAGACTGCCCCTGGGGCAGACCCAGGAAAGGGTCCAAGAATCATGTACCATGTACTTTGGGCCTTCAAATACAATTTTATTTTCCAGTTACTATTTTTCCTCCCAAATTCCCTTTTGCAAATGAGGAGGGATTTTCCTCCCTTCCTCACTTTGGAAGGTCGGAATCTTACCTTCACATCTTGAAGCTGCGTGTGAATATCCTGGTGGGCTTTTCTCAGCTGCCTGTTCTCTTCCCGCAGATTATACAGGGATTCTATTAAAAATCCAATACAAATACAGAAATTGATCCTACGGCCCTAAGGAGGGGGAGGGGAGAATGAGCTTCACGCTCCAGGGGAATTCTAATTATGTTCCTAAATACTTGCTCTCTGGCAGGGCTGAAAATTGGTTCTGTGCCATACAGGTGGGCAAGGTCAAGGAACCGGGCCGCCTCCCGCCTGCCCAATTGAATTAAGGAACACAACGTGATACCCTTCAGCTTGGAGAGCTCTTGCCCCTTCTCCTGCTGCATCTCCATGTATCTCTGCTTGTGATCATTAACTGCTCGGCTGAAGTCTTCGGCCTGTTTCCGGTGATCCTCCTCAAGGTCTGTGTGCAGCTTCTTGAGCTCTTCATGTTGGCTCTTGCAAAGGGGGATGGGGGGGGGAGAGAAAGGGATACACCATCACAAAGGAGTTCTGCACCTGATGCCCTGTTAGCTCTATGAACAAAGTTTGAGTCCCACGGCAACTTTAAGATCAACCAAGTTTTATTCAAGGCATAAGCTTGTGTGCGCCTGCAGACTTCTTCAGATGCCAGTGTGCAGGCACACGAAAGCTTATGCCTTGAATAAAACTTGGTTGGTCTTAAAGGTGCCACAGGACTCAGACTTCGTTCTGCTGGCTACCCACCTGAATCTATGTTAGCTGTATGCAGTTGGGCTTCCAGAACAAACTTGGTCCTTGGATCAATCTAGGCTGGACACAGGGATAAGAGATGACTTGGGCTACTTGCATGGAGACGCTTTGGTCTACCTTGTCTCCCTCTTTCTTGAGGGATGGTGTATTAGCACCACAGATGTTTTCCCCTGCTCCACTTTTTCCCAAACATCCTTGAGTATGCATTTGGGAAAGATGGCAGTCAAAGAGGGTTTGCCCATTATGGGGGAGGGAAGATGCAGATGTTCAGACCTCCCTGCCTGTATCACCACCATTTATGCACGGCATCCCCTTGAGCCTGTCGTTCTCCCTCCCCATCAACAATCTTTTCGGGGGATGGAATTAGCAGTTGATCCCGGTTCAAGTTTCCCATGGTAGGGAAGGGGAGAGGAGGGGAGGTGGGCCCATTTCAATGTTCTGTTCCTTGTTTCGGCCTCAACCATATGCCTAGCAGAAGAGCATCCTCTTGCAGGCCCTTTGGAACGTTGATTTGGGTCAATCTTTTAACACCATTTCAGAATGTGCTTTTAGTATGAAAACTATAATTTCAAGCTGCTCAGTGACCTGAGCAGGTTACAGTAGATGAGCGATTGGGATGTGAGTGTCCTGCATAGTGCAGGGGGTTGGACTAGATGACCCATGAGGTCCCTCCCAACTCTATGATTCTATGATCCATTTTTTAATGCTATGGCTGGAGATTTTTTAAAATTTTTCGGTTTTCATTAACAGCTTTTAATGATGTTGTATGTTTTTATTGCATTTTATTTGGTCAGCCACCTTTGGGAAGTTCTCTGGATTGGCAGCATAATTTTTTTCTAAGACAGACAAAGAAGGCAAGAAAATTTTGTACCAGAAAACATAGGAAAGAACTGGGGGTAGATGGGAGGGAGTAATTCATGTGATCACATCCTGCTTCCACTCTGTTGAACTAGGGTACAGCCAGCAATTCCACAGGGTAGCCATTTGTATAGGATAATTGTGAAAATTTTTTGCAGAATTAGGCTTTCTTCCCTGAAGTCAAAAACGGTATTCTAACTGCAAATCTTCAACAAATGTCAAATAAGAGTTAAAACTAAATGTCATCATCATTAAAGAATTTTTTTTTTTAATTTGAAGAGCTGGAACTTTTTACTACCCAAAGAAGTCACAGTTTACAATGACACGGCTTAAAATCTGGATTGGATTTTCACAAGAATTCATACTTACCTTCAGCATCTGGTGCTGCACATTCAGGGAGCTGTACCTGTTATTGGAATCTTGCTGTGAAACGGGAAAGAGAACAGTATATAGTTAGCTGACATTATTGGCAACTTCCCAAACAGCTGGTTTGAAAGATGGCCCCCATATCGCTTGTGATGCTTCTATCTTGCCACTGAGATTAACTTCCTTCTACTTTAGCAAGGACTCACTGGACCTCACAGTGAACCAGCACAAGAAGCAGGGCCACATCTAATTCCTCACAGTAACCAGACCCAAAAAGACATCCCAGGGAATCTCTGGCAAAAATCTAACCTCTTCCAGAGCTTGACGTTCAGACGCCGGGCACTTAATCAGCTAGGGGCACAAGTTGTTCCCGTGAGCGTTTCCTTTACCTAACACCGAATCCGGGCCCATGTTTGGTTGAGCCCCTGTTTTGTTCCACTGCCGGTTCACAGCTGAACCTCAAGAAGACAAAGAGACTACTGTGGAATTAGCTTTAAGGCTATTGATGAAGAAACTGAAATTGGTAAAAGATTTGGTATTGAAGAAGAAGAAGAAGAAGAAGAAGAAGAAGAAGAAGAAGAAGAAGAAGAAGAAGAAGAAGAAGAAGAAGAAGAAGAAGAAGAAGAAGAAGAAGTAGTTTTATTGTAGTGATTGTCCATTTTAGTGGGTTTTTAATGGGTTTTAGTTGGGCTTTTGTGAACCGCCACCAGCCTCATGGGAGTGGCAGTTAATAAATTTACAGTTGCCTTCTCTTTCCTCTCCCCACATCAGACATCCTGTGAGGGAGGTGAGGCTGAGAGAGCCCTGATATTATTGAAGAAGAAGAAGAAGAGTTGGTTCTTATATGCCACTTTTCTCTACCCGAAGGAGGCTCAAAGCAGCTTACAGTCACTTTGCCTTTCCTCTCCCCACAACGGACACACTGTGAGGTGGGTGAGGCTGAGAGAGCCCTGATATCACTGCTCGGTCAGAACAGCTTTATCAATGCCGTGGTGAGCCCAAGGTCACCCAGCTGGCTGCATGTGGAAGAGTGCAGAAAGACAGTTGATTGTTACAGATTTTCACCATCAAAAAGAAAGGCCACAATCCAGAAATGAGAAGGCAATTAAGACTGGGAAGGGCAGCCAAGAAGGAGCTAGAAAAGATCCTTAAGGGTAAGAATGTATCAGTGGCGAGTAATTCATGTCTTAGCATTCCCCACTATTTATTTATGTATTAATTAGTTAAACTTTTATTCTTCCGTCTCTCAGTAGACACGCGGCGGATCACAGCATAATTAAAATTACATACAATTCGAAAATACCATTAAAACTCCAATTCAGATTAACATTTTCAGCATAAATCAAGCTCTAATACTGCCCATAAAATTATTACAATTGAATCTGGGGGTGGGGGTGGGGGGTGGAGGCTCAACCATGGGTCTGACAGAATAGCTCTGTCTTGCAAGGCCTGTGGAACTGTCTAAGGTCCTGCAGGGCTCTGGTTTCATTTGGCAGAGCATTCCACCATGCTGAAGCCAGGGCTGAAAAGGTGGAATGCTCTGGTTAAGGCCAATCTGATCTCTTTAGGGCCAGGGATCCTTAGATTTTGGTAACTAGACCTTAATGCCCTTGGTGGGGAGGTCATAACAGAAGAGGTGGTCCTGAAGATATGAGGGTCTCAGGCCATTTAGGGGTTTGAAAGTAAGAACCAGAACCTTGAATCTGATTCAGTCTCCTACCCAGAGCCAGTATGGGTACTAAATTGGTCAATCAGGAAAGCTAACAGAAAGAATGTTCACTTAATTGTAATGAGGTATTGGGGGAGAATTTGTTTGATACCATCTAACCCCTAAAAGACAAATAATTGGGTTCTAGATCAAACTGAGCTTGAATTCTCCCTGGAAGCTACAATGACTAAACCAAGCAGTTCATATTTTGGTCACATTAGAAGATAACAGTCACTGGAAAAGAAAATGATGTTACAAAAAGTTGAAAGCAGACGGAAAAGAAGGAGACACAACATGAGGTGGATTGACTCAAGACAGAAAACCATGGCCCTCAATTTGCAAGGTCTGAGCAAGTTTGTTAGCAATAGGATATCTTGGAGGTCATTATTCCATGGGGACACCATAAGTTGTAAATGACAGCATTTCACACACACACACACACACACTGAGTTTTGCTTCCCACCTTTGAATGAATTACCCAGCAGTATCAATCTGCACAGTATGAAATGTCCACCAAACTCTTGGCTAAAGCTGACCCAGAACAGAGTCCCTCCTTCCCTGGAACCCTCTTACCTGGAATTGCTCCACAACCCGAGAGCCACTCTCCCTCATCCCCTCATGATACGTACAACTGACCCTCCCCCTTGCTCCCCTCCCTGCTTCACAGGCCATGAGAACAAAAAGAGTCTCACCTCAACCTGTCCTATAACAGGTGACAAAACTGCTCACCAAAGTGTTCTTTTAACTGGCTCCAAACTCCACATTTGTGCGCCTGCAGAGTTCCCATACATAAGGACACACAATCCTGTTTATTTCCCCCATTTGGATTACTTCATGCCCAGATGTCTGGACCTGTGCCTCAATGCTGGATTCCAAGCATTTCAAGATTATCTCACTGTTATCATCTCACTGATCATTCTGGCTTCCCAGCCTGTGTGGAGTAACTTGCTAGTAGGAACCTTTCTAAGCTCTTACTAACTGTGTTTGCTCACTTACCCTTCCTTTATTTAGCGTCTCTTGTGCTTCCAGTTTATAAACAAGAAAATCTGAAAAATAAAAGGGGTTGGAGAGTAGAGGTTTTTTTTTTTTAAGTGGCATATTTACCTCCAAACAGAGGATGCTACAATTTGTGGAAGAAGTTTGAATGCAAACAAAATGTTGGCTATAATCTATTTTTCTGTTGTAGCTGTTATAAACTGCCTTGAGCTGCCGGGGAAGAGTGGCATATAAACCAGATTATAAATACACTTTAAAAATCAATTTACAGCCACGAGGTATTCGGCCATAAGTTTCTACACCCATCTCAATAACTTTACCATTGCGACACATCTGGGAATTGGTAGTGGAGTCTGTGAACCAGCCTCACCCTTGATTCTGAGGTGATGGGAGGAATTTTGAACATTCGGTGATGGCCCATGCCTGCACACTTCATGTGGCGGTTAACAAGCAATGTACACATATGCATGTGAGCTGGTCATCAGGGTCCGCTTCAGTGAGAGATGCACAGTGGAACAAGACTGGATGGAGAACGGTATACTGCCTTTGATAGACTAGGGGGTCTGCTTTGGTCAAAGGCGGCTTCTAAGAAAGCACATACGCCCATCCCAAATTGACTGGGAAAAGGGGTTATAAGAATAGATCAGAAAATATGGGTCTTTTAGAGCAGGGGTAGTCAACCTGTGGTCCTCCGGATGTCCATGGACTACAATTCCCATGAGCCCCTGCCAGCGTTTGCTGGCAGGGGCTCATGGGAATTGTAGTCCATGGACATCCGGAGGACCACAGGTTGACTACCCCTGTTTTAGAGTACAAGAGTAAAAATGTGTCTTCAATTTAGTACACACCATGGTAGACAATATGAAGTTTATTGTGTACACCACTAGATGGCACCACAAAACCATTAAACTGCCTAAGAAAATTCATCTACTCCCTGGAGTAAAAGTGTTTGAAACAGATAACTTTTTTGTTTTAGCACCATAAGTGGTTTTGGGTTGAAAATTAAAACCCTACTTAACACTTGCTGTAAGAACTATGGGAAATTGTTCTCTATGCAAAGTGCTCACTAAATTCCAGGAAGCTCTGAATTCTATAAGCGATAGAAGTTAACAGATATGCAAAGCATCTACTGCATCCATATTTAACCAAGCAAAAAGCCTTGAAAAGCCAACTAAAATTTAAGACATTACCTTCTTTTGCTTTCTTGTGTTCAAGCCTCTCCTTTTGTAGAGACTTTTCTAATCTTGACCGATGCTCGTATACAACTGAAAAGTCAGAAAATACAAATTGTCAATGCAATATATCGCTATTGCAAATTGTGGATACTTAAATCCAGAGATTGAGGCAACAGACAAAACAGATCTTTCTACACACTGAGACTTTTCTCAAGTTTGCTGAAAAATCTGAAATAAAAAATACACTGATGAGTTAATCCCCTGCAACAATAAAAGCAACACATGTAGCTTTAAGAAATGAATGTTCTTAGTGACTGTTGCCAGGCTAACACATTACTGCCAGCCTGCAAGCCTTTGTTTCTATCAATAAAAAAGAAGGGGGAGGGGAAACATTGTTTTGATCTCTCATTGGGGTCAGGTCTGGCAGCAACGCTGGACAACTTACTACTACATGATTTGCATGATCTTCTCAGGCTCAGCTGCTCACTATTGTTCAACAGCAAATATCCCACAAAAGCTAGTGAACTGTATTGGTGAGATCTTTGACCTAGGATCTGGAAAACCCAGGTTTGGATTCTCAATCTGCTATGAAAGCTGGGTGTACATGGGCTACTCTAACATATCTCACAGGGTTATTGTCATAATGATAGTGTCAGAGATGGAGGTTGGGTAGAACCATGCCAGGAAGAAAAGAAATGTTAACAAAATAGCCAGAATTTTGCTTTGTAACAGTGATGGGGGGAGGGAACTAACTCTCGAAATACTATTTCACAATTAGATAGATCTACGAGCAGATTAACAAGCAACCTCTCCAAGATGCAGTTCCTGTGGCTGGGTAGGAAGGAGACAGGACAGGAAGCACATTTGCCCATTCTGGCCAGGACGCAACTGACCACAAAGTCCCGAGCCAGAAATCTGGGGGTGACTCTGGATGTCTCAATGTCCATGGAAGCGCAAGTCACAAAGGTAGCCCACCAGGCATTTTATCATCTTTGTCAGGCGAGGCTACTAGTGCTCTACCTGTCCCCGTAAAACCTGACCACAGCGATCCATGCAATGGTCACCTCCAGAATTGACTGCTGTAACTCGCTCTATGAGGGCCTGCCCTTGTCCCTGATCCTGAAATTGCGGCTGGTCCTCTCCAGAACATCTTGGAGGGCCCATATCTACCCAATGCTGAGGCAGCTGCATTGGTTGCCAGTTGCGGCCTGGATCTGATTCAAGGTTTTGGTTTTAAACTTTAAGGCCCTTCATGTTCTGGGATCCACACATCTGAGGGACAACCTATCATTCTATGCCCCCCGCAGGGTTTTACGCTCTGTAGGTAGTAACTTGCTGGTGATTCCTGGCCCCAGGGAAGTTTGTTTGGCCTCAACCAGGGTCAGGGCCTTTTTGTTCCTGACGCAGACCTGGTGGAATGAGCCCCTGGAAGAGCTGAGGGCCCTGCGGGAGATTCCAGAATTCCGCAGGGCTTGAAAGACGGAGCTCTTCCGCCAGGTCTATGGTTGAGGCCAGATCTGGAAGACCTGACGGTCCCCCTGACAGATGGGCAAATGAAAAGACCAGCCAACTATCACTGTGTGCAGTGAACCGGCACTCAGAGCCCTCCTGGCACCTGGATAAGAGCTAGTTTTCTCACTGCCATTTGGGGGGGGGGGTTAATTGTTCTTTAATGGGATAACTAATTGTATGTTTTATTGGGGGTTTTATATGCAACCCGCCGCGAGACAGCTTGTTGAGAGAGGCAGGATATAAATTAAATAAATAATAATAATAATTATGATTGTATAGTTTCAAAAACTAACCATAACAGTTCAAGGTGGCTGTCCCCCCCCTCCCCCAAATTGCAAGCCAATGCAATCTTTTAAAGGAACTTTATGGGGTCTTTATTCTGAATGAATAAAATCTAACTATTGGAAGCCCCCCCCCCAATAAATGTACATAACACAAGGTAAAACAGCCACAGACGTATAAAGTATAAACAGGCAAACTGGTTCACAAGACTACAGCTGTGACCCAAAGGGACAATAAACTTTGACAGACATCCCAAACCAGTCAATATGCGCCAAGTGAAATAGTAATACATCAAGAAGTGTCAGAAATATTTGCAATCTCATTACTCTATTTTTTCTTGCTATCATTGATTGGGATTTGAGGGGAAGGGGAGTGACCACAGCAGAACAGAATATTAAAATCATTTGCATTCTTTCTCTCCTATATAAAAATGTCTTAGGCGGGTCTACAGACGACCATGTGACAAGCACAATTCACACTGTCACTGTAGGAAATTCATGCCATAACCAATATGAGAAGAGCATCACTGTGAATTTGTATACCGTGTACAGTTGCCAGGTCTGAGTTAGAAAATACTTGGAGACTTTGGGGGTGGAGCCAGGAGTGGGCAGGACCTCAGTGGAGTATAATGCTATGGAGTCCACCCTCCAGGGCTGCCATCTTCTCCAGGGGAACTGATGTCGGTTGTCTGGAGATGAGCTGTAATTCCAGGGGATCCACAGGTCCCACCTAGGGACTGGCATCCCTATACCATGGACCACCAAAATACAAATGGGGATCCTAGAGCAAATCAGGCCTAAACTCTCCCCAGAAGCTAAAATGGCCAACTGAGGCTATTGTAATTTGGTCACATTATGAGAATACAAGAGTCACTGGAAAAGACAATGACACTAGGAAAAGCTGAAGGCAGTAGGTAGCGAGGAAGACTTAGAATCATAGAATAATAGAGTTGGAAGGGACCTCATGGGTCATCTAGTTCAACCCCCTGGACTATGCAGGACACTCACATCCCAATCGCTCATCTACTGTAACCTGCCACCCGTTTGCCTTCACAGAATCAGCCTCTCTGTCAGATGGCTATCTAGCCTCTGTTTAAAAACCTTCAAAGATGGAGAACCCACCACCTCCCGAGGAAGCCTGTTCCACTGAGAAACCGCTCTGTCAGGAACATCTTCCAGATATGTAGATGGAATTTCTTTTGCATTAATTTCATTCCATTGGTTCTGGTCCGTCTCTCTGGGGCAAGAGAGAACAATTCTGCTCCATCCTCCCTATGGCACCCTTTAAAATACTTGAACAAGACTATTGCCAACAGGACATTTTGGAGGTCATTCATGCAGATGGACACTATGATTCAGAAGCTACTAAATGGCACTTTGCACACACAAAGAGACCTTATGATTTGGCATAAAGGGTGCCAAAATCTCACAGGAATGCTCTACAGACTTTTCAGAACTAAATAGGAGGGTAGAGCTTAATCTACAGAAGAAGTGGAAGCCACAGTTTGGAGATTTAGCCAACCCCGGCTCCCTTTGGAAAAGAAAGGAGCATGTGGTCCATAGATCTTTCAGACTTGTTCACAGAGCAGCAAACTAACATTTCTGGCTGAAGCCAATGCCGTCAATGGAATTTAAGCCATTTATCTGTTGGCAAATTCTCATCCACCATGCCATAAAAACCCCTCCTTAATGAAGGCGATTAATTTCACAGATGATTCCTCTCTAATCCAGACAGCTGCTCAGCTTGTCCTGAGCCCACAAATCATTTCTATCTTTGCCAGCATAAATGAGGATTGAAATGATCCGATGACCCTTCATGAAGCAATCATCAGACATTCAATGTTCATTCAAGAGCCGCTGTCCTGCACCAGAACATGCAATCTGGCCCAGTGTTATGTCCCATGGAAGCAGCTTCCAAGATCCCACGTAGAAATTCACAAATAAAGCATGCCGACAGTAGCTGTAGTTGTAAGGAAACAATGTGCTCAGAGAATTGACAGGAAGATACCTCTGGTGCTTGTAAGCTGCTTTGGGACTCCTTTGAGTAGTGCAAAGTGGGATATAAAAAAGCAGCACTTCTTGTAAATAAAAAGGTGAACAATATTTTTGAACTTCTCTTTTGCTTTGGAACTTGCGGTTGTTTCTCCCATGTTTTTCATGGTCCTATTATGAAACTAATAATGATTTACTCATCTGAATACAGGGCTACATGCCTGGGGGGGGGGGGGAGATCTGATTTCACCAACAGCAGGTTTGGTGTTTGTGATATGCCACTGATATGCCAATTTTTTGCTGCTAAACTTCACAGCAAATTCTTCTTTGGGTTTTTACCCCAAAAATGGCAAGGGGGAATTAAACCCCTAGAAATTATTATCTGGATTAGAAATTAATTTTTCCAGTTTAGAGACATCAGTACATAGTGTTGACTGGGTGTTGGTAAGCAGCCCATAAACAACCTGGAATAAGCAGTATCTCTGTTCTCCCAAAATTTTCCACTTGGCATCTGAAGCCCTTGAAAACCAAGAGCTTATTCATCCCTTCTGCATTCTTCCTTTTTCATTCAAGAAGGGGTAGCCAAGTGGCTCAGCCCAGAGGACACTGGAGTGTTTTAGCTTTATGTAATTAAATGTCATTTCTATATCAAATAACAAACTACGGTGGGAAGACAGACATATTGATTTATTTAAAACATTTATGAGCTGCCTTTCGACCTTACAGGAACTCACGGCAGCTTACAGTATAAATAATAACATCAATAATAATAATAATATCATGACAAATCTGCATGAATTTTAAAATTGTGGAAGAAAGATATCTTGACAGCTGGAAGATTAGCTTGGAGGAATTTATTCTAAGGCAGCATATCTGCCCAGTATGAAGACAAACAAGTACTTCTTTGCACAATGTATAATTAACTTGTGGAATTCACTGAGCCAAGATGCAGTTATCATGATTTAAAAGGTGATCTCAAAATGTATAGAGGATCAATCCATCGATGGCTATTAGCTATGATGGATCAATGGAACCTCCATAGTCACAGGCAGTATATCTCAGAATATCAATTGCTGAGACAACGTTCGCCTCAGCCCCCTTGTTTGTGGACCTTCTAGGCAGTGGTCCCCAACCTTTTTATCACTGGGGACTGGTCAATTCTACTGAGGCCCGGGGGGGGGTAGTCTTTTGCCGAGGGACGTTGCCGCTGCCGCCTGAGCCCCTGATCCATTTGCTTTCCCGCCGGCGCCCCTGACTTCCCCCCGCCCGCTGGGGGGCGCTGCCAGCAGCAGCTGTGCAGTGCCACGTCGAGGGGGAGCCCCAGCCATGGCGGCCGCTGGAGAACACCAAAGGTGAGTTGGCGGCAGAGTAGCAGGGCAGCCACCAAGGCAGCAGCCAGGGAGGAGGACGAGGAGGAGCTGCGGCCCGGTACCGGTCCCCAGACCGGGGGTTGGGGGCCACTGTTCTAGGGCACTGGTTCCCAAAGTAGGTGGTACCACCCCCTGGCGGCAGAGGGATTACCTAGAAGAAACAAGGAGGCAAAGGGGAAGCAGGGGGGCTATAGAGGTGGGTCTCTTCAACCACACTGTTCCATTATTACAATTGCCCAGGCTATGGTACCATGCTGGCAAATCATACACCACATTTCCGCCTCTGCATAGTGCTGAAATCTAGTGGAAATAGCTGGAATTTTAAGTAAACAGGCCGCCAGAGCTTTTGTGAGACCAGTATACCATGTTCGGAGCAACTGTTATCACTGCATGTGTTTTTGTTCCTTTTGTCATTTTTCAAGTTTGTGCTTTTTCAAGCCCCCACAGCACATGTATGCAGACGTGTCAACACCTATTACTGAATTATGCCTGATTTCCCTGGTGAAGATCTGTATCAGTATAAAAAGGAACACTGTTTAACCAAGGCAAGCCTTGTTTGTAAAGATACTTTTCTGAACAATTTGATTCAAGTGACTTCTTCCCTTGACATAGCACCAATACTGCTTCCCTTAAAGCAGTGGTCCCCAACCTTTTTATCACTGGGGACTGGTCAACGCTTGACAATTTTACTGAGGCCTGGGGGGGGGTAGTCTTTTGCCGATGGATGTCGCCACTGCCTGAGCTCCTGCTCCGCTTGCTTTCCACCAGCACCCCTGAATTCCCGCCACCCTCTGGGGGGGAGCTGCCAGCAGCAGCTGCACAGTGCCATACCGAGGGGGGGGCCCAGCCATGGCGGCCGCTGGAGAGCACCAAAGGTGAGCTGGCAGCAGAGTGGCAGGGCAGCCCCCAGGGCAGCAGCCAGGGAAGAGGATGAGGAGGAGCCGTGGCTCGGTACCGACTGATCTATGGACCGGTCCCAGTCCCTGGACTGGGGGTTGGGGACCACTGACTTAAGATATAAGGAAATTACTTAATCCGAACATTCAACATGCAATTATTAAATGGTCTCGGATTGCACCTATTTTTCTTGCCTCTTCTGTTTTCTCCAACAGTCAAAGAGCAAACCTCAAACGGAGCTGTGGTTAGTATGGTCTCAAAACTGTTAAACCACTTCTCCAAAGTTCTACAGTTCTACAATTGGAAGTGGGGGGGGGGGGAGAGAAATCGTTTAAACCAGTTTATCCAGGCTGTTGAGTTGGTTTTTATACTCCACTTTTCACGACCTGAAGTAGTCTCAAAGCACCTTACAATCTCCTTCCTCTCCCCACAACAGACACCCTGTGAGGTAGGTGGGGCTGAGAAAGCTCTGACAGGAGTGCTCTGTGAGAACAGCACTATCAGGACTGTGACCTAGCTGGCTGCCAAGCCTGAAGAGCCTGAGAACAAATTAAAATTCTGAAGCTTCAGAATGAGTCCAGATTCCCAATAACCCTAATGATGTGAGGCAGGGGTAGTCAAACTGCAGCCCTCCAGATGTCCATGGACTACAATTCCCAGAAGTCCCTGCCAGCGAATGCTGGCAGGGGGCTTCTGGGAATTGCAGTCCATGGACATCTGGAGGGCTGCAGTTTGACTACCCGTGATGTGAGGTTTCTGGTTACTCCAGTGCAGCATCCCCCCTCCAAAAAAAAAACAGAAGTCATGCAATAGGACTCCAAGTTGCAACAAATGGTTCTCCAGCCTGCATTATGTAATTCTCCCGCAGGACTCTCAAAAGCCACCCTTCCCTTCACATCATATCCTCCACACTCAGATTAAAACTACCAGTCTCTGAATTATTGCACTGTTAATTGCTGGCACGTACATTAATAGAGCAGTCCTTAAGAGGAGAGTTTCTTTCCCATACAGCCATTCCAAGCAAAATATGAATGACATAAAACCGATATAGCCCCTTTCTATCTTCTACGAATGACACAAGTCAGATGAGTCTTCATTTCCAGAACTGGAAAAGGGAGATGGATGAGAACAGCAGATGATGATGAGGTCAGTAAATAAATGAAGACATTATTGATGGCTCTCCAGGAACAGCTATCTAAGTTCTTTGAGCCTCCCATGAGATGCCCAAAGTTCCATATCTGAAGCCATACACTCCTTCATGCAATCTATTTCTTGTCAAGAATATATGATGTAATGCAAGAAAATAAACATGATAGGCGCTGGGTAATATGTTTATTTAATTGTCAAATTTATAGTTTGTTCGGAGAGGCTACCAGCATTTCAAATAAACCAAAACAATACAGAGTTACCATAATAATCTTTAAAATATAAACGATTAAACATCTATCCCCATTAAAACCTATCCATTATCAAGCAGGGACGGATGCATGGATTGTGAAGACACAACTGAAGCATACCAGCTGCCTGGTGGATCACAATCACCGAGAGGCCTTGCAGAACCTTAGGGAGGATCCATGAGGCTTCCACCTTTTCAGCCAGGTGGTTCCATAGGGTGGGGGCTACTACTGAGAAGGCCCTTGTTGACACAAGGTAGGCAGCTTGTAGACTGGGGACCTTCAATAAATTCTGAGATGAAGATCAGAAAAGACAGTGAGGATCACGTCAGGAGAAGTGGTCCCAAAGGTATGAGGATCCCAGGCCACTTAGGGCTGTGCAGGTAAATTATGCTTTTGTCTTTTTGTTCTCAGAGAATGTGCTTGTCTGATCACTTCAAGTGGGGAGTCCTGTTGGTATGAAGCAGTAGAACAGATTTTGTGGGTCTTAAAGGTTCCCCTCTCTTGTGGCGCAGAGTGGTAAGGCAGCCAACATGCTGCCTGAAGCTGTCTGCCCTTGAGGTTGGGAGTTCGATCCCAGCAGCCGGTTCAAGGTTGACTCAGCCTTCCATCCTTCCGAGGTCGGTAAAATGAATACCCAGCTTGCTTGCTGGGGGGTAAATGGTAATGACTGGGGAAGGCCCTGGCAAACCACCCCGTATTGAGTCTGCCATGAAAACGCTGGAGGGCATCACCCCAAGGGTCAGATATGACCCGGTGCTTGCACAGGGGATACCTTCACCTTCAAAAGTGCCCCTGGATTCAAAATTTGTTAGTCTGATCACGTAGATGCACCTCTGTACCTCTTCCACTCTTCGGACTGTAGAAGTATCAGCTTTTCTACAGTGCTTGGCATGAAAAAGTGTACTGTTTTGTTAAGGGTTTTTTCTCTCATTAGTTTTGCATGTACTGTACAAGTATTAAGGGATCAAGGAGTACCCAAGGGTATAATTCTCTTAATAGTTATATTTACATTAAACCAAAGAGTCTTACACGTGCGTGTAATCACCATTGTTAGAAAACCACCTTTATCTTATTTGCATTCCCATCATAAAGCACTGCAATTACCTGTAATTCTATGTAATCTTGGAAGTGTTATATACAATGGGGTCACAACCTCCTAACGGTTCTCGTTCAATTTGATACAAACACAAAAAGTTTATCACCGGAGAGCTTCATTTCTGAACAGCCATACTCCTCGACCCTTGAGCTCTCCTGCAATAAATCCAGGGCAGAAGGAAAGGCGTCCTTTTCCTACACAACTTCTAAACACTTGCGTCGTTTCAAAGATAGGGAGGACACCCTCCGGAGAAGTTCCTCTCCATCGAGGCCTGTTCTTAAAAAAAACACGCAGCAAAAAAAAACACAAAACCAACAACTGGGGCGGGAGAGTAGTGTAGGCTACAGTGCCGAAAATTATTCAGAGCCACGTCACTAAACTAGGGCACCTAATTCACAGTATTAGTCAAACATTGACAATTGCCTGCCCAGGGAGCTACATCACATTGCAAGTTCTGTCTAATAATTAGGGTGTTAATTGGCTTCTTGCAGAGTTGGGAGTGAACTGCTAGAAACCAGGAACCAATCTTGTTTGCATTTAATCAGAGACACTACTGAAGGTCAGGAAAACTGCCTTGTTGAACTAACAGGAGAGAAATAATTAGCGTGCTCTTCTTCCACTGCAGAATGACTGGAGCCACTGAGAAACTTATTGGTTGTTTTGCCACAGCAACCAAACAAAAACATCCACAACCACACACTGTCCTATTACAAGTCAGGCTGTTGGCTTTAGCAAGGTAGGTAAACTTCAACAAAAACGACAGACCCCGTGGCTCAAAACACCTCAGGATGTCTTATTATACCAGGGTTGGTCACCTCAGGATAACCTCTGACGGCATAAATTAAAGTAAGAAATCTAGCAGGGAGTTCCCTTAGAAAAACAGCCTTCCGGAAGGTTACCGTTTTCACTCTTTGCCACAAGTGGACAAGTGTGTTGGTTTTTCCATTTTCTGTACAGAGGATGGAACTGAGGAGGGGGTCTTGTCCCGCCATCCCAGAACCTGCTCTTGGGAGAGAGGAAACGATGTCCTCATCTCTCATTCTATCACATTCTTCACTCTCAGCCCAAAACCTCCAGGTGAGCTTCTGACTCCCAGGGCCTGTGAAGAACCAATATTAGCCCTAAAACCTCAGAGAACCAGGAAGAAGAGTGTGGGGTTTGAACACAGGCCAACCTGATCTGTTGCCACTGATAACAGGAAGTAATCCTACATTCTCAAGGAACCTTTCTGCCACGTCTAATAAATCATTATTCAGTGCCAACACTGAGTCAGGTGCTGTACAGGGAGCTTAACACGTTAATTCCTGCAGGCATTTTTAGAATTCTGGCACAGTGTGGTGGCACATCCACAAAATGGCTACTGAAGGAGGCGGAGCCACAGACAAACTAGAGGAAGTCCAAGTGCAGGAGGGAAGGGTCATTTATTTTATTTATTTATTTGATTTCTATACCACCCTTCCAATACACGAGCCAGAAAATAACACCAAGACTGTGATGGCTGCTGCCATCGAAGCAACATTATTTTAATAGGCACAGCCAATCAGATCTCTGAAGGCCAATCAGAAATGGCCCCACCCACTCGCAAAAAAGTACTCGCTGGACACCATGCTGGGGACCCCTGCACACGAGTCCAAATCACAAAACTTTGTGCCACCCCAATACGCACTATAGTACAAATGCAGAGTACAATGCCTTGAAGAAGTTTTGCCTATAGTTCCCTAACAGGCAAAAGTTCATTAAGACATTCATTTCCTAAAAGGTAAAGGTATCCCCTGTGCAAGCACCGGGTCATGTCTGACCCTTGGGGTGACGCCCTCCAGCGTTTTCATGGCAGACTCAATACAGGGTGGTTTGCCAGTGCCTTCCCCAGTCATTACCGTTTACCCCCCAGCAAGCTGGGTACTCATTTTACCGACCTCGGAAGGATGGAAGGCGGAGTCAACCTTTAGCCGGCTGCTGGGATCGAACTCCCAGCCTCATGGGCAGAGCTTTCAGACTGCATATCTGCTGCCTTACCACTCTGCGCTACAAGAGGCTCTATATTCATTTCCTAAGACCCCTTTAATATGCTTTTTTTCCTAGGGTTCTCAGCTCATGAAAGTGAAACAGATGATTACAAGGGCCAGGGCCTTTTCTAGGTTGGCACCATGTATCTGGAGCACCCTGCTCCAAGAAGCACTCCTGGCTCTTTTATCACTGACATTCAGGTGCCAGTTAAAGACTTTCCCATTTCATCTCGCTTTTGGTTATCGGTTCTGGAAGCAACACAGTGATTTTTGGCTCCTTTTATTCTGTTGCTTTGATTTCTAATCATGTTTTGCTGGCTGCCATTTTAAAATATGTGGCTTTCTTTGGTACGCACTAAGCCAACTGGCCCTGTTCATCCATGCTATAAATTAAGGGGCAGGTCTTTGTAATGTTAGAATCATTAACCCTGGAAACCATTGCTTGAAGCTGTAAAGGAAACATTCTTTACAAAGACTCTGGTGCTGAAGAAGACTCTTGCAAGTCCCTTGGACTGCAAGGTGAACAAACAGATCAGTCTTAGAGGAGATCAGCCCTGACTGCTCCTTAGAAGGCCAGATCCTGAAGATGAAACTCAGATACTTTGGCCACCTTATGAGAAGGAAAGACTCCCTGGAGAAGAGCCTAGTGCTGGGAGCGATTGAGGGCAAAAGAACAAGGGGACGACAGAGAATGAGGTGGCTGGATGGAGTCACTGAAGCAGTCGTTGCGAGCTTAAATGGACTCCGGGGAATGGTAGAGGACAGGAAGGCCTGGAGGAGCATTGTCCATGGGGTCACAATGGGTCGGACACGACTTCGTAACAACAACACGGTGCAATAAGAACCTAAGAGACCTGTGGGATCAGACCAGTAGTCCATCTAGCCCTGCTTCACACAACCAGCTGCCTTGAAGGGCCAACAAACAGAAGAGAGGTCAACCTTCTTTGAGGTTGCTCCCTAGAGCCAGGTTTCAGAGGTTTTATGGCCCCTAAATATGCAGCTTCCCTTTTCAATCTGCATCCCTTCTAAATCCACGGTCTTAAAGAGCAGCCAAACTCCGTTTAGGCTTGTACAGATTGTGCACTAAACATTTTCCAGGGCTCTCCACTGGTTTTATTCTTGGATGCTTCCTTAATCCTGCTTCATCCTCCACTCCCCGGCTTTTATTGAGAAGATGATGCAGGCCCTGTCTAGACTCTCCCAACTATCACATTTCCTGGAGCTAGTAGGGGCGTGCATGTTTTTAATTCTTCCTCAAGACTACAGAGTCGTTCCTATTTAAAGCATTTCAGGCCGCTGAGCTGAAACATTCCTGCCTTTCCAAAATTACATCAGTATCCGTTTCACAAAAGAACAACTGGCTGATCCAAAGTCACTAAGGGAGAAAGTCCAGATACCTATTTATAGATTTTTGCTACAACCTTGCACCCAGTTACACAGACTTAAGCTTACTGGCTTCAGTGGGATTAATTTCTGCATAACTGATCTTGGCACGATGTCCTTTATCCTCTTCAAACATGGGCAAACCTCTGTTTAGAACACACTGGAAGAAACGTCATATAAAAGTTGCTTCTCTAGAAACATCCCAGACGGCTACATCATTTGAGGGAGTACATAAACATGCTGTTTAAGAAGGGTGGAGGAAATTTCACTTTTTTGTAAACAGATTTACATCTGCTCTAGGGCAGGCTTTCAAAAAAATGTTTGTGCAGGTTTTTGAACTTGGAACAGTGGAACTTGATTGAGAAAATCCATCTGTAGACAGCTTAAAGAGAGAACTGGATAAATATATCCAGAGGCCCATCAGCATAGAAGAAGGAGAAGGAGGAGAAGGAGAAATTCTTATATGCCGCTTTTCTCTACCCAAAAGAGTCTCAAAGCGGCTTACAGTCGCCTTCCCTTGCTTCTCCCCACAACAGACATGCTGTGAGGGAGGTGAGGCTGAGAGAGCCCTGATATCACTGCTCAGTCAGAACAGCTTTATCAGCAAGCCCAAGGTCACCCATCTGGCTGCATGTGGGGGAGTAGGGAATCAAACCCAGCTCAACAGATTAGTGGTCCGCACTTCTAACCACTACACCAAGCTGCTAAATGTGGGGTGGGTGGGAGGAGGGCTAACCAACCAGGGCTTTAGAAGTGTTCACCTTGAAACCACTCTATTTAACAAAGTGGGCCAGGTGCATTCTGTGATGAACTTATCTACCCTCAAGTGACAACAATACATTTGTTACTGACAAAAAAGAAAGAGAGCCAGTTTGGTGTTGTGGTTAGGAGTGCAGACTTCTAATCTGGCATGCCAGGTTCGATTCTGCGTTCCCCCACATGCAACCAGCTGGGTGACCTTGGGCTCGCCACGGCACTGATAAAACTGTTCTGACCGAGCAGTGATATCAGGGCTCTCTCAGCCTCACCCACCCCACAGGGTGTCTGTTGTGGGGAGAGGAATGGGAAGGCGACTGTAAGCCGCTTTGAGCCTCCTTCGGGTAGGGAAAAGCGGCATATAAGAACCAACTCTTCTTCTTCTTCTTGTTGCTAAAAGGTGTCTTTTTGCTGTTCTAAATAAACTGCTTGAAAAAGCAGAGCAACACTCAACTGGTCTGTCAGCCTAAGCTTTTCGACCAGTCAAATAGCAGTCCTAATTATACCCACTTATATTTGTGCTTTGTACCTGTTGCTGAGATGTTCCAACCCTCAAGCAGACCCCTGAAAATTGCAATAACAGCATTTGTAAATATTAGTAGACCACTGTTTGAAGAGCAGGTACCTCCCACATTACAATTTTTTTAACAAAAGGAAAGATCAAAGTACAACTCGTAGAAAGGGGAACTGCAATGTAATTCTGGAGCAATATGTGGATGGCTTCCTGTTTTCCTCCAGCTTTGGTTGGAAAGAAAACACCTGTAATATCGGTAGTGGCAGAAATCGCTATCAAGTCACAACTTATGGCGAACCCATGATGTTTTCAAGACAGGTGGTCTACCATTGCCTGTCTCTGCTTAGTGACCTTGGTAGTCCTTGGTCATCTCCCATCCTAATACTGAAGGGGATCAACCCTGCTTAGTAACTTCCAAGATCTGACAAGATCTGGGTCATTGAGGTCAGAATTATTGGACCTCAGGTAAAGTACAGGAGGATATTTAGGTAAATTGTAGGCTGCAATCCTATGATACCTTCCTGGCAGGAAGGCTGATTGAACAACATGAGACTTATTGCCCAGTAGACCAGCATTCCCATCCCTCATCCCCCAGCTCATTCTTATTTGCTGGTGTTTTCTTGGGCTTTTTATTTTACATCCTGTGCAGGTGCTGAGTACTCTCATGATTAAGCTCCCTCTAGACCTCTAAGGAAGAGGAGGTAAGGGTTAAAATACTAGTTAATTAGATTGGGGTAGAATTTGGATTCTACATACCTATCCAAATAAAGAAACCAAACATAAAAGCTGCATATTTGTTGGATATCGTCATGATGCTGTTTACAAACTGACTGCTATTTCACTGCCTCCTTATATCTCTACTCTGGTTATTCCCATTTCACTGTCCGAGGACGTGTGCATGCACACAAAAGCTCACATCCTTATCCATGGTTCCTCTATATATTTGTGAAACAGCCTGGGGGGTGGAACATGTCCGGCTGTCTGAGTTGGAATAGGACCAATCAGGATGCAGCCAGTGTTGCTGGCTGCACCCTGATTGGCCCTGCCCCTACAGCTCCCGCCCTCCTACCCTGGATGCTAGCCACACTCCGCTCAGCCATGCCAGAGACAGAAGGAGACACAGAGCCCTGCCAGACTGAACATGATCCTTCATTCGCTCCTATCACTCCTGCTGTGATGGAGACAGAGAAAGACACAGAGAGAGCTGCCCCAATCTGCTGACCAGCCCGGTTTCCCTCCTAAGAACGAGCCCTAATCACCTTCTATGCCTCCTGCTGCGTGGCACACAGAGAGAGACGCAGCGAGAGGGAGAGACACAGAGAGAGATCTGCACCTCCTGGTGTCCCCTGGGTCCTAGCGCCCATTGCATTCCTGGTTGCAATGGGCTTTCTTGCTCGTCTAGAATAAAACTTTATTGGTCCTAAAGGTGCCATTGGACTCAAATGTTCTGCTACTACAGACCAACATGGCTCCACACCTGAATCTAGGGTAAAGTATGTGTGCTAACACAGCTAGAAAGGCCAGCCTCCAGATGGGGCATGAAGAACCTCCAGAAACAGCTCATCTCTTGACCACAGAGCTCAGTCCCTTTGGAGAAAATGAAAGCAATGGAGAGTCCATCCCCAAATCTCTAGAGGTTTCCCATCCTGGATCCAGCAACCCTACCCCTTCATCCTGCACCCATAGCCAGAGGGCACCAGCTAGCCCAAGGACACACGTGTGATCGCACACATTTATTTATTAGATTTTTTATTAGATTTTGATACCGCCCCCCTGTATGGCTCAGGGTGGTTCATGTAAAATATTGCAGAGGTAACACAGAACAGTCTAACAAATAACACAATCATAAATAACATATCAACAATCTAACAGTGGCTTCAAGTAAACAATAAGACAAGCCCCCAGGAAGGTCAGGCTGGTTCAGGTCATGGAGGGGTTGTCTGAGGGGGGACCAGCAGATGTTATTGGTCCGGTCAGACTCAAGCAAATGCCTGGTGGAGGAATCATAGAATCATAGAGTTGAAAGGGGCCATACAGGCCATCTAGTCCAACCCCCTGCTCAACGCAGGATCAGCCCAAAGCATCCTAAAGCATCCAAGAAAAGTGTGTATCCGACCTTTGCTTGAAGGCTGCCAGTGAGGGGGAACTCACCACCTCCTTAGGCAGCCTATTCCACTGCTGAACTACTCTGACTGTGAAAAACGTTTTCCTGATATCTAGCCTATATCGTTGTACTTGAAGTTTAAACCCATTACTGCGTGTCCTCTCCTCTGCAGCGAGCAGAAATAGCATTCTGCCTTCCTCCAAGTGACAACCTTTCAAATACTTAAAGAGGGCTATCATGTCCCCTCTCAGCCTCCTTTTCTCCAGGCTGAACATTCCCAAGTCCCTCAACCTATTTTCATAGGGCTTGGTCCCTTGGCCCCAGATCATCCTCATCGCTCTCCTCTGTACCCTTTCAATTTTATCTACGTCCTTCTTGAAGCTCCCTTCTGCAGGCCCTGCGGACTTGTGGGAGTTCAGGCAGAGCCCTGATCTCTTCAGGGAGCTCGTTCCACCAGGTGGGGGCCAGGACAGAAAACGCTATGGACCGACGTGCCTCCTTAGGGCCAGGGATCACCAGCCGGTAGTTGGTGGTGGAGCATAGTGCTCTTTTGGGGTCGTATGCAGAGAGACATGTTCTCAGAAACACAGTTCTAAGTACTGGAAGCACTCGCAACTACAAGTGAGTCTGTTTCAGTATGAGATTTTGTTCCCTCGCTGATCTTTTAAGCACAGGTAAGAAGGAAGAATACTCCCTTGGTATTTGTTCAGCCAGGCAGGACAGACGCTCCCGGATCAGACATTCCTGCCGCCTTCTCTCCTTTGCCTGCCCGCTTAGTGCTCAAGAACTGATACTGAGTGAGAGAGAAGCAGGGGAGAGGAGCCAAGGAGACTCTCTTCCGCAAGGCAATGTAAATTCATGAATAGCAAGGGAGTGAGTCGAACGGTGCAGATGGGCTCCAGCGGAACAGGAGTCAGTTTGCACAGTGCAATCGATACGGTGTTCACCCTGATCCCCCTTGTCTCAATGCCTTTCAACAGAACACACTCCGAAACACAGCAAAAGTGAGACAAATCCGAGCCTCGTTCAAACCCTGCAAAACCAAATATTACCCATGCGTGAGTCAACCTTCATTTGCAAAAACAAGCCATGTAATGCAGAGCAGAGGCTTCTTTCCACACCTTAATGAGGCTGGAAAGGAAATCTCTCTTTCCTGCATTTCAGCCACCTCTGCACAAACCATAGGTCCTGCCAGAAGACGATGAGTGTTTAATTAAACTGTAGCAAACTGTCTTGGGAACGCCGCCGCCTCCTCCTCGGATAAATTGCTCTGTCATCCATGATCTGTTAGTCTTCTGACTGACTGCTTTAAAGCCCTGGCCTTTCATCTGGCTGCTTATTTTCATAACAAAACATCCAACCAAAATGTGCAGCAGAGAGCCAGGGACTAAAAGGTCCACCAACAACAACAACAACACCCCCACACATACACCCCTGCATTTTTCAGGATCCAGGCCCTGTTCTTTCCCAGTGTGGCGGGAGAAGACACAAACTTGTTGAATTTTAACTCCACAAAAAAGGACAGGATGTGCGCTTCCAGCAACTGCTCTTAAAATCTGCCAGCCTTTCTAGCAGCTTGCCATGTTGCCAACTCCTACCTAAAAATGTTTTCCCTGCCTTTTGACATTATTATTATTATTATTATTATTATTATTATTATTTAGATTTATTTCCCGCCACTCCCAAATGGCTCGTGGCGGGTTACAGTGTCTTAAAAACCCCATTAAAACTCCCATTAAAAGACTTTAAAATGTCACAACATGGCGGCACAATAATAAGATCCCCTTCCTACCCCCATTCCTAAAAAAGGGGGGGTGGAGGAGAAGGAGGTCAACGATGTTCAAGAAGAAGCCCGCGGGAGAGCAGTCGATGTACCCCTGCAGCCCCAGCCTCAACCATAGACCTGGCGGAAGAGCTCCGTCTTGCAGGCCCTGCGGAACGTTGAAGGGTCCCGCAGGGCCCGCAGCTCTCCCGGGAGCTCATTCCACCAGGTGGGGGCCAGGACCGAAAAGGCCCTGGCCCTGGTCGAGGCTAGGCGTGCTTCCCTAGGGCCGGGAAAGACCAGAAGATTCTCACTCACAGAGTGCAGTGTTGCTTTTGCTTTCCACAATACTAAAGTGGAATGAGTGTCATTTCCAAAGCAGGATGGATTTGGTCGACCAGTTGCTAATCCATGTACACGATTGCTAGTTCGTGTGAATAGCACAATACATGGGTTTTCCCATGTACTTATGGCATCAGTATACATGAACATGTATCCCCAAAAATCCAGTGCTTGATGCAGCCTAGAGTAGATGACGTTATTGCACTACTGTACGACTGTGTATTATTTTTTTATCTTTGTTTTTCAAATCTTTTTATATGAAGCTTTAACATTTTTAGTCTGAATTTATTTTAATTATTGTTTGTAAACACACTTGTTTTAATTGTTTCACTTTTGTTGTGATGGCTGTTATGGCATAAGGCTGCAACAATAAACTTATTTACTTCCTTACAGTCCTTGCATATCAATATGCATATTGCTCTATTAATACAAAATCAGTTTTTTAATTAACGGCTTCAGGGATGGGGGACAGGATTATACTGCCAATCTTGTTTTATCCTCTTTTATCCATGTTTTGTTGTTTTGTTATGAGATGGGGTTTTATCATGTTTTGTGTGTGTGGGGGGGTGTTATATTGTACCCTGCCACAAGTCCTCAGAGAGAGGCAGGCTAAAAATCTAAGGAATGAATGAATTAATATAAAATGGGGCACGCTGAAGAATTAGTTTTTTGTACCCAAAGTTTACTACCTGAAGGAGTCTCAAAGCGGTTTACAATCTCCTTCCTCTTTCCACAACAAATAGCCTGCAGGTAGGAAATGCTGAAAGAGCTCTAAGAGAACTGTGACTGGCCCAAGGGCACCTAGCTGGCTGCACGTGGAGGAATGGGAAATGACAACCAATTCTCCAGGCTAGAGGCCACCACCATTAACGACTACACTGAGCTGTTAGGACTGCAAGGAGCACACCCTCCCTACGCATGATTGAAATGCCAGGACTGAACATCTATAAAGGGCTCAGCCTTTCCAATAATAGGGAAAGAGGCTACACATAAAGAGTTTGCATGCATGTAAGCACTGTGCTCACACAAGGAGTACCAGGGAAGAGGCCATCAGCAGGCGTAATGATAAGCAAGGCCAATTCACTTGTAACCACTCACCCCCTGCATGGATCAGCCTTCCCTATGTGTGGATTAGTCCTCTCTATGACCGTTTATGCACTGGGAACTTCTCTGCCCCAGCTCCCGTGCAGGAACACAAATGGGGGGCAGATGAGGTGCACTGGGCTAAATGCTTCCCTGTGTGGGGCAACCTGCCACGACTAAAACTCCAGTGTGCAGCCTGGCATGAAACCTCCAGTGCATAAACAGTCTATGTGTATGCCCTGCAGATGAGAATACTTCTCATTGCTTGACAGCTTCCAGCAGAATCTGTGACAAGACTCTACTGAAAAATACAGGGTTAGAGATGATGACATGATACAAATGTTTGATTTTTGATAGCTGGTCGCTCCACACATTGCCAAATGTTGTGTTAAATAATAACTCACCTCCTATTGGATTTATTTGCTGCCTTTGACACAATGTCATTTTGTTGGGGTGTTGGAGGCAGAAACAGAAATCAGGGATTGGGGGTTGGGAGTGGTTCAAATCATTACATGTGGACCAAACTAAAAGAATTGCCACTAAAGACCAGTTATCATTGTGGGACCTATCCTCCTATCCCCCAATCTCTACATAAAATCATTTGTAGTTCTGGGTTTAGCGGATATCAATATGCAGATGATATACTGCTATCTACTTCCTTATCCAGATCTCCTGGTGATGCAGTAGAGGTCCTATAAATGGCTAAGAGGGAAGAAACTGAAACTAAATCCTGGGAAGAAAGAAGCAATACTGGTTAGGAAAGTGGAGATCTTGAAGGACATTGTACTCCTCACTTCTGATAGGGTTCAGATGACCCAATTAAAAGCCATGGGGTTATACTGGACTCAATGTTATTTCCGGAGAAGCAAGTTAATGCAGTTGCACAAAAGACTTGCTTCCAACTCAACTGCCAGACTTCTGTCAAATTCCCAATAGGCAGACTAGCTGGTTGAGAGAAATCTCTTTATTGAGTAAAATAACAGAGGGCAAGGCATTTCCTTGCTAAAACTAAAGAGCAAATTTACAAGCATACATCTATGTTTCCCCTGCAAGCCCTACCCCCAGTTCAAATGCTGGCATGCCAAACAACATACCAAGCACAAAACTTTCCCAGGCAGGTTTTCTCAAGCAAAGCGCATGCCGGGCCTAAACGATACCAAGCATTCTTACCCTTTGCATCTACAAGGTCAAATAAATAAAAACAAGCTTTGGGAAGAGAAGAGGCTTCAAGTCTTTGGTTTGTGAAAAATTACTGGAACCAGAAAACAGGGAGAATGAATACGGAAAGCATGGCATGATTCATGACAAGACCATGGGAACGGGTGAACAAATAACACGTGGACATGATCTTGCCAAAATAGCCCCTACAGCTGAACTGGCCACCTGGATCTGTGCACCATGTCACTGAGATTAGACTATTGTAATACACTGCACATTGTATTCCCTTCAAAATCAATCCAGAAACTCTAGTTGCTTGGCTATTTTGGGTAGTCAGATGAAGCACGCATATTACTCTCATTCTACAGTGACCCCATTGCCTGCCCATCAGTTACCAGCCTTCATTTAAAGACTGATGATCATATACAGAGTGTTGCATGGCCTTGGACCATATGTGTGGGACCATCTCTCCTCTATGCCCATCACAGCAGGGGTTACCTGCAAACGGGCAAAATCAAGGAGTGCTTGTAGACAGGCCTTCTCCGTTGTGGCCCCCACCTTGTGGGATGGTCTGCCTGAATGGATCAGGAAGGCTTCCACTCTCCTGGCTTCCTGCAGACTGAATTATTCAAGACAGCATTTCTATGCAGGTACTAGGGTAGCACTGTACACAATGATGCACACAGTAACTTAGACAAATTATTAAGGACCATGCCCTATACTACTGTGTAGTCTGCTGTAAATTAGATCCTACTATGTAATTTTGCATTATTTAATGTGCCATGTTAACACTTAGGCTTTGCTTCAGTTCTTTTGTTTTTGTTTTTAATTTATGGTTGGTTCTACAACTCAGATCCTCTCAATACAATCCTGTTGATTGTATTGAATCACTCTGCATAATCCCCCTGGAGTCCAAGTGAGAAAGGCAGACTATAAAAAGCAGAAATAAATAAGTGCGGAAAAAACAACATCTATTGTCAGATGCCACAAATTCATCAGGGGTTATCAGCATTCATGCATGAATGTCAACGTCTACCACGTGTTGAATATTCCTTTTAGAAGATATAAACTAAGAGCGGCCTTCTACCTGGGGAATGATAGGCACGGATTGTCAAGGCACAAGGCCCCTGTAGGTGAAATCAACAGAGCCAAAACACATAACAGAAAAAGAGCAAAGCATTTCTCCTGCTGCGTCAGAAGACCAGCATGGGTTTCTGAAGACCTCTTCTGATACTGCAATATGTAGGTCAGACTTTCTCAACTGTTTTCCCATTGAGAAACCCGTGAAACATTTTTCAGGCTTTGAGAAACCCCAGAAGTGGCGCAATCATGCAGAATATGAACGGGAAGCATAGCTGTGGACACACCCACTCAGGGCCCCTCCCTTTCCCGCCCCCTCTAGGCCCATCACTGATCATTTGGGAGGAAGGGGCAACATCACCACATATGGTAATATCACCCAATAAATGTTTAACAATTCTTTTAAAATATATTAAAATTAATTAATTAACATCCATCCATTTGGGAAACCCTTCCAGGGCTGTCAAGAAACTCCAGGGTTTCATGAAACCCTGGTGGATGTAGCTGGACATGCAAAATAACAAGCCACTACATAGATTGTACAAAATGGGCTTCAGAAATACCTCCTGCTGGGGCATTTGCAACAGGAATGCCCACACTCTGTACATTTGGGGTCCATACTATACCCCAGAGAGCCTCACTGGTCTGCAGACATGGAATGTACTTTGTCACACTAATGATCCCTTCACAGATAGATGTCCAGCAAAAATGCAGTTACTTGCAAAATCTAATGGATATAGAATAGGTAACCTGGAGTTGTTTGGTATGCGGAGTAGTTTTTTACAAAGGGGTTGAAGGTACTTTTATGGTTGAAGGTAGCACCAGCCAATGTCTTATCTGGTGAAAAAAATGAAAAAGGAATCTCTATGGCAATTATGGGGAATGTGCAGACAAAAAAATGAGGATGGAGTAAGGAAGGGAACTAGGAATATTGTCCTTAAAAGCAGGCTAGTTCCAGATTTGTATCTTTGAAAAAATTAATTCTGTAATCCACCTTGAGTTTCAGCAAGAAAGGAGGACTATAAAGGAAGTAAATATCACATCTGTTCCTTATGGCTTCAGAAATCAGTTTCCCTTCCTTTTGAGTGAAAGAGAAGAGAACTTTTTTTACAACTTGGTTAACATCTGCTAGGGCAGACATGGGGCCAGAAATAACAGCTTCATGGACTGCCAGCTCGTCATCCCTGACTGGCTGAGATTGCATCAGAGAACGGACCCAATGCTTGGAATGCACTTCAGCACGATCATTAAGATTGTTCTGTTGATTAATGCTCCGGACCAACTAACCGTAGCTGAATTATTAGCACCGAGAAAATAAATAAATGTGCATATTCCAAGACAATCACTTCCAGAAGATGCAAGGTCACAGATTTCATGCATTATGTTAATAATGAACAGATTCTAAATACCGTACTTTATTCTTAACTACATTCCTCTTCTTGGTGTCACTTCACGGAACATTAATTTTCACAAACTCACCACGGGAGAGCAATCTCCACCATCCCATCAGCATACAAATGGCATCAATCATATCCAAGAAGAGGGTTAGAAGTCGGCAGGTCTGGGAAACCTGGGTTCATATCGGATTTCCGTTTTTAACGCTTATGGATAGACATTTGAATATTTCATGACATGCAAGTGCCATTTATTTCAATATCTATCCCCAATCTATCCTGAAGGGGGGAGGAGAGTATGCATTAATTTCAAGCTATGGACACCATTATTTTTTCTTCTTTTTCCAAAGCAGAATGGCTTGGCACAGCCTACGATGCACCAAATCAAACCCAGCCCAACAGTCTTACCAGGTCCCTCGCTAGCAGCTCTACAAACCTCCTGTTTTGCATGACATCTTAACCAAGACGAACACATGGTGGGATAGGGAAGAGAGTGACAGCTGTCAGAGCGCCACTGAATGCAAAAGGGATGTAATGTCAAAAGGCTGCATGCACTATGTCCATACTGAACAGAGATTCCAAATAATCGTGTTTTGACGTGGTCTGAATGGGACATGGCAGGTTTTGTGCCAGCCACAGCTCTGAACCCTTAAAATACTTCTTCGGAGTACTTTTTCAATAGTTTATATCTACTTTGAGTAACCCAGGAGGCCACGGAGCTGATTTAACTATCTTTATTGCTGATAGATCCTTAAGACGAACTAGTCTATTCAAACCACTTTGGTAATAATCTATGGAGCCACACCACTGATACATTTAGTTAAACACTGCCTATTTTGATAGGCAGTAGCTTTCCGGCAGATAAGGTTTCTTTCTAGCACTAGATCCCCAAGGGCCTTGAAATGGAGACCGTGGGAACTTTGCTAGGGTCCTCTGGCATGTAAGGTCAATATTCTACCTCTGAGATAGAGGCCATTGTGAATGTCTTTAATAATCTTGGCTTTAAGCCACCCAGGCACCCGGATTTTGGAGGTCTTCTGTGTCTTTTTTGTATTATCGTAAGCATCAGATGCAGTCAACTGTGGCTTTTGTTTTGTGTTTAAGCAGAGGAGGTGGCACTTGAGCCTCTAGAGCAGACTTTCTCAACTTTTTTACTGGAGAGAAACACCTGGAACATTCTTCAGGCTTTGAGAAATCCCAAAAATGGCGCAACTGTGCAGAATATGGTTGGGAAGCAGAGCTGCATACATGCCCCTCCCCTTCCCACCCCTTCCTTGGCCATTTTGGGAGTGACGAGTGGGTTGACATGACCATCTATATATATCAAATACATAAATTATCTCCCACCCATTTGGGAAACCCTTCCAGGACTGTCAAGAAATCCCAGGGTTTCACAAAACCCTGGTTGAGAAAGCCTGGTCTAGAGTACAATTTAGGGCTTTATTTATTCATTAAATTTGTATGCCGCTGCCCCTGGCTTGCCGTCCCGTGGTGGCTAACAACTATAAAATATAAAAATACAAAACACAACTTATAAACCCCCAGAATTCTAGTCCCCATCCTATAACCAGCCCCACCAGACAGTACCAAGTCCCAAACTCAAATCTTCAGGGGTGATGTCACAGTGAGAATCCCAGAGGAGGGGCAAGATCTTTCTTCAGCCTGACCTCAACCAAAGGCCTGGCAGAAGAGCTCCATCTTGCAAGCCCTTCAGGATGTGTGTCAAGGGCCAAAGTTTCCTCCAAAAATGCCAAGAGCTGATCCGCTGCGGTCCATTCTGTCACCTTTCCCAGAAACACCAGATGGGAAACTGGGCAATAATTAGCCGCTCATTCTTTAGTAACGGATGAACCACTGCCCAGTTTTATGGCCCAAACCACCAATTCCCAGGCCCCAGAAAACAATTGGTGCCATCCAACAGAGCTTCAGGGTTATGAAACATGCAAATACAGTATCCTAAACAAGTATGCAGAGATGCAAAAATCCAAGCACAAGATGTAACTGAACTTTACAGCATGGAATCTCTCAGTTTCTTACCACTTTGAAACTTTTCTCTGTATCTTTCTGTGTCAAACTGTGGCACCCCTCGCTGAAACGTTACCTGGGCTTCCAAAAGTAAGCTAGATCCTCAGAAATAAATTCCAGACCCTTGAGGTTATTTATTTAGTGTCCTTTTAGAGCCAGCTTGGTGTAGTGGTTAAGAGCTGAGGCTTCTAATCTGGCAAGCCAGGTTTGATTATCTGTTCCCTCACATGCAGCCTGAAATAATCTGAATCCATAGCAAGAATATAGTCATCTGTTCAACTCCTTCAAAATTATGAATTCTAAAAGCAACAAAAAGGGATCAAGAGGCGGAGGGATCTCTCGGTCAAGGAAAGCTAAACCTGGGAGTCTTTGTTTAGAAAAGAAATTAAGGAGAGGAAGGAGTAGCATAAAATATGAATGGCATGACAGTACTGGCCAGAAGGAAGTTTTGCTCCCTCTCTGGTTACTTGGATAACCCCCAAACTCTGTGAAGTTGCATTCAGGACTTACCAAATGGATGGATGTCTTCCATACTGAATTTATGGAATATGCTGTCATAGACTGTAGCTTCAAAAGCCCGAAAGGGGGACCAGGTAGGATAGGTCTAACAACAGACACTAGCTATGACTACTAATTGGAGCCTCCAAGACACTGTACCTCAAAATACCATATGATGACGAAGAAGAACAAGAGATGATCATCTTTTTAGATCTTAAAGGGAAAAATGCTGAACTAAGCAGACCTGGATTTGACCTGAGCAACATACTCAAAAATGCTCTTCCTAATTTAGAAGCCCTGGCATACATCTGCTGAATTTGAATGTATAAAAAGGTTTGATGACTGCATTCACCCAGGCTTGCATGAAGGCCAGGAATTCCTCAGTAGAAAAAGAAGAGTTGATATTTATACACAGGCCCCTTTTCACTACCTGATGTTGACTCAAAGAGCCTTTCTATTACGTTCCCTTTCTCTCCTGTGAGATAGATGGGGCTGAAAGAGCTCTGATAGAACTGTGATTGATCACCCAGCATGTGGAGGAATGGGTAAACAATCTTGGTTCTCTGAATCAGAGCCTCCCACTCTTAACCGTTACAGCACACTGGTGTCAACACAGCACAGTTAAACTAGTGGGGGTTGGACTAGATGACCCATGAGGCCCCTTCCAACTCTATGATTCTATGATTCTAAGATAGAACGGTGAAGTCCAATCTCATCCCGTCCTGGAAGCTAGATCCTTGGATGGGAGGCCACCAAGAAAGACTCTGTAGAGGAAGGCAACAGCAAACCATCTCTGCTTCTCACTTGCCTTGAAAGCTCCTTGTTAGAGGACGTCGTAAATCGGCTGCCACTTGGCACCACTTGACCCACACAAGCTATGGAAGCTGCATGATCAACCACTTTCACGTGGGCACATCCACAGCACATCTGAATTTCATATAACTACTGAAACTCTGAACTTCTTTGCTTTTCGTGGTCTTTTGACCCTGCTTATTTATAACCTGCTTTGCTATACCATATGTGCGAGTGTGTGTGCACAGCCTTCCAACAAAAGAGCCCCCCCACACATCCGAGAAGTGGCTATCCTGGAATAAAAGTGAGTTAAACAGTCCCACCAGGCTCGCATCTGTCAACGTCAAGGGGCTTTGCATGCACAGCTGTGCGCCAGAGCGACAGCCCGGCAGCGCTCTTGGCGACAGGCATCCCATTCCGCCAGCGAGACGGGCCTCACATGCCAAGCGCATTGATCAGGCCCCCAAAGGGAGTGGGGCGGCGGAGAGCCCCTTTCTCTTTACCTTGCAGCTGAGCCGAGAGGGACTCCTGGTGCTGCTGGTACTTGAGGGCCACGGCCTCCGCCTTGCGCAGCTGGCCCTGCACCTCGTAGTAGACCATGGCCCCGTAGATGAAGCCGAAGGCCACGGTGAGGAGCACCAGGGTCTGCAGGATCCGCTTCTGCCTTCGCGAGCACATCCCGTTGCCCATCGTCCCTCCGTCGGCCGGGGGAACCGCCGCCGCCGCCGCGCGTCCTCGAAGCTCCGCTCGGAGCAAGCCCGCCGTCAGCGCCGACGGGGCGAGGGGCTGCGCCTTAGCTGGGCCAGGCGTCGAGGGGCATGCTGCCGCCCGGGCGGAGAGGAGCGCCGGAGACGGCCTTTCCCCGGGGCGAAGGCGGGGCAGCCGTGCCCTTTGCCCGCCTGGCTGGCTGGCCGCCCGCTCACCTCGCCCGCCGCGGCTCAGAGGCAGCGGCCGGGCATCGCCACGGGTCCGTCCCGTCGGCGGCCGCGCCGCTGGGCGAGAGCGCTCCTGAGCGGCTCCGGAGCCCTCCTTCCTCGCCTGCGAGAACTTGCTCGAGGGTCCCCCGGCGAAGCGCTCCCGCCGCGCGCCTCCCGCGGCTTCGGAGGAGCCCGGCGAGCCTGAGCGAGGCGCCCCGTCGGAGCTCTCCCGGGATCCGCCTCCCCGCGGGGGCTGAAGTTTCCCGCGGCGAAAGCGACGGAGCGAAACTTCCTTGCCGCCGCCTCGCCTTGGCCGCCGTCCAGTCCGGCTCCGACGTGTCACCTCCACTCTCGGGTCGCTCGCTCCAGCGGGATCCCCGAAGGAAGTCCCGCTCCGGGCCCGGCCTCATTGGGCACCGCCTCGGGATTCTCCCCTCCCGTCGGGGCGGGGACCGGGCGCCCATTGGCCGCGCGACGCGTCAGTCTCCCGCTCGCTCCCCGCCCGCCCGCCGCTGGGTCTCAGTCTGGAGCGCGGCGGAGAGTGGAGGGAGTGGGCGGGGCTGCGAAAGGGGCGGGGTTTGCGGGAGGCGGGGCGGGAGCGCTGTCCCGCTATGTAGCCTCTCCGCATCCTTTTGTGTGCGGATTTGATTGCATGAGTGCGTTTTGCGTTCCGGCTCTGCCAAGCGCTGTGCGCGGGTGTGCCGAACACGCCTTTCCATTGTGGAAGTGCAGTGAGAGGAACTCTCGGACCGTGGCTGGGACTGACTTTTGGGGCACCAGGAGGAGAGGGATCGTCTGCGAAGAGGCGCTCCCTCACTTAGCAGGGAGGTCCGCGGAAACGATCCGGCCGCTCAGCTCTCCTCTCCCTTGCCCGGGTGCTTGTAAGAACAAAGTCGAGGAGGGAACCAACCCCCCCCCACCCCCCACCCCCACCCCAGGCCACTCTCGGCTGCTTGACGTGGGATGAGAAAGAAATAGATTCGATTGGTGTCTGTCTGGCCTGAGTTGCGCTGAGTAGTGAAGGCTACAAAAGCTCTATGGTGAGATGCATGAATGCATGAATCCTCAGCAGAGAGGCATGAACTCACTAGAAAGAAACTAGAAAGAAAGATAATAGGAAGTGGAGTTTCCTGCAGTGGGCAACCCTAACTGTTTGTCTGTACTGAGGGACCTGAATAAAGAAACCAGTTCCCTATCTTTAAAAAAAAAATACACACAAATGTATATAGTATGTATATGTATACAGTATGGGGTAGTCAACCTGTGGACCTCCAGATGTCCATGGACTACAATTCCCATGAGCCCCAGCCAGTGTTTTCTGGCAGGGGCTCATGGGAATTGTAGTCCATGGACATCTGGAGGACCACAGGTTGATTACCCCTGGTTGCTTTGAGGAAGTAAAGAGTGATGGTGTTAGATGGTGCACGTGTGGATTGCTGGAACTGCATTTCGGAAGAGAAGGGGAAATGCCCTTTCGAGAATGGCAGCTGCTATCGGCAAGTTCGACCCCTACAGTCCATTTTAAATAATTAACTTTAAAAAAAACAGTGTTGGCCAATTAATTTGTGTCACCTTTTTTACTCGATAAAAAGGCTTTTTGCTTATATACTTAACCCATTCATCAGCACAAAACTGAATGATTATGCCTTATGCTACATCAATAATGCGATCAAGTATGGTTGGCTGCCATCCTTTGGTATGCCTGGGATGCTGAAACGCAGAACCTTGCTCAAATCTGGAGGCAGATAAACATTAGCTGTGGTAGCTCAATGGTATCTCCATGTTCACAAGCTATGGTGCCTGAGCCTCCTGGGAGGGCGGTATATAAATATAATAAATAAATAAATACCACTTGCTGCATGCCAATACAAAGACTCTGATGGCTTAACACCCTAGACGTGGGACTTCTGGGACATACCAGTAGCCACTGCAAAATGATTGATCCTTGGTCTCATCCAGAAAGGCTATTCTTAAATATGGATTAATGGACATTTTATCTATTGACCAGCTCACTGTTAACATGGATAATCTGTGGGGTTTCAAGGGAGGAACTTATTTGATGGCGTGGGCAGGGTAAGTCGGTAATTGCCAAAAGAGCCACTAGGTGGAATTGGATCAGGACCTGCTGCTTTGGCGGAGAAGAGGAGCAGCTCTGACTTAAGAAGAAGAAGAAGAAGAGTTGGTTCTTATATGCCGCTTTTCTCTACCCGAAGGAGTCTCAAAGCACTTCCCTTTACAGTCACCTTCCCTTTCCTCTCCCCACAACTGCCACCCTGTGAGGGAGGTGAGGCTGAGAGAGCCCTGATATCACTGCTCAGTCAGAACAGCTTTATTAGTTCTGTGGCAAGCCCAAGGTCACCCAGCTGGCTGCATGTCAGGGAGTGCAGAATCGAACCCAGCGTGTCAGATTAGAAGTCCGTACTCCTAACCACTACACCAAACTGGCTCTAGGATTCAGCAGAAGCGGTTTATCCTAGTAGCACACATGGCATTGAGTTCAGGATAATCCCCAGAATTGTTTTCAGCAAAGTGAAGCTGTCATCTGCTTCCAGAGTTCCAACTATCCCTGGGCAGGGTGCCCTGCTGTTACTTGTGCAGCACAAGGATAGGACCCTGCAAATCCTTAAAATGGGCCAGGAATTCAGCACCAACGTGCTGGGCTATAGCAGAGAAACTCAGGCTGCACATACCAGCTTGTCAGCTAAAGAAAACATTTTCCCAACCCTGGCTTTCCCCTTTGCTTTGGGTTCCTAATGAAGCCAAGCAGAGTGTGCATGTAGGGCTTTGTGACCAGTGGCCATTGAGTGATATAGAATCATAGAATCATAGAGTTGGAAAGGACCTCCTGGGTCATCTAGTCCAACCCCCTGCACTATGCAGGACACTCACAACCTTATTGCTCATTCACTCTAACCTGCCACCCCCTTAAGCCTTCACAGAATCAGCCTTTCTGTCAGATGGCTATCCAGCCTCTGTTTAAAAATCTCCAAAGATGGAGAACCCACCACCTCCTGAGGAAACTTGTTCCACTGAGAAACCGCTCTGTCAGGAACTACTTCCTGATGTTTAGACGGAATTTCTTTTGAATTAATTTCATCCCATGAAATTATATGGAAGGACTATGCTTCCAGGTATAGAGAGGTGACTTACAATAAAATATTGCAGAGGCACAATATAACAAATAAGTTATCTCATAACACTCAAATTCTGTGTGTTTTCAGTAATGCACGTACGCATGCTTCTCCATGCACAGCCCCGTTCAATTTACAACCTGCCCAGACACTTCAGGATAAACCTCACTCCCCCGTCCTAGGCATGATTCCCTCATAACCTGGCATCCGTCTCAAAAATCGGTAGGACCATTGGGACTGTTTCTTGCCTGAAGGCAGCATGCATTTGTAAGGGAATTCTTCCTCGATTCATGCCACAGCTAGCCTTGTTACTAGGAGATATTTTTTATTATTATTATAAAGGGTTGTGCAACACAGCTGAGAAAAGCAAACACAAAGAGGGAGGCGACCAAACCTATTGACTGGTGCAGTGGGCAAGGGTTATAAACTAACGTTTGACAGGCTGCAAAGGAAAGTGAAGACTGGAACCCTGACGTGGAAGGTTCACTCTCACCTGACCTCGTCACATCTCGGAAGCTAAGCAGGGTTGGCTCTGGTTAGGACTTAGGTGGGAGACCATCAAGGAAAGGTTGCAATGCAGAGGCCAGCAGTGGCAAGCCACCATTGCTTCCTTTGAAAACCCTACAGCAGGGGCAGTCAACCTGTGGTCCTCCAGATGTCCATGGACTACAATTCACATGAACCCCTGCCAGTATTTGCTAGCAGGGGCTCATGGGAACTGTAGTCCATGGACATATGGAAGACTACAGGTTGACTACCCTTGCCCTACAGGGCTGCCATGTCAGCTGTGGTAAGGGTTACCAGTTCTGGGTTGGGAAATACCGGGAGACTTTGGGGGTGGAGCTGGGAGTGGGCAGGATTTGGGGCGGGGCAGAACCTCAGTGGAATATAATGCTATGGAGTTGCCAAGACCCTGGTTACCTCGTCCCATGTTCTTGCCATGGGGTGCTAAATCATGCATTCATGTTAAGAATCTGAAGCATCAAATGCTGTCACTTCACACCACAGGGAACGGACCAGAACCAATGGGATGAAATTAATTCAAAAGAAAGTCTCAACATCCGGAAGAAGTTCCTGACAGAGTGGTTTCTCAGTGGAAGAGGCTTCCTCGGGAGGTGGTGGGTTCTCCATCTTTGGACATTTTTAAACAGAGGTTGGGTAGCCATCTGACGGAGAGGGTGATTCTGTGAAGGCTCAAGGGGGTGGCAGGTTACAGTGGATGAGCGATTGGGATGTGAGTGTCCTGCATAGTGCAGGGGGTTGGACTAGATGACCCATGAGGTCTGACAAAGAGTGCTTGCACTCAAAAGCTCACGCCCTGAATAAATGTTTGTTGGTCTTAAAGGTGCTACTGGACTGATTTTATTGTGCTCCTTCCAACTCTATTATTCTATGATTCTATGAATGGAAGTGGTTCTCAGCCCTTCTTGTGTGCATGGATCAGAGTGGTGTTTTTCTTGCAGGTCATGTGCAAGAAAAAGGGACTGCCTAGTCATGGTATCATCTGTCCTGTCTCAGATCTGCCAGGTTCACTTTCCCCAGTCATTTTGTTGCATTTTCAGGTATATCCTGGATGGGGCTCTAAAGAGCATTGCCAACAGGCTGCACACCTGGTGGGGCTGGTGTCACAATATTGCCTTGGCTTCTACAAATCCACCCCGTCTCTTGGATGCACTTACACACTTGTATACACAGGCCTTGTTTACAGAGCTGGAATGTCTCCCAGGGCTAATGTGTATATAGAGGGCTATGTAAATACTCTGCTCGTTTGGATTGCCTTTGCACGACTTGCTTTTAGATTTCTGAAGCCGGAAATCTACAACACTCCTGAGTCCCACCCCCAGATAGATAGACATACAGACAGACAGACAGACATGTTCATACATACATACATACATACATAAGTCTGTCTATTTACCTACCTACCTACCTCTGTCTGTCTGTCTGTCTGTCTGTCTATCTATCTATCTAAACTGGTTATGTACCTCAATTGCTAGCATTGGAGAATCCTGATAAAAAGAAGCTTCTTTTTTTAAAACCTCTAACACAATCCATTCAAACATGAGAAATGGTAATTTTGGATACTCACTTAGACAGGATGGGGAAAAGGCTGAGATTCATTAGACATCCCAACAGTAAACAACACAAAGGGAAATGAATAATAGAGGGAGTTGTACCATCCTGCCTAGTTTATGAGTTTCTTGTCACATTTGGCCCAGCCCTGGATAGCCCAGGGTATCCCATTCTCATCCGATCTTGATCAGGAAAGTTTTTTCACAGTCAGAGTAGTTCAGCAGTAGAATAGGCTGCCTAAGGAGGGGGTGAACTCCCCCTCACTGGCAGTCTTCAAGCAAAGGCTGGATACACACTTTTCTTGGATGACTTTAGGATGCTTAGGGCTGATCCTACGTAGAGCAGGGGGTTGGACTAGATGGCCTGTATGGCCCCTTCCAACTCTATGATTCTAGGATCAACTCTGGCTAGTACTTGGACGAGAGCAAGGGCAGAGCGCCTCTGCTCCTCTCTTGCCTTGGAACCCCTGCAGGGTTGCTATGAGTCGGCTGTGATTTGACAGGATAGAAGTTGGGAATGCTGAACTAGATAAACTTTGGGTCTGGGTCTGCAAGGCTGTTTTCTCACGTGTAGCTGTTCTCAGGAATCTTCTCTGCATCCGAGATCCCCATGCCATCTTTAAACATGTGCATTGTTCATGCCTGTAAACTTATACTGCACATAAAAAGTTCCCCTTCTTACTAGGGGTGGGGGTGGGGTTAAAAGGAGCATGTCTGGGGGTGAAGTGCCATCAAATTGCTTCTGACTTACGGTGACCCTGTGAATTAATGACCTCTAAAAATATCCTATTGTTAACAACCAGGTCTCACAAATGGAGAGCCATGACTTCCTTGCTGGAGACAATCCATCTTGTGCTGGGCCTTCCTCTTCTCCTTTGGCTTTCCATGGTGTCCTTGTCTTTTCATAATGTGACCAAAATACAATAGCCTCCATTAGACATTTTAGCTTCTAGGGAGAGAGTTCAGGCTGGCTTTGATCTAGAAGCCACTGACTTCTCTTTTTCACAGTCCATAGTGTCCATAAAACTCTCCTCCAAAATCACATTTCAAAGGAATCAACTTTCTTCCTCTCAGCTTTCTTCATTGTCCAACTTTCTTATCCATGCATGATGATGGAGTGAATTATCTTGGTCCTGGGTTCCAGTGACATATGAATCTTTCTGAGCACCTTCTTAAAAAGAAATAAGCTGGAATTTATGTCATGTTGTATCAGTCTGATAAGGTAGAGGGCAACTATTGACAAAAGCAGGTCATTTATTGGTGCAAATGATATTCCCATGTGGAACTAATACAACTATAAAGATGAGCACAAGGACAGTAAAGTTTGCTTTAGGAAGGACTCTGTCTTCTACTGAGTTCCCCTCCTTCCACAGACTCTCCACTCCACCCCATCCCTGGACCTCTTGGTCATTCTCAAGACTCCAAAGATACCCCATGGGACCCCCAGGGAACTCATTGTCCTGTGGCAATTGCATGACAGAAATGGGCACCCATCTTAAGAACACTTAAGGGCCTTCCTTCTTTGAAACTGTGTGGTTAGCTAGTCCCTGATTCCAGTTTCATCTCAGACATGACCCCATGGGTGACCTGAGATAACTCTCCCCCAGTATTCTCTTCCCACCAGTCTGCAAAAGGGTCCGTATACATTGGAATAAATGAATATTCTTATTTCCTGCAAAACCTCTTAGTCAAATAGTTTCCAAGACAGATTCCAGTAACGTAGTGATTCAATGTACCAGCGTCATAACATCAAAGAAAGCACCATAACCAAAAATGAATTTAAAATATACTAAATAAATTAAAACCACTGCATTAGACGAGTAGATGAAATACAACCCAAAGGCAGAAATCAATGAAGTCAACAGCAAAGAAGATCAAAATGACAAGATCCCTAACCCATTCCTCTGTACTCTTTTAGTCCTAATAAACTGACTTTCTGTACCGCCACATTTATGTGACTGAAAAATTCCTCTCCCCTCAAGCCCCTAGTACATTAGTATCATAAAGCCTTCCTCACTCTATTCCTTGGCCTGACATCTTTGATTGCTGGAAGCCACAGTTGCCAGTGGCCCAACTAGGCCCAGCTGTGGTTTATGATATAATTTATTTAGGCCCAGGCCCTCATATGGACAACCAAACACTGATATCTGACTGTGGCACCAAGCAACTAGTTCTGGACCTCGATGAGGAACCAGCCAAATTGTTTGAAGAGTGTGGAGGTGGACCTGTGGTAGATTAGCCCCACTGGGGGTCAAAAGGGATGGGTAGGTTCTTCCTCACCAGATCCTCACTCGTGACAACCTCTCTCCCTAGTGCATTATTCAGACAAACACCGGTTTCAAGTACCTCCCATGCTACTCCTTAACAGGTTCCTCAGACCCAGAGGGGAGAGAGTTACAGTAGGGATGCCAGCCTCCAAGTGGGTACTAGGGATCCCTTGGAATTATAGCTCACCTCCAGACTAAAGAAGTTCCCCTGCTTTGGAGGGTGGACTCCATAGCATCACACTCAGTAGCATTACACTGCACTGAGGTCCCTCCCATCCCCAAATCCTGCCCTCTCCTAGCTCCACCCCCAAAGTCTCCAGGCATTTTCCAACCCGGAGCTGACAACCGTATGTTACAGGCACCCATTTCCTCTTCCTTCTCCCTGTTACTGTCTTACAGAGTGTCCTGAACCATGAAGGAACCTTGGTCGGCCAACTCCATTCTCAATAAGGATCACCCTCCTTCTTGGCCATCATCTCTGGCCAAGCCTTCAGTCTCTGTTTCCCTGATGACTGTGACATGACATGGATTTCCTGATCACCTCAGTAGCTTCTGCATTCGGCATCCTTGCTGCCCTCCTCTCAGGACAGGCAGCATCCCTTCCTCCCCCCACCCCAAAAAAGGGTCAAAATAAGGAAAATGTGCTCAAGCCTCTGTAGGGTAAAACAAGTTATAAAACTGAATATCAATATTTATTAAAATTAAAAACACCAGACTTAAAATATAGTCTGATCACCAGCCTTAGTCCCATGGGGGATGGGGGACTCTCCAGACTACTTGGTGAGGTAATACTGTTCTGGATCCTGGACAAAAGTTCTGGGTGGGTCTCCATAAGGATGCCAGTCCTCAGGTGGGACCCGTGGATCCCCTGAAAATATAGCTCTTCCCTTGGAGAAAATGGTTCTTTTGGGGGTGGAGTCCATAGCATTATACTCCACCCACCCCCAAAGTCTCCCAAGTATTTCCCAAACCAGAGAAACCCACAGTCTGAGGGAACAGAAACATTTTCTGGTGTATAAAGGTGGTGCTTTAAATACTGACTTGCCTTACAATCTTGGTGTTCATGTTCCTGACATAATATATGCACTGGATATCGTATTATATAATTGTATAAGCACAGAATATACAAGTGCTGGGTAGAACTAACTGTTGATCGAGCCTTATCAAATGTGAGAACACTTCTGCCACCTCACTCAAAATTCTCTCTATCTCCTATTACAAAAGAACTTCATGCCACTTCCAGAAGTTTGTGGCAGACGGGTCATGAAATCTGTTACCAGGGTCTTGAATTGGGCAAATGTCATGGCTCCCCTCCTCCTCCCCCCCACCCCCTGACAGCATTTCACTACCCTGAAAGCCAATATAGCTCCATAAAGTATAATTTTCTCTTTTAAGAGGAGAGATTTTTTTTCTTTGCCCATTGTTTCCTCTTCCTTCCAGGATGGAGGGGAGTATATTTTTATAGATTTCTTTGGTTGCTTTATGCATAAAGTTTTAATGAAGACTGAGACAAGATGTAGCCCTGTGGTACAGCATGTGCTCTGCATGCAGAAAATTCCAGGTGCCTTCTCCAATAACTCCCATGAAAGGATCCAAGCGGGAAGTAGGTGTTTGGAAAGATGTTTCTTTGTCAGAAACCCTGGAGAGTCAGAACAGATAATACAGAGATAGATGATTGCTGGTATGAAGTTGTGTATGGCATTATGCATCCATATAATTAAAAACAGGACAAGATAACCTTTTGCTTGCTTGCTTGCTTGCTTGCTGTCTTCCCACAGTCAAATGGACAGGCAGGGCAGAATGCAGAATCTGTATTCTCTGGGGATTTGCTCCATTTTGCGGGATTGTACTGCTGAATTTGCAGTTTGAAAACTTAATAAAAATGTCCATTAAAAACGTTGCTCATCCAGGACATAAAGACTGCAAATTCCTCGTTTGTTTGCAGAAATCAATGGTAAAGGTGCGAAGTAAAAGCAACTTGGTAAAAGAAAAAAAGTCAACAAAAAGGATGTACCAGCTTTTCAGAAAGGGATAGAAGGGAGGAAGTCTCCTTTGACCTCCCCCAACCCCAATGAAGACCAAGAGACCTGAATGGACAAAAGTCATGGGAGACAATGGCTGTAGCAAAGAGGGGCTGAAGAATAAAAACTGCTTGATCCAACCTCATTCAGGGAGAAAGGGAAAGTTAGGACCTACTTGACCCCAGGTTCATGGGGAGTTTGTGATAGGGGTGGCTTGTCTCACCTTTTTAGGAATTTTTAAGGAATTTGAAATTGATTGTATTTATTTTTAGAGAAATATGTATATGGTTCTTACAGGCTGCTTTTCTCTACCCAAAGGACTCTCAGAACAACTTTCAATCGCCTTCCCTTTCCTCTCCCCACAAGAGAGGCCCTGTGAGGTAGGCGAATCTGAGAGAGCCCCGATAGTACTGCTCGGTCAGAACAGCTTTATCAGCACTGTGGCTAGCCCAAGGCCACCCAGCTGGCTGCATGTGCAGGAGCGGGGAATCAAGCCCAGCTTGCCACATTAGAAGTCGCCTTCTTAACCTTGCTTGCTGCTTAATGATGTCAACCACTCCAAAACCATTATCGGAGAGGGGCAGCCTAAAAATCCCATAATTAAATAAATGAAGGAAAATTCAACTTGTTGGAATGAGCTTCCGGAAGAGCTGAGGGCCCTGACAGAGCTGTCTGAGTTCCGCAGGGCCTGCAAAATGGAGCTCTTCCACCAGGTCTTTGGTTGAGGCCAGGGCCAGGAACAACTGGGGCCCCTCCTCTGGCCAGCGCTATACCATCTTGCGAACACCAACCCTGTGATGATCGACTGCTGATATGGAGGAATGGGGATTATGCCACTTCTTGTGTTTTGTGCTTTTAAGGGTTTACAATTGGTTTTATTGGGGCTTTTATCTGTTTTACGTCATCCGCCACAAGTCCACAGAGAGTGGCGGGATAGAAATCAAAATAAATATTTCAGTAGACTAACTTGCCTGACCTGGGCAGCCCAGGCTAGCCTGATCTCCTCAGATCTCAGAAGTTAAGCAGGGTTGGCCCTGCCTAATATCTAGATGGGAGACCACCAAGAAACACCAGGGGCATGATCCAGAGGCAGGCAGTGGCAAATCTGAGCAGCTCTTGCTTGAAAACCTCACAGAGTTGCCATAAATCAGCTGTGACTTGATGACAAAAAAAAAGGCTAATGAGACACTATGGTTCCTAAATTTGGGGTTTTTTTTATTGTTTCCTATTTTACAGAGAATATGAACATGAAAATATATTCAAGCAAACAGGGTTTATAAAAGCATCCTGATACTTAAGTCATCTCTTAGTAGCAATCTGAGCAGGTACAAACCACTGTGGCCCTGTAGAATATACATCTGTTTTTCAGAATATTGTGCTGTTCCCTTTGATTTTGACAGTGTGTTCCTTGCCACGTTGTGGCAAAATTCGTTTTCCAAGTCAGTTGAAGGAGATCTTGAAGGATGCATTCCAGATGTTGGGCGCCATCTAATGGATTGCTTTTGCCCAAACAGAAGGGAAATGATTTTCTTAATAATGATGTGTGAAGCAGCAGATGGCTAAGACGAAAGTGCAGGAAGGCAGGCAATGAGCATAAATCAGTCCCTGAATTCAGAAATTCAGTATAAGCCCATTAGAAACTGTCCTTGTTTTGCATGTGCAGAGATAACCCGGCAGCCGAAGATGAGTACACAAGAAAAGGTAATTTTCAAGCTGGTGATGGCAAAAACTTTATTCAAACAACAGAACGAGTTCCTAGGTACAATTAGCCTCGTTTTCGTTTTACTTCATCAGTGGACTGTAACTAAATCAGAATATATCATGTCCTCATGCAGACCTTATATAACATAAAGAGTATACATGTAAATTTTATATAACTGAAGTTGTTTTCTACCTTATTATTATAGTGTAGTATTTCTTAACTGGTTTTTCCAATGGTACTAACAAAGTTAGTCTTCAATGCACTACCCATAGGTAAAGGTAAAGGTATCCCCTGTGCAAGCACCAGGTCTTGTCTGACCCTTGGGGTGACCCCCTCTAGCATTTTCATGGCAGACTCAATACGGGGCGGTTTCCCAGTGCCTTCCCCAGTCATTACCGTTTCCCCCCAGCAAGCTGGGTACTCATTTTACCAACCTCGGAAGGATGGAAGGCTGAGTCAACCTTGAGTCAACCTGCTGGGATTGAACTCCCAGCCTCATGGGCAGAGCTTTCAGACTACATGTCTGCTGCCTTACCACTCTGCGCCACAAGAGGCTCTGCACTACCCATATATGGAAACAAATGTATACATTTTATATTTAAAAAATCTTATATCAAAAAAGCAAATTATTAAAAAACATACATTTATATTTATTTATATTGTATTTACACTGTATGTACCACATATTCATACCTTATATTTTATACCATATATTTAAAGACATATATCTGGGGTCTACTAGTATCAAAGGTCCACCAAGGTAACCATCCTCTAGGGAATCTTATAAGTGATCCAAAATCCTCTAGGCAACCACTATATTTATAAAACAACAGATCAACTCATTGCAGATTAAACTCATTAGGTACATTGTTTAATTAGTTACACTGGGGACATGATATATTCTGATTTTGTTACAGTTCACTGATGAAGTAAAACGAAAATGAGGCTAATTGTTCCTAGGAACTCGTTCTGTTGTTTGAATAAAGTTCTTGCCATCGCCAGCTTGGAAAAAAAAAATGTTGTTTGAATAAAGTTTTTGCCGTCGCCAGCTTGAAAATTACCTTTTCTTGTCTACTTGTTTTGCACGTGGCAGAAGGCTGAAGGATTTAGGAGTGCCTAGAATGATCCTGCACAAACCTCCATTAGGACTGATATGCCTAACCCTCCCCTTCTGCTTGTAGGCAAGGCCAGCCTCTCCTCTGCATCGCCAACCTGGCAGTTTCTGAATGAAGTCCCAAGGAAAGGCAGAGCACTGGCACCAAATGAGCCATGAGAAGCCTTCTCAATTCGATATCCGGCCCTCAAAGCCTCTCAGTGTGATTTTAGCCAACAAGGAAATCTGTTGACATAACACTGCCAAGGAAACAATTAGCAGTTCTCAAGGGCTCAGAACAGCCAAACACCTGTAAAGAATTGCTTGCCAGATCTTCACTCAGCCCAGTAAGGAGAGAGAGCCAGAGTAGCTAAGAGCAGTGGTCTCTAATCTGGAGAACTGGGTTTGATTCCCTTCTTCTCCTGCACAAGAAGCCTGCAGGGTGACCTTGGGCCAGTCACAGTTCTCTCAGAACTCTCTCAGCCCCACCTGCCAGACAGGGCACTTGTGGGAAGGAAGGAGATTGTGAGCCACTTTGAGGTGGTCCTGCATATCTTCTGATATCTGATGGGCCAACCCTGGCTAGTATTTAGATGGGAGACCCCCAAGGATTTGGGTGGTGGGAAAACCAGGGTCATGACATGGAGGCAGGCAAGAAGAAGAGTTGGTAAAAGATTTGCTATTGTTGAAGAAGAAGAAGAAGAAGAGTTGGTTCTTATATGCCGCCTTTCTCTACCCAAAGGAGTCTCAAAGCGGCTTACAATCGCCTTCCCTTTCCTCTCCCCACAATAGACACCCCGTGGGGTGGGTGAGGCTGAGAGAACTCTCATATCACTGCTTGGTCAGAGCAGTTTTCTCATTGCCGTGGTGAGCCTAAGGTCACCCAGCTGGCTGCATGTGGGGGAGCAGGGAATCAAACCCAGCTCACCAGATTAAAAGTCCGTGCTCCTAACCACTACACCAAGCTGGCAAACCACCTCTGAATGTCCCTTGCCTGGCTGACAAACAATCCTTGGGTCTCCTGGTTATACTACACATGCGATATGATAAATAATAACAATAATAAATAACTCCTCTGGGTAGAGAAAAGTGGGGCATAAAAATCAACTCTTCTTCTCGCTTTTCTGACCAGATCAGGACTATCCCCAAACAATGTCCAACCCTACTTCCCACCAAGACAGTGCCCCATCTTAGCTTTTTGGGAACATTTTGTCATGACCTTGGACTCCTCCCCTTCGATTAGCACAGAGCTGCATAAAACTTGATTTTTCATCCTCTCTGACAGCAAGTGAAGCTGGGGGAGGGGGATAATTTACTGGAAAAATAAGGCTTTGATAACAGAGGCAGTGACATGTGTACTTGTGCCAGGTATGAACACAGGCACACATTTGTATGCATCCCCTCAAATCCTCACAAAGGCCTTCGGAGCACTTCCAATCGTTTGATAATGAAAGCAGTTTTGGAATACATGCAAGCCACTTTGTACCAAATCAGACCATTTGTCTATCAAGGTCAGCACTGGGTACTCTGATGTGTGACAGAGCTCCAGGGTCTCTGGCTGAGGCCTTACGTATCACCTGCTACCTAATCCTTTTAAGTAGATATATCAGGGATTAAGCCTGGGAAATTCCACACTCAAAATAGTAGGGATGCCAGTCCCCAGGTGGGACCTGGGGATCTCCTGGTTTTACATCTCCCTTCCAGGCAACAGAGATCAGGCTCCCTGGAGAAAATGGCTGCTTTGGAAGGTAAACTCCATAGTATAGAGAGTCAGTCTGGTGTAGTGGTTAGGAGTGTGGATTTCTAATCTGGCATGCCGGGTTCGATTCTGCACTCCCCCACATGCAGCCGGCTGGGTGACCTTGAGCTCACCAGAGCACTGATAAATCTGTTCTGACCAAGCAAGAATATCAGGGCTCTCTCAGCCTCACCTTCACAGGGTGTCTGTTGTGGGGAGAGGAAAGGGAAGGCGACTGTAAACTGCTTTGAGTCTCCTTCGGGTAGAGAAAAGCAGCATATAAGGACCAACTCTTCTTCTTCGTCTTCTTCTTCGTCTTCTTCTTCGTCTTCTTCGTCTTCTTCGTCTTCTTCGTCTTCTTCTTCTTCTTCTTCTTCTTCTTCTTCTTCTTCTTCTTCTTCTTCTTCTTCTTCTTCTTCTTCTTCTTCTTCTTCTTCTTCTTTTTGTACTCCATTGAATTCCCTCCTGTCCCAAATCCCACCCACCTCCAGCTCCACCCCCAGAGTCTCCAGGTATTTTCGAACTCAGAGCTGGCAACCCTAGGCCTAGCTAGCATTTGGATATACCAAGGTCATGATGCCAGGCCAGGCAATGGGAAGGTACCTCTGAATGGCTCTTGCCTTATAAACCCCAAGGAGTCACCATAGGTCAGCTGAAACCTAGCTGGGAATAGATAGAAAGAAGCAGAGAGAAAAGGAAAGATGTCATGAGGCAGTCTTGGTCTTACAAGCAATCTCAAACTTTCCTTGGAGTGGGAATCTCCAGCAGATTAGCACCCGCAGAATGCAGGGAGGCAACAGTCCCTCGGGCATGCAGGCCCAGGCCACGAATAGCGTTGAAGATTAATACCAATCTTTGAACCTGATCCGGGCACACATGGGGGGAAAAGCTATACTGGCACACTTTTTTTTTTTTGGGTGGGGGGAGACTACATTGCCTTTCAGGTGAAATGGAAGATTTGCAGTTAAGCTGGCCTTTACGGCCATGGGATATTCAGCCAATAAAAGTAGATCAGATTTGAAAACATTACCTTATTTCTATGACAGACTTTCACAAATTTATTTTAAGGTACCAAGAGCACCCATTACCTCATGCTCTTAGCATATTAGGCACAGTCAGTGAATCTATCAGACCTGTTCTAACACCTTGTAATGAGAATACACTGTTACAGAAATATTCCACATCCCACCAGTGTGAAGGTAAAATGAGGAAAGATTTCAGGTTCCAATTAACACTGCAAAGTCGTGACTTCTAATTATGTGTTTTTTTTAATAACATAAATTATCCCCCCCCCTTAACAACTGTAAAAAAAATGCACCCAAACTATGGCCAAACATTTGCTCATAGGCAGGAGAAGGCCTGGGTGTTCTGACTTTAAGATGACTCTATGGAGACCAAGGGGAAAGTTTAGGAAACAGATAGAACAGGAAGTGGCTAACTTATCATTGCCAAGTGTGAGATTTTCATTTCATGGTCTAAATGCAGAGGATCAGTGACAGACTCACAACTAAATGTGATTTCCCCCTAAGCAGTCTTACAGCAGTTGGCTTGGATCCGATGGAGTGACCAATCACATGGAATCTTTGTACCTCAGGAGCACAATTTTCTTGGTTTCCAGCTCCCACAGCAACCCCAAATGGTCCCACAAATGCTGCCGTTGTGTCTTCACCTCACCCTGGGCAGGGTCATTTTTTTGGAGGGGGGGCTAGGACCCCCCTCTCCTCCTCTGCCACCTGGAGGTTCTGTTCACCTGTTCATCCTCTCCCACTCATTTTCTGCCTCGGGCTGCCAGTTTCCGGTTTGGAAATAACTGGAAACTTGGAGAGTATGGAGGTTGAGGCTTGAGGAGGGGGTGGACCTTCAGTGAGATATAATGCCATAGAGTCCATGCCCCACCCACCCACCAGCTATTTTCTGCAGGTGAACAGATTTCTGTGGCCTGGAGATCTGTTGTAATAGCCTATTTTCACCCACCACCTGGGGTTTGGTAGCCCTACTCATATCTACCACCTGGCTGGGTATCCTTCCCATATTGGCTTGCAAGATCTCCCACTGCCCATTCTCATAGGGAGCCAGCATGGTGTTGTGATTAAGTGGTGGGCTATAATCTGGAGAGCCGGGTTTGGGGAGGAGCCAGGCGTCACTGGAGTATATGCCATAGAGCCCAGCTTCCAAAATGGCTATTTTCTGCTGGTGAACTGATCTCTCTCACTTAGAGCAAGGGTAGTCAAACCTGTGGCTCTCCAGATGTTTATGGACTACAATTCCCATGAGCCCTTCCAGTGTTTGCTGGCGGTTGGAAATGCTAGTTGGGAGAAATCCCCAGCCACAGTGGACAAATACAGGGAGTATGCTTTTTCCCTCACTCCTTCCAGGGTGCGGGGGGGGGGGCTGACCCACTACTTGCTCCCTTCATCACCACTGTAGCCAGTAAAAATTGGCTGGTGCCCAGGATGGTGGGTGCTGCCTTGCCTCCATAACAGCACCTGGGTACACAGAAGAAGTGCTGGTACTTAAACACCGTTTTTATCTACCCTCAGGAATCTCAATGCAGTCTACAGTCGCCTCCCCTTCCTCTCTCCACAACCGGCACCCTGTGAGGTAGGCGGGGCTGAGAGAGCTCTGAGAGAACCCGGACTGGCCCCCAGTCACCCAGCTGGCTGCATGTGGAGGAGGAGTGGGGAATCCAACCCAGTTCTCCAGATTAGAGGCAGCTGCTCTTAACTGTCTGTTGACCTGGCTGTTCCTTCTGATCATTACAAAAAGTTTCCAAACCAAATTCTCTAAATGTTTCTATCTGAGTTTGCGCAATTTCTTTTCCCCTTCTCGTTCCCTTTTGTGTTATATATTGTGAGTGGCTGTTTTCACTGGCGAAACTCTTTGAGAAAAAGTCTGCTTACCAAGGTTTCGAATAAAGAAAAGTTTTGGCACACGGTTCTTAGGCTAAAGAACTTTAAACCGCCCTGTTTTTTTCAGGTTATTTCCTCCAGCTAATTCTGTAGATCGACAAATCCACTAGATGGAGCCAGCAGGTGAATAATGCAGAAAAAGAGTCAGCATTGCTGTTAGAAGGCATAGAGGCCATATAAATGAACAAATTGTTTGGTCCATCCTGTCTTTAACGACTGGGATAAATTCGAGGATTTAAAAAAAAGTTCCCCATCCCTCATTAGTTGTCCCACTGAATAACTGCATTGATTAATTTTGCCTAGAAAAATTGGCTGTGCTCATTCTGTGTTCCAGTGTACCTATAAATGCCAATAATGTATTTTTATTCTGCAATACCAACCATTTATTGTCATTATGTTAAGAATGATTTGCTGGAACAGAACACCCGTTAGAAGAGCGGGACTTTATTTTCATGCCTTTCACGTTGTCAGTGTTGTTATATCAGAAGAAGAAAAAAACACCGATTGTTCTTAATAGCCTTGAATATAGAAAGGAGCTGGTTTTCAATTGACTAGTTTTTTTATATAGTCCACATCTGAAAGGAAAATAAAAACACTTTCCAAAGCTCCCTGAACAGATGCGACATCACTTTTATATCCTTTCGTCCATGTTCGTTGCCAATTCCAGGCTGGAGACTCTTCTGGAGATTCAGTGAAGGATTTTGGGCAGGGCAGGAGATGGGGAGGGAAGGACCTTAGCAGGGTGCAGTGCCGAAGAAGAAGAAGAAGGGTTTATTTTATAGCCCACTTTTCAATACTCAAAGGAGTCTCAAAGTGCCTTCCCTATCCTCTCCCCACAACAGACACCCTGTGAGGGAGGCGAGGCTGAGATAGCTCTGATATTACTGAAGAAGAAGAGTTGGGTTTATATGCCACTTTTCTCTACCCGAAGGAGTCTCAAAGCGGCTTATAATCGCCTTCCGTTTCCTCTGTTCATAACAGACACCCTGTGAGGGAGGTGAGGCTGAGAGAGCCCTGAGATTACTGCTCGGTCAGAACAGCTTTATCAGTGCTGTGGCAAGCCCAAGATCACCCAGTTGACTGCATGCATAGGAGGAGCAGGGAATCAAACCCAGCTCACCAGATTATCTTCCATTGTAAGCAGAAGTGTACTATTGATTTATCTATCATACTAGTTTCAAAGCCCATTTATAAAAATGGGCTTTGAAAGGGGAGAAGGGGGAAGGGATAGAGGAGGGCCCACCCCCGCCAGTGTACCTGAAGGTCCACGCAGGGGCAAGAAGTCTTGGGCCGGGCTGCCCCGCAGCTTCCTGGGGCCTTCTGGGGCAGGCTTGCCGTGACTGTCCCTGGGCCGGGCAGAAGGCCAGGCTGTCGGGCAGCTCTACAGGCTGCTCCAGGCTTCTGGTGGGCCCAGGGACTGCCCCGGCACATCGATGAGCAGTGATATCAGGGCTCTTTCAGCCTCACCCACCTCACAGGGTGTCTGTTGTGAGGAGAGGAAAGGGAAGGCGACTGTAAACCGCTTTGAGCCTCCTTTGGGTAGAGAAAAGCGGCATATAAAAACCAACTCTTCTTCTTCTTCTTCACTGTTGTTTGAGGGAGAAGAACACATAACTGTTTAAAAGCCAGCTGTGTGTAGTGGTTAAGAGCGGTGGCTTCTAATCTGGCAAGCCAGGCTTGATTCCCTGCTCCTCCACATGCAGCCAGCTGGGTGAACCTGGGCCAGTCACAGTCCTGTCAGCGCTTTTCTCACAGCGCAGTTTCCCCGAGAGCTTTCTCAGCTTCAACTACCTCACAGGGTGTCTGTTGTAGGGAGAGGAAAGGGAAGGTGATTATAAGCTGCTTTGAGTCTCCTTTGGGTAGAGAAAAGTGGCATATAAGAACCAACTTTTCTTCCTCCTCCTCCTCCTCCTCCTCCTCTTCTCTGAGAACAACTTAGCAGAGGGATGTGAGATTCTCCAATGTCCTTGGGGGGGGGGAGAAGGGGGAAGAGACTTTGGGTTTGTAGCAAAGTCTGCTGCATCTGTCAAATGATAAACCTGCAAGACACTCAGGAGAAGCTAAACAAATTCAGGCAGGTCTCGTTCTCTGCTAAGCTAAGCCTGCATTTCCATAGAAAAAGATGGAAGGAGGCCTATAATGTCACCCCTCTGGCATCTTGACCGAAAGCCAACATGCACGGTTTGTTTGTACCTTCTCCAGGAATGCTAGGTCAGTCATGACCCGTAAATGCAGGACTAGCGATGAACGTTTGGTTTCAAACGTTCAGGCACTAAAGAATCCCCCCGCCTTGATGTTTTCAGAAGCCACAAATGCGAAGATTGAGGCCACCTGGATGTAAGGACAGCTTTGCCAGGAAGGCAGGTTTTAAGCTGCATGCTGGAGTGGAAGGAAGGGAGGAAGGAAGAAAAGAAGCAGTCTCCTCTCCTTGCTCTCAGAAAAGACCGTTTCAGAGAAAAAGAGGGCAGAGGAGGCATGTAAGATTTGCCAGACACCAAGCTCTTTTCAGGCTGCCAGGAGAAATCAGGTTATCTTGTGGTGTCCTGTGGTTTGCAGGGAGACACACTGCATGACTCCCTCACATTGCATGGCTCTCCTAGTTATTTATCATACGGCATGTGTAGCATAGGTAGAAGATCAGTGGATTGTCCAAGCACAGCATTTACAGGTGCAAACTGGAAATGATATCACGGCACAGAGTGATGTCATCCCCTGCTCCCACTGGAGAGTGAGGACCCAGTGAGGCCTGGAGAGTTTACCCACTAGAGTTGCCAGCTTTGGGTTGGGAAATATCTGGAGACTTTTACGGTGGAGCTGAGAGTGGGAGAGGTTTGGGGCAGGCAGGGACCTCAATGGAGTATAATGCTATGGAATCTACCCTCCTAAGCAGCCATTTTCTCCAGGGGAAGTGATCTCGGCTGCCTGGAGAGGAGGTAAAAAACTGAGGGATCTCCAGGTCCCACCTGGAAACTGGCAGCCTTATTAACCATTCATCTTGGAAGGATGGCAACCCTGCTTCCAAGTAGGGATGCCAGCCTCCAGGTGGGACCTGGAGATCCCCCAGAATCACAGCTCATCTCCAGACTACGGAGATCAGTCCCCTTGGGGAAAACAGCTGCTCAGAAAGGTAGGCTTTCTGGCATTGAACCCTATGGAGGGCCCTGTTTCTCCCAAATTCCATCACCACAGAATCACAGAATGACAGAGTTGGAAGGGGCCACACAGACCATCTAGTCCAACCCCCTGCTCAACGCAGGATCAGCCCTAAGCATCCTAAAGCATCCATGAAAAGTGTGTATCCAACCTTTGCTTGAAGACTGCCAGTGAGGGGGAGTTCACCACCTCCTTAGGCAGCCTATTCCGCTGCTGAACTACTCTGACTGTGAAAATTTTTTTCCTGATATCCAGTCTATATCGTTGTACTTGTAGTTTAAACCCATTACTGCGTGTCCTTTCCTCTGCAGCCAATGGGAACAGCATCCTGCCCTCCTCCAAATGACAACCTTTCAAATACTTATCATGTCCCCTCTCAGCCTCCTTTTCTCCGGGCTGAACATTCCCAAGTCCCTCAACCTATCTTCATAGGGCTTGGTCCCTTGGCCCCAGATCATCTTCGTCGCTCTCCTCTGTACCCTTTCAATTTTATCTACATCCTTCTTGAAGTGAAGCCTCCAGAACTACACACAGTACTCCAGGTGTGGTCTGACCAGTGCTGTGTACAATGGGACTATGACATTTTGTGATTTTGATGTGATGCCCCTGTTGATACAGCCCAAAATGGCATTCGCCTTTTTTACCGCTGCATCGCACTGCCTGCTCATGTTTAGCTTACAATCCACAAGTACCCCAAGGTCTCGTTCACACACAGTGTTACCTAGAAGCGTATCCCCCATCCAGTAGGCATGCTTTTCATTTTTCTGACCCAGATGCAGAACTTTACACTTATCTTTATTAAATTCTCCAGGAGTTTCCCAACCTGGAGCTGGTAACCCTACCCCCAACCTCCCACCAGTGGCCGAAGGGACCTAGAAAACCTCCTTCCAAATGATAATGTGATGAGCCCCTTTGGAGGCGCATTCTGAGCATCAATGGGGACATGGACAAAGTCTGACCTCTCTTTGGACTCAGTCCACATTCACAAGGCTTCTATATTCCACCTGTCCTCTCCATTAAGTTTGAAGCCTTTCTTCAGCCTCCATCCAATTTAAGTGGCTCTCTAACTCCAGTGGAAAAAGCCACTTCTATGGGAGGAAAGTCTCTCGGGCCGGAAGGCTGATCTAAATTGATCCATTTAAAACCTTTTGACTCTGCTAAGCAGATGGGTAAGATACAGGCCAATGTCTTTTCTCTCTCTCTGCTTCCAGATGGAGAATGCTTTTTGATGGCTTCATGTTCCATTTCATTTTATTTGTTTACATCCTTTATATCTCATGTTCCTGCTCCATGGGGACCCAGGGCAGCTTGCACGGTTCTTCTTGTCTTCCATTTTATCCTTACAACAAACCTGTGAGGTAGGGCAGGCTGAAATGATGTGACAGGGCCAAGCTCACCCAGCAAGACTCCATGGGGATTTGAACCTAGATCTCTCCGGCCTTAGTCCAATACTTTAACCCAAGGGTGGGCAAAGTGTGGCTCTCCAGATGTCCATGGCGAGCCCCTGCTCTAACCAGTATATCACACGGGCTTTCACAATTCTACTGAAACAGTATGTCTAATTGGACCTCACCCCTAATGGAATACTTATCCTTATCAAGACTCTATCTAGTTAGCATGAAGAACTCGAAATGCAGAGATCAAGGGTTTCCAGTTACCCCCTCCCCCTCGGGTCACCTTTGGGGGGGGGCAAGGTAGCCAGCTCCAGGTTTGGAAGCTTCTAGAGATGGAGAATGTGTGGAAACCAGGTAGCACAGGGACCTCCGTGGGGTTCATCACCATAGAATCCACCCTCCAAATAATCCATTTTCTCTAGAGATGAGATGCATCCCTACAGAGATACAGGTGGGGCCTCAAAATCCCCCAGAATTACAGGTGTTAGATCGATGCATGGAGGCTTGCATCCTTACCAGAGATCAAAAAACGAAGGGAGGAGTTATCGTGAATGCTGGCTGGTTAGAGACTTCTTTCTGATGATGCCTAAGTCATTGAAGCCAGGCCTCTGTACTGAGCATCACACGGCACATGGCCATGCGTTTCCTGAGACAACAAACAAATGTAGGCCCAAACTGGTCCTCTCCAAGTTTACTTGATCTGTCCTGCAATTAGGCTGCTTCCTCTCCGGCTCCTGCTCTGTTTGCTTCGCCAGTCAAGGTTCTTGAGAAATAAATGAATGTTCCGGCCTTTTGCCTCCGTAGATAGTTGACACCAGCGTCTTTGATTGATGAAGCTGCGCATTCCTAATTAAATATTAATACAGTAAATGGTTGCCTCCAGGGCCACTTATTAAAGTGAACTCCGGTCAACAAATTAGGGCAAGAGAGAATCTGAAGCAATCCACTCCGTAATTCCTTAGCTTGCTGAATTGCTCAGTTAGCTGGTAATAGAAGTTAAAAATCAGGTAGCAATCCCAGATGGTAGCTATTTGTATATATAATACGAGAGTTGCACAGAGGGTTGCACAGAGCTGAAACGGTCAAGTTTCTTTATCTACAACACTGAGATCTAGAAACATTAAAACTAGAACAGAGGGGGTTTTCCTGGAAGCATGTGGAAATGGATGTGGGTGGGATTTGGGTGTGAAGTTGGATGAGGTCTTTTTTAAATATCTTGACCTCATTTCCAATAAACTATGCTAACAGTGTGTGTGTGGGGTGGGGGTGGGGAGATTTGGATGGATCTTTAATTAATTGCAGAGTTCTGTCACACTTAGGGGGCCTGGAGTTAGTTGACAGCTCTAGACTAATACATACCTGGAGATATTGGGGGTGGAGCCTGGGGAGAGCAGAGTTCGGAGAGGGGAGGGACTACATTGAGGTATAATGACATAGATTCTACCCTTCAAAGCAGTCATTCTCTCCAGCTGAACTGATCTTGATTACCTGGAGGTCAGCTCTTATAACAGGAGATCTCTAGGTGCCACCTGGAGGTTGGGAATTATCCTGATGTTGTGTAAAACGCAAGTACACACTCCCTGCAAAGCTAGTGTTTTCATTCACATGCAAATGTGTGCAGATTTTATCAATTAATCGTTTACCAGATAGGCTTAATCAGCTGTGAATTTTGCACTTGGATGGCAGTCCTGGAAATTTTCCCAATATGGCATCCAAGAGACGTGAGACTGACGAATGACAACTCCAATGACAGAAGATGTATCGTTAAAGTCGGTCTATCACTTGCAAAATGATCTTCAGCTCTTCATCGATGGGAAGCGGATGACTGTCCTTGAAAATGTTGTCCTTGGGAAAAAAGGGCAAACAACATTCATAGCAATGTTCCAAATTGGGGGGGGGGGCATGTGGAATACCACCAGGGTCTCCCCTTGGTTACCATTTCCAAAGGTTCTTTAAATCAGGGGTAGTCAACCTGTGGTCCTCCAGATGATCATGGACTACAATTCCCACGAGCCCCTGCCAGCGTTTGCTGGCAGGGGCTCATGGGAATTGTAGTCCATGAACATCTGGAGGACCACAGGTTGACTACCCCTGATTTAAATGATCTCTCTCTTTCCTATAATTTTATTAAAAGTTATATCATTGCACCCCGCATAAATCTGTGGGGAAGGGAGTAGGACAGTGGGGGAAATCAACATATCTTACCACATGAATCATAAGAATCCATATGATTCACTCTCTTGGGACAGCTGGACAATTGAGAGAGCTGTGCATAGGTGCAGCGTGAAACCTCCCTGCATCTCCAGCCCCACAAAGCCATAATGCAGAGAATGCCAGTCCCCAGGTGGGACCTAGAGGTCCTCAGGAATTATAACTCCAGGTGCCAGAGGTCAGTTCCCTTGGGGACAATGGTTGCCTTGGTATCCACCTGGATAGATTCAAGTGGGTAGCCGCGTTGGTCTGAAGTAGCACAACAAAATCAGAGTCCAATAGAATCCGTCTTTTAGTCACACTCTCTAAGAACTGGACCCTGAAGAAGGAAGACAGGAGGAGAATAGATGCTTTCGAATTATGGTGTTGGAGATGAATGCTACGAATACCACGGACAGCCAAAGTTCACAGAATCATAGAATCATAGAGTTGGAAGGGACCACACAGGCCATCTAGTCCAACCCCCTGCTCAACGCAGGATCAGCCCAAAGCATCCTAAAGCATCCAAGAAAAGTGTGTATCCAACCTTTGCTTGAAGACCGCCAGTGAGGGGGAGCTCACCACCTCCTTAGGCAGCCTATTCCACTGATGAACTACTCTGACTGTGAATATAGTTACCAACAAGATAGTTTTAGAGAGGAGCGAACCAACTATGTCATTAGAAGGGAAGCTATTACGGCTAAAGCTCACTTACTTTGGACACATCATGAGATCAAACTCGCAAGGAAAATCATTTATGCTCGGCATGGTCAGTGGCAAAAGGAAACGTGGTCACCAAAGGATCGGCTGGCTCAACATGATCAAAGGTGATACAGGGATGACCATAAACCAACTGAAAGAAGCAGTCAGAGACAGGGATGCATGGCGAAGACTTTCCTATAGAATCACCGAGGGTCAGACACAACTCAACGGATGACATCATCCTCACATCATCTCTAAGAACTTACACGCCCTCCCCTCAGTTTGACTTATTTAGCATAAACCTGAGGTGAGGAAGAGTCTTGCTAACTGTAGGCCTGTCAGTTGTAATATTTTAAACTTAAATGTTGAATATTATAACTTGACTGTATTTAGATTTCATGCTTAAACGATATTGCATTTTTGACAATATGAATCTTGTTGTGATCCGCCCTGAGCTGCTAAGGAAGCCGGAATACTAGCAGCAAATGAAATGAAATTGAAATGTCTCTCTTTGCCAAAGGATGGCCTAGCCGTGAACTGGACAACTGCATTAAGCCTGCTAAGCAAATAACCGCAGAAAGGGCACTTCTGGGGGCAAATTGGCTTGGGGGAAGGAAATAGATTGAGATGCTGTCGGGGACCCACCTCACACTGAGCGGATTGCGGTTTTGTGGTTAACATATGGATTAGCTCGGCCTTCCCAGCTGTGCGGAAACAAAAGGCAATCGGCCGTGCGTTGAGGAAAGTCTTCTGGAAAGAGAGACATCAACAAAGGAACACGACAGCATGAAAAGACAATGTACTGCCCGCTGTGTTATCTCACAAGCCATTCTCCTGGTAACTCCAGCATGCGCATAGAGAACACATACAATAGGCATACCGAGAGATTCTTCATTAACTATGTCATCGTAGGGAAGCTACACTCCACACAGCAAAGCACGGAGCGAAAGGCAAGAAAGAAAGAGAAAATTCAGCTTTCTGAAGCAGAAACCATGTGTTTTTTTTCTGAGAGGAGAGGAGGAAATGACACCTTTCAAATGTCTGCTTAAAATGGACATACGGAGCTTTCTCATGCCGACTACCGAGCCACCGATCCCACTATCCCCATCTTGCCATTTTGCAGGCCAAACGGGTAGGGACTCATGGATCTTTCCTCAGAGGTAAAGTTAAAATGGCTGCCAGTTTGAATTCAGGTATAATGTGAACCCAAACACCCCCACGTGGAGGAAACTGGGCCAGTAAAATCACTACACCACCGCTGCTCCCATGGATGTCACTAAGAATAAAAACGGGAGGCCGTATTTTTCTTGCTGGATGGTTAAGCGACCCATGAAGCTGCCTTAGACCAAACCAGACCACTGGCACACCAAGGCCTATCCATCTGCTGACAGGTGCCCTTCAGGATCTTTCCCAGCACCTACTACTACCTGGCCCTTGAAATGGAAGATGCGGAAGATTGAACCAGTGAGCTACTGCATGCCGAAGAGGCTCAGCCACTGAGGCATAGCCCCTGGAGCAATAGAACAGCAGGGCGAGTTTATCCATATAGCACATGTAGCAGAAGCTATGGGCCTCACGCTTCCGGGGTTGTGCCTTCTGCCCCATGGATCAGGACGTAGCCTCTCTTCTCCCCCCTTTCCCTCTTTAAGGACACTTTCGCAGTTCACTCTGTAACATCACTCTGTAATGGGCCACACTCCCCAGATATTGTATCGTTTCTTGTTTAATGTAAACCTCCCTGAGCCTTCAGGGAGGACGGTATATAACTACAATAAATAAATAAACAAACAAACCTGGTAATTATGTTTAGTGGGGTCATCGGAGCACCTACATTTTAAACCAAGATGAGTTTTAATCTGCTTCTGGTTTTACTGTTTTAAATTATACCCGTACGGATTCTTGATGTGTCGTCAGCCACCCCAGGACTGGTGCAAGAGAGGGGAGACCTATGAATCCAACAAGATAAAGAAGTAAATAGTAATGGGAAATACTGTTTCATGAATTATCTTGATCTTGGTTGCCATCGACACATCCTTACACTTAAGAATCTCTTCTAGCCCCTTCATGGATACTATTCCCAATCTCATTCTTCTTGTTTTTTGACTGATGAGGAACAAAAAATAAAAAATAGTTAACCATTTCCATTTCTTCATTGTCTGCCTTAAAGTTGAGTAATTCTCCTGTAGACACTGATAGAACGGTTCCCGAACCATGATACCCGTTAAGGCACGGGTAGTCAACCTGTGGTCCTCCAGATGTTCATGGACTACAATTCTCATGAGCCCCTGCCAGCAAATGCTGGCAGGGGCTCATGGGAATTGTAGTCCATGGACATCTGGAGGACCACAGGTTGACTACCCCTGCGTTAAGGAATGTTAGATTTCTCTGGTCATAGCTCTTGGGTCTCCCCAGGTGTGCAACTTTAGACCAAGTCCAGAGACCACCCACCCACAACCATCAGACAGCAAAGCTGTAGCAGCGTTCAGGTCTAGAAATGTTAAATATTTAGTGAAATATTTTCTCTCTTTTAAGCAATTCCCTGCTTTGCAGGCAGATTTAATAGTTCTTTAATTCACGGCTCCGCATTGTCTGACATGGCATAGTAATTATTCTTTTGTACTTCGGAGGCACATTCTGATCCTCGATTATTTATTTTTTAAATTCAAATGGGACAAGTACTCCTAATAGATTTGTAGACATATTGCCTGTATACAATTTCCACTTCCATTTTCCACACGTGAACAGGATTTCAGAGTTCAGCTCCACTGAATTGTATTGTCTATGGCCTGGCCAATATCCATAAATCTGGACCAGTGATGGCAAAATTGAAAACAGCTATTTAAGAAGCAGAGCAATTTTAAACAAGGATGCAATTCCAACACCAATGAGTTGCTGGTACCTGATGTTAAATTTCATAAAACTGGAGATAAATATTTGGGCACATAATAAAACAATTATTGGATTCTTCCCTTCTACAGTTGTATGCTCATATGATAGACCATGGTCCTCCAAGCGCACCCCATTTCCAATTATTTTCTTTGCATTTGACAGCAAATTATGCAGATGCAAATATCAGCTACTCTGGAGAGTACAAAATTAAGGCTTGTTCATCCATCTTCGTCCCTTCTACTCTCCGGAGATGCAAATGTTCCAAATTCTGCTCTGCATTATGGATTGAGCACCCTGTGTTTAAAAATCTGGATGGGAGGAAATGTTCAGATACAGCTATGGATAAAGGGACAACAGTTTGATTACCAAACAGGGAAAATAAATATTTCCCTCCCTTAGACTTTTACTAATTTTCTTTCTACCATGAAACGGGGAGGGATAGGAAGTACAATGAAGTATTTCATGGGTCCTTGTTCTGACTTAGCAATCTCTTTACATTCACGCCTCCCATATTTCACAGCTGAAGACACCCATAACAACACAGTTCTCACACAATAATCATGACTCATGCACCTGCAAGCCCCTGCTATCTCATTATGCTTGCTCTGTGGGTGCTTTTTGCAAGACCCCACCAGCTGTTGGTTGGATTAAAAAGCCAAAAGGGTGTTTTTTTCTTGTTCAAAGGTTGCCATCTTGTCTCTACTGCCTTAGCGGCAATCGTAAACAGCAGCTGCAACGTGTGAAATGTGTTCATATGCGCGAATTTACATGCATGAACATTAGAAGGAAAAGAGGTCCGCTCTGAGATGTAAATGCTGAAAAAGGCCAAGAAGATCAGCCCCCCCCCTCACAAACTGGCAGTAGAGAGTGTCAACCCCCCTCCCGTAGTTGAGGATGCGGAGACTAAATGAGTAAGACTAAGCCATCATTGTTGCCACTGTGACCAATTGGTTACCAACTATTGTAAATTATTGGAACTTATTGTTATTTTATGGTTTTTAGGGGATGGGGTTGTATGAGCCGCCTCAAGCCTTCGGGGGGAAGCGGGATATAAATACAATAATAATAATAATAATAATAATAATAATAATAATAATAATAATAATAATAATAATAATAATAAAGTCTAATGGCTCACGATGAACTTAAATCAGGCGTTCCCTGAAGACCAAATATAATGACTTAATAGGACAGTCTTTGGCAAACATCTGAAACATAAGGAACATCATAAATATCAAGAAATGTTTGGTATGTATGCTTATCTTGTGTTGACCACAATAGCCTACACTAGTCCAATCTTATTAGATCCTAGAAGCTAAGCAGGGTCAGCCCTGGTTAGTATTTGGATGGGAGACCATGATTGTGGTGCTGGAGCAGGCAATGGCCAAACACCTTTGAACATCTCTTTCCTTAAAAACCCATATGAGGCCACTATACGTCAGCTGTGACTTGGTTGGTGTCCCCCCCTATCCCCCCCCAATAAAGCTTACATCATTGATGACATTTTATACCAGAATAATAATTTCAATGAGTCGGTAGCAAATACAGTTGTCAGCTTCTTGAGCCCCGTCATGTAGCCCAGAGAAGCACCCTCAAGGACGAAAAACAAATTTTGGGCAAGTGGGATGAACTGCCTGAAAAACAAGTGGTTTATGGAGCTGCAAAGGCATGATCAGACTTCCCCCATAGTTAAAATGTCCCATTAGCCTTCAGCCCAAGATGGCTCTGGATTCACTCAGCTGGTTTGCAGGGATAGTCAAACTGCGGCCCTCCAGATGTCCATGGACTACAATTCCCATGAGCCCCTGCTGGCAGGAGCTCATGGGAATTGTAGTCCATGGACATCTGGAGGGCTGTAGTTTGATTACCCCTGCGTCTGGTATGAACCACATTGGCATAAACCAGCAGTCCAGGAAGCTGGTGTTTTCTTGGAAGCATTT